>NC_139921.1:3759525-4501838 GCF_963514095.1 Eutrigla gurnardus | reverse complement strand
AACCCATGATGCATCTGTATGCAACATAATCTGACAAAACAATGCAGCTCGTCTCGGTGAGGCGACGAAATAAAGCCATACGGATATTAAAGCACAACATACGCTCCATGTGGCCGACGCTCAGCGTTGTTATTCACATCATCAATCTGCTGCATTTAGCATCTATACAGTCTACGTGGGTGTAATTGGTGTGAATGCTGGAACATTGGATTTGTTATTATTCTTCCATCTGTTTTTTCATCATCTGACTCATTTCACATTTTCAGTGTCAAAACTTCATTCAAACATCAGCTCAATTAAGAAAGGTGCCCTATTACTTTTGTCATTTCATTTAGTACTTTCAGAAATACTCAACATTTTCCATATTTTCTCCATTCAATTGAACAGACAAATTTTTCATGCATTTTCAAATCCTATCTGCTCATTCATACGTCCATGAAGAAACTTCAAATGTCAAATGTCTTAAAAGTTTCACTCTTCATACATCATTTCAAGTCAAAATGTAGAGAAACTTGTCGTTCATACATTTCTTTTCATATTTGCAACACTTCCCTTTCTTACCTATTAAAGCATCCCACAATCACACCGCACATTACACGTTACTGCTCCGATATGTTCTTATTTCACTGTGCACCACAGTCTACATGTACATGAACTCAGTAGACAGCATGCTGGGGATTTCTAGACTATAAGTTTTTACATAAAAAAGACGGAGATATAACTTTAAATAACTCAATACTGACTGTGTAGCTGCCTGTATATCCAGTATCAACCCAGCAGCAGCCGTCAGATCTGGCGTCCCCGGAGACAGTAGCAGAGGTTAGCAGAGTCTTTCAGGAACACTGCCTGGACTTCCTCTGTCCTGCAAGCGTAGCTTCTGGAACGTCGAAAGAAATCCCTTTGGAATCTGCAGACAAACACAAAGCAGAAGTTAGATGAACTGGAATGTTGACATATTCCTGATGAGGGTTTCTAGTGGGTCTATGAGGAGAAAAGGGCTGAGGGTTGTCATAGCAGTGAACAAAGGTATAAACCCCGATATAAACTACGACCAAGATATTTCCTAACCAAACCCAATTCAAACAAAGTTTCATATTTTTATGACAGCGTATAAGGGCCATTGTAGGTAAAAAAAATTACAAAAATCAGAAAAAGTAGGACATTTACGAGAGAAAAGTGACAGATTTATGTTTACATACAGTTGTATGCCGAGACTAGAAAATTATTTCTAACGTCGAACGTATACATATAGACAATATCAACAAGTCTCATGATGTACTTATACAATGTATCAAATTCAACGTTGCTTGTTTCACTAACATTGGATGTTTGCAGTTGCTATGACAACAAGTGAAATCTACCGCTAGAATGTTAGGCCAACCGCCCGATCAATAAACACCCATCATCCAGCATCATCATTTACAAAAAAACTAACTAATTTGACAAAATAGAATACAATAAACTTATATTTTATTCTTGCAAATATATGAAATTCTAAACTTGTAAATTTGCGACATTACAATCTCGTAAATTTGCAACTTTATAATCTTGTAAATTTGGGACTTTATAATCTCGTAAATTTGCGACATTATAATCTTGTAAATTTGCGACATTATAATCTTGTAAATTTGCAACTTTATAATCTCGTAAATGTGCGACTTTATAATAATCTAAATTTAGGACTTTTTTCTCGTAAATTTTGTCTCGGAGTATTGCCCCCCTCTCATGGCTCCATTTTTTTTTATTATTTACCTACAATGCACCTTATATGTTGTCGTAATATTTAGAGTGTGACTACCCACATTTTTAAAATATGTAACAAATCTGCGAGAGAGAGAGAGAGAGAGAGAGAGAGAGAGAGAGAGAGAGAGAGAGAGAGAGAGAGAGAGAGTAAAACCATACATTCTCCAGTCTTTTTCATCGACTTCACTTGAACTCTGGAATCCAGCTGTTCCTTTTTTTTTTTCCTGTCTCAAATCTGATATTAAATTATTGATTGACAGCACTAATGGCATTGCACATCTGCCTTTATTCTCCTTCTCTCAGAAACCACCGGACACTGGTCCCCGGCAGCTGAGCATTAATGGTGCATGCTGGGAAAGCTGTGCAGGGCTGAAAACCACAGGGGGCCACGGGACATCGAGTGCCTTTAATGTGACGTGTTATCCCACAGCAGTCTGCGGAGCATAGCTTGGTGTTGTGAATGTACTTGTGGTGTCTTTATGCTCCTCAAAGCAACTTTTCCTTCCACTGTTTTTTTTACTTTTCAGTGTTTTTTTAGTGATGCATAACATATTGGGTGTATTTCAGATAAACTTTTCTTCAAACTGAAAAGAGCAGGTCACATTCGGATTCTAAAATCTAGTTCAGGCGGAATGCTCTGAAGTAAAAGTTCAGCATTTCCTGGCAGAACTGGGACAAATGGGAAAGTATTATTTTGGCACACTGTGACCAACCCTAGAAAGGAAATAAGTGCCACAGCGAGTGCTATTTACCCCCCCACCAAAATAAATGACAAAAGGCCTGTAAGGATCCGTTTAATTGATGCTAGTAAGCTCTGCCAGCTAAGTCATTTATCAAAAGGTCAATCCAGACACTCGTCTGAGGGCTGTTTAAGAAAATCAATGACAAATTAGCATATATTTGGGGTTGTTGCGGGGAAGAAATCGATTCTTCAATAAAGCAGTTGGCGAGAACTCAAAATGGCAAATAAGAAGTGCCATTGAGCAAAGCATTTAAAAGTCAATGAGTTATCACTGGCTTAGTCTGTCGCTGCGTGTTTACAAATTAACCTGTAATTAATTACAACGCTGTTGGAATGGAGGGATATGAAAAGAACGCGTGATTGGGATTTAATTTATTCAAACAGATTTATATTCACATCATCTTTTGTGGCACCGATCAGGATTAAGGAGATCGTCTGCCTCTACGGTGAGTGTCAGGCCTGTGATGCCGGTGACTCCGGTAGACCCGCTTTGCCTTCAGAGACTGGATGTTGGTGCCTCTTTTTTTTTCAGGCCCAGTATCTGTATCTTAATTAGATTTGGGGGAGTTTACACTTCAGCAGTCCCGGCCAAGTGGGTCATCTAAAATAGCCTTAATGACTTCTTAACAGCACATCACGTGGTGGTGGCATGTAATGTGTTTTAAAATGACTTTTTTAGCACCATGGAAACTACGGCAATACTATGTTCATTAAGAAGCTTAGGTAGTGATGAAGTATAAACAGTGAGAAAGACTTCCTAAAAATACGCCGATCTCACCGATACCTCTCACCAGATACACGTCACCAGTCCTCCGCATGTTTTTCTAGAATTCATTTTAGATGTATATAAATGTAAAAACACTGTCTTGCATGTCCACGTTAAAGGCTAAGTATCCATACAGCATTGTGTTAGAATGAAATACTTGCATTTTCCCTAATGCTACTTGGGCTAACTAGCATGGAGCAGCCTCAGCACAACATTTATAATGTTTGTGTTTAACATTAGCATAATTTACTGTCATAATAATAATAATAATAATACATAATCTGACTTGCACATATGGAAATTTTTGCCAGTGAGATGGTTCAAGGTTGAATGTGAACAGAAGCTGACCTGCTCTGAAACACAAGCAGGAGTCGGCCAAGCCCTCCCATCCAGCACGACGCTGATCTTCATGAAATAAACAAGAATAGATTGAACTGCACGCTGAGGAACTTTAATACATGCATAGTACTGGTGCAGTGGGGGGGAAATATTGCTTTTTCCACATACTGAAACTCCCGGGTGGATTTCTTAACTCGTTACGGAAAGGTCAGGTCTCACAGGAGCGGAGATGCAAGGAAAGCAAAGAGCGAAGGTTTTCGATAAGAAAATGCTTAGCAGTGCAAACGTAGACTTGATCCTGTGGAGTGGGATGGAACCAGTTTGAAGTCCTCATCAGTCTATAAGCATTAATAAAATAATGTCAGTTATTTGATGGAGGTAGTAAACCAGGCGATGTATGTCTTGCTATTCTGGACTCAGACACCGCTGATCAACCTTAGCAACATTAGCATGTTAGCATATGTAACATGTTTAGCAGTTTAGCTAGCTAACGTTATAAGTGCAACATTTTAAGCATCAATAAATGTGCCTGCCTTTTTGTATAGATACTGGGGTTTTTCACTTACACTTTCTATGAAGGTCATGTATATAATGCATCATAAGCACATTATAATGCATTTATAAGTCTTTATTAAAGTCGGTATAAATGTTTGTAATCATGCGTGACATCGTATAACAAGGTTTATAAAGTATTATACGTGGTGGACAGAATGTATTATAAGTTCAGCATTCATAACGCTTCATACCTGCGGTACTACAGAACTGTCATTTTCTGCCACCAGTTTGGCTCCACCCACAAAACATGTAATCACTGTTTACCAACACAAAACGTTGTGATGTCATCCTGAGCAGAGAATGATGTCACTCTCCCATACAGTGAGTTCTCCGTGTTTAAGTGCTGTCTGAACGTTTAGTGAGGATTATTATACCCGATATAGTGGACGCAAAGCATCCCACAATTCATCTGGAAAAGTACAACTGATGGTCACTAATGGAGCATTATATACCATCATGCATTGCGCTGAAGGCAATTGATGGAGGGACGAGAGTAGAGAGAGCAGTTTCATAAGCAATCCATGAATTGCGGTGTGAAAATAATAATAATGTTAGTAGAGCATTACAGTATAACACAGGCGGTCACAAAGTACTTTGAATTTATTTGTGAAAATACATTTATTGCCTCCACATTGACCACAGGGGAATGTACAGTCTCGCCCTTCACAATAAAAGCCCTAGACATAGGAATGACTGCTTAGTGTCTGAAAGTGCAGATGATATCATTTTACAGATGAGCTCACTATAGCAGTCTCTGGATATGAGTGTCTCTTTGTAATGGACTGGGTCGGCCAGCCCCAAAAAATAAAATAAAAATCGAGATAAATATATGTTTATATACTGTATGTAATATAAAGTTACTTTCTCACTGACTGACTGTTTCTTCCTCTCATCTCCTTTAAGGTGATGAAATGACTGAAATGCCTAGAAGTCCAATTATATAGAACATGCACTGCAAAATCATGTTGTATGATGATGAATGAATGATGATAGGAGTGGAGGGTATACAGTAAAGTAGATGTGTTCAGAAGAACATGGGCCCAAAAGAGATTCCAATTTTATTTTCAAAATGGTGGACACACCTGTCAGTGAGTTAGATACATTCTCCCCATACGGCAGGTTTTTAACTCTAAATCTAAGAAATCCAGCAGAACCGACGGCGACCACATCTCAGTGTAAGATTGGCTGCTTGAGAGGTCAGGATCTGCTATCATAGCTCAGAGAAACATCATAGGACTGCCTGTGATGTGCAAGCTCCATCATGATTCCAATCCACTGGGAGTCTTAGAAGTCTCTATTAAAAACACACACACTTCTTCTTCTCATCCCTGGAAGTCTGAGGAGGAAAAAAGAGCTTCCACTGCCCATGGCGTATGGAATAAGAGGCAGGTGAGATCAAAGAGGTTGAGCTGATGTGACGAGAGACAACGGAGGGGGAAAGGGGGACGGTGTGGGGGGGCGGGAGGAACCCTTTCACTCCGCCGATCCTCCACGTGATTCATCTGCAGCGCTCAGCTGGAGCTCGCCGAGGTCACGTGTCTCAGCGGGACTTAATAAGTGTGAGACGTCTCACTCGGAAGGGAAAACAGAGCGTTGAGATGCGACGGGGGAGAGAGGAGAGCTGGGATCAGCTAACGGAGGAGAATCCAGCCGAGGCCGTTCTGTGACAAACAAACCATCACCAATGTGCAACAGGTCAAATGAATGAATAAGCAAACATGAACCAAGGCCCGGGAGAAACCACAACACCCCCTCCCCTCAGGATTGGCTATTGCCACATAGTAGCTGTCTGCTGGGACTGACAGATGTCGTCATTTCATTCTGCTATTTCTCCCTTGTACTCAAACGGGAAAATCAAATGGGAAATTATTTAGAAAAATTGTCTTTTAATCAATAATCATACCTAAAAGGATCCACCTTAGATGCATTGCAGCATGCATTTGAGCAATTCATGTCACAACTATCCTGGTAAAAAACAATTCACGATATTATGCCACCACTTTTCAAAATATGCTTAACATGACAGTTAAACATGCATTACTTTTATTTTAAAAATCAGGCTCTTTAAATCAAACAGCTTTTTCAAGTCACTCATGTCAATATATTTACAATTATCCCGATAATGGACACTTTTCAGAGCAGGAGGTTTGCCCCGTTCTGAAGGCTCATCTCAGGATGATATTTGGGTGAAAGCTGGATGCAGCAACCAACACAGTAGTCCGACACTCGCAATACAATATACGTTTATGCAAAACACGGATGCAGATGTGAACTAGGGGTTGGCGATATCGCAAATATATGTATCGCAGTATGTTGTGTTAAATGACATCATATGACTTGCTTTGGCATTCCTCTTCTCTTGTACAGGATCAAATCTGTTCATCTGCATCACAGCATCCCTTCAGTTGGAAGGATCTCTGTGCCAAAGGTACCCATCTCCTAAATCAGTCAATGACTATGGACCTTTGGCACATACTTCTCTTGTCATGAAGTCATTTGAGAAAATCATGAAGGAAGCACTTTTTAACACTGTTGAAGTTGTCCTTGTTAAAAAAGGGGGATATGGCCTTCCTTTGACTTTTATGTATTGACGTTTCCTCTGCTTTAAACTGCATCCAGCCACACAAAATCACGTCCGTGGCATTGATCCCTATCTGACACCCTGGCTGCTTGAGTTTTTAATGGATGTGTGAGGGTTAATGGTGTTTTATCAGATCCTGTTTTATCCTCCGCTGGATCACCTGAGTGAGTGCCGGAGCCAACATGCGGGGCGTCATTTCATCAAAGTTGCTGATGATTCTGTCGTTGCGTCCTTGCTCGGGTGTGATGGCTGTAATCATGGTGCTGTAGTGGGACGATTCACCGACTGGTGACCGACATTCGTGGACATTAATGTGTCCAAAACCAAAAAGATTTTTAGGTCATCTCTCCTGTTATCGTCAATGAGCAGGCTGTTGAGTTGGCCCATCATTCTAAATCTATTGGCACCTTTATTGATGACAAGCTTTCATTTGAAAGAACGTGAGCACATGCATTTTTATAGGAAGCTACAAAGTTTTCTTGGAATGTTTTATTCGTGTGTTATTGAATCTGTTCGTACTGTTTCTTTCATCTGTTGGTGCGGCTCACTTCAGAAACAAGAACAGACTGCAGGGTATCATTAAAGTGTGCAGGAAAACTGCAGGTATTAACCTGAACGACCTCAAAGACCTGTACAAGCGTCAGAACTCGGCCCCTCCCGTCCTTGGCTGGTGAATTAATGTTGATTATAATACTGAAATGTCAACTTTGTTTTTAATTTCAACAATATTTCTTTCAACATTTCATCAATCTAAACTGATAGCTGTCATGCTACATGCTACAGAGATGCAAATGTGCAGCACATTGCTGCTACATTATTCGTTAGAATGCAGCAGTTTGCACTTTTTGCTTTTGTAGCTTCACCTCCTCCAGCAGCGCCTCCAGCACCTCCTCCAGCAGCTCCACCTCCCTCAGCAGCTCCTCCACCTCCTCCAGCAGCTCCACCTCCTCCAGCAGCGCCTCCAGCAGCTCCTCCAACAGCTCCTCCAGCAGCTCCACCTCCTCCAGCAGCTCCACCTCTCCCACGGTCAGAACTGGACACGGCGGCATGCTTCCCCCTCCAGCGCCAGCATGTCACTGATGTCTGTGGATTCTAAAAGCATCAAAACATCCTCCCTCTCTGTGTTCTCATTTCTCAAGCCCTCTCTCTCTGACCTGCCTCACCCTCGCTACCCCCCCTCCCCCTTCCCACCATATAGTCAGAGACAGATAATCAATATGGCTCGGCGTCCCAAATCTTATTGACTTTGTTTGCAGCAAGACTCCATAAAGAGTCATCGGGGAGAGTCTGTCACCGCCTGTTCCATCCCCTGGCATTAAAACCTCCTCCGTTGCCTCCGAAGACAAGAGGTTGCAGACGAGCTCGAGCTGCCCGCACGGCCACTGGAATACCAAACACGAGCGAATGGAGACAGCGGTGGCCCTTTCCACTTGCAAGAGAGACAAGGTTCAACAGCGTGTGATGAGAATACAAACAGCACCTTCACAGACAGGGAAAAGACTCCTGTGGTTCTTTTCAGATGTCGGCTGCTGAATATTTGGATGATTTCACATGATGACCTGAGGGTGAACCGGGGGAAGGGGAAGTGAGTTTGTTTTCTGCCCTTTAGGAGGAATGTGACCTTAAAATATCTGCAGGGGATGACGGGCTTGTCGATCAATTCCAGTGACACAGCAAATCTGTAGCAATGAGGTTTTTGCCTTTTTTGTTTTGTGGAAGTTCTCGCAGGAGTTTAAATTTCCAACAGGAGGCTGATCAGTATTACAGTCATGGACTAATTAATGTCCCATAAAACGTTTAACATTTGGGAGAGGTCGAATTGCCACAATAACTGCTCACATGGGCCATTTAGCATAATAAGTACATTTCCACGACACTAATTCCAACAGCGTACGAGGAAAGGGAGGGAATATGTCATTTGAGCCACTGGAAAGCTTTTAATGCGAAACATCTCTGCAGCTTTGCAGGAAGTTTTCAGTTTCAGTCATCGTAACACCGAAAGAAGGCGAGCTCGGCAGACGGTCACTAAAACCTTCGGTCGAGAAGAAACATGAGAATCTACGATGGAATGACTCGCCTTCTCACTTCAGTTATTATCTTAGTAACTCCAACGCTGGTTTCAAGTCTTCTTCAATCCAGCATGATGTTCATTTAGTACATTATGGTCCATTTAGAGTCCACCAGACCAGAAAGCAGGGGATGCTTTAGGGGGCGGGGCTTGTTATTGACAGGTTTCTACCATGGCCTCGCTCGCGATGCACTTTGCTACTAACAATTACTTTAACACGCTTTTAAGTATATTTTCCAAACATTGGAACATTTTCTACACACACACACACACACACACACACACAATTTCTAAATTTAATTTTGTTTTCTAAAAATGACCATTATTAAGAAAAACCACATACCAATTTAAGAAAATTATGGGTATCATTAAGATTTTAACAAATTATTGTTATTTTACCACATTTTTAAAAAAGTCTGATATTACCCATCACTAAAAGAAGCAATCATAACAAATATACTTCCGAAATAGACTATGGTGGGGCACATTCAGATTAAAGGCCCCCGTTAAAGGCCCCAGCCTGAGGCCTGGTCCTCTGCAGTAAAGGTAAATAAATGTGAACCTGTATGGGAGGTACTTTCTGGAGCGCTTCATCATAAACGTAAGCAGTGTTGATGCAGACAGATGTGTTCACGGAGCACACAGACGGGATCGCTCCCTGCAGCCTACGCAGCCCCTATGGTGAACATGTGGGATAATCCCATTAAAGTAAGGCCACTGCTCATAGCTGTCACAATGACGGCAAACAGACCAGGTGACAAAGCTTCCAGGATGAGAGAGGATCATCTTAATGTGCTTTAGCACAAGATGCAAAGGGATCCACAGCAGGCTTTGAAGGATACTCTCCTAAAACACGCAGCACGCTCCACGATGTGTTTGTGTTCCTGCTAATGGAGACCAACGCTGTCAGTCAAACAGCTGGCGGACGTCGCCATGGTGATGATGCCCACCTCAGGGGATCACTTTTGACTGCATCTATTAATCACCAACAACATTTCATCTTAATTTCAGCCGTGCGCTCATGCACGATGGTGACAGTCCAAGCCTGGCTCTGTTATTAGATCTGCAGCACATTAAAGCCTTACAGTACAGAAGGAGCAGGACCTTTAATGAACTGTTTCAGCTTGCCTGCCTTCATAAAATCAATAACATTTTTTCCCACATTAAAATATGTGAGGGCTGCTGAAAATCTGCTTATTGCGTTTGAAAACGCAGAATTTATATTGCTTGAGCCCTGTGAGGCTCACCAGTCGGGTTATGAGCTTCCATAAGCCCTGGCGGCATTAGTTTGTACCTTTTGTTGACTAAGATTGCTGTGTGTGCCGGACAATATATATAGATCCAAAAATATACACCATATTGTAATATTTAATACCCGCATAGGAAGGATACTCACAGCTATAGTATTGCAGGATGTGTGAGAAAATCAATGCTCATTTTGGGCTCACGGGTCCCAGAGACGCATGGCGGGACAATAATCCATACACTAATATGTTTTTATTAATGCCTCTTACAGAATATCGTTAATGCCAGAACTTTTCCAGCCGATCGGAAAATAAGATCGGCTCGACAAGTTCAGGTGAACCACGTTGGGTCTCTGTTTTCACTACCGAGGCAGCTGTCAGCCTGAAATTGACTTTTTTTTCAGAATACTGCCCACCTCTCTGGGCTCTGTTTTTATTTTATTTATTTTTTTTACCTTTTTTCCTACATTCTAATTGTTTTTAAGGTGTATTTTATGTCATTATCATAATGCAAATAAAAAGTCAAATTACTATGAGGATAATATTGTATTGGACCACTACTATTATAAAGACCACATTCTCATTATTGCATGCTTACTGTATGTGACTATTTATAACAGTGTATGTTAAATTTCTCCATATAGTATTCATGGAACAGGTTATTATGTTATGAGAGGAGCAGGAAGTCTGGTGTGAAATGAGTTGAAGTTGTTCCGCCTCGTGTTTCCTCTCTGAGCTGAACGCCCAGCGGCTGTTGCCAGGATCAGACACACGCTCCAATTTTGGTGAGTGTTGGACCATTTCATGGCGTAGGAGATCTGCCAGAGTGGAGCGAATACTTCAAACCTGCTTTTAAATACAATTTCCTCTGACTGCCCCTCAGTCGTCGGCCAAGGCCAAAGTCTCCCGTCTCTCAGAGGAGGAAGATAATGTGAGCGACCAGCAGATCCGAGTGCTGACTCACACCAGCGGTCCGAACGCTGCAGCCAGGCACAGTTCAACCGCCCGCTGTGACCCCGCCTCCAGACACGTCCAAGTGAGAGTTGGGTGATGGACGAGCATCAAGTTGGACAAGGTCAGAACGTTTTTTTGTGGAGTGGTCGAGGAAGACAATGTCAGAGTTGTGAGTTTCTTTTATTTCAAGGTTTGTCTTCGATAAATATTCTGATGTAAATTAAATGTGTGCATTTTTCCACTAATGCTGCTCTTAAAGGTTGAGGAGGTGATTCTATTCAGAAACACTTTCTGGTAAATTACTTGAAATCATCATAATATATTGATAGCAATGAATAAATTAAATGCTCTGACATAAAAATGAAATAAAAAATGTTATCTGTGGCCGTGACAGGGCTGTAAAAACCTCATCCAATCAAAAAAGCCGGGCCGGAGAAGATAATTGGACGGCCTTGCCTGTCTGTCAATGCTTACTTCCTGGTTGCACTCTGTTGATCACTTGGCGTTCTAGGGGAGGGGCTTTGAACAGAGGTCTGAACAAGGGGGCGGGGCTTTGTTGATTAGGCGATGCATTCAAAGTCTCTGTGGTTTTTCCAAATTACCTAATCTGACTTTAATTTGAAAATCTGAAAGATGAAATTGAAAAATAAATAAAATTGAAAAAATTAATAAAATTTAGCGTACTCCGGCATGCTTGTGTTCCTTATAGTTTTGTTGTTTTAAAAACATTTTGTTGCAATATATTCTCTCTATATATATTGTGTTCAGACTCATATTTTCTGTAGACTCTAGCAAAGCCTTGAACCACTGAACTGCATGGCTCTACATCAAAGATGTGTATAAATTCTTTAAGGTTGCCAGAATATTTCAAAATAAAAGCTATTTCAAAAAGTTCTGTTTCCTCTGAGTGAAGCCTTACAAACTTATAGAAACAAGCTGAATATTCTCTATTTTAGTATGTCAAGTTTGAAAGAAATAATATTAACAAATTGCTTAAATAAATACAAAACTCACCTGGTTGAGTGCAGGTGATGTTTAACTTGACCCGCCAGATGGTTTGTTCCACAGAACCATCAGAGAACACACCGTTTTAAGCCGTTTGAAAAAGGGCGTGTCATTGGATGAACCATCTGTCACTCAAACCTTCGCAAAGCCTTCAGTGTCAATCATTGCAATGTTTCACTTACAATGAAGAAATACTCTCCAGGTTTCTCGTGTCATAACACACACCTAAGCCACGCCCCTAACTGCCAACAGCTCCTCACAGGACACAAGTGTTTAACTTGAAGCCTACCAAGATGGATTTTCTTGTGATATGTTATCTCGCCTGATTCAGTGATATTGCAGTAACCCAGCTGCTATGCCAGGTAAGCTGAGGTACGGTTCATCAAAGACTACAGACAGACTACAGACAGACTACAGACACTGCTGTGGTTGTGGCCATGTGGGTGTATTCCAACGTTGAGATGTGCACTCTTAACACAGCCACGAAAAAACACAATCCGGGAAAATGTTTTGCTCAAATAATCTGACCACAAAATGATAAATCTTTTTTTTAGTTTTTTTCAAAATGTCACAATAGCAATAAAAGGGCCAGAGTTGAGATTATTATGGGCATGAGAGCGGGAGAAAACAAATTCCTGTTATTGTTTTTGGTGCTGACATCTTTGTGTGTGTGACCTTTTTCTAGGTTATGAGAAATTAGAGAAGTTATTAAGAACCACCTTGGCACAGCGGCAGAGCACACACACACACACACACACACACACACACACACAGGGATTGTGTGTCTGTCTAAATTACGAGCGAACAGACAAAGAGAGCCGAGCCGGTTGTTAATCTCCCAGAAAAAGGAAAGAAATGCAATAAGGGACCTCGAGCACACGAGGACAGTCTGAATTGGAAAAAGTGCAATTTGTCTGCGGTGAACTCTCCCTGCTGCGTGACCTATCACACGATGAAGGCCTGCTCATACACCTCCCTAATAAGCTCGCTATGCAATCCTATACTGTTAGAAAGTTCTCAATTCCTTAATGTCTCAATCTTCTTCTTTTCCATCACAGAACGTTTTCATACTGTTGCCAACGGAAATCTAATTAGCTTTTCTCATGCTCCTGTTAGCCAGCGTCGCTATCAGCAGGTCATTAACGGTCCAATCTCGTCCTTCGCTGCCGACTTGTTTACCTTATCTATTACTACAATGCAGCACGGGAACAAGAAAGGGCTTTACGTTTGCAATTACATTTCTAAATGATGCTTCTGTAATATCTCTGTTGTGCTGAACAAGCCCTACAAGGCGGGGTGATAATCATTCAAACAGCTTTATTCATAATGTTGGACAGTGTTTTAATAGAAACATCACTACAATAACATAACGAGATGCACACAAATAAAGTGCAATTTAAAAATGTATGTATCCATGACATGTTCATAGCACGTTATATTTTCAAATGAGAAAGAATTTGATTTATTTTTAGGATTCATTTCATTTCGTTCATTATTATTATCATTAAAACGCTCTTGCTTATCGCTACATTCATACATACATGGGACCTAAAGGAACTTATGTTATCATTATTATAACATCCTGAATCACAGTCCTTAAAGAAGATTTGATAAAAAAAACATAACAGCATTTTTTGGCCACTGGGGGGCAGCAGTTGAAAACCAAAATTGACATATCGTGTCCAGTTAAGCTGAGATGTATCTTGTTAGCAAATAGTTGCATATTTACAAATACAGCAGAAAAATTTGTTTTTTTGGTGGTGTTTGTGTCCACTTATGAATGTAAAGTTGTTAGACAGCTAATAGTGAGCTGAAACTCTTCTTAAAGCTCAAGAAAACAGTGGGGAGCTGCAGATATGGTTATTTTTTCCATTTAATACATTTTATTTCATAAAAAAATACCCCTCATGTATGTCTATAGTACAATCAGCAGCCAGTTAGCTTAGCTTAGCATGAAGACAGGGGCAAACGGCTAGCCTGGCGCAAGTCAAAGGTAACAGAACGTATATCACGTGTGTTTTATCTCTACTAAAAACAACAATATACGGTTTCAAAAGGCTTATATGTTGAACTAATCCTGGCCATTTCAGTTGCTAGGCAACCGGCAGACACTCGAGGAAGTCACTTGTCCCTGCCAATAAATAGTCTGGTACATAACCTGCAGTCACATTTTGGCCTCTACTGAAAGGAGGACTTTGGCCAATACATGCTGGCGCTAAGAATATCAATTTTCTTGACTTCAGAGTTGCTTTATGTGGATGGTCTTGTTTTTATTCTTCAATAAAAGCAGTTATGGGACACAGCGTAATACATTTTGACCAAATAATTATCAACAAAATAGCTATGAGCCTATTAAAGGTGACTTTAGGGTTTGACAACAATTTATATCAAGTGCGAAGTGGACAAGGCCCATGCTCTGCAATTAATAACAACACAATACATCCAAACCAGTGGACGATGAGCTTGAGGAGGCTAAACTGGGCCCAGCCGGGTATTTGTGACGAGGCCATAGCAGCTCCCCGAAACCTTGAGCATCGAGGAGCAGAAAGGCCGACGTGTCACATTCAGATCAAAGAATGGGAACTCATCCTGGTCTTCATCCCCACCTGAGAATCAAGGTAGGCTTTCAGCTGAAAATGTCATCAGGATGACCCCAGGACCTACAAAATATGCCGTATCCCGAATTGATGAAATCAAATCCTGCTTTGAACTGTTCCTGACTGACTCCATCAAAAACATAGTGGTAAACATGACCAACTTGGAGGGGAAACGGATCTACAAAGACGATTGGAAGGAGGTAACCCAGACAGACATGAACGCATACATGGGTGTTTTGATTTTGGCTGGTGTGTACAGATCCAGAAACAAACCTACCAGCAGTTTATGGGATGAGTCTGGTCGGACAATTTTTCGGGCCACCATGTCACTCCAGAAATTTCACATGCTGTCACGGGTGATTCGCTTTGAAAACCGAGATACAGGACCAGGCCGTCGTCAACAAGACAAACTGGCAGCAATCAGAGAGGTTTGGGACATACAAATACATAAGTATTAATAGCAACTAGAGTGACGCCGCTATCATTAGCATTAGCAGGAGACGTGAGGTGTTGCGAGTGTAAAACTGAGATATCTGTTATTCCACATAGCAAGCCGAAGCTTAATTAAAATCATTAAAATGATTGACAGCACAAGCGTTAGACAGATGATTACTTTCATAAGAGTAGCAGGTACATTACCTTGACATGAAAGAAAATGTAACGCTTGTCAATTACGCCTTTTTAAATAATTATTTCTCAGCACTTTGAGGATAAAATCACTCATGTGTAGACTTTGACATTCTGGCCTTATTTTAACTGTGTGGCTGTCAAAACAGATCATTTCCACTTGAGGAGACTATTCCCGTATGTTATTTTCATCAGCAGTCACGGTGAGCTTCAGCATTCGAGGAGTGTCCAAATGTTTCCCATATTATAAGTGACGGGACAGAACTGCTCATCTGCTTTGCAATGTTTGAGCAAAGTTTAAACTGCAAATCGTGTGTGTGTGTGCAAATTTCACCATGAGCTTTCATGCCTTAGACCCAATTAATCCATCCCATAATAGACTGTATGCTGGTGGATTATGTTCCTGATTGGCCGGTTCAGACACCGGCAGTTAATTAGCTTGAAGGAGTTCGACTGACTTCAACATCTCTCTTAACTCCCTAATTGAATTTTCAATCCGAATGTAATTATCACACAGATCCAATTATTGATTAGCTGCAGGTGTGCTGGTGTTCCTGAGGAGGAGGGCGTTTATTCCACCGTATTTCTTTCCCCCACTGGAGAGATAGCAGCTGCTCCTGTCTCAGGCTGTCCACCCTAATCCCAAAGTTACATATTGTGAGAGCGGACAGGGCGTCCAGCACTGTGATGGGAACTAATTGGAGGCGACATTGAGCTGATAGGCTGACATGATCCGGGTGGTGGTGTCACTGGGAATCTTCCACCGCCCAGCAATGTGTAGAAAACACTGAAGCATGGGTGTGATTTTGTAATTATGACACATTTTTATTCAGTCACCACAAGCGAGACAAAACATACCTCAAAGCCGTTTGCACATCGTTTCACACCATTTTCAGATCAAACATTTGCCAGATTTGCTACCGTTGGTTGAAAAGGATTTTAAAATCTATTGGATAATCTATTATCTATTGGTGAATGGGCGGGATTTGTTGCAGTCATACAGCGAACACTATAAACAAATATGTCTTGGGTTACTTTGCTGAAATAAAAACTATCAGACATACATTCAGGTGTAATGAACTAGATAAATTCACTTTTTCATTTAGGTTTGGTTAACATTTTGTTTTTGTCTCATTTTAGTTTGGCTGTGTAAAAAAAAAAAAGGAAAAATTCTATTTTTCCTTTTCAGAGTTGCACGGCTCGTCAATATCGCACTCAGCCCTGGCAGCCAATCAAATCGAGAGGCTTTACTTGAGGTTGAGTAGGTGATTCTATTCAGAAACACTTTCTGTTATATTTCATGAAATCCTCGCAACATACCAATAGCAATTAATAAATATATAATCAAATCAAATTAAATCTGTGGAATCCTTCCAATCAAAAAAGGCTGGAGAAAATGATTGGACGGCCTGCCTGTCTGTTGATACTTACTTCCTGATTGCTCTCGAAGGGGGCGGGGCTTTTTCGGTTCAGCGATGCGTTCAACGTCTCCATGGTTTTTTCAAATGACCTGCCTTTAACCAACGGAACGTTGATTTTAGTGTTTTTTTCCGTACGAAGATATACTTTTCAGTATGTCTTGAACCAAAAACCTTTTTTCTGTCCTCCTCATCCAAGTCCGAGTCCACATCTGGACACCTGGTTGCACGTGCACTGTGACTACACAGGCTGATCAGCTGGCCAACGGCATAGACACAAAAAAACAGCCGAGCTCATCCAGTGTTATGAGTGTGCTACATTTGCATTACATAATAAACCCATAGAGATGATGTTAATTTAAAAAGACTACATTAGTCTCGTCTAATGAAGAAAATGGATGACATATGGAAGCGATGCTTCAAAGTCAGATAAAGTGCATGCATTATTTAAAAAAAAAAGAACAGTAAACTACAATAAATAATTCTCTGAGTGTATCCCAGGTGAGCTGGTTATTAGTTTCCCCTCTCATTCATCTCAATCAAGCAGCACACTGTGATCTAGTGGACTGCACCATAGAAATAGATTTGCAAACATTCACAAAGCCAGTGTGAGAATGTAGCAGAGAGGCGGCCATCACTGTGTGATTAACATGACAGGGATGGAAGCAGAGAGCAGATTGATGCAGCACTCACTCATTCCTACTGTTCATTAGCAATTTCTGAACCGTAGGCTCTTAGTTCTATTTGGAATAAGAGAGAAACACCATCAATCATTTTCAGACTGTTGGCTTTAACCCGCGTCGTGCAATTATTCTTTCTACCACTTGACTCAATTGTCTTGCTTGCTTGATCAGTTGGAAAGCCTTTTAGCTCAGCCACTAAAGGATTTATGGAGAGGATTTACATTTGTCTATATAAAAGGGATCTGAAAAGTGTTCTGTGGCAGAAAAACATCTTTCCTCATTCCTCGCTGTTAATTCAATGTAAATCAGTTCCCTGGGGAAAGGCAAAAAAAAAGGAGCTCCACCTGGGGAGAGGTGAAGGTTTCAGACCAAAGACCATGTGGTGCAGGGGACGTCACAAACAAATGCTGCCAAGCAGCACGTCAGGCCTCTATGGTCGCGTCCAGCTGCTCAGAGCGGCCACTAAAGGCCAGAGTGGTGACTGTATCTGCTATTGGCTCATTTAACAAGCAGCCGACCCAGGGGAGCTAATTAAAGAGCAATCAGGTGAATCTTACGGTTTCTAATTGCCTCCCGTGGGGTCTGAGGGCTACGAACTAGAAGAGCAGAGTGGGGAATTAAATTGGTATTATATACTGTATACTGTACAAAGAGAGGGACAGAATGAAAAAATACTTTCAGTTTGACTGTAACAGGGACGGTCTAAATGTGATGGGGGGGGGGGGTAGTCTGGTGTATGAGGGAAAGACGGAAATTGAAAATTCAGATTTCCAGAAATAAAAACACTTTTATTATGTTATTATTAACCTCTCCTAGAACACGATGCATTGAGAAAGTATAATCCAAACATCAAGGTGATGGTCTGGATCTGGTGCTCCCGAAACATGAAGCCTTTTGGAAACACAACCTAAATGCACAATCACCACCACGTACTAATGAAGATGCTTTCCTTAAATGTTAAGTTCAACTGTAATCATGTAGTTCTGATGGATGTTTGCTTTCTTTGCTTTGTATTTGTGGTTGGATTGATGCATTTTAATTTCACCACAAGATGGCGCCATAATAAGTAAAGCATGCACAGGTGGCGAGCAAAGCAGGTGACACACATGATGACTTGATTACCCATGATGTGACCAACCAATAGGACGCCTCGCTATGTTGGCGTTGAACTTTTGATTCAGCACAATGTTGCTGAAATAAATAGTCTGTGTGTGTGGCAGTAAATGCACCGCCAATGTTGGTTTTCTGGGTATTCCGTTTCAAACACAGCGTTCCCAGGCGAACATCCCAAACACGTGTTAATGCTTTCTGTTCACGCCGACAGTAGTTGGACTTTGCACAAGTTTGATTGAATGTATTTCTATATTGCTGCTTCAAACAGCCCGTAGAGGTGAACAGGAGTGTTTGTACATGTGTTTGCCTTCATGACGGACCGTCTGCAGCGTTGCTTGCCTTTAGACACGGTTTTCCCACCAATCATTTCCAGGCTCGAGTACACAGAGGCTCTGACTTTGATTAAGTTAGAGTCCCACTTTAAAAGACCTCTGGTGCGTCGGTGTGTGCTGCAGCGCTACAATCCGTCCCCCGGCTACGGCCGTGAAGCAGGAAACATAACAATGAAACCGTTAAAGTGACAGAGGGCACAGGTGTATTCTGTTGGGGGGGGTGTATAGAGACAGAGAGACTGCAGACTCCACACCAACGTGCTTTTGTCTAGTCATCAGGCCTTTTGTTGCTTTGTATGCACAATACCGGGGCGAAATGATGAAACCTCTTCACTCTCATAAAGCGAGTGTAAGCACTGCAGAATATTATCAGGAGAATACTCATTATTAGACGCTCTCCGGGAATCTGAGCTTTGGGTATTGAACGGTTGTTTTCTCAGACAATGCCTCTAAGCCAAGCAGCCTCAACATCTCCCTTATCTCCTGCTGCTCTTATGCGCCTGCTGCTACTGTCAATGATGCCGGCGCGCTTGTTTTTCCTCTACCAGAGGATATCGAACACTGAGGCGCCAGCGGTGAAGCTGATAGCCTGATCGGTCTGTGTTTTTAGTTTTGTCCGTCAGTGGGAAGTGGAACATTTACATGCTTTTCTCCAACCATCAGCTGCTTTGGTAGAGGGATAAACAGCTGTTTCAGTGTATTATTCTATTATTCCAGCTAAATATTTGCCACACTGCACTTTTATTACCTTATTTCTATCACAGGAAAGAATGATTATCATATAAAACATACAAAAATTATAACATTTCACTTTCTCAAGCAGTTTTTAGTTTTCCTGGGAACAAAAGTACTTTCAGGAAAAAATTAAATTGTGGTTTTGGTTTAAATGAGGTGTATACGACGAGCCGCCATTAGGCATTAGGGCCACTGTTTGCCGTTGCTATGACAACAAGTGAAAGCTACTGCAAGCATTTGAGCCCAACCACTTGATCAATAAACACCCATAAGATGATTATTTGGCCTCATTTAAAATTAACCAACAATAACCATCAACAGCCATCACCCTGACCCTGATGTATTTATTAGAAGAATAAATGTGACGTTCATGAGAAGTTAGCTAGCATAGATGACGGTTGTTGAATTTTCTTCTCTGAATATTGCCCACCTCTCTCGGCTCCGTTTTTTTTTTTTTACCCACAGTGACCCTAATTTGCCGTCATCGGTATAATGACTCTTATCATACAAATGGCACAACTAAAGGTAGACTCACACTCGGGCCAGTTGCTCCGTACCGTGCTGAAGCACGATTGTGATAACGGGCCTATCGATTATAGGTCATGTCCACGTTGCGTACCCATGCCTGTGCATGAGCAACTGTGCCAAGCCGAAGCACACCTCTTCCAGCCGTTCCACACTAGTCAAATAAACTGACATTGGGTGTCAGGCGTGCTTGGGCGTGGTACAGTCTGCCTAGTTTGGATGCATCCCAAGTCGATAAGTCAACGTTGACTTGGTTTCAGACAGGACACAAACATCAGTCTCCTGGGTGAAAGTCCTCACCTCTAAAAACGATAATTCATTCATCTTAGCACAAGTCTCCCAGCTCCCTGAAGACAGTTCGCAATGAGTAACCATGACGATTCCCCATCAAACTATGTAACACTTAATTCACATAGTCATGATTTACGATGCTATCTGACAGTATTTAATAAAAATCATTATATGTCAAAACATGACAATGTTATAAAATATGATTCAATATAACATGATATGAGCATGAATATATTTATGCATGCAACACTATATGGATCCAAACACTAAATATTGTATAATGCATAGAGAATCATGAGCTGCCTGTGACACCATAGGATGAGTCTGCATCCTGTTCTCCATCTTTACACAGACTGTGATGCTGAGAAAAGACGGAGGCCACCAGGGAGGCTGCACCACCTGCCTCGCTGTGTGCTTCCCTCCCTCTCCACTCAGCTGAGATCCTCCCCTCCGTCACCGGCCCGGCAAGACCTGCACGCTGTGTGAATTCATAAATGACCCCGCTGACGGCGAGGTGTGTTTAACAAAGAATCTGTCGCCCGTGTTTCTCCGGTGCAACCCCATGCTACAGCCATACAAGATAAGGCTGTATGTGATCTGTCATACTAGTAGCATATGATGCAATAAGAACAAAGAAAATGGATGCGTCAGATAAAAATAACAATAACCGAACATATATAACACAGTCATATCAAATCATAGGGCTGGTTGTAATTCATCTGATTCCCATCATGTGAATGGAAGCTGTGTGCCTCACTGACTAGCTCATCGCTGTGGCAATGCAGAGCGCCATCTTGGTGGGAACCTTGGAACCAGAGGTGATATGAAACAGTGGAGCTCCTCATGACCGAGTGGTAAATGAGACATTTCTAGGCAACCAAACTGTTAACTTTCAGTAACTGAGAATTAACTGTGAAAGGGTTAAAGTTCTAAGACAAAGACGAATCCCAGACCGGATAACACCGTCCTAAAGCACTAATGAAGCTCCCGCTTCATTGTCCGTTTCACTCCATACCATAATTAACCATAATTAACCATATTAATGAAAATGTCTCATAGACATCTGTACAATCTTACTTTGCACTGTGATTTCATTCTGAGTGGATGTAAAAAGCCTTCCATTCCAATGTTCTATATGAAAGAACAGCGTGCACTATGGTTTTCTAATTATGGCAGCTCACAACTAAACAGCATGCATTTAAAACGTATGAATATATACCGGGCTGGTTTTTGGACAACTATCTTTTGGAGAAAAAAAGATCCAGTGAAAAGATCCAATGACAGAATCCCAACATCCCATGTTCTCACCTCAAATATTCACCTCTATGAGAAGTCATGACTAAGCCTGGCCTCACTGACGTCTTTATAGTGAAACCACAGCAAATCCCTCAAAGCGCCGAGCATCGAGGATCAAGCAAAGAGAAGGTTATTAGTAATATGTCTAAACCTACGAGGCATGAAGATGCAGTCATTACAATGGCTCTTCATGTATGCAAAGCTATTACTGTTACCACAGACCACTGACTATTAACCTGTCCACTCTGATTAAGTGCAGCTGTGAAAGAAAGAGAGGGACACGGAGGACGGATCGGAAGACGAATGGTTGGGGCGAGATACGCATTATAGGAATACAGCAGGGTACGCTACCGGTACTCTGGAGCTCATTATCAGAGGTCTCGTCTTCTCTTCATCGCACCTTCATCGTGGGATCAATGGAACATTTAGGGCCTGTGTCCACATAGTGTCTTTTTTCAATGGTTCCCAATGAGAGTGCATGAAGCGCTGCACTCGGTGTCTCTGTCTGAGGACTTTTTATGAGGAGCCAATGGTTTGAAGAAGAAACTGCTGTTGACGTCACTGTAAAGTGGAAGAAAAGATTGTTTTGTCCGTCTGTCAGACAAACACTATCATAACAAAGACTGAAAAGCCTATTTATGGAAGCAGCTCGTCCAGACGGGCACCGGATGTTGCTGCTAAGTGTTGTACCCTACGTTTTGTCTGCCAGATTGAGAGATGACAAGCTCATCATACAAAATATGAAGCATCGTCCTCTGTTGCTCATGGTTAAAAAATAAACAGATAGTAGCCCAAATAATGAAAAGCAAAAGGGGAGATGTTAGGATATCATTCAGTGGTTAAAGTGGAGATATTGTTGTCATAGAAACATTTTTAAAAAGCGACATTTGCAGTTCTACCTAAGCCATTCCGCCATTGTTGTCATCAAGACCCCCTGAACTGAGACCACAACCAGGAAGTACCGAGACTTTGAGCGGTTGAGACCAAGTCAAGACTCAGACCAGATCAGTGTGGTCTTGATCCCACTTACCATAAAACGTGGAACACGCCTCGAATAGATCAGAGAGATCCACATTCCCATAAAAACAGATTCCTCAGATTCCTATCCACCTGTTATATCACCTTTCATATCGTATGTGCGTCGGTATAATAGTACATTTAATTGTCATCTAAAGGCTTTACAGATGTGAAGGTGACTTTTAACCTAAATGCGAGCGGCTGAATGAAAGGTACGTTTATCAATGTGTAAAAGATTCCTTCGGAGGTCAAACTGTGCGGTGTTACATTTCACTGAAAGGTACTCTGCCTCTTCACATTCACATCATGCTCCAAAGGGGTTCGGGTGTGTTATTTCACTTCAAGTAACAGATCTTTAACCTTTGGAGGAGGCTCGCTCTCCGTGCCTTTCATGGAGGTTATGCAGGGTATTTTTCTTAAAACAGAAATGTGTTTGTGCTTCCTCCGGCTGTGTCCAAAATCAATCTCTATTATTCCATAGTGCCGTGTATTTACCGCCCGTCATTTTACTTCCCGGTCCGAATGTGAGGTAAACGGAGACCCTCACAGATGTCAAGCTTCAAGTTTTAGCACAGGTCACCTCTGGTGTGATCCAACCAGGCGTCGATAGCTCCAAGTAAAGGTGTGAATGCACCTGAGGTGCAATGAGAGCTCAATCACCCCGACCACATGACCCTCTGGGCCACATATTGTTAAAGGCTTTTAGCAGTTTGTACGCAAATGTGTCCTGGGCCTCACTGAAGGAACATCTACTCACCTGATGTCCTCAAAACACGTACATTTTCTGCTTTCCCCCTTTCCTTTACTGTGTCTTATCGTTCTTGGAGCATTTAAAAAGTCTCCAGTGTTGCAAAGCCTGAAGTCCGTGTCACAGATTTGCATATTATCTGCCCAGCCGCTAATTGGCCACGCCCTTAATCAAAGGAGAGTGTGGTTGGTTGTCAACATGTTGAAAAGACACTGTTTTCTTTACTTTTGTATGGACTTCTAAACGATGAGGAGTTGAAGGGGAAAGTGGCTGAACTATATTGTTATCACTGTTCATACAGGTCTATTAGAAGTGCATCAAAGGATGATTAGTTTGCCTGGAACATGCTAAATAACAGGCAGACAAGGCATTTCTATCAGCGATTGATTTAGTCAAATAGAAAATGCCAACATTGAAAATACAATCTGTCAGAAATAAATGGACTATTTGTCTGTAACAACAGACAAACACGTTGCAATTTTATATTTACTTTTAACGTTTGTAATCCACAAACAGCAAATAGCAACAACAACAGAATTCGCTGTAAAGTTGTACTTTTGCTGCCTGAGCGTAGAAGATAATGACATCACTGAATAATTCAGTGCTTCAGTCCCATGCCTTATTGCGGTTAATTCCTCTGATTGATGGATCTGGTCTGAAATGTAGGCCACGCACAATCACGATCTCTTCTTCTGCTACTCAGAACTCAGGCTTCGGCATCTGGGATGATGATTCTATCTTCTGTCTCTCAGCCAGTAGTTCTGAATAGAAAATCAGTGCAGGTCATTTATAAGTGGTGCAGGTTAATGTGAGGTCCAGCTGTGCCAAAGAGGTTGATCTGACCTCCATCATGGTCTTAATGCATAACTATGAAGAGCACCTTTTTGCAGACCCACGGTGTGAAGTTGGCACACTTTTTAAAAACCAAACTACCTGAACTACTCCAAGGTGAGCAGACACATCCTCGTCACGTCAGTACATTCTAACTCCCAACATGTGAAATACCACCGCTCGGTCAGGGGCCCGTCTAGGGTCAGTTTTGGATGTCAGGGACATCGTATCAGTTTCCGCTCGTTACATGCACTGTATCTTTTTAAAATAAACGAAAGAGTTCACAGGAAATGTACAGTTTCCACTTGTCAGTGTAAACAGTCTCTTTTTCAAAATAAAAACCAGATGGCAACCTCTGTTGCTGAAGATTGAAGCCAAACCTCAAGTGTCTTTAACTTGCATTCTCTCTGCTGGCCATCAGGGGGCGACTCTGGTTGAAAAAGAAAGTTTGTATATAAAAGTAAATAAAAGTATTTTTAATAGTTTTCCGTATCGGCCCATGGTACCGGCCACCTGACTGCATGACAACCAACTCATTACTTAGTACATGAGTCGGTTGGTACAGTATTGGACAACCCGTGTTTCCAGAAGAAACAGAGATAATTTAACTGGGTACCAGTGATTTTTGAGCTTACTTTCACAATGTTGCTTGGATGTTTGGATGTTTGTCTTTCACAGATCCATTAAACCAACCAGTCCATTGAACCAACATATGAAAGAAAATGTTAATATACTCTCAATGAAGGATAAAATGAGCACAGAATTGTTTTACAGACACCAAAAGAGTTGAGCTTCCTCAGTAGGAATATTCTTTTGTTTGCTCGCTTGATAATGCTGTCAGTCTTCTCACTGAATTTAAGTTGCGGGTCAAACAGGACATGTTTCCATCTACATAGACTCGCTGCCTTCTGTTTGTTAGAACATTAAGAACTAGTAATAGGATCTGCTATAACTTAAAATATGAGGCTAAACCTTCAATGAGAAGGTGGGGCTGCGTCTTATTGAAGGCTGAACTAAAGTCAGCAAATAAAAGTCTCGCCTGTGACGCAGGTTTCTCAAGATGTTTGTCAACCCTGTCGAGAATGAAGAGCTTTGCTTCTTCCACACCCTTGCCCGCTTGGTAGGGAAACTGTAGTGGATCTAATTGATCTGCAGTTAATGAGATAATGGTCTCCTTCAGGATCTTTTCAAAGCACTTCCTCACCAGGGAAGTTAGTGCAATTGGTCTGACTTCATTATGGTCTTTATGAGATTTTGTCTTGGGGATGGGCATTACTGTTGAGGTTTTCCATAAGTCAGGTATATCACCACTGTCAGCACATTTCTGGAAGATAACTGTGAAGGCCTCACTAAGCTGCTCAGCGCAGTATCGCAGTGTACGCCCACAGATGGCGTCAGGACCAGCAGCCTTTCCTATTTTTGTTGTCTTCTTTCAATGTGGCTTCACTATCTGGAAAGGACCTTTCAAACCTGCACAAGAATTGATTAAATGTGATTAAAAGCCGCATCTCTGAGTCACTGGTGCTTTCACTCACACATAAACTCACATAAACATACACAGCAGTCAGTAAAACGATAAAAAAAAGTTAAAAAAACAAACCAACAATGGATGAGCAAGCTGCTGCACTGGAGCGCCCCAGAAGTACTTTTTAAAATGAGAAAATGACCCTGCTTCTTTCTTGATTTATTTTCCCAGTAAACATTGTAAATATGAGTTTATGTCTCAATCTCTAGTTTCAAGTCTTCTTCAATCCAGCATGATGTTCATTTAGTACATTATGGTCCATTTGGAGTTAAATAGACGATAAAGCCTGTGTGACGGCCTCAGGGTTGGCTGTTCTCTTCTCCCTTGCTGGAGAACCAATCAATGGTGCCAAACAAATTGCGTCTCGGTGCTCATGTGCTATTTGGACATTTAAATTAGGGAATATGCAGAAATGTAGAGCAACATTTCGGCCCAATTGATAAAGATCAGCGCTAACAGCCCCACACAGTTAGGATGAAATGATCAGCATCTTCAGAGAGTCATTCTTCTTTTATTGCCTGCCTTTGTTCTGCCGACTCTGCTCTTGGCACAAAGGCAACATTTAGAATCTGCAATCACATGCAAAAAAGGGCAAATTGCACATTCAAATTTGTGTGTCTGTACTGTGATATTAATAGTGAGTTATAATTTGTGAATCGGACCTTGAGTGATGCACAACTCATGGTGCCACAGCGGCCGCAGTCCATTCTTTGTGAATTTTCCTGTGAGACTTTTAATTCCTCCGGGTTGTAATAAATTGTATGCCGAGGTCAAAATAATGAAATAAATGTGCTGCTTTTAGATCCATATACTTCAGCTCTTTGGGCATTGCAAAATGTTTGACAGTTATGACAGTTTCCCAAATCAATTTATCTGAAGATGACTAATGGAAAGTGTCAACATACTTAATGAGGGAAGAAAACCGGCCTTAATGCATTTTTGAGATTCAACCGCGATAACAAATGTTTCTCTGCAGCGCGTCCTCGGAGCCGCTGACAGGCCGTAAAACGCTGACCTGAGAACCTGCACGGAAGGAATAATCACCAGATGAACCAAGCAATAACTCTTGATTTATTGAAATATTGATTTTGTTACTCCAATTTAAAATGGGGTGCCGGTGACATATTGGGGCAGCAGGTGAAAGATAAATGTTATAAAAACCAGATATAGCAGCAGAAAGTGTGATTTACTCACTGTATCAGCGTTGTGTGAAGCCACTTTGAGGCGAGGAGCGAGGCGAGGCACGGAAGCATGTGGCACGTGGACTTCAGACGGACCACGTAGGACTCATCCATCACGCTCGGTCCTCTGCAGGACCCAGATCAAGTTATGGCATCTCTGAAAAAATAAAGGACGGCTTCATGAGGCGTCTCTTCAAGCATCGAAATGTTCTGTTCTCCAAATCCCACTTCAAAGAAGTCACTTAGGATTATTTACTTCCATGTAGTGATGAGTAATTGATGGAGCCGTTTTTCTCCCATCCTTTGTGTGTCCACAGTGGAATAAAATGATAGGTATGCTCGTGTATTCTGCATCTAAATGGAGCAGGCCATGTGTTATGATTCCACGTTACTTCTTGTTGACGGATGTTGCCTTCCTGGCAATGAGCCCGTTGCTCTGTATTCACAAAAACAGTTGTAAACAGTACATTTAGGAGAATTTCATTGTGATTTACCAGCACCATTAAAATGTTCCATTAGTGTATTTCTAGCAAAAAAGAGCTTATTCTGAGTAATGAGTGCATGATGTAGTGAGCGCCTGTACTTAATGAAAAATAGACTTTTCTGTGAATACAAAACATATTCCGCACATATTGCAACCTAACGGCAAAAGTGGGCCGTAATTATTTCCCATGCTCAATAAACTACCTGGCTCTTTTCCCCCTCTCTTCGTTAAAGTGCACATTATTAGCCGCCGCGCTGGAAGGCATCTTGTTGTGTCTGCTCTGCAGTTTAGAGTCCTTGCCTCCGTGGAGGGGGAGACGTGGCTGTAAAACGGAGTTTTTAAAAACAGTCAAGAGGATGGCTCTTGGAAATGGCAGCAGCTAAATGGATTTTGGTTTTTCTATCAACTGCCCACCTAGATCTCTTGGAACCGGATCAATAATATACGATTTATTTTTTATCTGATGGAAGATTGCTGTTTTCAGCGAACCTGTCAGCGAAGTGTCAGCCGGAGTTTCTTTGGAGTGTGAAGTAGAGGATTCTACTTAAGAATTGTATTGAATTTGTTAGATTTGCATGAGGAATCACTTCTCCGTGACACGGTTTGTTGTCAGCTGGGCTCACTGCATTGGTTTAGTGCGTGCCTGTGGTCTGGATCAGCACCGACTGGACTTGGACTTTTAAACAAAGCTCTGCCATGATCACCAGGATGTCCTGTACCAATCTGTGGATATTTGAGACACATTGGGTCTCATCATCAGGGGCGTCAATATAAATATATACAAATGTTAATATTGTATTATAGATGAAATGGCCCCTTCACATACGAATACATGAATATCATGGAATCAAATTTAGATGATGCAGTGTTAGAGTAATTACAATGATATGGTTATTAAAGCAACACATTGTTGGTCCATTAACGCACTTAACGACCTCAGATGATATTGCATGTGTTTAGCTTCTGAATGGCTTCCATGCTCTGGGAATTCATGTATGCCTTTTAAAGTTCAACACAACCTCAGTTCTTCTGTGCTCTCCAATTCTTAGGCATATGTGCACATGGGACACATGTAATAAACTCCATTCAATAAACTCCACTCATTTATGATCAAGTCGGTTTCATCGTTCAGCACACCATCTGGAGTCCAGACGTTTTGTCTCCAACACAAATAGAAACGTTGCTGCATGAGGCCCAACGTGCTCCGCTCCTGCATTCTCTTATTATCATGCTTTGATTCACATTTGAGCCCCCGACGTATGCAGTGTAGCGTTCTCATATGATCTCAATACGTTCAAACAGCCAACACTTGTGCCCTGTGGCTCCCGTGCATCGGTGGTATGAAGCTTTCTACTAGACAAACAGATTATCCTGTGTTGTGTCTGCAGGTGGAGACCAATATTAACCTGATGCTTTCTTGCCAGCTGTTACTGTTTTACCATACATATGGATGGATGGATGGATGTTTTCTTCCATTCTTTTGGCTAATTGTGCCTTATTGCATTGGAGAAGGAATGATTTGATGTTCCTCAATTAAATCAAGACAACACTGAGGTTGTTTTTGCAGCCGAGGAGGAATAATTACAAATCTGTGCTGAGCTGCAGTCGGCATTGTTAAAACCTACAAATCAAGTCCAAAATCTTGGTTTAGTCATGGAGTCTGAGTTTGAACATTAATCTTTTGTTTCCAATAGTTCTTTTTGCCTGATTGTGCTCCTGGTTATATTTTGGCCTTTTGCTCTGGTTTGGTCTCCAGGGCCCCTATTTACCTGTAGAACTCTACTTTGTTTCATGCGGTGAGGTTTGACTGCAGAATAACTTAGCTGTGGATTTAAAAAATAATTTTGCAATGAATAATTTATTTTGAAATAACAGTAGTATCTCAACTGGATTTACTTCTATCATTTACCTGTAGTTTCATCCCGTTCCTTTTCTTTAATGCAATAAATTAAATTCCCTTCACCTTTCAAATCACATATCACATCACAGTGAACTTACACTCATACCCGTTGGGTAGGAGGTGTGGCTGAGCCAGTCTCACTTCACCTTCAGTGCTGGAAGGTGAAGTGAGTCGTTAGTCTCCGTCACGTGACACTCCATGACGGGAGCACACTCAGCTGCTCCAATCGGAGGCTGCGTCCTTCGGAGGCCGCATTTGAAGACCGCCTGCTTCACATGGCCCTTTTCCACCGAGGCATTTTGAGGGCCGGTTCGGAGCCGGTGCCCAATCTCGAACCAGTTCTTCCTGTTTCCACAGACAAAGAGCCGGCTCTCGGCCAGGAAAATACGCTGCTGCAGAGTTTTACTAACGTTACTGTTCCCGGTAAGTTTCACTTTTAAATTGTTTCACCTCGTTGCAAACCAACAACACATTTCTGTTTAGTTTACCAAGCTAGTGATTACGTTCGTAACAGCAGCAACTAGTGGCTTTGCTTCCTCGGGTAATGTAAGCTGACCGGCTGGCTAGCCAGCTAGCGTGATATGGCTAACAGCAACGTTAGCATGCCACTTTCTGACTGCCGTTGGCTCACTAAACGTTACCAACTACCAACGTAACATAACATCTGTGTTCACAGCGTCGTGGACACGTTTGTGATTAAACCGCTGTTCTCTGGTTTGTGTTTGTAGAGCTGACGGACATCGGCGATATTGAACGGAGGTCCAACCTGCAGATGACTAAACATCAAACACTTTGATCTATTGATCACACACTGTTCTACACTTTAAAAAATGTTGTGATTTTGTGTATTTTATTGTTATTGTATTATTTGCCAAAATAAACACTTTTTCTGAAGAGACATGTCTGCTATGCTTGAAATGAGCGCTGCAGGGAAACCTCAGACGTATACAGTGACGTAATGACGTCGCTCTCTAGCCGGTGGAAACGCAAACAGGTTCTCAGAAGGTTCGCAAGTTGAACCAACTGCGAACCAGCACGGGTTCTTGAACTAGGTTCGCGTCGGTGGAAAAGGGGTAACAGAGGCTACGACATAGCCGGCCCATTCACAAGATTCCCTTAAATGGATCCCAAACACGTGGCCCAACTAATCCCAAGATTCATTGCGCACCAGTGACGTTTGGATTTGAATCAACATGGCATCCGCTGAAGAATGCTTCTGTGGAAACGTGCGTGCTAATTGGACAGCTGACGTGCATTGATTACCCTGACTTCCTTCACTTGTTGCACTGTTGACGAGGCCACCTCTCTGGGGACCATAAACTCTCTCATGAAATTGGATCATTTATATATATATATATATATATATCATAACATGGCCTTGAAAGACCATGAAGCTCCCCTTTAACATGACAGGATTTCTGTGAAACGAAATCTCATTGCCAGGAAGTGAACGATGCTGAAGCTTGATTAGGGGCTTCAGTCCAGAGAGTTCAATCAATAGAGAAGAACACTGAGACGGGGCCCAATTAAATGCATGGGCCCATTACATCAGAAGTGATTGCATCGGCAGCGCAGCTCCACTCTCGATAAAGAGAGCAGTGATCAATAGACAAGCTCTCTGAATGGACGAGCTGTTGAAGGCAGGAGCAAAAGGAGCGTAATCCTGTAACTACCTTTTGAGTTGTTAAATGTATGATTGGGCAATATTCAAAGATATGTGAACAATTCACAATGTAAATGTGGACTACCTACTGTGTGACACGACAGTCCAGCATCTTAAGCAAGTAGATATTTACTGTTTATGATGTGGTTAATATGTCATGTGTGTCACTGACTTGAAATGCAACATGAGGATGTGAGTGGTAATGTAACAGGATGAACAGGCTCATTTCCTGTCGTCTAAAGGATCAAGATGAGTCCTCCAGGTGCTTGACGTATAGTTAAATATAATTAGTGATGTCCAAATGAAGCTTCGTGAAGCATTTTCTTTATTTTCTGAGCCCAATAGATGGCGCTCTCTGTTCAACAAAGGGTTGAAAGCAATGGAAATATATCGGCCTTCAACCCTTTGTTGAACAGAGCGCGCCATCTATTGGGCTCAGAAAATAAAGAAAATGCTTCACGAAGCTTCATTTGGACATCACTAAATATAATGGACCGGTGCGACTCGAAAGCTGTCATTTCAACAACAGACGGTTTTTAATTTAGCGCGTGTGTGTATTCCTGCAATTTCATGCACTGCTGGATTCGTCCTTTGATTATGACCCTTTAGCCCTCTGGTCCAAGCTGATGGATATTCCCTCCTGCGACAGTTTAGCTCTTCTGAGCTGCTTTGACAAGATGGTGGGGAAATGGGAGACGTGTTGTACTTGGATGACATGATGAGGAACAATGCGTTTGAGGGCGGGTGCTAATACTTCTCATTAGCACCTGGAATGTGCTAGCAAACGTAGCAAAATGTTTTCTTGTGCATGGAATTTATTAGCAATGAAGAGGTTTGCAGCAAATTATTACCAAACTGTATCAACATGTCAGGAAGTCAGGTCTTTGGAAGCTGTTTGTAGTTGTACAGCGCATAATACATTGGAATTTAAACATGTAATAACATGTCGGTTGTCATATTTGTCTCGAAACACTGTAAGTTAGACATGCACAGTGAAGGCTCTTACTAAAATGATACAATTGCATGTATGGTACTCCAAATTAGACGAGCAAACTAGACAGTAAGCTAAAATGGGTCACCTGTTAAAAATATTTATTTATACTTTATTATTTTTATTCTAATTATTATTTATGCCATGGCTAATAAGTGCTGAGGAGGCTGCAGCACCTCCTATAACCCAAGACTGTACAATCTTAATGCATATATAATGTAAGAGACCTCACATGTGCAGCTCCATCTCCTAAAAATGACGTTCCCATTCAACAAAGCTGCATTGTCAACTATGTTTTGAGATTATTATTTTTGATGTATCACAAATCCGTTTTGAATCAAAGACTCGGCAGAGGGAGGACGGTGTGGATGGATGGGTCAAACAAACACAGGACTTTCACCCAGGAGGCCACTGTTTGTGTCCAGTGTGAAACCAAAAGTCAACGTTGACATATTTTTAATGAACTTAAAACCCTCACACAGAAATGTGTATTTGTAACTATAAGCTTAAAACTGACACCATCATCCTGCAGGAACTATGTTCACCTAAACAGAAAGAATGCAGCTTAGCTGTGTGGCTGCTGTGTGTGTCACGGCTAAAGGCTGTACTCGTCATCTCCATAGATACCTCGTACGTATGTTCAGCATGGTGAAGTTCAGAAAGAACTCAAACTTCTCTTCCAATTACCAAGACTGTAAGGACGTGCAGCTCAGCCTTGTGAAATGGTCTGGTTCACTCAGATGCTTTGCCTCAGGAGTGGCAAGAATCCGCTGGTTGTTCTTTTTCTTTAAACAACACACAGAAATTAACGCGTAACAAGTTGTTTTTTGGCAAAGGGGTCATTGTATAAGACGCAGAATAATCCTGTCCAACTTCTTAATCACACGATTGTAATTTATATGTTGCATGGTATTACCCTTTTCTGGAATTGAGCTTGTCAATAATATTGGTTCAAAACTGAGTTGGAAGATAAGGCTCTGTGGTATAGAGAGTAGATATCAATGAAAATGGGTTTTAGAGAATATTCTGATCCATTCTTGTTAACTGTAATGAGTTATAGTTATTTGGGCTACAAAAGGTTGTCTACATAATTCTTATCTGCTTAGAGGTGAAAAGGCATCCCCTCTTGTGTATCCTCCTCTTCCTCAGCTTCCACCTGAGTCATTGATGTGCATGGGATGTGGCTCTCGCCTGCTTCAATCACTGCTGTGATGCCGGATTTAATGGTTAGGACAAAGCTTGACATTCTCAGCTTCATTCTGTGAGAGGTGATAGGACTTGGTGTCTTCTTTAATCCTGGGCTAAAACGTTTAACAAGTGCTCGGGGGGAGGGGGCACTCATAATGCTAATCGTTGTCTTTAACCTACAAGGTTCCTTCCTGTAACCTTGACTGCATGTGGCTGAATGTGTAAGAGGAAGTAAGTAAACCTAAACACTGTGCATGCAACGACACTTCCAAAAGTGAAGTGAGAAGGGTCCCTGTCTTCGACAAGTTGGGAGTGAGAATTTGTTGGTTGCTTCCTAACCTTTCTAATCTGATCCTTCTCCAGTTTGTGTCCTTTGCCAAATGAAACTCATCAGTCTCTATCTCCAAACGTTGCCACCTCGGGCTCTCTGCCTTCTCCATCTGAGCGGTAACACTTTTCACTCCACCAGCCTCCCTTATCCTCCATTCTTGCCCTTTTCTACGTGCATTTGTCTTAACAATCAGACCCGCTTGTATCTCATCCTTTCACTGCACCGCTGAACTGATGATGTGCTGCAAAGGTTCCCAAGACACAGAGCACGCCTTGTATTTCATCTGTGGGAAAATAAACGTAATGTTTGTGCTCCGGTAAGGATAGCGTCTCTTAAGTTCAGAAGCTTTATGATCCATCATTATGGCTGCATACATTTCCACTGATTTACCTGGGAGCACCTCTCTGGTCGCTATGTCAGCATCCCCATTATCACGATGGAAACGCGTGTTGCCGGGATGGCTATTATTTTCAGCAAGACTGTTCTAGCACAAAGAGGCGCCACTTGTACTGGAAACAATTTGTTCTTTAGCTGCATGTTTGTAGAGAAAACACAATGTTACCTCTTGGGAGTTTAGAGGTTTGTTTTATCCTCATTTTTTGTGACACATTCGATACCTTTTTTCTTTTTTCTGGAAGTGTTTGGAGAAGCTTTAACAAGTCGGGAGAACAAACACGGCAAGATAGAGTTGGTGCCACCTACACATCTTAGAGAATTCCCAAACAAAAGCATTTTGAAAAACTGATTTTTACACATGAAGATTAGTTTATTTGTTATGAAGTTCTACTCAGTTTGTGAAATGCTGATGATGTCATCTAGACTAAGACTATGCTATGAACAGAGAGCCTTTGTTACAAAGTGAGGAAAGACGTTTACTAAAGACTTTTTATTAATGATATTCATGAAGTTGCATTATGCCGTATACAAGGGATTACATAACTGTAGATCTCAACCTCCAATGTAAAGATTTTGATCATTCATTATTACTACCATGTGAGCGGTAGGCTATGGGTCTATAGTTGGCATTATCCGTTCATCGCTCCATTAATGTGGTCATGACTGTAATATCAAATTATTGTTCAACAAAGGGTTGAAAGCAATGGAAATATATCGGCCTTCAACCCTTTGTTGAACAGAGAGCGCCATCTATTGGGCTCAGAATATAAAGAAAATGCTTCACGAAGCTTCATTTGGACATCACTATAAAAAAGGCAACTAGATTGAGTCGTGATAATTATTGGAAAGAAGATAAAGCCCCACAGAAAAGTTGTATACAGCATTCAGAACATTAATGTCCCAGAGACCGAATGCTGAGTCCAAATGGGATCAAAATGTTTGATAATTGTTAAAGTATCCAAACACCCTGATGCCTACAAGTCTACAAGGAGCAGCAAGAAATGGAATGCAGGTCCTCATCAAGTCTTGAGCGATGGGCGGATGAGGTTCATCGCTTCTTTGATCCATTGAAGTCAAGTCTCTGAGGGCTGGCCTGTTTACAGATTCATAAAAGGCTCGACATCCGGTATTCCTATGATGAATTAGAACAAAAGTAACCACATGCCATAAAGACCATAAAGACATTTTGCTGTGCGTCGGCTTCTGCTATGAAATTATATGATAATTTCATCTCCTCATCAGCATTTTCTCTGAATCTCAAGATATTACTGCCATTTATCACACTTCTTTTTTTATGTTTTTACACTTCTTGTCTGCCTTCTGGTTTTTGCTGACTCGCTCCGATCTGAGTCTTGACGGATGTTTTCAGTTCAAGTTTAAAGTCACATCAGAAATCACCACTTCTCCTGGCAATGTTCATCTTTTAGGGAAGCATTTATGTGACAAGGCGGTGTCACCACTGAGCTTCCTGTTACAGTGGCAATAAGACAAGTGTGTGTGTGTGTGTGTGTGTGTGTTTTCTTGAAACAAAGGGAGGGGGAGCACCCTTCCCTTCCACCTCATCCCCCCCCTCCCACACACCCATCTTCTCTCCTCCCACGCCATCCGTTCTATTACAATGATAATAGGATTTGGAGGGCTGCGTTATTGCTGCTGTCTGAGCCGGGCCTGGTGAGATCCCTGAGCCGGGCCTGGTGAGATCCCAGTCCACTCTGCTCCTCCTGACTTGCATGTTAGTCCTGATTCATTCTCTATTCACAGAGGCCTCCGTTAAAGACTGAGGGGAGACGTTTGGTTCAGGGTTGTTATCGCCTCTCTGCTGTATGGACTGCTGACTTTTATTCTTGGCAGACAGACCAGTTAAAAAAAGAATAATTCTGAGTTAAAGGGGACTCCTGTTTAACAGCCGCTCTGCTGCCCCCAACGAGGCATACTTCTTCAGAAGGAGGTTATGTTTATGGTCATTCATAAGGGCAATTTTGAAAAGCCATAATTCCCAGTGTACAGTGCTGCCTTTGGAGTTTTCAACTCATTTTTTAACAACTGAGCAGTGGAGCGGATTTGCCAAATCCCCACAAGTCAATGTATAATATGTTAACCGGTGATAACATGGCAACGAGGCAAAGACCTCATAGTTTGCTGCATTACAACATGTTAGTCATTGTCTCCTCTCATGCTTATTTAATATTACTGGTATAGTATATAGGGTCATTCCATGTGAAAACAGCCAAAATCGGGGTATCATGTACATGACACCTCTCAGATTTTGCTGAAAAGCTGGGAAAATATGCCTTATGTTACCAAACGAGGGAATCTGAAGTTTCAGGTCAATATCTCAAACGGTTTGCCCGTGGCGTCCATTTGAATTTCAAGTGCGACACCCCTTTTTGACACATTGGAATTTCGCATTTCATTTGTTGGCATTTTTGGAGGCCCATAACTTCTGTTCTCATAGTGATAGAAGGCTGAAAACTGATCCATTAGTTCAGTGTAATGTGTACTACACAATTCTACAGGCAGAATCAACATTTCTTACTACGGGTGAGAGGTGGGTCATCAAAGTCCAATTTTTTTTTGACGGCCAAAATTATTTTTCACTTTTTGGGTGCTCCTAGCACCACGATGAATGATCACATTTATTCTAAACAGGATTATTTGTGATATTTGGGACCTTTCCTCTTGCCAAAATGAATTTGAAGGGTATGGTACCACTGGTGGGGGTTTTATGGGGGTCCAAAAACCCTCCCGGGCAGAGGTGACTCTTTTGGAACCCCATATTTGGACCCCCAAATGACCGTGTGGACACTTGATGATCCTAATGAGATTTATACCAGATAAAGATACATATTTGTTCTTTCTTTTAATGAAATAAAACCTTTGACTATGAAGCTCCTTAATATGAATTTTATTCGTCAAAATGCACCATTTTGGACTTTTTTTTCCAGAAGTCTGGAATGTAGATCAGGGAGAATTTAGTGATGATAAAGCATGAACATAGTGGAAATAACTTAGTATTATGCTCAGTGATGGCAAACAATTAAATATTTAGACTGCTGGCCATTCATTTCCTGAAAATCACAAATTAACCCCTTATCCCCGATGAAAGAGACCCGCCTGTGACAAGCGACTTGCAGCACGAGCAAGTCTGCAGGCCACTGATGCAAACCATATTCTGACACCAATGGAGATGTTTCAGTGGGCAAAAGAAAACATTAAGAACATTACATTCTTCTTTGTTAGTGCAGAAAATATAAAAAAACACGAGGAAACGTACAAATTGTAGAGACGTTACGCCTCGGCCAAAACGATCAGTGGAACACGATCGCATCATTGCTTTATACCAATTTCCAAAGATAAGATACGGATGAAAAGAATATCACAGGATACAATATTCACAGATGTCGATTCAGGACAACAATCAGATTCAGAACACTTGGATACAGAACACCCGGAAGCAGAACACCCGCAGTCAGATCAGCCACAAAACTACATTTTCCAGCCAGGAAAATACATTGCCTGTATCTATGATGATGACTGGTTCATTGGAAACATTGTTGAACGTTCAGATGAACATGGTGACGTTTTTGTGAAATTCATCTATGGATAACTATTATCCAAGAAATTGTGGAAACAGTAACATCATTTTGTCATGGTCCTTTTGGTCACGTTTGTATTGGCGAGCACTGCGTCCATAGATGAATTTTACAAAAACATCACCATGTTTATCTGAACCTTCAACAACGTTTCCAATGAACCAGTCATCATCATAGATACAGGCAATGTATTTTCCTGGCTGGAGTTTTGTGGCTGATCTGACTGCGGGTGTTCTGCTTCCGGGTGTTCTGTATCCAAGTGTTCTGAATCCGATTGTTGTCCTGCATCGACATCTGTGAATATTGTATCCTGTGATATTCTTTTCATCCGTATCTTATTTTTGGAAATTGGTATAAAGCAATGCACTGAACGTTTTGGCCGAGGCGTAACGTCTCTACAATTTGTACGTTTCCTCGTGTTTTTTTATATTTTCTGCACTAACAAAGAAGAATGTAATGTTCTTTATGTTTTCTTTTGCCCATTGAAACATCTCCATTGGTGTCAGAATGTGGTTTGCATCAGTGGCCTGCAGACTTGCTCGTGCTGCAAGTCGCTTGTCACAGGCGGGTCTCTTTCATCGGGGATAAGGGGTTAATTTGTGATTTTCAGGAAATGAATAGCCAGCAGTCTAAATATTTAATTGTTTGCCATCACTGAGCATAATAATAAGTTATTTCCACTATGTTCATGCTTTGTCATCACTAAATTCTCCCTGATCTACATTCCAGACTTCTAGAAAACAAGTCCAAAATGGTGCATTTTGACGAATAAAATTAATATTAAGGAGCTTCATAGTCAAAGGTTTTATTTAATTTAAAGATAGAACAAATATGTATCTTTATATGGTATAAATCTCATTAGGATCATCAAGTGTCCACGCGGTAATTTGGGGATCAAATATGGGGTTCCAAAAGAGTCACCTCTGCCCGGGAGGGTTTTTGGACCCCCATAAAACCCCCACCAGTGGTACCATACCCTTCAAATTCATTTTGGCAAGAGCAAAGGTCCCAAATATAACAAATAATCCTGTTTAGAATAAATATGATCATTCATCGTGGTGCTAGGAGCACCCAAAAAGTGAAAAATTATTTTGGCCGTCGAAAATAAATTGGACTTTGGTGACCCACCTCTCACCCAAACAGTTAGGTATGTTGATTCTGCCTGAAGAATTGTGTAGTACACATTACACTGAACTAACGGATCAGTTTTCAGCCTTCTATCACTATTAGAACAGAAGTTATTGGCCTCCAAAAATGGCAACAAATGAAATGCGAAATTGCAATGTGTCAAAAAGGGGTGTGGCACTTGAAATTCAAATGGACGCCACGGGCAAACCGTTTGAGATATTGACCTGAAACTTCAGATTCCTTTGTTTGGTAACATAAGGCATATTTTCACCGCTTTTCAGAAAAATCTGAGAGGTGTCATGTACATGGGTGGCTGAGTTGGCACGGAATGACCCTATAGTATTTACTGTTACTATTGATTTTGTAAACTGTTAGTTGGCTTATTTTCGGTCATGATATACTTGCACACAAAAAAAAGAATGAAACATTAGCTGCGTTTGATACGACGGCGTATTAGGGCCACCGTAGAAAAAAAAACGGAGCCGAGAGAGGAGGGCAATATTCAGAGAAAAATAGGTAACAAATTTGCAACTTCATAAAGTAATTCATTATAGAGGTCATAGAGGAATTAATAAACACGTTGCTTGACTGGATGTTTGCCGTTGCTATGACAACAAGTGAAAGCTACCGCTAGCATCTTAGCCCAACCACCCGATCAATTAACACTCATAAGATGACAATTTGGCCTCATGTAAATAAAACATCAACATCATCACCCTAAGGACCTTAACGAGGCGTTGTCACACATTGGGATGGATTCATTAAAAAAATGAATGTGACATTCATGAGAAGTTAGCTAGCATAGATGTCGGTTGTAAATTTGTAAAGAAAATGAATATTGACAAACCTCTCTCGGCTCTGTTCTTTTTCTTTTTCTACAGTGGCTCTAATACGCCGTTGTGGTTTGAAATCACACACTCACATCGACTTGAATATGTGTTCACACCATGGGCGAGCGGTCATAATAAGCTATAAATGCAGTGCATGCCCAAGCCCTTCAATAAAAATAATTGAAAATATTAATCTGGCAGTGTGTTCAATTATACAATACCTTAGTTTTACTGTTTTGGTCTTAAATCCGTGCCTAATCTGTCCCGTATTGCTTGCGAAAAGCTGGAAAGCTGACAGCTTGTTTCGCGCATGCGCACTGTGACACCGACTAGTAGAGTTACTGCTAAAGGCCGTGTTTACTGTAGATGAGCGTTTTGAATGGCAAAAAAGCTGTCAGTGAAGCAGCTTATCTGCCAACGCGCATGCGCAAAAATGACTTGTTTGAATTGTTCAGCGGGAAACTGTCAGTGGTTCATTCATTGTGTAGCCTGGTCAAAATGGCTGAAAATATTAATTATATTCAGGCTTTGCGTTCAGTGCCGTTTTCGCGGAGACCTTTTGAGGAAAAGAAAGCTATCATTTCAAGTGGTCGGCCTACTCCTGAAGTAAATATCACAAAGACTGCAAAGAATTCCGTCCGTCACTTTCAAGCTAGCGCGTATGAGAAACATAAATGGCTAGCTAGCCGACCCCCCTCCCGTCAAACGATCCGGTCTGACAGCGACATATTGCCTGTTCATTCATGAAAACCATCTCGAAACACTCTCAGTCAAACAAGGTGGGGAATGAGAAATCTGCGGCGCTACTAGCCTAGTTCGTTTTAAAAACACACCGGCAGCAGCGCCTACTGATCTGAGACGTGTCAGTGAGTTACTGTAAATGCTGTGCGGAAAACCAGCTGTGGTCTGTGATTGAGGTGCAGACGGGTGAGTTTGGAGCTGACGAGAGGATCGCGCTGACGACCGTTTCGTTACATTTTTCTCATTGAAAAACTATACAACTGGCATTTAGATGATGTTCTCCATAAAAAAATAAGTGAAATATTGTAATAACAATTCGGTTTTAGTAATCAACCGCTTATAGTGATCAAATGTACTCTGGACCAACGTGATCACTACAAGCTGTTTCCACTAACCATATTATATTTTTTATTCAAAAATATAATGCCCCCCCACGGGCGCGCATAGTATTGACACTTCAGCATGACCACAGTAAAAAGTCACCGCTCGCCACTGGTTCACACTATACTCATATGCTGAACCTGAGAAAAGCCACATGTGCAAAAAGTGCTGTCTCCATTGACTCCATACAGTCTATCCACCATCAAGCCATTTCAATAAGAACCATCAGGATATTTGGATCCTTATTTGAGTAGAAAACATAAGAACAATTGTAGAAGAGGAATACTCCAGTTTGTACACCTGCTGCTGTATTTGTCTGGAAGAATTAGTGTGTTGACATAGACTGGGAACAGACGTGGTTATTACCCAGGAAGTTTTTCAAATAAAGTGTGAGAGGCATCTCTGGAACCATTGCACAGATGTGATCCAGTTAATTAAAATGTTGTAAAATATAAGCTAATATTGCCTCTCTTTGTTCCTTCTGTCACCACACACATGAAACAACAACCCATCTTTTTATGGACTGTACTTTTAGTCAGACGTTCTGGTATGACATTTATCTTTTAAAACAGAAAATTAGATACTCAACTCAAGCTTAGAATTTATTTAATTTAGTTGGTATGTTTGCTCATATAATGCCTGTTAAGAAGATGTATGTTAGTGATGTCCAAATGAAGCTTCGTGAAGCATTTTCTTTATTTTCTGAGCCCAATAGATGGCGCTCTCTGTTCAACAAAGGGTTGAAGGCAATGGAAATATATCAGCCTCCAACCCTATGTTGAACAGAGAGCGCCATCTATTGGGCTCAGAAAATAAAGAAAATGCTTCATTTGGACATCACTAATGTATGTTATTAAACTAATTGTTTTTTTGGAACAAAAACATATACACACCAGCAAATTTTCATATCACAAACCAAACCACTGTCTTCACGTCTCTAAAATACAAAAACAACTGTGAAAACAAGATCATTATGTAATTAATTTGATGTGTAATTCATTTGATTTAGTTAGTTTTGCCTTTCATCCTCATGTCTTTGTTTTTCTTCTCTATCTTGTCATCTATGCACTGCCTGCGACGATGGACCCTATGATGTATTTGCTGTTCATCTCGTATTATTTGCACGGAAACAGATTCCAAAATAACTGTTGAAAAATAAATAATAAAACGTGTCAAATGAATGGACCAATCAATCAAATGAATAGTGTGGCTATCCATATGAGAACGAGAAAGGACTGTCATTTCTGCCTCTCTAGCCGGATTTAACAACACAAGAACAGCAGAGGCTACACTTTCATCTTGGCAGGATGCCGCGCTGCACTCAGATCACAAACACTTCATCTTCTGCACACAACAAATAGTTTTGCTCTTTAACCTCGTCCTTCTTCTTCTTCTTCTTCTTCTTCTTCTTCTTCTTCTTCTTCTTCTTCTGTAAATCACAGTTGTTGTGGCATTTGGCACTTCTGCAGCGCTCACCAGGCTACTTCCTGTCCACACGGCAGCTTAGATCAATCACTGCCAGCCTGACGTCGGTGCCGCTGCTCAGAAAGCAGCATCTGTGCTGTCTGCTGTGCGAGGAATGGGCTGGTTCTTTCAGGGGTCACTGCCAGCTCACCAGCCCTCCTGGATGTTTTTATAATTAACTCAGTGGTGATTTTATTCTCATTGTGGAGGGAAAAGGACAGAAAATCGGGGTAGTTCACAATGTCATCCTTGAAATGTCCATTCTGATCTCCAGCTCGTCTTTGCACACAGTAACTGTCACTGTACTGTAATGTCAGAGCGGCATGCAGCAACAATTTTGGCCAATTACAACTCTATGTGACACTAAGGGAGTGCAGATTGATATAGAAGCACACACCAGCAGCTGAATATCGAAAATACCCCAAAAATGATAGATATACTTTATATACCATCCCTTTGACACCTCTATGCGCCGCATATACTGCATACCCACTTTTTACGCCACTGTGTACTATAACATACTGTACTGTTTGTCAAGTCTATAATATCTTGCAGCAGGAAGGTACATTCTGCCCTTTAGAGGGACTTAATGAGCGGCTGCATATAAACCCAATACACTCAGGATGTGTTAGAGCTATATCCAGCTTCACAGACCCTAACCAGTATAACCGCTGTAATGAAGTTAATCAACTGGCTGCTTTATTTTTGACATAATGAGGCAACTTTAAATGTCAACCTGGTTTCAGATCTCTGCCACAGACCAGTGAAATTCCAGAAATTTCAAACTTAACTAAGCGTACTCTGACCTTATAGACAGCTGGTGCTCTGAAAGAGAAGACTGTTGCCACAATTTCCCTTTTTGCATCTTATAATTTTCCTTCCAAAGACACTAATGGTACGTATCCACAGGCGTGTTGGACAATTGATGAGTGATCCACAAATTAGGTTGATTGGACGAAGGCTTACACTCGTGGGCTGCTGCTCACATTTCTACCCCGACAAACCAGGAACCTTTTTCTCTTATATCACAAAAGTACTTCATCGAAATGTCTGCAAGATACCAGCCGCATGGTTGCCAAATCTGTCGTGACTTTAGATTGCCACTGTTGGTTAAAAGGTTTTGCTTTTGCATAAAGTAGCCCAGCAGCCAATGTGACAGCCCATCTCTGGAAATGCAATGCATGGCTGCAATGCAATGACGGAACCAGCATACACGTACACTAAGTTGCAGCAGGAGGACCTGAACATGTGTCTCTACACGATCGAAAAGTGTCAGATTTGTTACTTTCCACTTTGTCCCAACACTAATTTGCACTGTCGCAAGACTTTCCAGCTCACACAGATGTATTTGTGGTTGGATGTGGTGTTTGGCTTATACTTAACAACATCCCTGGCTGACACTGTAGCTCACCGGTCAGACCTGCTGCCTTTCACTCCAGCTGTCAGGGCTTCAAATCAGACTGCACTCAATATGCTTGTTTTGATCAGCACTGTCCAAAACCGATGGCTACTTTGAGATTTCAACGTGGTTGATACGCACGTTCAGGGAAGTGAAAATGTTCTTTTCTAAAATTATATCCATGTCAAATGTAATTCAATGAATAAATAGCACTGGCCTGAATAACTATTTTATCTTTTGCATCTGCAGTAGCTTGCTACGTTGCTTATTGCAAGCACTGTTCATGCATTTATTAAATTCATAACAAACCATGTAATTTCACCGATTGCAGTAAACAAGCCAATGTTAAAAGCAAAGCGTAACACAAAGCCGTTGAGGAGGTGGGGAATGCATTGTAACAAAGAGCAGCCATATATTCCATTTGAGTCAGGGACAAAGAACTGTGACATTCGTCGTCCTCCAGCTTCATGCTAAAGGCCAGCAGCATTTCTGCAGTCTTGCAGTGTGCCTCAGCAGTTTCTGGGCAATGTCTTCATTTTTTTTTTTGCAGCTTTGTCATTTTTCTCCTTTCACTGCTTTACTCGGCTTGTTCCTAATTAAAATAACTGCCAGAATGTCGGGCATGCAGCCGCACTAAGCTGTGGCTTTCAGGATGGCGATCCTGGTCTGTTGGGTCAGCCTTGGTCCAGACTGAAATATCTACTAATAACTATATACGATGGATTACTATGATATTTTGTACGACTATCCCAGATTCCCAGGGGGGATGTATCCCGACGACTTTGGTGATCCTCTGACTTTTTAGCTAGCGCCACCATGAGGTAGACTTTTTCATTTTTTTTTTGTGACATTTCTCAACAACTATTGGGAGGACGGTCATGTTCATTTGGAACAGGAATGTGTGTCCCATTTAGATGAGCTTTAATGATTCTCTGACTTTCATCTAGTGCCATCATCAGGACAACATTTAAATTTGAGGAAGAACAATGCTTTATTTTCTCTGAGTTCAATAAACATCTGCAGCCGTCACACAGTTGTCAGATCAATGTATGCCTCCAAATTCAGGGTGGGCTTGTGCACATTGACGATTCCCACAGGATCTAAACATTTTTTATGTTTTATGTCTCTTCCTGCACATCAGTCAGGTAAGATATCACGAGTTAGAATAGTTAAATTATTTGGAATAAAGCAGCCATCAACACTTAACTCCATTAGCCACCGGGACATTATCATAAGTAAAAATCCATCAATCCAACTTTTTGTCTCTTGTATCAGGTTCTTATTATAGGATTTATAATACATTGCTTTATGTAAACAAATAAAATGGCAAAAGTGATCCATGGAAGTAACAATGAAACCACATTTAATATCCGATAAGTTACTGTAGAGAGACGCAGATTATTGTGCATGATTCAGTGTTTCTAAATAATAAATCCAAATATTAACGAGAGAACAGCCACACTTATTTTTGAACGCCGTTACCTCATGATCTCCAGTAAACAGACCTTGTTATGTCAAGACAGTTAATTATCTCGTCATCTTCATCATCTCAAAACACTTTGGTATTTTTTATTTATTTCAATCATGTTACAAATGTTTGACAGAAATGAAACTAAAGCCATAAATGAAATGTAAATACCGGTCAGTGAACCAGCTGTTTACAAACCACATGTGGAGAAGTGGATGATGTGCTTTTTGTAGTCCATTATTGTAGTTTCTCCAGCGCAGACGCAGGACAATCACCGGATCATCAGCTGTCAATCATCAGCAGCATTATAATGACGTAGCTTAGTGAAAGTCCGGTTGGATTCTCTGAGCAGTTTTCCTAAATCCTTCTGAGTTCTCCTATCGCCTTTCCTTCACCCCGTGACGTTTTCCCCAGAGGTCAAGGAATAGGAGTCTTTCCCTTTGGCCCAATTCCCCCAATGTCCCCCCTCACGGACTCACAGACTTCAATCCACGTTCCAATTAAAGCCCAGCACTACCTCGCCTGATCTAACTCGTCAAGGTCTTGATTGAAGACCATGGTTCGATAATTAGTTGAATCAGGTGCTGGGCTGAAACAAAATCCTGGACCCACACCGGCTTCTCTTGGATCAGATTGGACACCTCTGGTTTAAGGCTTTAGCAGGGACATTGGGATTGGGTTTGTGTCCGGCCGTCTTCTTTTCTGCCTGGAGACAGATCCTGTTGATCCCATTCTGCTTTTGATTTTCAGTCAAGTCCCTATTTGTATATTTTGTCTTTAGACTTTTCATTGCCTCAGCCTTCTTCCTGAGTTTTTGGTTTCCCCACTTTGTCATTAAAGCTCGTCTTTGTTTAGTTTCACCTGCCTGCCTCTCGTCATCTGGGTCCTTTATGCATTTCATTAACCGAGACAGAACCTAATTGACCCAAAACCACCTTTGGGAGACATATATTTGACATGTTCTTTGTGCAGTTTGGCCCATGTCCCATCGGCTAAGACGGAGGAGGCGGGTTTTATGACCCTGCATCTGTCCATCTTTATATACAGTCTATGGGGGTGAACAGTAACTGTATTTTGATAGCTCAATGAACCTGTGACGATCCCTCTTCCCCTCTTTGTCCGTTTCTGGCCCTTCCTTTTATTGTAATAAACAGGCATTAAATGAAGTTAGTTAAGCCCATGAAGCAGCTGCATGTGAGAACTGTGTTTAACTAAAACTCCCATCTGCAGCCTCCCCCGTGCCAACTCCTCTCTACCCGGCCATTACCACATCCAAAGAAAGCCGGCAGATGTTCTTCTGCAGTGGAACCTCTGGCTCATTAAGCTGCTGTTGTTGATGGACTTAAGGAGTCCACTCAGGGCCCTTGTGAGTCTGATTAGTCTGAGAAGTCTCTCTGGGGAAGGTATAATTGTAATCACCAGTTTCCATCACTCTCACATTCAAAATGGCTTTGATGAGACGGCATGTTGTCCCTCAACTCAATGGCCTTCAGTTTTCTATAAGGGCTTCTTATCTTCTCTCCACCTGGGGACTTCACGCTGCCGCCTTCTTGTAGCTCACTTGCTATCATTTTTAATTCCATATAGGCTGTCTGTTTAGAAAAGATTATGAGTTGTTTCAGAATAAATAATTGAATAAATGATCAACTGGAAGTGCCTTCAGCCAATAATATTCCAAATCCGAGGCAATCATCTTGACCAAATCAAAGGAAAGTCTCACATGATGTACCATATCTACAATCTACATACTGAGAGGTACCGCATTTCCCCAGAGCACATTCTTTCAGCGGATTATACCTGTAGCCATGATAAAATAATCAATTTCATGCAGCATTTTTATAATTGATCAAGCATTTTTTTAAGGTATACACACACACACACACACTCGGCTTGGTCCACATTTCTACTTGGAAATGATTTCCCTGGTTAGCTGAGCATGACAAAGAGGGACCATCGCTATAGCAACAACCTGTAGACTATAATTTACACTTCTTGTTATTGATGGAACAAAACAAGCCCGAGGTGAAATCTTAAATTGATCAATATAATAATCTAATTACAGGAACATATATCTTATGTTTTTCTGATTGTTACGGTCGAGATGAGGACGTATTCATCGTGTGTTCACTATGTGACTGTTTAATAAGCCCTCATGCATTAATCATTTTACATAGTATGACTAGTAGAGTCATTCATGTATGTCCAGGGCATCCTCATTCCAAGGATGCCTGAAAGACATGTGAAGTCCCTCAAGCTAATGTAATCTTTGAATGAAACGCTCCATATCCTTGGGTATTTATTTGTGTCTTTGTTACAAAGATACAACTCTCCGACAGAGACACTTGGGGGCACTAAGCTGTTTTGAGCGATGGCTGGGCATATGAGAACATTTCTCCAAGCTTAGATCGGCACATGTGAGAAGAACAAGGTGGAGAATGAGATCAAGAGACAAGTTTTTTTCTAGCATTCATTCCCAAAGACCTTCCCATGTCATTTATTGCAGAGAGCACATGGCGGCTGTGGGGAAAAGTAGCCCAGTAAATTGGAGACTGAGCTCACAGTTCCCCTCTGGTGACTTCTCTAGGCCCCCAGGGCAGAGGGTGTGTGTGTGTGTGTGTGTGTGTGTGTGTGTGTGTGTGTGTGTGTGTGTGTGTGTGTGTGCTAATGATAACTGCCATTTGTATTCCATTATGCTCACACCAAAAACGTACACACACACACACACACACACACACACTATATATATATATATATATATATATATATATATAAATTCTGTATTCCCTGAAGGCCTAAGCGTCACATTATGATCTATACGTCCTACTATTCACCGAGCAGGTTGGGAAAAGAACAGATCCCTCTCAGAAAAAGGGTTAAACTCTTGTCGTACCCTCACCCATCATCCGGTATCGCCCACAAACCCTCGGCTCAACCCCGCAATCTATCTGTGCGCTAATAGCTGCTGGAAGACAGGTGCACCATTGGCTGTCCCTAATGACTCAAGCGTCCCTGTAAGCACCCGTCTTCCACCCCCCCCTACCCGAGGGGATTGCATAGCGGGTGAATATGTCACAGATTGGGCTCAAAAGTTATGAAGAGCGGCTTTCGAAATCTGAGCATGTACATAATTCAGCACTTTTTGTAGTTGGATTTCTTTATCTTGTCATGGTGGTGACTCAGTCACAAAGGCTTAAAATCTCTGCAGTGCCTTTTATTAAAACTTTCTGTCACAAGGAAGCGCTTCAGCACAAATAAAGGTAGCGACTGAATATTCGCTGGATGGAAATTGCTGAATGTACAGACTCCCACTCCGATTGAGGATGTTGTTTTAATGGTCAGCCTTGGCTGTATATCACATATACTACGTACATGCTAGTTGAATACGCGTCTACAATGAATTTGGAACTATCATATTAAAACAAAACAATATAGTTCTTGATGATATTCTTTGAGAATTTGACTTACAAAATGAATCATATTTACAAGCTTCTTAAAGAAGTAAATCAGTCCTATAAATGACTCATTCTCTTTAGTACTGGGGCTTAAAGCAATTAATCAAGTTTCCTAAAATAAGAAATCTCGGTGCCCATTGGCAATATGTGTGATGACAGATGCCTCTGCCAACAAAAGGCTTTATTTCTGGGTTTCGGATATCAGAGCCAACACTTCCAATGCACTCCTCATCGTTTACCGTCCGATTAGCAACTTGAGATATAAGACTGGAGTTGGAGTTGAGAGACGACGAGCAGGTTATTTTGTTTCTGAGCAAAACCAATTTTTTGTAATTTCTGAATGAAAACACACCTATCGTGAACTCCAAAAACAATGAATATACTCCGCACTGGGCATGAAGTGAACTCTTCTGACACGTCTGAGGGTGAACATGTGTTTGAATGAGTGGTTTTACTTCTTGGTGTTACAGCTCGTAGCCTTGCAGGTTTTTCCTTGCGACTGATTTCCTTCCCAATCCCCAACAACCCTTCTTGACCGCCTGCCTTCATGCCATCACCACGGGGCCCGACATTTGCTCTCTGTCTTTTCTACCTCTTTCAGTCCTTCAGTTCCTCTAGACCTTTCCATCTGTCCCCATCTGTCCTGGGAGTCTGAAGCGTTGTGAACTGAACTCACAGGGCTGCAAATAGGTGAGAGACTGACTTCTCCTTCTTTCTCTCCTGCTATCACTCTTTTCTCACTCGATCGTCTGCCGCCGACTCTTCTACCCTCTTTGTCACTTTATCTTTTACTTTGTGAGGGTTAATGATATTCATAGCTGCTTCTCTTAGTTACCGTCTAGCTCTGCCGCTAAAGCTTCTTCAACCTTTTGATTTATTTATGTAACCACAGTGTAGTATTTCAACATCTGTAATCATTACTTCATTTGTAATTGTGTAATTATGAATAGAAAGAGACTAGATGCTTCACCAGGTTCTTCATTGTATTAACATGTTATATTTTAAGTGTTTGATGATGCAGGTATAAATTCCAGTTGCACAATTATAACTGCATACCTTCTCCTTCATCCTTGTTCCCCAGATGTAAATAGTGCATAACAAAGAGTCCTATATTCCCCCAACATCATCAACACTTGGTCAGGACTCCTAGGCATCACTTCGTTTTAGGCAAAGATTGTTCGGGTTGAAATCATTTTGTGACAACCTGGGAATACGAATGGGTTTGCTGCCCAGCATGGAGTGGAACATTGGACCATGGGGAAGAATGAGTCCCTGACAACAGGGAACCTTTTGGAAAATGTTCCCTAATATGTGATATTGGAGTGAGGAACATAGACCATGGGCATATAGGACCTTGGAAACATAGATACACTCCTGATGTCATATCACCTCCTTTGCATATTTGTTTAGGTGTCATCATTTAAATAGATGTTCAAAAATGGAAGAGGCTTTGTTGGTGTGTGCATGATGTTAGAGGATGAAATACTCTTATTAATTGCATCATGTCTTATTGCAAAAGGTGAACCAAGTTCAACATTTTGGCCGAGACCACTCTGTCATGCTGTGGGAGTATTGACACATTCATACATTGAAATGAAAGAGGGGGCTATCTGGGGCAAGTAGCTACAACGTAATCTGTATGAATCAATATTTTTTAATGTAACAAATGACTCTGTATAATATGAAAGTGTCACTCTTTGAGAGAAGCCCACACAGAATATCATGTGACTGTGCAGGTTCCCTCAACTCTACAGAGCATTTTGAGCTTTTTTCACTTCATTGTTTTGTTTCACAGTCAATGCTGCCAGCCGCTTTTCCAGTTTTCCAGTTGCAGAAACAAATGTTTCCTCCCACAAGCGCTCATAAACCAACTGAACACTATCTGCTCAGCACAAAACAGCAGACAAAAAAAAGTTCATATTTCCCTCAGGTGTTAGACAGAGCTACAGAGGGCGAACATTATTCCTAGATTCACCACAAACACGTCGAATGAATGATAATGCTTCTCTTTAACTGCTGGCTGAAGAGGCAACTGTTGCTCACACATTAGTTGTAGCAACTTGAATATATGTCAATGTTGTGTGAAGAGCTGTTTCTGCTGTAAATGCTATGTGTGAAGTAGAAAAAAGCCCCTACCTGACCAAATAAATCTATTATATGATACGTTGCTGCATTTCTATGAACTCCTCCCAAAGGCCGAGGGGCAAACCATCGATACAGCTTCAGATCAGCAACTCCTCCTGTGAAGAATTTCATTTTTCAACCTCCGATCCTTTCCTGGCTTATCTCTACACCATCACGTGATTCGTTTCCTTCCCTCCAAAACAAGTCCCCCTTTGATCGACTCTGCCAATATCACGACAGCCTCTACATCAGCACTGGCTTCAGCCTGCACCGCAGTGTTTACTCCGCACTGTCACTGTCTTTCTGCAGTGCCAGAAATCACTGCCGAGCCCATCGTGGAGGTGTCATGGGTCTAATTCAATAAAACCCCCAAAATGTGTGACTGTGATACTCACACACACATCCTAGAAGCATCTACATTAGGAAGCTGCTGAATGGTGCTGCCTGTTTAATGGTGCTGCAGATTGATGATGGCACGCCCTGATGATCTCTACAGCCACCGCTTTGGGTTAGTAAATTATCCTATTGATGTCTGAATTGGGCTTCTGTGTGAAAACCTCGCTAAGCTTATGGTAGAAAGCATTGTTGCATCAAATGATGTGGTTAATGTATTCACATCTGTTGGACTGGAGCCCCTCCAGCATGCAAAGCCCCCCCTCCTCCCCACTTTCGTTAAATTGGATCCTACATCCACAACATTTATCCCCATCCAGTGTCATCCCCAATTTTTCATACTGTAGTTAAAGCAACAATGCCTTACCCTCCCTTTCCCCCATGGTTTGACTTATAGCGGCCATGCGAAGCTTGAAGTGCAGCAAAATCTAATCATCAGACACTTTGTCACCTCGAGCTTCAGACGTCTTTAATCTAAAGTGCAACTGTCCCCTGAAACACTGACCCAGGGCTCATTAGGACCTTTGCAGGCCTTCCCCTCCATAGATTATCTTATCACACTCTCCTCTTATACTCCGTCCAATGATGAGTGTTCAAGGCTGGCAAACACACACACACACACACACACAAAGACACACACACACACACACACACACACACACACACACACACACACACAAACACACACACACACACACACACAAACACACACACACACACACACACACACACACACACACACAATTTTATATAAACCATGTTTGACAATAAATTCAAACTACTGTTTCCAATGTCAATGGTGAACCTTTAAACTATGATATGATGTATTCAATTTTCCAGACTTAATAAATAATACTAATAAATAGAGCTTATCTTTGATTGATGATCACCTCTATCGTCTATTAGGGGAATTATCATGAATCAATACACCTCAAAATGGAGAGGTGGTGTGAAGGGACATTATTAAGCTCAGACTAATGTCTAAAAGGTTTTTTCCGGGCTGCCCAGGAGGTGAAATCCAGGGCAAAAAAGGATGCAAATCTCTGTCTAATGCTCTTCTAATTGTTGTGATCACACTAATAGTTTGACTCGTTCCACTTGTCTGACCCATAATATTCTGTGCGAAAAGTACTCATGACAAAAACAACCGTTTGAATAAATATATAGATGTGCAAATGAATCCCTAACCCACTCAAAGAAAACATGAACTGGTGCAGCCGTCACTCCTGGATCCTCCTAGATCCACCTAGATCCTCTTTCCCTGTGCAGTGTCCTTGATTTGGCCTCCACTCTGCGACATAATGGCTCCCCAATGGTGCTTTGACCTTTGCTGCTCCGTCCGAACCGGAGCGTCTGGACCTCCATTGCAGTTTAAGGATCCTTTTTTCCAACGTCAGTCTCACTGACTCACCTCCTTTCACCTCTGCTCACTCGCATCCCCCTTCAAAAATCTCTTCCTGTTCTCCTAGTTTTTCCTTCCCCGGTACTTTTCACTTACAAGCAGTTCAGCAGAAGCAGCAAATTGTCAGGGCACCATGACTTTAAACTTTGCAGTGATGAACGCATGTGTCTGGAACAGATCGCTGCTGTGGTTGTCACACAAAATATGATTACACACCCTCTTTGCAGTAGGGGGACGCCGCTGGAGCAATATAGTAAATGACTGCTGCCGCTGCTCGTTCTCCCTCAGGAAACGTAGGTTCAAATCTCATTTGCATTGGAAAAGGAATAATAATGATGTAGCAATCTGTTGAGGAGTATGTAGCTGATCTGATTGATGGAGTCGATTTGAAAAATGTGTGATTGGGGGTCAACGCTTTTATGGTTCCAATTCCAGTAACAAATACAACGTTTGGTTGATGAACAGGCTTTTCACAGAAATTCCTCAGCCAACGGTTCATTTTTGAGACTAAGCAGCAATGTAGTAGAGTTGTGATAAACAAGGTAAGGCGATGGAGGAGGATCTGTCACCCCAGGTTTGTTGCTTGGTCTTGATGATCAGTCCATACATTGTTTTTTGCGTATTATACCTTTTAAAGATGCATCATCCAGATAACGTGAGATGATGGTGGATATGCAGACAGAGCAGCCGGCTCATCAGGGTCCTCCAGACGTCCTTCTCTCCAGCAAACTCTGAGGACATAATTCACCATCATCTGTGGTTCAACACAAGCAGTTCTGTTATGTCCCTTTTCTCTGCTTCACAGTGACAGTTGGGCACTTAAAGCGTTGGTGCGTAACTTCATTAACGTTGCAGTTTAGTCTAGCCGAGCTCTAATAAACAACAGGCCTTTGTGGGTTTAAAGATTGTAACACAATATTTGTATTTGTTTATGTTCACAAAAGAACAAGAACATGGAAGAAAAAAAATATTTTTCAGATCCTTGTCTCAGTCAGGACATCGTTTACTGTGTGTGGGGGGCAATATTGTATCGACACACGGGCGCCGAGTATCAATCTTTTATGTTATTAGTTATAATTATTATTGCAAATTCAACCTTTGAGTAACAATTGCTTTTTTTCTGGCGCGGTCCTGGGTAAAGTCAGTCAGATTGGCTGGAAGTTTGTCAAAACAAAGATGAAGAGTGTTGGTCAGTCCATTTTGCTACAATAAACATAATTGAAGGGAGATGAAAACGGTACCTTATTGGATAACAAACCGGAGGCTAGAAAAAGGTAATAATCACAATATATGTTAATGCAAAATGTTTAAAATTGCAATAAAAACATATTGTTATTTAAGTATTGTGATAATACCGTATTCTATTCCCTAATTCTTACCATAATAAATATGATTTTATATATATATATATATATATATATATATGTGTGTGTGTGTGTATGTATTACCCCCTCCTCAGCTCCTTAATTATCACATTTTTGTTTTTACCAACAATGGCCCTCAAACACTGTCCTCCTTGATTATCTTATAAGTCCCGGGGAAGCAGCCGCATATCATCTCATTTTAAGCCGCCTACATATGCTTTTTAATTATTTCTGAAGGCATTGAACATAATACAAAAGGCTCAAGGCTACATAAATTGTTGTCACTTGAGTGGGAAATGTCAGCCATCAATCTTCCACTCTAACTGACCAAATGCACCCTGCAGACTTCACAGAGACAGAGTATCTCCTCTTGTATGCAGCGCCTACATAGCTGGGGGCTTCTAGCAACACAGCAATAAGCTGAAATCCCTGCTGGGAGTCGGCCGAGATCCCAGCTTTCTATATTTACAGTCGTCAGTGTTTTTAAGTGGTAAACTCCAAGTGACAAGCTGATGCTCTGCGTTAGGCAAGGCCAACACGCAGTAAAAGCAGAATTTAAATAAGGATCAGAGTTTCTCAGAAAGCTTGAGAAAAGATGTCTTTTATGATGTGGAATTCTGTTTGCGTCTATCATGATGTACTTTGATGTCAGAAACGGCGGTTAGAGTGATGCAAGAAGACGTTGTTATTACCTACTCAACTGTGAAGGGGTAGAGGGGCATTTTGGGCAACTAAAGTGACTTTCAAGTAGATGTCCTCAGGGGACGTTATAAATTATTCAATGTTTTATTGCACTTTTTTATGAACCAGAGAGCACCACTGAGAAAAGGGAACAGAGAGATGCAGATGCAGAGGCTGGTTTGGCTGACTCCAAGCACAGAAACAGAAACCAGAGAAACAGAGTGATAGCGCAGAATGTTCCAGGTTCTTCAGGGTTGAAAACGTCATTAAATTCAAAAGAAATGACAAATGGCCCAAATAACTAGTTATGTTCATATGCAAATATTTGGCATGATGCACAACCCGAATGTTCACTGCTATTTTTTTTTCAATCTGATCTGGAACATGGCGATATTCTGTTATATCCTCATATGGCAATTAACTTTTGTTTCGCACAAATGCAGACGTATGAAAGGTTTGCATAAAGGGATCAAAATGTCTCAAGATTACCCTCGAGCACACTGTCTGTCTGTCTGTGTCTCCGTCTGTGTGGGCGTGGCTTCTCCATTCACTCTCCTGGCTCCCTGATTGCTGTCTAGCTGTTTCACCGGTCCCAATCCACACCTTCAATAGATGAACTCACCAACCCTGGCTCTTCACACATCCAGGCCCACCCTAGTTGCTTCCCAAGGCTCTTTATTCTGAGCCATGATTTCCTCTCTTATCTCTGAGGAAGGCGGCTGCTCATCACAGCTGGATAACGGTCATGAAAACCAAAATCATCAGGCGGGTCCAACTGTGAATTTCATCACAGCAACTCATCATGTGACTCGGTGTTTAGCCCTTGTGTGCCTGTATGAACTCCCAACGTCTGCATTTGCTCAACACTATGGTGAAGGTTAGATCAGGCATGAGTCTTTGCAAGAACTGGGCCCAGGACCGGGTGGACGTCTGCACATCAGCATGCAGGTCCTTTTGTGGTTTTTACTCTATATAAACAGATCTCACCAATGCATGTGGGTTCTTTCATCCACATAGCCAGACAGTCGTTATTTACATCTAGATGAGTGCTGTGTGTCTAACATTATCTGAGGCAAAACAAGAAACAATAAGATCAAACAACTATTTCCCAAATGTTGGTCCAAAAACAGATTTTTTTCCCTTTTTGTGGCACAGCAGCAAGAAGCTGTGTTTTTGATGGCACAGGAATAAAGAAGGATGATTCTACATTAGAAGTCCTTTCCTTAAATACCTGAGATGAAAATGTATTTAGAAACATAGAGATGTTTTAAAAACTAGAAGAGAGGAAGAAAAAGTAGTCTTGCCCACAGATCTTGCATGACAGTCTTTAAGTCTGAACTTGAGTCACTAGTGAATTAAAGTAAGAGAATGAGAATATGAACTTTATTTTTGTAAAAGGAAGTAAAAGTCGTCTTGGAGAGTCACAGCGCCTGTTCTTCTTACCTGCTGTTGGAAGTTGTTCTGAAGTCACACTTCCTAAAAGTTCTTCAGCGAGATATCATATTTGATTTGAATTCCCTCACCACCAGTCATGATATTCATAATCAATCAACTGTAACTGTCGACGGGTGCAATGACAACCGATTTAACAATTTACAATGAGGCTCAAAACACAATAGTGCTGCTGCGATTCCCACTGCACATTTAAGTGAAGCCAAGTAGTAACAGTAGGTGTTGAAGGCTTTCGCAACGCATCCAGTTAAAAACATCCGTTAACATCATCTATTCATTATTATTCTATGTGCATTACAATTTACAGATGACAGTCAGGCAGCAACATCTAGTTCTAAAAAGTAAAACCAAAGCGAAAGTGCCTTAAATTTGCATTCTCCCTACTGGCCATCAGGAGGCGACTCCTCTGGTTGCAAAAAGAAGTCTAATTGCATGGAAGTCTATGAGAAAATGGTCCTACTTCTCTCTTGATGTATTATCTCAGTAAACTTTGTAAACATGAGTTTACGGTCTCAATCTCTAGTTTCAAGTCTTCTTCAATCCAGCATGATGTTCATTTAGTACATTATGGTCCATTTAGAGTAAAAATAGATAATAAAGCAGGGGATGCTTTGGGGTTGTGACACCCCTACCTACCTACGCTACCTTGTGATTTATAGGACACCACGTGGCCTCACTACCACACTACCAATGGAGTTGCACTTAGCAACACTTAGCTGACCTTGGATTATGAAGCGAGCATTGTTAACTGCGTCACACCAGAATCCAGATTCAGTAAGGTGCCGCTTGCAATGCTGCTATGCCGGCCCTTCACTGGTTGGAAATATTCCAAGATGGCGAAGGCCAAAATGCCGTCGAGAGTCCACAAAGTTCACTTTTTACTAGTGATGTCCAAATGAAGCTTCGTGAAGCATTTTCTTTATTTTCTGAGCCCAATAGATGGCGCTCTCTGTTCAACAAAGGGTTGAAGGCCGATATATTTCCATTGCTTTCACCCCTTTGTTGAACAGAGAGCGCCATCTATTGGGCTCAGAAAATAAAGAAAATGCTTCACGAAGCTTCATTTGGACATCACTACATTTTACATACAGTCGATGATCACAGTGGATCTACTAAGGTACATATGGTTTGTGGAACTGAAGTCACAGATTGTTTTGTACTGAAGCTGCTGATTGACAGCAGTTTGTAAAATATTCAATATCTTTAAATATCACCACAATACATATTCACTGCTTCATTTTACATGAAGTAAGTTGTTTCCCTTGCTTCTAAAACATGGGACCTCTTAGCCTTCACAATGCATTCATATAATGTGTCAAATCCTGAGCAGTTGATGATCACCACAGGAAAAAAAGCTTGTTCACAAAGGTAAAGGCCCAAATATGCTCAACACTCTTGTTGCCTGAGCTGTCAAATTGGGGACTCTGGTAAGAGATGTAGGTGTCCAATCTGAATCACGTTGCAAGACTGTTGACTGTGAATGGCAAAAAAACCAGAGAACTCAGGTTCAGCAAAGACCTGAAACCGTTGCTGTAACTCCCGCAGAAAACTCTGTTATCTCGTCTTTGTGCAGATTCATGTCAGCATCAATCCTAGCGGCACACACATACCTACGACGGGGAAAAAATGAGCAGGGTCACCATTTGACAGCTACTTCTCCCACAAAGTCAGCTTCAACGGGAATATGGTGTAGGATGTCTTGCTGACACCTTCCTCCTCGGTTTGTATAAGAAGCGTGTCACCACTGCACTGAATCAAAACAAGAGCGACCAGGCAAGCCCAGACACCAGTCACAGTTTGTCATGTTCACGGGGGAAGGCACTGAGCCGATCAGCATTCAGCAAAAAAACAGGATCAGTCTAAGATAGGAGTGGCCACTGGTATCCCCCCTCAATCCTGAAAGAATTAAATTGGCCCGGTCTGACAAGCAGCTCTGTGCTGTCTGTGGATTAGGACTATAAGAAATTGAAAAATAAAAGCTTTATGGTTCTTGGGAGTGGGAAGAGTGGAGAGCCACACTGTGTCCTGGTTGCCCCTAGACCAGGGACGTAACACCACCAGCTGGTTCAGCCTGGCATGGATCAGCCTGGCATTGATCAGCCTGGCATGGATCAGCCTGGAATGGATCAGCCTGGAATGGATCAGTCTGGAATGGATCAGTCTGGAATGGATCAGCCTGGCATGGATCAGCCTGGAATGGATCAGTCTGGAATGGATCAGTCTGGAATGGATCAGCCTGGCATGGATCAGCCTGGCATGGATCAGCCTGGAATGGATCAGTCTGGAATGGATCAGCCTGGCATGGATCAGCCTGGCATGGATCAGCCTGGAATGGATCAGTCTGGAATGGATCAGCCTGGCATGGATCAGCCTGGCATGGATCAGCCTGGAATGGATCAGTCTGGAATGGATCAGCCTGGCATGGATCAGCCTGGCATGGATCAGCCTGGAATGGATCAGTCTGGAATGGATCAGCCTGGCATGGATCAGCCTGGCATGGATCAGCCTGGAATGGATCAGTCTGGAATGGATCAGCCTGGCATGGATCAGCCTGGCATGGATCAGCCTGGAATGGATCAGTCTGGAATGGATCAGCCTGGCATGGATCAGCCTGGCATGGATCAGCCTGGAATGGATCAGTCTGGAATGGATCAGCCTGGCATGGATCAGCCTGGCATGGATCAGCCTGGAATGGATCAGTCTGGAATGGATCAGCCTGGCCTGGATCAGCCTGGAATGGATCAGTCTGGAATGGATCAGCCTGGCATGGATCAGCCTGGCATGGATCAGCCTGGAATGGATCAGCCATTCAGGGGTCTACCCCTGCTGGTCCCTAAAGCAGCAGACAAAGTGATGATGGTGCATAATGAAAAGTCAGGTCATCTCCACACGTTCTACCATTCATCCTGTGGGAGATGGATGATGTCTTTGCCAAGTATTCATGAGTAGGTCAATCTGTTGGCGATGCTGTAGGGATTCAAGTCATTAGGATTCATCCTCTGGAGATCGTCCTCCTGATCTATATTGCAAATGTTAAAGACATTTCAGTAAAACTCTTGACAGGCTGCTGGGGTTAGAAAATAAGGCAAGAGTTCATCAAAATAATTAGGATTCATCCTCTGAGAACCATGAATGTTTGTTGCAGATCTATCATGCAGATGTTAACATATTTAAGTGAAACATCTGACAGGCTGCTGGTGCTAGACAATAAGTCAGGGGTTCACCAAAAACTATTTGGATTCATCCCCTGAGCACCATGAATATTTGTATCAAAATGTGTCCCAATCTTCGGTTGTGCTCTACGACTGACAGCACATCACATTAACTAGTGAAGTACCTATTTCTGCATTTCACTTGTGTTTATACATTTGTATTATGCCTGTTCTTACTTACTTTGTGTACACCGCACCATTAATATTAATAACAGCTTGAACAAATACAGAGTCTGCATTTGAAGTTCCCTCTCCTTTTCCCCACTAAATGATTCAAGGCAGAGTTGTGATCTTTGTATTAATACAGGCGGTATAAAGACATGAACTTCAGGGACAACAAACCCTATAAGACTCTGCAGCTACTTGTAGTGTGTGTACATGTCCGTGTGCATCTGTTCTTGTAATTGAGGTCAGGACTCAGGGATCGCATTGACACCATTTTTTCCTCTTCCTTGTTTACCTCCTTGCCTTCTATTTCCATCACAGTAACTTGTGTGTGTGGTTGGAGGACCACATGGCGTTCACTTTCACTTTTGCTGTATCCTGGTGTGTTGGTTAACTGTGTAACTGCTTTTGTGTTGGTAAATGCAGTAACGTTGGTTTTGTTGTGTTCACAGGACCTGGACCCAAACGCTAAACTCAGACAAGGAGACAGAGATAAAGTTTAACAGACTGTTAATGGAAGTTCCTTAAAGAAATGTGCAGAGAAGAATCGGGAGGATCTGGCAGAGACCTCGGAGGCTCGAGAGCGGACAGGCCGGTGAAAATCCAGAGAAAAACAAACTCACTCTGGGAAGCAGCTGAAGCTGAATGGAGGTGGAACAACCTGAAGCACAGACTTTGGGTCTGATTGGGGTCAGTGTTGGAGTCCTTTAGGGCCGCCTAGAGGTGCCGCCTGAGAAAGGGAAACTTGCTGAGCCATGGATTCCACACTTCAAATGCACCTGAATGTTCAATGGCTCAACGGTCCAATTAAAGGGGGTTGTGTAATGATTATCTAATGCAGTGGTTCCCAACCCAAACTTTTTCTGCAGAGGAACTGATTCCATGTTTTCGTTGACATTTCTCATAATTCTATGTTTTAGAATTGAGATTTTTTTCCATCAAATGGTGTCTAGTCATGTGGTTGATGAATCAAAATTCAATAAATGGAGAAGAAAATATAAGAATATATGAGAAATGTATTGAAGAAACATTCTAGTAGTTCTAATTCTAATTCCTTCATTCAGAGAACATGAACATAAATATGCAAATGTATGTCATCATTTATGGAGGAGTCACAATATATTAAAATTAACATTAAAATAAATGTGTGTGTGTGTGTGTGTGTGTGTGTGTGTGTGTGTGTGTGTGTGTGTGTGTGTCTAAGCCCTAGTGATGTCCAAATGAAGCTTCTATTGGGCTCAGAAAATAAAGAAAATGCTTCACAAAGCTTCATTTGGACATCACTACTAAGCCCCGCCCCTCAGTGAAACAGACAAACAGAGAGACGCTGGATGAATCGGTGTGCGGTTAATTACACTCTCGACAACGTGTGTTTTTCTTTTTCTCTTTCGGCTTAGATGCGGTGACAAACACTTATGATGTTCAGGGAACCCGTTTTTTATAAATTCAACAAAATATCATAGGAGGGGCGCGCCCCCCAGTTTGAAAACCACTGATCTAATGCAATGGCTAAGTTCCTTTTCAGTTATATTCTGTATCTCCATCTTTACTCCGGGAAACATTAAAGGGGAAATCACTTGTTCAGTGAACAGGAAGGCTAAAAGGAAGAAACCAGATCAGCTCATTAGCCGCCAAGCAGAATGAGATCAAACACACTTTCCTGAGAGGTCAGACCTCCAGGTACAAACCCGTCTATTTTCCTATTTCAGAGAACAGTGACGTGCAAGTGTATTCCTTTACAAACGCTTGGCAGAAAAGATGGCCAATTAATGGCTCACCAAATTAAAAAACACCTCCCAAGATATCACAATAATAACATCTGAAATAAATGGAACATTTCATTTCTGTTTAATCAATCATTTTCAATCTTTTACTTCTTTTTGCTTCCTCCTTTCTACCTTTTCAGCCACCTCTCTTCCTCTGACGGATATTTCTGTAAGCCCCATCATTTGAATTCTGGGTAACACTTTAGATTAGGGAACACATATTAACCATGAACTAGTTTCTTATTAGCATGCATATTAGTAGCATATTGGCTGTTTTCAAGCCGTTATAAATCACTTACTAATGCCTTATTCTGCATGATCATATTCTGCAACTACTAGGTCATTAACTACTGTGAGAGTTTTCCATCAATCATTTCCTAATCACTGCTTATTGATAGTGAGTTAGGGAGTTGTTGTAAACCACTTAATAAGAATAAGCTAATAAGAAACTAGTTCATGGTTAATAATATTAACACATATTATGTGTTCCCTAATCTAAAGTGTTACCGAATGTATTTCAATTAAAATATCTTCTACTGTCTGAATGGCTTTGCTGTAAACACTTTAGTGCTGAACTGGAATCTGAACAAACAACAGTCCTTAATGGCCGGATGTCCTCGACCCACTGGACCGCGAACAATATTGCAATCATTCCTCCTGTGTAAACTGAGACTTCATTATTGATCCCCTTCATTCTCTGATGTGAGATTCTGCTACAATAAATGCTACTCCTACTTTATCTACGGAGTCTTTTGATCCATCTGTATACATTTGGACGAAGCTGTAGTATCTGTCAATGTATTCCTGGATGATGAAAGAACGATCACACATTGATGCATGTTTCTCTATATTGTAAAGTCTGCTGTTGCATCTGTATCCGATGTGGAATTGTGGGTAAGGGAACTTTAATATGTTGATTTGTGTGGTTCTCTGAGTCACTTTCCATCCAAACCTTTTCCCCTCCCCAACACAGTTTCACAGCGATTTGTGCCGGCTGTTCTTGACTGTGAGGTCAATCCAGTAATTCAATGAAAGCTGTATCCTCATGCCTGGAGGCCTCGCCCCCATTTCAACCTGCAATGCTGCTGTGGATTTGTTTTGACATTGTAACGTTAAAGTATCAGCATCTTTTCAGGGATCACGTCAGAATCGGATACCACGCCTCCCCCCCACCCCCGCCCAGAGGGCAGGTAAATCTGGGGAACCCAGAAAAAAGGCCTCTCCATGTTTTGTGAGATTTGTGTCGTTGTGAGCTTATGTAATATTTAAAAAAGGAGTATAGTATTGCTCAAATAGAAAAGTTAAACATGATTGATATTTATTTCTTCCCTCATTTGCGGCGCCCGCTATGGATGACGCCGCCCCTAGCGATCGCCTACACAGCCTTTGCCAAGGGCCAGAGCTGACCACAACAAAGGAAATTAAAAGAATAATAATGAATTAGCATTATATTTGGCAAGAGGAATACATTTATGAAACTGGAAATTATACCATCCAAGATGTGCCAACACATAAATAAGTCTGGAGAAAATAAAAGTTTGTACTGACTAGGTTCTGCTGAAGGTTTTATTACACTTGGGGTCCTATGATCCAATACTTTCATAAGATTATAGTTTCCCCAGCTGTCGTTGAAAGGATTCCTTTATCTATGTGTATGTATTTTGGAATGAATTCATTTGAGTTTTAGGGGTTTTATTTTATTAGTTTATTTTGCTGCTGTATCATTATCTTTGTTGTACTGTGTGTATCGTGGCAGACAGCAGTGCATTACGGGTTCTTTCACTTTGCTCAAAGTAACTTTGAGTTTGTTCAATGAAAATACTTTTGAAACACATAAAACGAACAACCACCACAAAGTATTTTCTGCAGGTATTTCGCTGAGTTTTAAAAGCACACGAGATCAGAGAACGTTCAAAAGTCACAGAGAAGCCGCCTGTGAAGTGATGACTTCAGCTCTATAAAGTGAAAAATAATCCAAAAGGTGAGTTTACATGGTTCATATGCAGCAACAGAGCTATGACTTCCTGCTGCAGAATGACTTCCTTCTGAGGCTGGATGAGCTTCTGATCTTTGTATGTGTTATTTAACAGCGGCTGTCAAGCTTTTTCGCTTCCCCTTTTTTAAAGTGACCTCATACGACAGGCTTAATACGCCCACGAGAAGAAAGCAATGATTCACCACCATCTTTAGGATGTTTCATTTGATTAATTATCGAGACGCGGAGGCTTGAAATGATTCAGTACTTTACCAGCAAGAAGAAACAAAACAAACGCTGATGCCCAGAAATTAAGTGTAGTAGAAATATGATCTTTTCTTCCCTCTTCTATCACTCCTCTCACGATCCCTCTGGCTTATCTTGTGACCCTGTGGAGGAGCTTAACATCCAGCATGTCGACCAATGATTTAGCTGCTGCCAGCTTTCTTTAAGGGTCAGCACCAAATGGCAGGCCTCTCAATCCAGGTGGCAATTAAGTCCCAACATAGCTGGAAGTCAGGTCTCGCTGGGTGAGTGTGATTCTAAGTGTGATTGTGCCCATCGAGAGGAAGGAGGGAGGCCTCCTTTACACACACACACACACACACACACACACACACACACACACACACACACACACACACACACACACACACACACTTCCATTGGATCAAAAAGCTTACTCTTCTATTACACACTTAAATACCCCCATCCTTCTCATTCACCCCTGTCACAGTCTCCTTCACATCCACCCCATCTCTCTCTCCCTCACCTACTCACACATACACTTTGTACAGAATGTCCCTGTTATCACGTCATTAATTAAACTTCAAAAGGCCGGCGCCTCAGAATGAAAGAGCATGCATTTACAGAAGGAGAAGTAGAGGTGAGCGGCGTCGGAGACTCCGTTATCTGACAAACTGGGCTGGGAGTGTAAAGGGACTTCACTTTTTTTACTTAAAAGTGATATGCTGAGATCAAAATGGAAATCTCAGAAAATTGGGAGTTTTTTTCAAGAGTTTGTGCTTTTTTTTTAATGTTTTCATCTTTTCCTTTGTCCTAACCTGAAGCGTTAAGTAGTCCTCGGTGACAGATAAACATGGGGTTTATGACTGAATTTACCTTCTTTATCAGCTGTGTGCACGCCACTCAACTCTGCCAAGTTCTTATCCCTCATCTGCCTGCGAACTATGTTTACTGTTTACAATTCAAACTATTCCCTCCTCAACATAAGTGCCTAAACTTCAGCCCACACATCAATGTATTCATCAACCTCTCTCTCTCACTCTCTCTCTCTCTCTCTCTCTCTCTCTCTCTCTCTCTCTCTCTCTCTCTCTTCCCATTTACACTATGGACTTACACTACTAAATCTTCACTGTGAGAGCTGATACTTCAACTTCTTCTTCTTCAACAAATAGATGTGTATGATGATGGACGACATGACAGCTTCAAAGTGAAGCTCAATATTTAATTCAGAATATTTATTTTATATACATACATTTATATATATATATATATACATATATATATATATATATATATATGTATATATATACTGGTCGGGCTGCACGGTGGTGTAGTGGGTAGCACTGTCGCCTCACAGCGAGAGGGTCCCGGGTTCCATTCCCGGGTCGGGTTCGGGTTCATTCTGTGTGGAGTTTGCATGTTCTCCCCGTGTGAGCGTGGGTTCTCTCCCGGTTCTCCAGCTTCTCCCACAGTCCAAAGACATGCAGGATGGTGTGAATGTGAGCGTGAATGGTTGCTTGTCTCTACATGTTGGCTCTGTGATAGACTGGTAACCTGTCCAGGTGTACCCTGCCTTCACCCAATGACAGCTGGGTTTGACTCCAGCCCCCCCCGCGACCCTGAATACAGGATAAGCGGTAGACGATGGATGGATATATACCAGTATATATATATCATCAGCCAAAGTAGTTTTTCTGACTTTTTGAATCAAAACTGCTTCATGTTCTTCATGCTTCATAGTTCTAGGTTTCTACATACAAATGATGTGCTTATTTCATGTATATTTCAGTGATGACGCTTGATATCGCAGCCTATTATTTTATTCATTATTTATAAGAAGTATGCTAACCTCACCCCACTATTAAACATCATAATTCATACACAAACAGCCCGGAGCCTAAGTCAGTTTTTAGTGCAAAACATGATCAGCACCACGGACAGCGCCACACGGCCAATAAGCAAGACTACGACAGCGTGCAACTCAAGGGACGTTTTATTCGGCTCCGTCCATCTCTTACATGACACGGGCAAACACACACGGGAAAAGATAGATTTACAGAATATCGATAGGACTCATTTACACTTTCTAGACTAGGAGAAAGCACTTGGTCACACAATATGTGTTTTATGTGGCTGTGTTTTGTGTGAGAGTGAGGCTTCTGTCCTGTGAGGATCTTGGTTGTCAAATTAGGTGCCATTCTCTGACAAGCTGGAGTCGTGGGTTCTGCCTCCTGCTGACTGGTCCATCCATCATCTCTTGACTTTTAAAAATGTTTGAGTTCCCAGCAGTCAGACTGCAGCACCTTGACGGCAACATAGTTCTGTTCTCGGCCTCCAAAGGCCGTTCCCTCCCACCGGGGAGGTCGCGTCCCTACCCCACTAAAAGGGGGCGTTACAGCCTGTGATGTTTGCTGGGTTTTAAAGTCGACCAAGTTATCTGGAAGTCGCCATGTGCTTTACCCACAGCCCGAAAGTCAACAACTACAAGTTTATTATTGCTAAAAGAAGCCAGCGTCTCATTAGTCCTTACAGCTGAACAAATTAACGGCTCATTGAACACCGGTGCAGGCAGGTAGACAGGCATAGAGGTAGACAGGCATATAGGTAGACAGGGATAGAGGTAGACATGCATAGAGGTAGACAGGCATATAGGTAGACAGGGGTAGACAGGCATACAGGTAGACAGGCATAGAGGTAGACAGGCATATAGGTAGACAGAGGTAGACAGGCATACAGGTAGACAGGCATAGAGGTAGACAGGCATATAGGTAGACAGGCATAGAGGTAGACATGCATACAGGTAGACAGGCATAGAGGTAGACAGGCATACAGGTAGACAGAGGTAGACAGGCATACAGGTAGACAGGCATAGAGGTAGACAGGCATACAGGTAGACAGAGGTAGACAGGCATACAGGTAGACAGGCATAGAGGTAGACAGGCATACAGGTAGACAGAGGTAGACAGGCATACAGGTAGACAGAGGTAGACAGGCATACAGGTAGACAGGCATAGAGGTAGACAGGCATATAGGTAGACAGGCATAGAGGTAGACAGGCATACAGGTAGACAGAGGTAGACAGGCATACAGGTAGACAGGCATATAGGTAGACAGGCATATAGGTAGACAGGCATAGAGGTAGACAGGCATATAGGTAGACAGGCATAGAGGTAGACAGGCATACAGGTAGACAGAGGTAGACAGGCATACAGGTAGACAGGCATATAGGTAGACAGGCATATAGGTAGACAGGCATAGAGGTAGACAGGCATATAGGTAGACAGGCATAGAGGTAGACAGGCATATAGGTAGACAGGCATAGAGGTAGACAGGCATAGACGTAGACATGCATAGAGGTAGACAGGCATAGACGTAGACATGCATAGAGGTAGACATGCATAGAGGTAGACAGGCATATAGGTAGACAGGCATAGACGTAGACATGCATAGAGGTAGACAGGGATAGAGGTAGACAGGGATAGAGGTAGACAGGCATAGACGTAGACATGCATAGAGGTAGACAGGCATATAGGTAGACAGGCATAGACGTAGACATGCATAGAGGTAGACAGGGATAGAGGTAGACAGGCATAGACGTAGACATGCATAGAGGTAGACAGGGATAGAGGTAGACAGGCATAGAGGTAGACAGGGATAGAGGTAGACATGTATAGAGGTAGACAGGCATACAGGTAGACAGGAATATAGGTACACAGGCACATAGATAGACAGGCATAATCATGGAAACCACAAAATGTAATTTAATCTCAACTAGTTTTAACGTGAGCAAATATAGATATTCTCCTAAAAAATACAACTATTTGCAGGCAAATATTCTATGTATGTAATATATACCATTGCTATATTGAAGACAATGTTGTTAAAACTCGTTAAAATTAGTTTCGACCAAAATGAACGCACACTTCACTTCAGCCGCTGATCATCGTGTTCTTGGATCAGCTTCATTACAGGCCACTCGGGCTGCTTTCCTTCTGTACTCTGATAAACACTGAGGCCCAGCGAGCAGCCAGTCCCATCCGAGGTGTGCATTTATCTGGCCACTCAATAGGAGTGGATTTACTGATTTACTTTGAGTGAGGCAGGGATAAGCACAGCAAAAACCAGCCAAAGCCCGCCGACACCGAGGCAGTGACTTAAACGCATACCAAAAAACTACAATGCCGTACACGCACACAGTAAGTCAGCACAATCAAGTTGTCTTCGGAAGCACGCCGTGACTCAGCAATGTGTGTTTGAGCCGCAAAGAAGGATAAGAGAAAATGTATCCAGGTTTCATGGAGATGAGGAAATAACTCAAAGCACAAAATCCACTATAATAAATAAATAACTATTTCAATAAAAAATGGCCTTTTCATCATGTGTTCTGCTAATGTTCATAGAAGGAGATGCATTTCAGGGCAGTGGAGATGCTGTTTAGGCCTCTGGCTGTTCATTGGCTCAATCCCCCAATCTGCTGAGAGCAACAGGGTAGATGCAAAGTTTATAAAGATGGATTATTCAGGTGAAGTTTACTCCTCCGACTTTGGTCTTTGGGGGTCTAACTCTTCAGGCTGTGTTTCTGAAAAAGTCCACGTCCTAATGGACCTCCTGGCGGATCCTGGAGTGGTCCGGGGCCAGATAGGAAATAAAATCTCTCCAGGGTCTGAAGACGGACGTAGTCTTCATGATGTCACCCATTGGCTGTGGTTCGGAAGTCTCTCTCTTTTGGCCGTCACCATCTTGGTTTTTAACCTTCCATCTGGCTTCTGGTGTGAAGCTGTTCACGAAGTTACTTCCATGATTCAAGGTCAATAGCACCTTTTAAAGTGAACAAAAGACTGTGGTTACAGACATTAACTCCAGGTCGGTGATCTTCTCCTCGCTGTATAAAAAGGCACACTACTTCCTGCATTGGAACTGAACAGGGCATTGGATTAAATTGCCAGGTTTGGAGTGATCTAAAATGGCTGTAATTACCGATGATACTGGACTGAGAAGCTGCAGGTCAGTACACTAAAGGGCAACTTTGGTATGTTTCAATCTGGACCCTATTTCACCATGTTTGTAGTGATGTCCAAATGAAGCTTCGTGAAGCATTTTCTTTATTTTCTGAGCCCAATAGATGGCGCTCTCTGTTCAACAAAGGGTTGAAATCAATGGAAATATATCGGCCTTCGACCCTTTGTTGAACAGAGAGCGCAATCTATTGGGCTCAGAAAATAAAGAAAATGCTTCACGAAGCTTCATTTTGACATCACTACATGTTTTGTGTCTAAATGGAGAATGGGGATTTTTTTTTTTTTTAAATTGGGCCAATAATGAGTCAATAATTGACATGCAGTGTAATCACTAAGGGGCAAGCTGGCATCATAATTTACATCCAATGAAAGTCCTATTTTTGTGTCAAACAACATTATGGAAAGTTTCACATTTACATCATTGTCTTCCAGCAATAAGTCACATGACCCCATAACAAGCAGACTGAATCAGGTGACAGGAAAATCAAAACAAGCACCTTTTCCGTGAAAGTACGTCGAGGAGTTGCCCCAAGAGTTGCGGTCCTACCCAACACTGAAGTTCCCCTTCAAGTATGTTGTATAAAACTGTCTGTGTTGGCACATTTAATCTGGATTTAAGCACAACCACTTCTCCACTGGAAACCCAACGATGGTGCCAAGTGGGGATGCTGGACATTGATGCAGCTGCAAAGTTGCCATAACTTGTCAAGCCGGGAGACTTTCTGGGCTCCTGTCCTGCGACGTCCTGTTCATTAGCCTGCTGCTGGCCATGCATGAATGCAGAGGAAACGAGACACTCTCTTGACAGCCTAGACTGCTATGACAGCGCAGAGGAAAAGTCGACTGGAGGCTCTGCTATAATATCTGCATCCTCATCATCTACTGCCTGTAGATGAGATCACTTCTTTCAGCTTTAAAATACCGGTGGCATTTTACCTGCCGCATGAGCTTGTCAGCCACGAGAAAGCCGAGGAAACACTCCCCATGCCACCTGTAAACTCCCTGCAGGCTGTTATTGTGTGTGTACATGAAGCTGGAGCGGCTGACCGGAGCTGCAGGTGAGAACAGCAGGGAAGACACTTACTTTTAAATGCTCACGGCTCGTTGATTTCCAACAAAATCCTTGAATTCAAAACATCAGGTGTCGTATTTATGAAGCTTTCTGAGGACAAAGAGTTGCAATGAGGATCTTACATTTAAGACGAGATCCTAGTGAAGATAATTGTATTCACAAAGCAGCTTTAAGTGAGCTCCGAAGGTGAACAAGTTTTAGGAGTAGGGAGGAAGAGGACATGTGTAGTGGAAGAGGCAGGAGAAATACTCCCTAAGCGCCGAATGATGATCATGCAGGTGTTTGATGTTTTTGATCAATATAGTTTTTCTTTTCTTTCTTCTATCAGTTTTTATTTGAAGACACATTCCTATTGGCAACGAGGCCCACCAAGGAACCTGGTCTGTAGAGTCAGTCCAACAGGCCACACCCCATAATATTAATAAAGTGGATATGAACGGGGGAATAAGGTGACACCGCTCCGTAGGGATCCAATCAAACCTCCTTTTAAAGAACATAAAGGTTTCCCTGCTCAGAGTTGCTCTGAGAAGTTTCCTAAATGGAGATGTTGCTCCTGACAGTTAAATTCAAAATTAGGCATTAAAAAAAAAGAAGGTCTGATTGAGGAACAAGTTCAATGTATTCTCACTCTTCTCAAAGAAGAGGAATCTTTTGAGAACAATAGTTTAAAAATGCATGTGTTAGGGTCAACTGTAGAATATGAAATGAGTTCGGGTTGAATTTGAAGAAGCAAAAGAGAAAAGAAGAGACTTGAGAATACTTTGTTTTTGAAAAAAAAACAAGAGTTTCAAAAGTTGAAATGAGAATTTGCTGCTTTGTATTGAATAATAGATTTAACCTTTTTACCCGCTGACAGAATATGATAATAGAATGTATTCGCCAAAGAATATTAAAAAAAATAAGTTGTCATGTTTTGTGTTCCTATTCTATAAAATGGTGTTTTGTATAAAAGTACAGTAGATAATGGTGATCACCCACTGGATAAATTGTATTAACTTGTATTAATGGGTGGGTCTAATAACACCAGATTTTCACCCAGAAGCCCCCGGTTCGTGTCTTGTGTGAAGTCCAACATTATTAATGCCACTTCTTCTGCCAAACAACTTGTGTTGCTTCAACACGGGCGCATTAATAGCTGGTGATGCAGGACATTCATATCAGGATTTAGTAAGACATCACACCAGCTGTTGTTTGAGGGTTTCAGTTTAAATAAGTCCTTACAAAACGACATGCTCCGACATCCACGCCGACGTCCTCCCTCTGTAACGACCGGATGGACAGGAGTGATAATTCGTGGCACGGCTGTACTTTTGTCTGCCATCAGAATTCAAACGCCCACTGAAGTGTGTTCTGTTTCCAGGACATCTCTGGAAGCCTCTGGTCTGTCTGTACCTGCTGATGCCTCTATCGGCTCCTCCAGTCCCCCCCACCGCTGGGTCTGGCGGCGGTTGTCTGTCGCACATAGTGAGGTCATGTGGGGAGTCGTTTTGGCAGCTCCCGCTTTCAGAGCTTGCCAGTCCTTTTCACAGCAACGTGCCAAACTGAGAAATGAAGCATATTATCTGTAACAAATACAGTCCATCTCTGCCGTGGGATTATCTGACATCTCAGACGGGGCTCTGCTGCTGGCCGCCGCCACCGCCGCAGCCGCCGCGTGAAAGGCTGCATATCAGCCAGAAGGATCAACAGGCTGAAGCCGGAGCGGCTGTAAAAGGCATGACATTGCAACACACTAAGCTTCTTGGTGAGAAGCAAGAGATGTGGATTTGCCTGCTGGAGATCCCACCGAGTATCCGCTTTGTTTCTATAGTTGAAAAATGAAAATGTGATGCTTTTCAAAGGTCGATTTTGTGACCTCATCTCAAAGGGCCACCAGGGGGCCCCCAATCATGTGTGGAGATTTTTAGGCTATGAATCTGAACAAATTTAGGGATTGCCATTCTCCAGCTGGCCATCTCCAAAAAGCACCAGAATACAGGAAATCACATCTTATTATATAACATTATAGTGTGACATTTGTGTCAATAACCGTCAAGCACAGGTGGTGGGAGGGGGGCCCCAAATCAAATTCTGCTTAGGGCCCCCAAAAGGTCATATGTGGAAGCGTTCTGATATCAGTTCTGTTGTTGTTGAGAAGTATTAGCAGACACGTTGGGGGTGTGCTCACACACTGACTGTGGATAAATACATCATACAACTCCACTTTAAAGGAGTCATCACCTGGTTTTATACGTATCCAGCCCCCCTTGGATCGCTTTGGATCAATTCGTAAAACTTATTAGAAAAAAAAAAAAAACATTTTAATCAAACATTGAGCTTGTTCTGACCCTTTTTCGTACCGCGATTTTATCACGCGAGATTACGCGCGAGGTTTTGACTGGTCCGGATGTGCATTGTATAATATGTAATGAGGCGCGCGTTGATTCGCCGCAGGAAGGACAGAGCCGGGGGGGCTTGCCTGCATGCAGACTCCAAAACATAAACAGCCCCCTGTCATGGCGCACACACTAAATGACGAACCTTACGGAATTCAGGCATTTATGTACGAACCAGAGTCGGAACCCGAACCGGAGAGTGAAGAGCCAGAGACGGTTGAAGAGACACGTTTACAGCAGGACGTCAGGTAGCGGACGGGGGGGGGTTGGGTGGTGAAAGAGGGGTGGGCTTATGCAAGTAGCCTCCACGGTGACGTCACCGTAGGCGCAGAATCAAAATCTCGTGCTTTAGGAATGCACACCCTTGTGTGCTATTCCTGTTCGGAAAAAGAGCAGAAGCGAAAAAACGGCGCCACTTTCAAACTCCAGCCTTTCAGGCAAGTTTCAACTGAGGTCAAACACAGATATGCATGTTTTAACAAGAGAAATTGCGATTTCCTGGTGATGACTCCTTTAAGAAATCTGAATGATCCCTTTAATATACTAATATTCAGATTGTAGATTAAATGAAACCTTCATCCCATTTGTTCTCATTTACTCTTTAATTTACAGCAGAATTCTCCCAAAGCTTGGGCCGTAAATGAATTCATCTTTTCGTGGCAGATTTGAAGCATTCACCACTTTCCGAGCGACGGAAAACAAACAGCGAGCGGTCTTGTCTTCCAGGCATGCAGTTGACAAACTGCAGATCAGTGGGTGCCAAATTATTTACAAAACACGTCGAAGTTCAAGCTCGCAGTCAAACAGAGTGTCCTGACTTACAGTCAGTGTGTGTGTGTGTGTTGTACAGAGCGGCGCCCCGGGGGAGGCTACGCCATCCTCGGTTAGTCCCGTCGGTTTTAGTCTGTTTCAAGGCCGAGGACATAACTTCTCCAGCTGCATGCTCTAAATGTTTTCCAACTCAGGAATGTGAAGGAACACATCACCTAATGTTGGGATCCTGATAAAAGTGTCATTAACAGCTTCCTAATAGGCCCATCACGATTCACTATGGTATGTGGTGTTGTGTATTGATTGCATTGATGGCTTAATGGCTTCCTGGCATGAGTGTATCACAATCTGGGAAGACTATACTTTACCAACACTCAATAAAATGGGATGATGTCAGTCCTCCTCATCTCTGCTGAGGCTATAGGCTAGCGGCTACACATTAGCCGCTACTAGCGTAACGCAGCTTCATCTCTGACTAAATTATTTTGTTGCATTGTGGTTAATAGACAATAATAATGTGGTTCTGCTTCGTTGATTTTCATTTAACAACTGTTTGTTTTGTGAGAATCTTAAGTAACTGTTGTTACCAGAGGCGCCATAATGCAAGGGCTTACCTGGGCTTCAGACAGGGGCCTCGACCAATCAGGGGCCTCTTTGTAATAAAAAAAAAAAATGATGATGATAAACTAAATTGGTGGTTGGTGATTGACAGGTGACTACCTCGGCCTTGCTACTGTTTCTACCAATGCTAGTTAGCTACTAAGATGACTTTAACACTTAACTGTAAAGTTGACCTTGAAGCTAACTTTGTTAGTAAGTTCACACCAGAATCCACATGGATCCAGATCCAGTAAAGTTGCCACTCGGATGCTTGTGTCCCGTTAGATCCACCCGTCGCTCCTCTGCAGTCCAAATATGGTCACTTTCGTTTACTTCTCGTTTACTGGTTCCAAAAACCAAGATGGCAACGGTCAAAATGCCAAACTTGAGGATTAAAATAGTCCACAAATAATGAATTACGTCACGTCCACTTCTAACACATCTATATTACCCTCCTCCAGAGTCCTCTAGAGGTAAAAGCGAGAAAAATTATTCTGGGGATCCATTTTCCACTCACTTGCCTCTATGGGCTTCCATAGCTCTACAATAATCAGAGACAGAAAGAAATGAAGAAATAAGGCACATCTGTAGACCCTTTTGCTGGATAGATCACCAGTTAAGTTAATGTCTCCCGGGACTGAACAGACAAAGGGAGGTTTGAAATGGGCCTGTGATGGTTCAGGTTTCCAGGATCAAGGATGAGCAGGGTTTTAAACTTTGCTCCTTTAACAGGCCGAGGGCATGACAGCAGATGAGAGGGTAATGGGAGTTAACAGAGGGGTGGCGTAATGAGCATGTAGAATAGGTTTCATGGCAAGAACTCATTTGTTGAAGGTATCCAGATATACTGCCTGCTGGATTACAGATGGATCACAGCTGACCAGGAACCAGAACGCCACTCATGATTTAATCAGCGTTGATGAGGTTGATTTTGTGATTAGGACACAAAAAATCATACAGACAGGAGGGTTTAAAATCTCATGACGGAAACGATTATTATGCTTGTCATATCTTAAACTGCCCAGCTCTCCAGTAACCCCTGTGTTCCCACGATTCAGCCCATGACATGCTGGCCCATTTCCATCCATTCCTTGCCTGATTGTCTATTGTGCTTCTGCCTTAGTGGTCAAACCATTTTCTGTGCCTGTCTGACTTTTTCCTGCCCTTCGGACTCCCGATTGGATTAGTTTGCCTCACCTCCCCTGCCTGTCTGCCTGATTCTGACCTTGAGTAAACGACTGTTCTTTACGGGAATCATATCAAACAACTTTAACTTGGAAGAGTAGTTTGAAGAAGGAGGGTCAGATTATAAATCACCTGACGATTCTAATTCATTTCCATCTTTATCATTTATCCCTGAATTCAATAATATTTGGATGCATTATATTACCGGACATAAAGCCCACATGCAGGCGAGCCTGCAGGGGAATGTTTAGACTGCAAACATCTTCATCCGTGCCCATCTGCGAATAGGTGTTTTAGTGCCATCTTTATGTTGTAGATACCACAGAGCTCGGCTATTTCACTTTCAAATGGGATATGAAGCACCAATAAATGGCCACTTTTCATGAAAATATCACACAATGGAGGGAAAGCAATATTTCCACTGTAATTGATGGAAAATACAGGGAGATGGAAAAACAAGGTACATTTTCCATGCTGCTGAATGGTAAAGGTCAGGCTTTTGTTCAACCCATGAACACATAAATATATACAGTATATATATTCTGTGTGTATATGTTGCTGAGAGTTCACAGGGCAGAGAGAAAGGAAGTACGGGCACATTGTTCAATAGTGACACTACAGGTGAGAGGAAACAAAGGAAGCACTGAGGGTCGACAGCTACTGCAGGGCTGAAGTGACAACCTGGGGGGGAGGCATGAATCACTGTTCCTAGAGCCTCGTGTGCTGCCTGGTTCAGTCAAGGACTTTAGTGCCTTTACTGTTAATCATATGTTGAAGCTGCTAATAGATCTCATGTTTTTGCTCATGTCCCCATGAACTCTCTCTTACACCAGGGTGCGTTCAAAGTCCCCATTCAAACCCCAAAATAATGAAATCCTTGCAGCAGTTCCTCGAGGACTATCTCTTTGGATTACATTACATTGAATAAAAAGTTAATGCCTGAGTCAAATTAAATTTGATTGCAGCTTTTAGAGCTTGTTTCTGTATAGCTGGGGAAATTCATTTTAATGGTGCTGTGGCTGTGACTGTCCAATACGCAATATATCTTAAAAGGATTCTTTTATTATTCATTTGATAAGAAAGGAGTACATCCTTTGGGTTTGATCTGAGTATGTATTTGGTCAGTGTTACTTTGGCTGAAATATCTTTGGTAAACATAACATCATCATCCGGTCAAAATCAGTACATTTACAAATGGATGACATCGCCAGCCTCAGCTCCACTTTGTGTTTTATTGCTGAGACACCGCGGATAAACACATTATTCTTTCATGCCCGTGTCAACAGGCATATTTCAGACTAGGAAGAAGAAAACAAATGATATACAAACAATATTTAGGTGTTTGTCTTTGTTTTAGGTGTACTTTGTCCATTTGCCGTTATGCGTACTCATATTTCAGCAGTACTTACATATACTAGACTTCATTAGACACCTACATTCTTCAGGTTTGTAAAGAGGGCTTTGTTCTTATATCACCCACAGCCTGATTTACAGAGCATGTTATTCCTGAAAACATGGAGAACTTGTTTTATGGCTATTTCATGGAGTGATACAAGAAGATCTCCAAAATGCTCTCTTTAAAACCATTTGACTCTAATATGTCAACAAAATGAAACAATAGATTTGAGCCTGCGTAATCCAATGTTCAGATTTCTGCTTTAATGAGTTTCATTTGCATGTTTATTTTTATTTCAAACATGAAAAAATGAATACAGAGAGTGTCACAGAGAAAACAAAATATTACACAACTAGAAAGCATAGAGATATATGAATAACATTTTTTTTTTGACATGTCCGAAAAGGAGTGGGAAGAAGTATACACTCATTTAATCCCTCTCCTTCTATGTAAAAATGACACGTTGGAAAATGCAAAAAGTCTTAATGTAAGTATTCCACTGGGGAGATCTATTTACTTATACCCTTTTTGCCGGGGGACTCTCCCTTTAAAGCAAGCTGGTGCACATGGGAAACATTATGACATTAACTCATTATACTGGCTAACATCTCATGATAACGTGCCATAAAACTGGGGGCCACGAGGAGCCACAACCGCTCCACTTTGAGTGAACCCTGTACGGTCCTCCAACCAGTAGTGGTGTTATCCCACCAGATAAGGGCCCCGTCAGTCACATCGACCCCTGGGACATTGCGACATTTGGTGAGTAGAACAATGTCACAGCTGCTTACCTGACCTTTCATAAAGGCTCCTGCTACTCCATGCCACCAGAACCGCACAGCAGCTCTCTCACAACTCCATTTGTGGACGACACAATCTCACAAAGGACTCAATTGGTGCTCTCGGGTGTGTGTGTGATATATATATATTGATGAGGGGCGGTGTTATAAAGAAAGTGTGATGATAACATCTTGTGTTTGTACACCTTCACAGATTCCATATCGGGTTCACTTTTTATATCCCAATAAGGGACAAGGTAATGTTTGCCTCATCTTGCTGCAGAAATTACTAAAATAAAAAAAGTGCAAGACACCATGGCAAGAATCCCTGTACCAACACTGCCACCCGGTGCACAGGGGAAGTACCACACCCATTTTCCTGCAGGGCAATGGCACTTTTCAGTAAACACAGTGATACAATAATGACAATGCAGCTCCAACACAAATAAGTCTTGCCATTCATCCACACAGGAACGACTGAAGACAAAGCAAGAAGCATGCAAGTAAACTGTTCCGACTGTATTCATTTAATCCAGCCTCTCACGTTGCCAGTATTTCTAGTCCAGCAGAGTCGACTCACCTTGAATGCTAATAGAAGTATTGAGATGCAGAGCATGCCGGCGCTGTGCTGGGACCCCAGCCTTCATGCAGTGAGTGAGTACAAAGCCCAGAGATGTATGCACACGCTCCCAACTAATAGCCTACACAACATGCACACACAGTTTGTCTTGAAGGATGTAAGGGCATCTTTGTGCTTAAGAGCTCTATTCCTTATATGCTGATTCACACTTCTCTGAATGCAGATGGAGCCTTGCCCTTCCCTTTCCCTCCCACGGCCTTTATTTTCCATTATTGCTTGTAATCACACAGGCGACCGGTTGAACCTGTTCCCGTTAATCATCACTTTTAATCTAGTCATCACTCTGACACTTAAGCAATCTAAAAAATTCAAACGCTCGCATCATGGCGGATCTCTGATTGTTCCATCTATATGCAAATGACCCGGAAAATCCGACTCACAAGACGTTTGTTTGGGAAAACCAACAAAAAACAAACCGGCGAAACTCAACGTCATCTATAAAAACAAACAAATCTACAAATTCCATAAATGATGCATTTATTGCAGCCTTGCTTAACTGTCATAACAATAATCAGCAAACATTCACGGTTCACGGTTGTGTGGCTGCAACCATGCTTTCTAGTAGCTTGGTGATGCCCAACATGATCTGATGCATATCCCCACAGAATGATCCACAAAAATACAGCTGCATATCATTGGAACTTACCGAGTGTTTCATAATCACACTCATATGACGGTCTCAATGTTCAAGTCTGCCTCTAAGAGCGTCTTCTGGATTATATTCTTCCTAACATGGAATTAATTACTCTTTAGAATAATTAAGGGACTATGCAAATATTAGGGCTAATCATCACTTTTTACTTGTTACACCATGACATTAAAAAAAAAAAGACAAACAACTTGTATTTATCGAATATCGTCAACTAATAATTCAGACAATAGATCAGACTAACACCCTAATGAAACCATCTAACTACAATAATAACTGTTACACCACTGAACGGCATGCTGGGTAGGGCTTTTTTCAGCCTCCCCACAGTTTTTTATGATTTCACTTTGGAAAACTGCAACACCCTTTCCCTAATACCTCAAAATACAGTCAATATTTGTCAGAATATATTCCAATTTAAACTTGATGAAATAATACGTTTCCTCAGCCGGACCGGGGGACCATCGGGTCATTTTGCCCAAGCCTGGGTTCAGACCCACTAACTACCAATAAACATTTTATAATTGGAGTCTGCCAAATTTAAATGACTCATTACACACGCAGAGGGAGAAAGATAGCATTTAATCATAACTATTCATAAAGGTCAACATGTATTCTCCATGTATTTCTCCAAATGTTGACTCAAAAGCTCTTCCTCTGTTCTCTCAAAGAGGCGGGCTAACCTTTCTCTCATCTTCCTGCTTGTTTCTGATACCTGATGCTCGCAGGAAAATCATTTCCATAAATATCAAGGCATGGGGCAAACCAGTTTGAATGTTCCCCGGCAAGCAATCAGCCAAAATGGACATCCCGAGCCTCGTGTGAGCCACATTGTTCAGAGATGAAAGTGAGTCGGGGCCTGAGGGCAGCAGATAACACAACAAGAGGCAGCTGATCTCCAGCAGATGAAAGGCAGTGGCACATGCAAGTACAATTCCTCTTGTGAATACATGCGCATATGGCATGTTAATATAATGACAGCACAAGATTTACACACTTATCCAGACACGTGATGTGATTTTAAAGGGGAACATCGCCGAAAATAAGAATTCCAAAATGTTACGTCCATGAAAAGTTCAGTATTTGTGAGATTCTCTCTCAAAGCCAGAAACCAGAGCCGTCTCAAACATGTCCTTGTGATGTTGGAGCTGCTGCAAAGACAATTAATGTATTCATTTAGATCCAAATGAGCTTTATTCTAATGTGGCGTTCTGAAACAGGAAATAGTTCCCATTGAGAGGGATTGTCTAGATGACACAGTGTCATCTAGACAATCCCTCTCAATATCTCAGCAGGGAATTTATTCAAATTTGGCTCAAACCTCCACTTCAACTCATGGATGAACTGATTTGATTTTAGAGGTCAAATGTCAAGGTAACTGTGACCTCACAAATCCCATACCCTGATTTTGATTCATTCTTCGTCCAAAATGTAATTTTTTATCCTTCTTTTCATCAGTCAAATTCTAATTAAATTAAGTCAATTTTATTTTTATGACCCAATATCAACAGTTTATAATCTGTACAGCATACGACACCCTCTGCCCTTTGACCATCGCTTCAGATGAGGAAAAAACCCTTAATTATTTAAAAGGATCTCACACAAATGGCAAACGAAGCTATTTTATCATATTGTATTATCATCTTCCTTAAAAAAAGTGTTCTGAATTTTCTGAATTTCTAGGGGTTTCTGAACTCCTAGAAATAAAAAATGGCCACCAACTGCCCAACGTCTACAATCAGAGATGGGCAGTATGTCTGATCCTTGTATTATTAGTACAAGTACGATTAAGTATTTTGTAATTGGAATTCATGCCCCCAAATGATGCATTGTGCTGTCCATCAAGGTAAAACATGATCTGATCTGCTATAATAATCTGTGTAGAATAAAACCAGATGGGGAGAAGAGGATGAGATCATAATAAATTGAACGCACTAATATATTGTGTGTGTTTTGTTTTGTTTGTTTGTTTCCCTTAAAATGCAGCATGGTCAAATCTATCAAGCACATGAGAAGAGCGTTTTCTTCTCATTTAGAAGATATCAGGGACACAAAATCCATCACATTTTTCTTTTGTTGCAATTTGTGTGAAGATGATCTCAAACGAAAACCTTTGAATGAGAAAAAGACCAATAATAGTCTGTCGGGTCCCCTTCTATTAAGCTTTCACTGCCATTCCAGTGAACCAGCATGAACAATGCCTGGCCCCTGGCCCACATAAATGGAACAGGGCCATAATTAGTGGTATTAATTACACCTGTGTTTACCCTGCCTCAAACTGTCAAAATGGCTGCTGTGAAAAGCCAATAGTTCCAGGAGGATGTCAAGCAGCTTCCAGGTGTCGCTGCAGGACCTACATGCAAACACACAAGTCCAAACTGAAATTAATATTGTTTTCATCGGCAGCACTGCCGGGTTTATATTATAACGTGTTATTGGGATCAACCCGCCAGCAGGATTATGAAAGAAGCAATTTATTGTTGTTAAATTGAGGCAAAAAGACAAGTTTGGATTTAAAGGCCTCATAAGAAACACAATGTTCACATTTGTTGTCACGCATTCAAAATGTTTCTGTCGTCTAAGCACTTTGAGGCTACAGCTTACAGGTGTCGTTTCCCCTCTGATCACGAAGTGAGATTTCTTTCGAGGATGACCGTCAATAGTTAATCTGGAACTTTCTCATTCCTTCTGATATGAACATGCCAAATGGCCCGCTGGTTTACTGCATCCAGACCGAAGCAATGGATGATGTCATATGAACTTCCTCTTTATATAAATGTCAGTTTTTTGTTGTACCGCCCCTTGTTGTTGCTTATCTTACTTCCTTCTTAAACAGGCCCAACACATAAGTGAAGCCAGTCTGGAAGTGCCTTAAACTTGCATTCTCTCTGCCTGCCATCAGGGGGCGACTCCTCTGGTTGTAAAAAGACGACCAATTGAATAGAAGTCTATGAGAAAATGGTCCTACTTCTCTCTTGATGTATTATCTCAGTAAACATTGTAAACATGAGTTTATGGTCTCAATCTCTAGTTTCAAGTCTTCTTCAATCCAGCATGATGTTCATTTAGTACATTATGGTCCATTTAGAGTCCACCAGACCAGAAAGCAGGGGATGCTTTAGGGGGCGTGGCTAACTGGTGATTGACAGTTCGCTACAACAGAGTTGTCCGTGTTTTCGTCTTGGAACTTTAACCCTTTCATCTGGTCTTGTCTTTTCCATTCATGAAATGTAATTGTTATATTTTTGTGTAGTATTCAGTGTTTTGTTGTCCATCCTTTTGTGTCACCATGATGGCAACAGCCACAAAGACCGATGGCCAAAATGCCAAACTTGAGGCTTCAAAACCAATAGGTGATGTCACAGTGACTGTCCATTTGTTCTGTTCAGTTCATGTTCTTAACCAGGAATATGATACTGTGTTGCTAATCAGCAGTTATAGGCTACAGTTGTGATCCTGCAGATGCACACGGCTCGTTGAATGACAAACTCAATGTGTAGATGTCTTTGTGGGAAAAAAAAGTTGATCAATAAACACTTTTTTCATTGTTTTTAGAATGAACACAAAATGGAACTTAATCATTTTCAGTTTTGGAGATCTGGATATATAGACATAAAAGCAGCTGATACATTTCCCATCATCAAACTCTTTGTTATTGATGGCTTGTACTCACATACTCATGCTGTCTTGATATAATCACTGCTTCCTGTAGCCACTGCAGGTATTCCAGGTAATATCGGAGAACTCGTCGCAATATGTGACCATGTGTTTACATAAAGCCGTAACAGCACTTTTTCAGCATACGCAATAGCATCAATTTGTCTAAAATGTAACAAAAATGCATTAATCTTGCCCAAAGCAGATGTGTACGACAAGAACGGTTTTATCTGATATGAGTCAGTGATGCAGGCAGACAGATGAGGTGTCTGTGCGAGTCTTTTTGCCAAATATCTCTTAATGCTCGCCACGCTCTCACCCCTCCCATCGGACTGTGTTTTCTGCATCTCTGCAGCCCAGCTGGAGCTCACCTTCAGGTTCGGGCCATTTGACACAGACGGTTATCAGATAGTATTATCTGGGAGCTGCCATGTTCGGATCAGCACTGGGCACAGACGGGGTCTGATAAGAGCCATCCATGGCAGCTGGTGGGTCATGTTTTTCCTCAGCCCCGCTGGACCAGAGAGTTCAGTAGCTGAGAGCCAACCGGAGGTCAGGCTGTGTAAACGGGATAAAGAGAGACACTTGTGTATTTGACTGCTGCTGGATGTAAGGTGTAATGAATGGAATCTGGGTCAACTCTGCAAGATGGAGAGTTTTACATAGTGAGACTTTGGATATTGTATCAGAGATTTCCTGTTAGCTGATAGTTGGCGCCATCTTTGAGGACTCATTGAAGTACAGATTGGCTTTCCATTGCTTAACTCTACATTGGAAAAGAACTGAACTGATTGTTGCTGATATCCAGGGAAGTGCTCTGGAAATTATAATTTGTCTCTTTGATGTAGCAAAGCATTGTAGCCAAGAGCCGATATGGAGGTTGGTGGAACCGTGCTGTTGCATACCTGAAACAATACACTTTTACTGTGAGGTTATAAATGTTAATTGATTTGTTTTGTTCAGGGGGATGTAACATCCATCCATCCATCCATCCATCCATCCATCCATCCATCCATCCATCCATTGTCTACCGCGTATCTTGTATTTGGGGGCGGGGGGGGGTTAGGGCCTCTGGAGGAAGAAGCCATCAGAGAAGCCTGGGAATCAGCTGCCGATCCCTCGGGTCGGGCTGCCAGATAAGAATTGTACTTTTCTGGTACCAGGTGTATTTATAAGCTTTAGAGCAGCCACACTTGCACAAACAAAACTTCTGTCTTCTCAACCTTGTTTAAATTGTGTTGGTCACGACGTACCACCACAGAGGTAAAGGGACGATCTGACGAAGAACGGAGAGCAGAACCGGGGGCCAGGTGAGTTGACGTTGTGGATTTCCTGCAGCTGTGCAGTGTGACAGGCAGACACCGGTGGAAGGAGGACACTGGGAGGCCACGCCCTGGTGGTTAACAGATATGGGAGAAAGACCTGACACAAGAAGGAGAGCGAGGGCAGACTGCCAGATTCTAGCAGAGGAGACTGGAAGTGCTAAAATGCAAATGGTCTCATTCCAGCTGTACTCAATTTAGAGGCTAAAAATGATTTGAGCAATTGGGCAGGTTCCATGCTCTGATTGGGCGAGTCATACGTGGCAACAATGCGTACAAATTTGGACTTTGACACCAGAGACCAGTGTCTCCATCCCGTCTCCTAACAACCCTATGGGCTGTTTCTGGAAGGCACTGACAGGTGTGTGTGTGTGTGTGTGGTTGAAAGCGGCCACTGGTTCTTGGATCACATTGAGCATTTAGCCAGAAGGCAGTCTACTTATTGTACATAACTTACAGAACTATGTCTGAATTCATTTATATGATTGTTATTATTATTTATGTTTTCTTCTGTGTGTCTAGTCAATGTCACTGCATCTACTTTTTTTTGCCAGCTCAGATGCTGTAATAGTCGGATCCAAACGGTGACATCCATTGAAGAGCTGGAGAGCTAGGCCCATGTTGATTTTACCTCTTGACAGGCTCTGCAAAACACACAATAGCAATGTGGAGTAGGCAATTATAATATTATCATTTATTATAATTAAAATATCACTTTGGCGTCATCCCATTCACAGAGAAATAAAGCAAACATAATGAACATCAGCATTGAACTCATAATTTACCTCCAGCGATTAACATGCGCCATTCAATTAATTTTATACTGGAAGGCGGGTAGATGTGATGGTAACAGCATTGTTAACTACAAATGTAGAATGTTGCTGTTCTTATGATGGTGGATTCCAGGGAGCTTGGTGCCATGCTGAGGTTAAACATGTCCTTTGATTGCCGTTTTGTGGATGAAAATTGTTTCCAGCCAGTTAAATGCAGAGGGCATGAACAATATGATCTCTCCCAGGAGGGGGGAAATGTGGCAGTTTTCATACTGTATGTCTTTCACAGCAGGTTTAGTGCTCTCCCCGAGATGTTGACAGGTGTTCCCTTTGGAATAGCAGTCATATTGTCTCCTGTATCACTGTGCCAATCAGTGATAACTAACAAACTACAAAGGTGCACATTTAGTAGATGCAACAACAATTGCTGAATTTTGTGATTGAATCAACACAACTTACAATTAGCTGAATTCCCATCTAGACCACAAGTTTCCCGGAAGGTTGGAGATCTTCTTCTCCAGGTGGACCGGTGCATCATCTCCCCATCACCTGAACCTTGGTGTCATCCTTGACTCTATGCTTTCCTTCCAGTTACTCATTAAATCAGTCACCAAATCTGCCTTCTTTCACCTCAAAAATATCTCAAGACTCTGACCTTCCCTCTCAGACTCTGTTGCTGAGACCCTCATCCACACTCATTTCACCACCAGACTGGAGTACTGTAATGGAGTCCTGTTCAGGGTTTCCTTTAAAACCCTGGCAGCCCCCACCCTCTAGAACTCCCTCCCCACAGACATCTGCAACGTCCCCACCCTGGTCACACTGCCCCCACCCTGGTCACATCGCCCCACCTTGGTCACAACTCCCCCATCCTGGTCACACCGCCCCCACCCTGGTCACAACGCCATCCAGCCTGGTCACACCGCCCCCATCCTGGTCACAACGCCATCCAGCCTGGTCACACCGCCCCCACCCTGGTTACACCCTGGTCACACCACCCCCACCCTGGTCACAACGCCATCCAGCCTGGTCACACCGCCCCCACCCTGGTTACACCCTGGTCACAATCCCTCCCACCCTGGTCACAACGCCATCCAGCCTGGTCACACCGCCCCCACCCTGGTCACAACGCCATCCAGCCTGGTAACACCGCCCCCACCCTGGTTACACCCTGGTCACACCACCCCCAACCTGGTCACAACGCCATCCACCCTGGTCACACCCTGGTCACACCACCCCCACCCAATACCCAAAGCATCTTTATTAAGCTTTCAAAACACAAACCAGTAAACACTCAACACTGACTTTATTGAAAACACCTTTGAAAATAATAATGGTCACAATTTAAAATTATTAACAGTAGGCTGAATGGCAATATGGAGCTAACCTGTGGTATTTAATGCAGTTTCATAGAAATAAGGCAAAAAAACATGGAATAACTGTACAAAAAAATACAGTTTCTTATCAGCTTGAATGCTGACTGAACAGATAAGACCCAGGATTAATTAGCCTGGCTGTACAACCAAACTCGAGGCTGAGGGCTTTCAGAAGCTCTCCTTAGTATATTGACAATAAAGCGGTTTGTGAGCAGTTTCCTGAATAGAAGGGCGCCATCCGATCACAGAAAAAAGGCTTAAGTTTTAGATATACTCACAGCCTGCCTTCTGTGGTGTTCCTCAAGGTCTGGTTGATGGTCATCCAAGACTTCCATCATAATGTTCCTGAGCCCTTTCACACGCTCACAATTTAATTTAATTATTTTTTCAATTAATGAATCAATCCATTTGGATTAATGACTAGAAAAACTTGACTCAGGCTGCTGAGCTGCATGTCAAATTCATCTTGAGGTTCAACACTCACTTCATACTGCAGTGTGGCGTCTACTGTTCACCTGCTATTGGTGCGGTTATTCCAGCTATTTTTAAATAAAAGTAAATGTTAATCAAAAAGCAATGCAGCGTGAATCAAAAAGCCCCAGCTCTGACTCATGGGGGAATACTGAACAACCATATTAATAAATCAATATCAACATCCGCTCGTCACCATGAGGATTATTTTATTCAGTGTAATTTGTTTGGTATAATCCACACATGGCTGTATTCCTGTCCCCCAGGAGAGGATTCACATCTATTCCACCATGTCATCCTTACATTGTCTACATGTGAGCTGCGCTGCAGAGGCACCGATCTCATTCAGTGCATTGTCTGACAGTGGTGCATGTTTATCACCTCATCTAAGGATAACAGTCAAAGTGAGATTACACTGCATTGCATTGGCATTCCAGCTGTGTCTGTGCTGTAAATCAGGTTTCATATGATGCAGAGGGTTTGGATTGTGGGGTGTGATAGTCCTCTGGTGGAGAACAGGCTTCCCTGCAGGCATGGCTTCATCAATGAATTAACCTGAGGTACTAATCCACCAATCAGATAATTTACAGCTCCTTTATTATACAAAAAAAGAATGTATTATTTATTGGAAAATATATTTATTGTAGAAAGGAAATAAATGACTTTGGGGTCACAGCAATGATGCAGTGCTGTGGCAATAAGTCTGATGTGTTCCTATTCATTTTAAATGTATACATGTAGTGATGTCCAAATGAAGCTTCGTGAAGCATTTTATTTATTTTCTGAGCCCAATAGATGGCGCTCTCTGTTCAACAAAGGGTTGAAGGCCAATATATTTCCATTGCTTTCAACCCTTTGTTGAACAGAGAGCGCCATCTATTGGGCTCAGAAAATAAAGAAAATGCTTCACGAAGCTTCATTTTGACATCACTAGTTGAAAGCAATGGAAATATATCAGCCTTCAACCCTTTGTTGAACAGAGAGCGCCATCTATTGGGCTCAGAAAATAAAGAAAATGCTTCAAGAAGCTTCATTTGGACATAACTAACAGATGGACAGTTATAACTGCTCCTTGCTTGTTTGATCATATTATAATGGATATTTGAGAAAATTTAATTCCAATTTGATAGAACATATAGAATGAAATTTGACGATATCAAACTCGACAATATTAAATGAAACTTGAGAATATTTAATTACCCTTTTAAGTTAATAATGAAAATTTGAATACACTTTTAAGATTTAAATATAAACTGTATGAAAATAATAATTTATTTTGCTTTTGTATGTGTTCAAAAGGACATACTTTATTGTACTTCTGGAATTCTAATAATTTGGTTTAAAATTATGAACATCCAGTTTTTTATTCCATGTGGTGTGTTCTAATGACAAAGTATGTATTTAAAAATAGTTTTTGATTTTATTTTACATGAGTCACACTGCATTTGACTTTTAGTGAAATAAAACACTCGAGGCCGACCATAAGAAAATGTTTGAAAAAGCAGTGCAACACATCGCCTTGCTGCATAATGGAAATTCTTCTGGAAAAGACAAACAACCCTGAAACAGACTGACTGATGTGTGGAGGCAGAGAGAGCATGATGACGTGAATGCCTGCCAGGGTCAAGTCAGTACACAAAGGCTGCGAGTTTGTATTCATCTCAGTATTTGTCATCCGGCAGATTTAGTTCCCAAGATGGGAATTTATCAACAAGATTGTTTTGCGCTGATCATCTTTGCAGCTTTCTTCAAAAACAGTCAGAGCTCAAACGCACACAATGGCGCTTCGAATGCAAAAGAATGGGAATTGTCTGCAAAAGACAATATGAATGGAAGAATAGTTTAATGAATGAAATGTGGCACTCTAATGCATTGAGCTATTAAAAGTAACACAAATAACAATACAATACAATACAAAATCCAATTCTACTTATTTTGAGTAGAAGTATCTGAAATGAGATGCAGCCTTCCAGAGGTTTACTGGGAACATCCAACTGGGAAGCCCTGGATAAGATGGATGGTGGCAAGGGCGTATAATTGGGTAGGGACGCTAGGGACACGTCCCTACCAATATTCAGTATCAATACAACCGCTGTCCGTAGTGTTTAGTCAATGATTATGGCACACAAAGGGTTATGTCGGTCTCTGCTAGAAGTCCCGCCTCTAACCTAAATACCACTCCCTGATCGGCTGCCGGTTTCTCGCTAACTTACATGTGATTGGCTGTCCCCACTGTCACTCCTTCTGCTTGTTAAAACTACCTGCAACCTACTAGTTGGACCGGACGAGAGGCAGTGCATGTTATCTGCAACTCCGAGGCTGCATTCCAAAAACAGTTTGAGTCGCCCTCGTTCACTTGCCCTCAGCCCTTGCTATGACGTCACACGGAGGCCACTTGGAGGGCGGAGGGAAAGTGGGCGGAGGAGGAGTGAAAGAGGTAAATGGAACACACCTGCCCTCGTTCACTAACAGCCCAGACAATCATGGATCAACCACACGTTGTTGGAGTAGCGCTATACTGCCTATTCCAAATTACACAGAATATGTGGAGACTCATTTCATTGAGACGAAGACGTATTCTGCGCTTGATGGCAATACGTCGGCTTATTTACTTACACTTGTAAACGGTGGGCTCTGCCATAACTCTGCTTCTTCTTGGTTTAAAGGAGTTGATGTAAGCATTGTGGTGGCATGAGACATAATCATGAAGTGATGTGCTATCAGGTTCCTACAGATTGTGAATATGTTGGATTCATATTTATCCCACAAAGGAGCTCAAAATGACATTTCAAAACACATTGTCTACATATTTTCAGAACCATGCATGCTTCAACCACGTGACCTCTGGTATTTCAACTGAGCATTTTGCCAGTGGGCTAAAGGTCCCTAGCAGAATTACCACCGCCCAGTGAACTTCTAAATCACGATTAATGCGTCACCCTGTATCATTAGTTGACCCTATTTGCCTTTTTTCTGGAACAGTGACAGTGATTTAACAGGTTGTTGTTAAAGGGAGCTGTGCACTGTGCCCTTAGGAATTTGTTCTGCTTGAACGCCTCAGACACTATAAGCTTTTGCTGATGGACAGTTGGTCAGTTTCAAATGCGGCTTACGCAATAACAGGAGCAAAGTTAATGAACTTTGATATGTTTGAACAACAGGCCAAAATTGTATTGCATCATGAGCAAATAATGTCAAGCAAATCTCTGAATTAGAATTAATAAAATGAGGAAGAAATATTTATAATCTGCCTCTCATTAGCACAAGTTAAAATGATAGATATTATCTTAAAGGGGTGCTTCAACAATTTTATACAATGAGTTTTAAAAATTGAGTAAAATATATGGGTATTTAGGCAGGATCTAATGCATAGACTCAGAAGTGGGTGTAGTCATGGTGACGTCGCCTTGGTTTGTGAACTGTGGATTTGAAGCCTTGCGTTCGGCGTTGTAGCCGTAGCCATCTTGGATTTCTTGCGTATTTCTAATCTTGTGGATTTCTGATTGCAACAGTGAGACCTACAACATGGCCCAATTAGAGATGCTTATCTCAATCCACTCTCTTTACACCCAGTTTCATCAAAGACTGATTTTGTAGAAAAAGTTCCAAAGCACCACATTCCAAAAGATGCAATCCTGTTGACCATGGACATTGATAGTCACAGACATACCAGAAGGCATACAAGCAGGGCCTTTTTACTTTACCTATTGACCCTAGACTCACCAAGTTCCTAACATACTCTAACAGATTATTATCATCCTTCATCGGTATTAATTTTGTTTAGACCGTCAAGAAAAAGATGTTTAAATTAAACTTAGATATCTACTGTAGGTCTTCAGTCTTAAAAACAGAAACTTGACAGACATAAAAAAAAAAAAAAACATTTGGTAGAGCCTTTTTAATGAAATACATTTTTCTGTTCCATCATGATTTCACGCCTGAAAACTCACTTTTGCTCCATTCATCGCTTTGGACTACAACGGCCAAAGAGGGCAGCCACATGCATCTCCCTGCTGCAGGCAGTAGGGGAATTCGACTTGATGTAGCTGCCTTCAGCGCGCTACCTAACGTGATGTATTGTGGGTTGAAAGCGATGCATGATGGCTAGAATTTGGGTCCGACTGCAAAGACGTCACAGGGTCGCGACCATATCACGTGACCCAAAACATCGCGGGGACAAGTTTTCAAGAGCCGCTTCTTGCAGCGCTTGGCAGCGCGGTCTATGGCGGCTGCAACCGGCTTGTCCACACCTCCGCTACAGCGGAATGGTTCTCTATTGGTTAAAAGTTCAATGACGTGTGTTCAGGTCCGCACTCGGCGGCCACCTTGTGGTGAAATGATTTGCTTTTTTATTTCGGTCGCTTTGATCTCATGGCTTGATCTTAAGTTCCGTGCATTGTGCTGTAGGCCTATTTATTTGTGAGGTCTGGTTAATACAAATATAGAATGATAATACAAATATACTGAAAAAGAATGCCTTCCACATGTTGCCTTGCGTGTGTGTGTGTATAGCCTATATATATATATATATATATATATATATATATATATATATATGTCCGACTTGACGGCGTTTGGCTACAGTCTCTTTTAGAGCCCGCCCTCAGACACCTGCAGCTCTCGTCGGTGTGATAAGTCAAGTCAAGTCAAGCCAAGACCATCCCGAACAAGCATGGTGTCTGATTGACAGGTGAAGGGGGCGGGGCATACCCACGTGGACCAAAGTTAACTGGCCAGCCACTATAGCAAAATTATCTAAACATATGCTATCATATAAAATGCTCACATACTGGGCCAATGGCCACAACGCTGTGGGCCGCCTAGTCAACTGCTTTTTCCCCTCTTTTTTTTTTATTAACTGGTAATACCGGACCGGCCCACTGACAGGCCAGCCCACTGACACTGACAGGCCGGCCCATCGGGAAAACCGGAAAATCCCGGTTCTCCTGATGGCCAATCCGCCATCTTCTTGCAGAAATATCCCAATAAAAAAGACCAGATAAGGAACTAATACAATTATTGGACATTATTTAACAAGGAACGATTTTGAGTTTAACAGGGATTTTTTTCTGCAAATCAAAGGTACGACTTTGGGTAATAAATGTGCCCCAGCATGTGAACATCTTCATGGCAGGATGGGAAACATCAGCTCTGGCCTATGCACTAAAACAACTCTGCATTATTGAGGATCATATCTGGGGTGTGTGGCGTCACACAAAAGAGGATTTTGAGGAGTTACTCTGATTTAACATGTAGCAGACCAGGACACAGAACATAAGGTGACAGGAAGTGACATCACACACAAGGAGGGGCAGGAGAGTTTTCAAATCAGAGACACCTGAGAGTGACACACAGAGAGAGTGGGTGCAGTCGAATAGTCTTTTTTGCTTAGGAAGGTTCCTAACTGAAGAAGTGACCCGGAAGTAAACAAGTGGCCGCCATGATAAGAGCTGTTCGGATTCTCTAAATGCAAAGGAAAGGAGCTGCAATGCTTCCTTACAGATCTCCTTTAGCATAGGATGCAACGGACCTTCCTATGCGAAAGGAAAGGAGATTACGCCGACCCACAATTCTTAGCGAGAGCAACATTTAAAGTGCCGCACATCTTGGCCGTTCATGAAAACAAACGATATGCCTATTTGCATATTTAACAATTACTTTCATGCAGACATAGTAATTGGAATAGTGATGATAAATGTGTGTGGACAGTGATAATAATTGAATGGTATTTTTTTATTTATTTCAATCATGTTACAAACTTGACAAAAACGAAACTAAAACCACAAATGAAATGTAAATAAAGCAACCGGTCAAACAGGAAGGAGGAGCTGCTGGACCTGAAGCCGGTCAGTGAACCAGCTGCTTATAAAACCAACATGTGGAGAAGTGGACGACGCGCTTTTTGTAGTCCATTATTGTAGTTTCTCCAGCGCAGACGCACGTCAATCGCCGATGCCGATCATCAGCTGTCAATCATCCGCGGCCGCGTTATAATGACGTAGCTTAGTGAAAGTCCGGTCGGATTCTCTGAGCACCGCGGTCGACTTTTCCTAAATCCTTTTGAGTTCTCCTATCGCCTTTCCTTAACCCTGTGACCTTTTCCCCAGAGGTCAAGGAATAGGAGTTAGGAATAGGAGTTAGGACCTTATTTTTTGACTATTCGACTGCACCCAGTGAGACAGAGAGACTGAGGAGGAAGTTCAAACAAAGGAGAACAAAGAAGGTTGAAGTAGACCAATTGAGAGAAGTGAGAAAAGAAACAAAAGGAAAAGAATCCTGGACGGGAATCAAAACTAAAACAATCTGAGGAAACTGGAGATGGTTTGAAAGGATCGGATTGAAAGGAGAAGAGGATTGAGTTCCAGAGAACAGGCCGACAGCCTTAGGCCAGTTTGGAAGTCATCGACACCCCACTCTCTGTCAAACGTTGCACTCCCTCAGATAAGTCTGGTTGACGTTTTGAACTGTTTATTGATCATGGTGTCTGACTTCAGCCTTTAGTTGATGACTATATTAATTTAAGTATGAATTGATCTTGAATTTGAGTTTAATTGTTGGATGATATATTTGTTTTGAACTATTGACTTACCTGATCATTGAAGATTAATTACATTTTTGTTTAACTTAATAGAAAACTCTCCCTTAATTGATCCTGTGTTTGAGACATTTAGTCAGGACTCTATTAACTCTCCTATGCTCTATATAATTTAAACCATTTAAGTTATCTTTTTCGACAGTGCGATTGAAATCCTGTCTGGCGCCCAACGTTTATATTTTGCCTGTTAGGAGAGGCGTCTCTGCTACAAACACATAAATCCATAACATTAAAATCCATCAGCCTGACATCAGTGGATTTTTAGATACAACCATTTTCACAACACCAACAAATTGGACATTAAGGCAGTTTTCAAAGAGACAGACACTCATGCTCTGCTATAGTTAAATCCCAACTCTTAAGATTTCATAGAATATGCATGGTACTATAGAACCTTCCTTAGAGATTCTTTTCAGATTTCAGCAAAACCAGGCAAACCAAACCTCAGACAGTTGAATCAATAGTACCTTTTATTGTCACATATTTACCATCTGCTGTGGAATTAGTCAGAATTTTCAAAACACCATGAGATGGACGGAGGACCATAGACTCATTAAAGCACCTGCAAGATTACTTGGTGAAGGCCAAAGTAGTACCACCATTAAGAAAAGATGTGGTCTATCTGGTCACTGCTTGAGATCATGAGATGAATAAATGCTACAACTAGACACAAGCTAAGGTCCTGCTGATGGTGCTGACATTTAAAATGAGAAATATCATGTGTAATTCACAAATGGGATCAAAAAATGATTTCTCTCGCCCTTAACTAGACCGTAACTATTTTCTCCATGGTGGTCCAATGGTGGTTTTTTTGTAGAAATAAAAAAAAGGGTGTTGCTTGAATAATACATTTTCCCACTGGGTTTAATCTTGTGATATTTAGAATACAGTGAGCAGTGCAAAGAGCCCATAGAGCAGAGCACATGGGTAAGCCACCAACAGCTGCTGACCCTCCATAGCCAGAGTGGAGATGAAGATCTTGGAGGCAGAGAAGCTACTCCAACATATTCCTAACAAGGCCAGAACGACACCCAGGACGCCTCTGTGAACACAAAAAGCAGGGAAGTCAACCTGACCTGAACTCTGCATGAATCCTGCATTTAAGTATCATCTGACTCATTTCTTTGTCTGTCCAAACGAAAACTGACTTAGCATGGTCGTTCACATATTGATGAGGATGCTGGTGATAAAGTTGGTGACAGATATGGTAAATGGTGGTATGCCAGCAGCTGGAACCACAGTGTATAGTTGTATATACTTTGAATACAGAAGTTAGAGGTTAAGGGCAGTGCCTTGGTCAAGAGCTGTAGAGGTTACAGTACCTTTACAGTACCAACAACCTTCGCCACTCGTTTTCATGCTCAACAACTTTTGAGTTCAACACAATAGGAGCATAATACACAACCACTGAATTGACTTACTGCAAAGAGTAGAAGACAGCGAGTGTAGAGAGGACCACCATGGGCAGGAGGCAGTAGCCCAAGACACTGGCCACACAGCCATAAGACACTCCCTGGGAACTCATCAGACTCAGCAGAATGTACATCCCAATACAGGCTGTAGCACTGAACCCATACACATAACCAAAGTGGGCTTTACCTGCCTGAATATAGGAGAATAAATAAACAGATATCATAAAGCAGTTGTAATGAAATGGTACTTGGTTGAGATAGGCAATACCATAGAAATAAAACAGGAGTAGAACGGTGGCCATTTTCATGTGTGCCGTTGCCATGGCAACTGATGTAATAGGCCACTTCCGTATAGAGTAAGCAAGTAACGCTCTATGTGATGTATAGTAGCATAGAGACGGACTAAATTAGTCAAATCCACAAACTGATCAAACCGTTGGAAACAACGCTGATGTTTCTCGATGAAAGACAACTTTGTTCACAGCATTTATTGGAACAAGTCAAGTAACTGTAGAATAAGCAAGTTAGCTAGCTAACTAGTGAACGACTTGGTAGTTAGCTCTAGGTTGCTTATCCGGTGTTAAACCAAATGAAGCAACCTCCGTGAAGACACCAACTATGTTTTATCAATCATGGCTGAAATAACCACTGGGATTGGTTCATGACATCATCCAGAGGTACTTCACTGTATCTAGCAAGACAGATGTTGGCTGGTTTGCCACAGCTGGAGGAACCCAGAATAAACTATTATATAACCAGATGAAAAGGATGGTGAATTAACTCCATAATGATGGTGATCAGTAAAAAGTCTGAAGTCATGCTCTGTTAGGTCTGTCTACAAGACATCCAGCAACTTTTAAAATGCTTCAGTCTGGATCAAAAAATTAATTGTGCATTTGGTGTGAACACAGCACTAGGTCAACCAGTCCCTGTCTTTACACCCCCACTGTTGTGTGAGGTCACCATGACAACTAACAACAATCACCATTTTCGTTTGTACAATTTGCACAACCACTTAAAAAAAGTTAACATCTGTTCTACTCCATTTCTATTTCTATGGCCATGCTAGTGGCTCACCATCATTAGCGTGGCTCCCAGTGCAACACAAAAGAGGACAGGACCTGTCAGATCAGTCTCATTCATTATGCTGCCATCTGCAGGCTTAAAAGGGTTCAACACAGTCAGCGTCTTCTGCCAGATGTGATTAAAATTGATGCCAAGTTCTAGACAAGAACAGAAATGTTATAGTCATTAGTTAGTTCCCCTGTTGTCTCGGACAATACAGGATTTACTTGCAGAACAGGATTTTAAAAAGTTGTGTACATCCCTATCATGCAGGGGATACCTTATGATTTCTGATCATCTTACTGAAAATCACTAGATTGTTTTTCACTAAGTTGTGTGTCTCATCTGTGATACAATATAAATATTTGTTTCTTAACTAAATGTAAAGTGATACTAGTATGTTTTAGTGTTACTTTAATAGATTCAAGCCTAGTATGAGGATTATCTGGATGATATTGTGAATCACAATTCTGTTGTCCAGGATAATCATGACATGAAATTTAATTTCCAAGTGTCAACACATCCGACCTCTGCTGAATTTCAGCAAATTTAACGTAGGTAGTTGTAATGGCCAAAAGAAAACATTTGTGCTGATGCAGATTGGTTTTTACCCTCAAGAAGGGGAGGTTCCTCTTCAGGAGAATCTGCCCCTGTGCTTCCCACAGTCCCAGAAAGCATTTCAGGTTGATAGACCTGTCCAGTGTACTGCTGCTCCATGGAAGGATCCAGAGCACCTGACACAAAAGCCTGTGCTCCTCTGTAAACAGTTGCAAGAAAACATATAAACTCTCCCTGAAAGTAGTAGTGTTATAATACTTTCAACGTGGGAAAATCTATCAGCACTGCCTAGTTTCCCACGATCGAGGAGGTTTGCCAAAGGAGATATGAGCGAGGATACAACAGTGTATCCTTGTTGTGACCTGTGGTGATATTTAAAAAAACTACATTGTTAAATTTAGGCAACAAATCTACTTGGATAAAAATGACTACGAAATTGAATCAAAACCAAAGACATCTGTCTCCTGATGAAAGGTTTTTTTGACCCATCCACCACTAAGACCTCCTCCCTACTCCTTTGAAACTAATTTATGATACATTAAGAGCAAAGGTAATCCACAACAAAATCTGTTTCCCTTGAAAGGTAATTCTCAGCGTAGTTTAGTTGTGTGGCAATGTCATTTTTAGGAGACCAGACTGGTGACAGATGCCAAGAGACAGAAGTCTCATCGTCTCACAAGTTCTGGTCCCAACTGATTTCTGCCCCAAAATATTTGACTGGTACTAAAAGGTCTATAGAAAAACTATCCTCAATGCTGTGAATGATCGCCAAAAGACTCCCAAAGCATCTGTCCAACTTTTTTTTACACTTAATAGAACATATTCATTCATTTTATTTGTTTATTTAAAAGTTATTGATGATTCTGGAAATACCTTGAAAATGAGAAGTTTGTGACCTAGTACGTGACTTATGGTGAAACTAAGGTTACACTCAAGGTTTCTCAAAAAAAAAACACCTTGTGCGTATCCTTGAGGGATGTTGAATTATTGTTTTTATTATTTGTTGCTACATTGCTGTGTTTCTTGATATGTTAGAGCCACCAACCCATGTCCAATGTGGCTCAATGTTGGGCTATTCTAAAATGCCTGAATACTTACGTGTCATAATAAGTCAGGTTTGTGGGATCGTAGGTATCCTGGCTCGCCACAGTGTGACCCTGGTCGTCTACGTAATATCCCGTCTGGTAGAAGTCCTGCTCAAACTGCTGAAAGTCCCCCATTCTAATCAAAAGACAGAGTAGCACATAATGCAACTAATAGAATAGAAATAAGGTAACACTCCATTAGTGTAGAGACACAATGGAGCCAAAAAACAGTTCATGAAACAATCCTGACATTGTGATGTTTTCAATGCTGTACATGGACACAACCTTTTTTTTCTTGTGCATCACCGGTGTTTCATTTCATGTACCAAATGTGTTTTACTTTCTGAATACTTCTAAATAGTTAGCATCTGAGCACTAATGATTCTTATGTTCCTGAAATAAATAAATCAGATTATTGCAACTTTTTAACAGCAGCCATATTGACTTGTCAGAGAAGTTGAGATAATACTAATTGATACATGAATGATGGTTCTGTTCCAGCAATGAATACAATACAATGCAGAAAATAATGTTATTTACAATATCTGTGATTCACAGCCTATTAATCTTAGCATATCTTGCCTGAAGGCCCTTTCTCAGGAAACATACCTGTTTGAGTTACAGTACAGAGCTTCCTCCCAGCCACCCAGAGTAGTGTGGTGCTTTCAGGGCAGAGAATGTCTGAGTGGATATTCTATTCATAGTTGGCTATATTTGGATTTGGCCTCAGGCATATTAGAACCCCTCAGCTGCTCTTTATTCAGTTTCTACAAGCTAGAAGCTAAAGCTATATATATATATATACACTGCTCAAAAAATAAAGGGAACACTTAAACAACATAATGTAACTGCAAGTCAATCATATTTCTGAGACATCAGCCCGTCCAATTAGGAAGCAGCACTGATTGGGAATCAATTTCACCTGCTGTTGTGCAAATGGAACAGACCACAGGTGGAAATGAGTGGCAATTGGCAAGACCTCCCTATAAAGGAATGGTTCTGCATGTGGTGACCACAGACAATTTCTCTGTTCTTGGCCTTTCTGGCAGATTTTTTTATTTTTTTGAATTTTGGCAGTGTTTTCACCACTAGAGGTAGCATGAGGTGGTTTCTCCAACCCATAGAAGTTGCCCAGTTAGTGCAACTCATCCAGGATGGCACATCAATGCGCACTATGGCAAGAAGGTTTGCTGTGTCCCCCAGCACAGTGTCAAGAGCATGGAGGAGATTCCATGAGACAGGCCAGTACACCAGGAGACGTGGAGGGGGCCGAAGAAGGACAACAACCCAACAGCAGGACCAATATCTGCTCCTTTGTGCACGGCGGAACAGGAGGAGCACTGCCAGAGCCCTACAAAATGACCTCCAGCAGGCCACTGATGTTCAAGTTTCAACTCAAACGGTCTGAAATTGACTCCATGAGGGTGGTTTGAGGGCCCGACGTCCACAAATAGGGCCTGTGCTTACAACCCAACACCGTGCAATGTGATTGGCATTTGCTACAGATCACAGAGATCGGCAGATTGGCCATTGGCGCCCTGTGCTCTTCACGGATGAGAGCAGATTCACCCTGAGCACATGTGATGGACCTGACAGGGTCTGGCGCCGCCGCGGAGAACGTTCTGCTGCCTGCAACATCCTCCAGCATGACCGGTTTGGAGGTGGGTCAGTGATGGTCTGGGGAGGCATTTCTTTGGAAGGTTGCACAGCCCTCCATGTGCTTGCCGGAGGTACCCTGACTGCCATTAGGTACCGGTATGAGATCCTCAGACCCACTGTGAGACCATATGCTGATGCAGTGGGCCCTAGGTTCCTTCTAATGCATGATAATGCTAGGCCTCATGTGGCTAGAGTGTGTCAGCAGTTCCTACATGATGAAGTCATTGATGTTATGGACTGGCCTGCCCGTTCCCCAGACCTGAATCCTATTTAGCATATCTGTGGCATCGTGTCTAGTTCCATCCACCAACGCCATGTCGCACCACAGACTGTCCAGGAGTTGACTGCTGCTCTGGTCCAGGTCTGGGAGGAGATCCCTCAGGAGACCATCCGTCGTCTTATCAGGAGCATGCCCAGACGTTGTAGGGAGTGCATACAGGCACGTGAAGGCCACACGCACTACTGAGGATCATATCAACATGTCTGGAAAAATCTCCACAAAAGTTGGATCAGCCTGCGATCTGATTTTCCACTTTGATTTTTGGTATGATTCTGAATCGAGACTTCTATAAGATGAGGATTTTGATTTCATTAATCTTTCATATGTTGTTTTATTGTCAAGCATTGCACTTTGTAATGAATAAAGATTTCCAACTGGAATATGTTATATGAGAACTAGCATGTGGTGTTTAGGTGTTCCCTTCATTTTTTTGAGCAGTTTATATATATATATATATATATATATATATATATATATATAAAAATCTCCTTCTCACCCCTGGTGGGGTGGTATCTGTATCATCCTCAAGCTCGGGTCCTCTACCAGAGGCCTGGGAGTCTGAGGGTTCTGCGCAGTATCTTGGCTGTTCCTAGGACTGCACTCTTCTGGACTGAGGCTTCAGATGTTGTTCCTGGGATCTGTTGGAGCCACTCTCCCAGTTTGGGGGTTACTGCCCCGAGTGCCCCCACTACCACGGGGATCACGCTAGCCTTGACCTTCCACATCTGTTCCAGCTGCTCTTTCAACCCTTGGTACTTCTCAATTTTCTCGAGTTCCTTCTTCCTGATGTTGGCGTCAGCTGGGATCGCCACATCTATCACCACCACTGTCTTCTGCTCTTTGTCCACCACCACTATGTCCGGTTGGTTAGCCAGGAGCTGTTTGTCAGTCTGGAAGCTGAAGTCCCACAGAACCTTGGCCCTGTTGTTCTCAGTCACCTTCTGTGGTATGGCCCATTGGGATTTGGGTACTTCTATTCCATACTGGTTGCAGATGTTCCTGTGTACTATCCCAGCCACTTGGTTGTGCCCCTCCATGTACGCTGATCCAGCTAGCATCTTACACCCTGCTAATATGCGCTGGACTGTCTCAGGGGCTTCTTTGCACAGTCTGCATCTTGGGTCTGATCTGCTCTGGTAGATCCTGGCCTCTATAGCTCTTGTGCTTATGGCCTGTTCTTGTGCTGCCATGATTAGTGCCTCTGCTGTCTGTCAGTCCTGCATTTTCCAGTCACTGGTAGGGTTTCTTGATATCAGCCACTTCCTCTATCTGACGGTGGTACATGCCATGTAGGGGCTTGTCCATCCTGGTTGTGTGCTCCTCCTCCGCACTCTCATCAGGGTTCTGCTGCCTCAGACATTCACTTAGCAGTTCATCCTTCGGGGCCATTTTTTCGATGTAATCTCAAATTTTCGATGTTTCATCCTGGACCGTGGCCTTGATGCTCACTAGCCCAGGGCCTCCCTCTTTCGCTTAGTGTATAGCCTCAGGGTGCTGGACTTGGGGTGGAACCATCCTTGCATGGTGAGGAGCTTTCTAGTCCTGATATCTGTGGCTTCTATCTCCTCCTTTGGCCAGCTTATGATACCAGCGGGGTATCTGATGTCTGGTAGTGCGTACATGTTGATGGCTTGGACCTTGTTCTTACCATTCAGCTGACTTTTCAGGACCTGCCTTACTCTCTGGAGGTATTTGGCTGTGGTTGATTTCCTTGTGGCCTCTTCATGGTTTCCATTAGCCTGTGGGATGCCAAGGTACTTGTAGCTGTCTTGGATATCACCTATGTTGCCTTCTGGTAGATCGATCCCCTCAGTCCTGATCATCTTGCCTCTCTTTGAGACCATCCAGCCACACTTCCAATCCGAATGACATCCCTATGTCATCGCTGTAGCTCCTGGTGGTGTGGATCAGTGAGTCAATTTCTCACCACTCCTGGCGTACAGCTTGATGTCATCCATGTAGAGCAGGTGGCTGATTGTTGCCCCACTACGGAATCGGTACCCGTAGCCACTCTTCGTGATGATCTGACTGAGGGGGGTTCAGGCCTATGCAGAACAGCAGTGGTGATAGTGCATCTCCCTGATATATGCCGCACTTGATGTTGACTTGGGCAATCGGCTTTGAATTGGCCTCTAGGGTTGTCTTCCACATTTCCATCGAGTTCTGGATGAAGGCCCTTAGGTTCCTGTTGGTCTTATACAGTTCCAAGCATTCCAGTATCCATGTGTGCGGCATTGAGTCGTAGGCTTTCTTGTAGTCAATCCAGGCAGTGCACAGGTTGGTTTGTCTCTTCTTACAGTCTCAGGTGACTGTTCTATCAACCAGTAGCTGGTGCTTGGCTCCTCTGGTATTACTGCCAATTCCTTTCTGTGCCTTGCTCATGTATTGAGCCGTATTCTTACTCATCTTTGCCGCAATGATGCCTGACAGGGCCTTCCATGTTGTGCAGAGACAGGTAATTGGCCGGTAGTTGGATGGGTCTTTAAGGATTAGGACTGTCCTGCCCTGGGTTAGCCCCATCCCTCAGCGGCTGGTTCATCTGTGTTGCTAGGCGTTCATGGAGTGCAGTTAGCTTCTTCAGCCAGTACGTATCACTGCATGAAAAGTCGGATTTTTGTCCCTGTAAACGCCCGGAAATCTCCCTAATTTTCGGGAGTTAACAACAATTTACAGGCTGCGAACGCCGCGTTCGTCTGTGCCGAAAATTGTCGAAAACAAACCACAGCGAAGGCTCTAATTAGCATATGAATAGCAGCGAAACCGCGCCTGGCCAGAGATGGCTTGAATATCCTCACTCAGGATTGGATGAAACCACTAGTTTTAAACAAGTATAATCGCTCGTGATTGGTTGGCAGATCTGGTCATTATAAATGTAAAGCCAACCCACGTTGGGTTGGCTTTACATATATATTTATACATATATATATTTTTATTTATTTATATATTTATAAATATAAATATGAATGAATTCATTGAGGAAAGGAAAAATTGCCAGGAGGAAGTATTCAAAGAAAGAGCTTTATTGACAACACAACACACAACTGTACAAATTTGCCCACACAAAAAACAAATGAACTGGCGACATTCTGTCCGAATTTGGTCAATTTTACAGCCGCCTGCGGTGCGTGGCCCTGTACTTGGGAGTCTTCTCTAATCGCGACTGTAGAGTCAGCGCGATGCACTGCGCATGGACACAACACATCTATTAATGCACCTGAAAAATAGGTTTAGGTAGGTTTGGTCACATTGACCAAAAACGGATCTAATAAATCTAATAAGTCTTACCCTCTTTCTCCTGGAACGACTCCGAGCTGACCTCTTCACAGCTTCCGCCTGCGATGCGAGATCAGGCTGTGTGTGTCTGAAGCTCCTGCGTACCGTTTCATAGTATGTCTTACAGGCAGCTGGAAAACAATTAAATGAGTGGTATGAATAAGAAAACTTAAGTCACAGTAAAATTAAAACAAGGAAGAAGAAAACAGTAAAAGTTACTTACACACAATGGCGTCACTATCAGCGTCATAGAAATCCGGACTTGCGGACAAAGCTCCGAGCAAGTAAGAGATCACAGCTTCGTTGTGAGGCGAGGTTCGTCTGTGAAAACAAAATGAACAGTTAAGATCGGTATCTACTGTTAACGCATCTATTTCCTTATACAGCAGAATGAAAGCATATTCTTTAAATCTTACCCTTGCTCCGGTTCGTAGCGCCTACAATTCGTCTCCGAGTTGTGAAGACGGCGTACTGCTTCCTGTAAAAGACCAACAACATACACTTAACAAAGCAACTTAACATTACACTGGTTCCTCTCTCTTGTTCTTTTACAAGGCTACTATGCTACTTTTAGCTTGGGCTATTAGCTTTTAAGCTACTTTTAGCTTGGGCTTGCTTTGCTAATTTTACCTTAGCTAGCAGTCACCGAACATATTCTTACCGCAATCATCCTGAGAGTCTCCAGCAGTCCTGGATATAAGAATTACAACATTTAAACCACATTTTCTTAAGTGAAGGCTCTCAGAGCAGCATCCCTCCTGCCGGTGAACGTGAACGTCTCCGCATCGTTCCCCCCACTGAATGAGGCGCCCGGTGTCTGCATCCGTCCCTTTAACGGACAACGGTGCACGGCGTTATTAATCACCGTTAGTAAATATATAACCACAGTTTAACATAAGCACTATATTATTAGTTAACATCGGTAAAAACGGCACATTTTCCGCTTCGCTTGCGCTCGCTAACCCCTAAGGTAAATTACCGTCAGTAGGCTAGCCGGCTGGCAGGACCTTCGATTCGTAACGTTAACGTACAATGCCAACAACAATAAAGTAACGTTCATTATCAATACGATTTAAAAGTCAGCTGGAAACATAAAAGTCATGTTACAGTATACTTACATGTGTACGCGGTTTGTGTCGGGCTGTCGCCAGAATCACTGCAGTCGTCCGCCATTATCCAAAACTTTTCAGAAGTAGACGAGCCGCAATGCATTTTGGGGAAGTTGAGTAGATTTAGCAAGGTCCGCTGTATACTTTCTGTATAATTCTTGCCAATGCAGTATACATCCGGGCATTTCTCGCGTACACAAATTCACATACTATTGTATGTGAACGCACTACGTACTCAAATTTACGTCACAATTAAGTACGAGTAGGACGTTAGTATGGCATTTCGAACACAGCCGAGATCTATGATCTATGAACCCATCCTTGACCCTCTAGCAGAACCACGACCAGCCATTATAAAGCAGTTTATAGTTGTTAATGTTGTGTCAAAAGGTACTGCATTTAAACATGTTATTGCGCAAGTTTCCTGGCTTCATCCCCATCCGGACATTTTTATGGAAAGTCAAAGAACTTTGGAGCTTGCAGGGAACAGACACGTCATACCCAGCATCATTTCTGCCTGTTGAGCGCATTGCTGGGAGATGTGTGGTTAACACATCCACTGTGCATTTAAGCAAGACCAAAGAAAGGGTCACTGTAGTCATGCCACTATGCACAGTGGTTGAGCTCTAGGAGACTGTGATGTTGTTTGCATGAATGTACATTTTACCTTTGTGCTAAAGCCTGATTAAAAGTAATTGTTGAAGCAAATTGTTTTGTGTATCTTTGAATGAAGATGAAATGAAGTTAACACCTTTCAGAAACTCTGAAAACTAAGTCAGTTTTCGGTGTTTCCTGCAAATTGCCGTTTGCAGTCGCAAACCTGAACTTCCACGGCAATTTACAGGGCCGCTAACTGACGAAAATCCCACTTTTCATGCAGTGTATGGATCATATCAGGACCTGGTGCTGTCCAGCTCTTCATCTTTGACACTCTTTCTTGGATGTCTGCCATGGTGGTTACTGGTTCTTGTTCTGGGAGGTTGCTGTGGTCAGCTCTTAGGTCCACTAACCATTGGGCATTGGTGTTGTGTGATGCCTCTTTTTCCCATATGTCTTTCCAGTATTTTTCCACCTCAGCTCTTGGCGGGTCTGACTGGTTGTTGTTGTTTCTCTGCCACTGAGAGTACACCTTGGCTGGTTCAGTGGAGAACAGCTTGTTTATTCTCCTCGCCTCTCCCTCCGTGGTGTATCTCTTCAACCGGGTGGCCAGAGCTGTTAGTCGTTGTTTGGCAGTTTCGAGAGTGAGTTGTACTTCCTGGGTGCCCCTTTACTCACCATGTTCCCTTTCTGCAGTTCAGCCAGCTGGCTAACTTCTCTCCGTGTTGCCTTTATCTTGGCTTCTAACCGTCTCTTCCATGGTGGGCACTGTTTGTTATGTCCCGAGCCGACCTTGTACCCAAGCATCTCCATGGTTACTGTTGCTGTACTGTGTATCAGCTTGTTGGTCTCAGTGATGGTTCCTGTGGGGATTGTCTTCAGAGCAGCGTTCACATCCACTAGTAGATCTTCTGAAGGTACTTGGCAACTCAGCTTCGGTGTTCGTCGGGGGCTCCAGGTTTCTAGTTGGGTCACAATCTTCCTTCTCAGGTCAGCAGCTCTTGGGTTGAGGCTGTTGGTATCTGTTGGGGCTTGGTACCCAATTGCTGGTTGGGGGATGACATCCCCCCGCTGACCTGTTGTCCTGGCTCCCCCTTGCCGTAGCATCGTTGTTGTATTTCATTAATCTCTAGTTGTGATCGTAGATTTCGGTTACGGATGTTGGAACACTGGGCTAACAGCTGTTTCTTTGTTAGCCCTGATTGTGGGTTTCGAAGTATCCAATGGTCCCACATTCGCTGCATGTAACCTCTCTCTCTGGGATTGCTTGTATAGTAGCATTCCAACAACTCCGTATTTTCTGCCCTCGTCCATCTGTGTTTTGTTCCAGTAGCCCATTTCTCATCAGTTTGCCTTTGCCTAGCAACTGACGCAGACCTTGTTGACCCGGGTGACGTCTGAGCCGGTATGACTCTATTTTTGTGTTCACTCATGCCTGAGGTAGGCTGGTATATCATGCGGGGGTCTAGCCTAAGGACCCTTACTGTGTGTGTGTGTATATGTGTGTGTGTGTGTGTGTGTTTGCGCGTGTGTGTGTGTGTGTGTTTGCATCCTGAGGAACACGTGGGGAAAAACTTGCATGGTGGGAATTGATGACAGTGTGCCCTTGAGTAAGACACTTAACCCAATCTGCTCCCCGCGCTTCAAAAGATTTATTTTATTTCAATTTGTAGGTAAATCTGAGACCCTAGGTATGTAGGAAAGAAGCCCATGCATTTAAGGGTTAAGCTTTTGATGGAGTTTTTGTTGATGTCTTCACAGGTTCTGCCACTCCTGAAAGAAAACCCTTGCTTTAGGGTCCTTCTTGAGAAGCCTGAAGAACTCAGTGATATTACAGCAGCTGTTGTGGCTGCTCTCCTGAAACCCAACTACTCTGTACTGGGAAGCAACAAAAGACCAAGAGAGGAGTTAATGGTGGTTAAGTTCAGAGAGTTTCTCCAGTGTGTACAAGGTAAATATATGTGTTTATAAGTTTGCTGAAAAATAAGCTTTTCCCTGATAAGCCTGCTTAATTAAAAAAAAACTAAATAACTTCATACTACAACATATTAATAAGCTGGGTCCGCATGTAAAATGTTTTTGGAATTTTCTTAGAGGGACAAGTCAGCATATTGTGGTTTGGACACTGCCCATTTCTTAACAACACAATCAGTCCAGCTTTTTTGTTCATTTAACTCCGCCTAGTCCATACAGTTCCAAAAGCACGCTTCAAACTCCATGTCTTTGTCACAGGGCCAGCGCCATGACAGTTTGTGTTGCATGTTTGTCTGTTTTGTTTTGTCACTCTACCTGTTTGTATGTCTGTCCCCTTCCCCCTCCCCCTCCCCCTTGCACTCTGTCATCTCTCCTGGGGCTGCCTGCCTCCCACTCCACTCCTGCCCTGCTGCTGCAATCAGGTCACCTGGTTGCCATCAGCTCGTCACCCAGTCTGCACTTCAGTCCTGCTCAACCGTCAGTCTCTGCCGGATCGTCACTCTGTCCACACGGTTTGTCGTGGTCACGTTCAAGCAAAGCCAAGCCTCTGAATTTCTGCTAGAAAGTTTTTGCGCTATATCTAACTGCTGCCTTTTCCTGCCGCAGTTCTTGCCCTGCCTGCCTGCCTGCCTGCCAGCCTGCCTGCCTGCCCAACCAGCACCTCACAACTTCCAATAAAACTTCTTAATTCTGCCAGTTGGTGTCTGAATCATTGGTTCCTAGCAAAGTCGTGACAGTACGATCCGGCCATGCAGGACCAAAGGGACACCAACCCGTTCCACCAGGCAGTTTCCCACCATGGCCAGCTGCTTGGACAGCACACCCAAGCACTGAAGGAGCTAATGGAAGGCCTCGGAGGGCTCAACACCAGTGTGATGGAGATTCGAGACCACATGAATCAGCCCACAACCTTCCTGGTGAGGTTCAGCCACCAGCCCCAACGCCAGCGGAATCCAGTTCCGGGCCCAGTTCTGTACCTGTTAAGGAGCCATGGGTTCCTCCCTCTGACCGGTATGAAGGAAACTTTGGTCAATGTCGTTCCTTTTTACTGCAATGTAATCTTGTGTTCAGCCAGCAGCCCCAGTCATACTCTACAGAGCAGTCTAAGGTTGCCTACGTGATGGGGATCCTTCGTGGAAGTGCCTTGGCCTGGGCTGCGGCCCTGTGGGAGTAGGAGTCTCCCGTCACTGCTTCCTACGCTGCCTTCACCTCTGAGATGAGGAGGGTTTTCGACCACCCCATCCGTGGCCAGGATGCCTCGAAAAGGTTACGCCACGGTATGCGTAGTGTTGCTGAATTTTCGGTTGAGTTTCGTACTCTGTCCCTGGAGAGTGGCTGGAATAATGAGTCCCTTCAAGCTGTTTTTTGTCAAGGATTAAATGATGCAGTTAAGGATGAACTTGTCTCTTACCCGGAACCCTCTGATTTTGAGGGTCTAGTCTCCTTAGCTATTCGCATAGACAACCGGCTGCGGGAGCGGCGAAGAGAGAGGCAGCGGCGGCCACCCACTGCTTCCCCAGTGCACCCTCCATCAGCCTCAGGCTCCCGAGTTCACCAAGGTGGTGGAGGCTCAGCCACGGACCAGCCCAGGAGGGAACCCTCACCAGAGCCGATGCAACTTGGGCGTTTCCAAGTGGAGTCAGAGGAGCGTCAGCGCCGTATTAAGACCAACAGCTGCTTGTATTGTGGGAGACCCGGTCATTTCCTGGCCTCATGTCCACATTGCCCGGCAAACGACCAAGGCTCGCCAGTAACAGGGAGAATCCTGGCGAACCACACCTCCATTCCCCTCTCCCCTCAACCCCGAGCACAGGTGCGAGCAACATTGTCATGGAAAGGTCAGTCCATTGATATTTTTGCCCTTTTAGATTCAGGTGCAGATGCAAGTTTTCTCGATGTCAATGTGGCCAAGCAGTTAGACCTGCCCTCTGTCTGTCTTGATAAGCCACTAGAAGCTAGTGCATTAGATGGTAGACTGTTAGCCAACATAACTCGAAGGACTGTGCCCCTACATTTGCTTGTGTCTGGTAATCATAAGGAGGAGCTCAGCTTTCACATAATTAACTCACCTTCAGTTCCTGTAGTTCTCGGTCTTCCCTGGCTAGCACGACACAATCCTCAGATTGATTGGAGGACAGGGAGGATAATCAGCTGGAGCCTTCCTTGCCATGCTAATTGTTTACAGTCAGCCCCACCTTATTCTGTACCCAGCCCTGAACACCCGCCGGAAGCCCCTGATCTGTCCTCCATTCCGTAAGAATACCATGACCTCCAAACTGCATTCTGTAAGGCCCGTGCTCTGTCTCTTCCCCCTCACCGTCCCTATGACTGTGGGATAGATCTCCTTCCTGGTGCTCCCCTTCCCAGCAGCCGCCTTTACAGCCTCTCCAAACCGGAACAGGAGGCCATGGAGAGGTATATTAAAGACTCCCTGGCCGCTGGCCTCATTCGTCCCTCTTCATCGCCCCTCGGGGCAGGGTTTTCTTTGTTGGCAAGAAGGATGGGTCCCTCCGCCCGTGTATTGATTTTCGTTTGTTAAACAATATCACCATCAAGAACAAGTACCCTTTGCCTTTGATGAATTCTGCCTTTGATTCTCTCCAGGGGGCCACAGTGTTCACTAAACTAGACCTTCGGAATGCATACCACCTGGTGAGGATACGGGAAGGAGATGAGTGGAAGATGGCCTTTAACACTCCTCTGGGCCATTTTGAGTATTTAGTGATGCCGTTTGGTCTCTCCAACGCCCCAGCCGTCTTCCAGGCCCTGGTAAATGACGTCCTCAGGGACATGTTACACCGTTTTGTATTTGTTTACCTGGAAGATATTCTTATCTTCTCCAGGAACATGTCTGACCATGTACAGCACGTTCGCCAGGTTCTGCAAAGACTCTTGGAGAATCGCCTCTATGTGAAAGGGGAGAAATGTGAGTTCCATGCCACGTCAACCTCCTTTCTGGGTTTAATCATTGAGGAAGGGCAGATGAAGATGGACCCAGCCAAGGTAAAGGCAGTCCTGGATTGGCCCAGCCCCAGCAACCGTAAGGAGTTGGAGAGGTTCCTTGGATTTGCTAATTTCTATAGGAGATTCATCCAGAATTATAGTGGTGTGGCTGCCCCTCTAACTGCACTAACCTCCACCATTAAGCCTTTCCAGTGGACATCCACCGCTGAAGGTGCATTCATCAAGCTCAAGGGGTATTTTTCTTCTGCCCCTGTGCTCGTCCAGCCTGACCGGGAGAGGCAGTTTATAGTGGAAGTGGATGCGTCAGACATTGGAGTGGGGGCAGTCCTCTCTCAGCGCTCCGTCAAGGATGGTAAGCTTCACCCCTGTGCCTATTTTTCTCACCGTTTGTCTCCTTCAGAGAGAAATTATGATGTGGGCAACCGTGAGCTATTGGCAGTGAAGCTGGCTCTTGAGGAATGGCGGCACTGGCTGGAGGGATCTCAGCAGCCTTTCGTGGTATGGACAGACCACAAGAACCTGGCCTACATCCAGTCTGCTAAGCGGCTCAACGCTCGTCAAGCCAGATGCGCTCTCTTTTTTGGTCGCTTTAATTTCACTCTGACCTACAGGCCCGGTTCTAAGAACACCAAACCTGACGCTCTGTCCCGTATGTATGGGAGGGAAGATGGCACCACCACGTCCCTGGAACCCATCGTCCCAGAGCCCTGTATTATTGCGGCAGTTTCCCTCAGGATTGAAGAGGAAGTAAGAGAAGCCCAACAGACGCAACCTGACCCAGGTAATGGCCCTCCGGGTCGCCTGTATCTTCCAGACGCTGTTAAATCCTCAGTACTGCAATGGGCCCATTCCTCTAAACTAACCTGCCACCCAGGAGTAAATCGAACACTTGCCTTCCTTAGACAACGTTTTTGGTGGCCATCTATGGATGTCGATGTAAAGTCTTTTGTGTCTGCTTGCCCTAGTTGTGCTCAAAACAAGTCTTCGAATCAGTCCAGTGCTGGATTGTTGTGCCCCTGCTGGTGCCCCGTCGCCCCTGGTCACATCTTGCCCTGGATTTTGTGACTGGTCTGCCCGCTACAGCTGGAAACCGGTAATTCTCACTGTTGTTGACCGCTTCAGTTAATTTGCACGCTTTTTGCCACTGCCCAAACTGCCCTCAGCCAGGGAGACAGCTGATCTGTTGGTCAGAGAGGTGTTCTGTGCGTATGGTCTCCCTTCTGATATTGTTTCAGATCGTGGGCCTCAATTCACCTCTGCTGTCTGGAAGGCCTTCTGTTCCTCAGTTGGAGCCACTGTCATTCTGAGTTCAGGATACCATCCCCAGTCGAATGGTCAAGCTGAAAGGGCAAACCAGGATCTGGAGACCTCTCTCCACTGCATGGTGTCCTCCAACCCATCCACCTGGTCCACTCTTACGCCCTGGGTGGAGTATGCCCATAACACTCTACCTTCGTCTGCCACAGGGATGTCACCATTTCAATGTGTTTTTGGGTATCAGCCTCCACTATTCCCCTCACAGGAAAAGGAGCTTTCAGTGCCCTCAGTCCAGGCCCATGTCCGCTGGTGCCACAAGACCTGGCACCGTGCACGCTCAGCCTTACTCCGTGCCTCGGGCCGATATAAGCATCAGGCCAACCGTCATCGGACTCCTGCACCTCAATATGCACCTGGAGACAAGGTATGGCTTTCTACCTAAGATCTCCCTTTAAAGACGGACTCTAAGAAGCTGTCCCCGAGATTTATTGGCCCTTTTGTGATTCAAAAAATTAACCCCAATGCTGTACGCCTGAAATTGCCTCGGACCCTCAAGGTCCACCCAGTTTTCAATGTGTCTGCTGTGAAGCCTGTGGTCTCCAGTCCATTGGTCCCCCCTCCTCCCCCCAGAATCATCGACAACCACCCCGCCTTCACTGTCCGTCGTCTCCTCGACAGTCGCCGTCGTGGCCGTGGCATCCAATACCTGGTCGACTGGGAGGGCTATGGGCCTGAAGAGCGGTGCTGGGTGCCCCGCCGCCTCGTCCTGGACCATACTCTTGTTCGGGACTTCCACCGGGCTCATCCGGGGAAGCCCAGGCCTGGTGGGCCACCTGGGGGTGTCCGTCGGGGGGGGGGGGTACTGTCACAAGGCCAGCGCCATGACAGTTTGTGTTGCATGTTTGTCTGTTTTGTTTTGTCACTCTACCTGTTTGTATGTCTGTCCCCTTCCCCCTCCCCCTCCCCCTTGCACTCTGTCATCTCTCCTAGGCCTGCCTGCCTCCCACTCCACTCCTGCCCTGCTGCTGCAATCAGGCCACCTGGTTCCCATCAGCTCGTCACCCAGTCTGCACTTCAGTCCTGCTCAACCGTCAGTCTCTGCCGGATCGTCACTCTGTCCACACGGTTTGTCGTGGTCACGTTCAAGCAAAGCCAAGCCTCTGAATTTCTGCTAGAAAGTTTTTGTGCTATATCTAACTGCTGCCTTTTCCTGCCGCAGTTCTTGCCCTGCCTGCTTGCCTGCCTGCCTGCCTGCCTGCCTGCCTGCCAGCCTGCCTGCCTGCCTGCCTGCCCAACCAGCACCTCACAACTTCCAATAAAACTTCTTAATTCTGCCAGTTGGTGTCTGAATCATTGGTTCCTAGCAAAGTCGTGACAGTCTTGACATAGAATAAAACACACATAAATGATTTCCTGATTCACAACCTTCATGAATCCAGAAATCACTCCATATCACAGTCCTGTAACACCTTCTATACAGGTCAGATGCTACATTCTCCTTACAAAGTCATTAGAGTATGTAGTGTAAAACTTGTGCACTATCCTGCTGCAGTTGTGCTATAATATGCGAGTGTGGTGTTAAGTGTTTGTTGGGCCTTTTCTCTACATTCTCCGACCCATGTTGAAGACCGAATCATTTCATTGTCTATAATCTGTGACATATACTTTGAATATATGTAGAGATAATTTGGTTTTGTACATATATTTGTTATGTCTATATTTTCTGGTATTTATATCTTTTTCACCCTAGAGAAAGAAGTTGCTGAACATCTTCATGCCAGGACCCTCACTGAGGAAGAGCAGGCGTTTATCCTGACATTGAATCCTGGACACATCCTAGCCTTTGCAACAGGAAGCAGCAGAGTTCCTGCGATTGGATTTCTTCCCAGTCCAAAGCTGACTTTTGTTCATGATGACACAAAACACATTGCAGTTGCTCACACATGCTCAAATGAGCTCCAGATATTTGTTAACAGAATCTGGCAGATGATGATGAGTTTGATTACCATATTCTGGTGGCTCTCATGAATGGTGCCATTTTCAGTGTAGTGTAGCTGACTGCATAGCTAGACATGCACAGCCACAATAAATCAGTAAACCAATGGGTGGTTTTGCTGATGCAATGTCATTTTTTTTCTCTTTATACATTTCAGTTTTAATTATTGTCTGTTAATACATTTCAGGCTAATGTTGAAACTGTTTAGCCTTTCTACCAGTCTACTCTAATAGTATTTACAGTACAGCATTGTTAAATGTACACCACTACTGATGTTAATGTTACATTCTTAACTTCAGTACCTTCAATATTATGGGCTCAAGAGTTAGTTAGACATTTACAATTTTGTGGTATATGAATTCCTGTACTCTGCGATATGTTTTTCCCTTGTTACCATCATTTTCAAGAGGGTTTACTGCAACAATCAATTCTTGCAGCTCCTGCTGGTTAAGTGGGCAAAATATATTAAGTGCATGAGATGTTGAGGCTCAGTCCACTGTTATTGCCTCAGTTGCAGCTTCAGGATAGTTCAGTAACAGAAGATGTCTGTCTAGTGTGAAAAGCTGAAGTGGGGTTCTGTTTCCTTCAGATGAGATTGAATGATTGTTAAATGCAGCTTTAAACTCATCTTATGTGCGATTGATCCTGGGAATGTACACAAAATGAAGACAAAATAAATCTGATTCATTGTCTACATCCAAGGCTTCCATTGCCTCCAGTTCATAGAAAATAGGTGCAAACACATGACGGCAGTTTCTGTTCAAGTCCCGATTGAATCGTTCGATTCACTGATTATGTACAGAACTTCCAGTCAACACAGAATTTTCACCTCTGCGCAGTCTCATGTCCTCCCAAATCTGGACATTTTCCCCTCCATGATCAGTTCTGATATGAACCGGCTGGCCAAGTTCACTGATGGCTGTACTAAAGAGAGCCATGACAGTCTCAGCCCTGTTGTTGCTGGCACACTGGAGGGATGTCAACATTCTGCTGTAACCATCCATTGCGCTATGTACAACTAATTTCCATCTAATTAGTTTGTGATTGCCGTCAATGTGCCATATATAGTTAGGACAAGGCACAGTGTATACTCGTCTTTGTATTGTTGTTGTACTCCTGGACGCGACACCAGCACCATCAACCCTTTTTACAGAGTCTCTGAGACGATGTCTCTGCACCATAATGTTTCTGGCACGCAAATGTCCATCAAGCATAACTTCTCCTATATGAGGATGTTCTGCTTTTATCTCTATTATGGTTGCATCTAATTCCTCATCAGAAATGGTACTGAATTTTGTGCGCCTTATGTTGTATTCCCGGATCAGCTTGTATAATGTGGGTCTGGAGATCCGCAGGACTGAAGCCACTACAGAAAGCGTTGCCCGAGCAGCAGCAAACCCTCAATTTCCTCTTTGGAAATTACTGTATGCCCATCCTACAAAACAGGAAAAAACAGACATCCTGAATTGCACTGAACTAATCAACTTGTTCTCATTTCCAACTTACGTCCTATGTTGACTGCATTGCCAAATCCTTTGGCATCACTATACACAAGGCTGGGTTATTGGGATTACATAATCAGATTACAAAAAAAGTACCTATAATCAGCCCATATTGCATTTGAAAAATGTGTAATTAGATTATAGCTACATTGTCATGGATTACTTGTTACATTTTTGATTTCTCCATTATTTTGTCTTTAAAGCAGAACAAGTCATAATTTGACAAGTCACATCACATTATAACAAGTCATAATTTGCACATTTGGTTTTAGGTAATCCAAAAGTAAAGCAATGAAGTTACATTACTTTAATACTGTGATACATTAGTAATTGTATCGGAATACATTTTTTTTAAAGTAACCTTCCAACCCTGACCATTCATTACATTACATTACAGACCTTAAGAGCCAACCTGGGACAAGCTGGGAATGACAAGGGAGGTCTAATATGCAATTATAGTTTAGTCACACAACCAACATGATGTATATAATGGAAGGAGATGTATCAAGATGGACTATAGCAGAACAATAACTCTAGCTCTAAAATATGCCTTCTGAATTAGCTGATGAACTGGATGAGTTTTCTTTTGTGAACTAATATTTCTCAGTTAACTTAAGGTAACAAAACGTTATAATGCTATATCACAACTTCACTTACTGATCTCAGTGATGCAATAGTGGTAGCAAAGGTGGCTGAGGACACAGCTGGAGGTGCCTGTGTGTTATCCTGGGGTGTGGAGACCTGAAACAAGAGCCAACATTTTAACCTGTTAAAAATCCATGTTAAAGTGTTTAATGACCATAGAGTCTGGTGTACACCACAAATATACTAACAGGACACATCCTTGGAAACCTTAGATTCTTTGATTGCGATTGATGCAACTGAAACGTAACGAATCTGCCGACTGCAGCCGATTCTTAGGATGACTGACACATTGCACAGCCAATAAATGTGCAGATAAGATTACATGGTAGATTCAAGACCCAGGGAGAAATCACATAAATAAGAGTGTTCCACAGGGCTCAAAGTAATTAAATGGCCTAAAATGTATACATCTGACATAAATGTGGTCATTGATGTGTACAAAATATGACTATAGATGACCTAGATATATGTGGGCTACATATCAACTGCCACCTACATGAGTAACAGGCCTTTTTGGAAAATGCCTAGCCATACTCTTAGAAAAACGTGTAAAATATTCATTTTCTGTGGTATGTTAATCAAATGTGTTGAAATTCGACTGCGTTTTCCAGCTAATAAGTCCGAGATATAACATTAGTCATCTGCAGACATCTGTTTGCAGAGTCACAGTTCAAAAGAGTCCAACACATGCCTCTAATCAAAATGGTTTAAAAACAGCTTTCAAATCATATTGGTTATGCCTTGGAGAAGAGTTTTAAGCATTTTTTAATTAAATATCCTTCATGGCGGCAAGAGTCCTGGAAGTGATGTCCAAATGAAGCTTCGTGAAGCCTTTTCTTTATTTTCTGAGCCCAATAGATTGGGCTCTCTGTTCAACAAAGGGTTGAAGGCCGATATATTGCTTTCAACCCATTCTTTAACAGAGAGCGCCATCTATTGGGTTCAGAAAATACACTAACTCCTGGGGCCTCATTTATAAAACTGTGCGTAGGATCCTTACTAAAAGTGTACGTACGGTAAAAAAACAAAGTTTGCGTGCGCCGAAAAAAAATCTGATTTATAAAACTGTGCGCACGCAAGCTGTACGCAATGTTTCCTTTATAAATCACAGGATCACCTACAAGTGTGCGTACCTGAATCCCGCCCTGTACACGCCCTCATTTTACTATATTAATGAGCTGGCATGCAATCGTTTCCGTGTGGTGAATCACAGTGACAGGCCAGGAAAAAAGAAACGTAACTTTTCAGAAATGGAGAAGAGAAACTTGTTGGGGAGGTGGAGGCCCGGACAATAATTTAATTTAGTGGCCACAGCAGCGGGATCACAAATTAAAAGACACAGTGCGAGTGGCAACACATTGCTGCTGCAGTCGGCGTCAGCTGGACCGAGCGGACGATGGCAGAACTTACGAAAAAGTGGTCTGATCTGAAGGTAAATGACATATTTCTGCTCCTTTACCAACATGTATTCAATGTATCGTGTAGATATAATGATGCTTAAAATGTATGATGATACCTGAAAGATGTTTAATAATCATGTAATGTGTTTGATATTAACCTATCTTATCACCCTCAGAAGGCGGCAGAGCCATAGAAGGTAAAAATCAGTAAAGGAGGATGCATGATTCACTCCTTGTAGAGCATGAACTCAGCCGAACAGAATATACACTCTTCATGAACTTAAGGGGCGTTCACACCGGACGCGATAGACGCGAATTGAGCGGCGACTCTACATTGAAAATCAATGTAAATGGCGCGATGACACGCGATTCAGGCGGAGGCGGCGCGAATGGAGCGTCTGGCGCGATGAGACGCGGCGCGAATGGCGCGTCTGATGCGAATGACGTGAATGGCGCGTCTGACGCGAATGAAGCGAATGGTGCGTCTGACGCGAATGAAGCGAATGGTGCATCTGACGCGAATGGTACGTCTGACGCGAATGGCGCGTCTGAAGCGACGCGAATAAAGTTGAAAATATCGAACTTTTCAGGCGGCATCGCGCCGCGACATCCAATCAGCGACGAGTTCAAGCCGACAGACAGATGAGCTGAGATGGACGGGCCGCATTCCCAAACAACCCGACTCGGGAAGACCGGACCCTGGCGCGACGGGGGTCGTTACCGGCCTCACACCGTCCATGGGCTGAGCCTCGATCAGAAGGACTCAGGCCCCCAAGCGACACCGGGCAAGCGGTCTTCCGTACGCCACATTTCGCCGCTGGGCTCTTCCCTCTTCGCTCGCTGCTACTGAGGGAACCCTGGATAGTTTATTTTCCTCCGCTTAGTAATATGCTTAAATTCAGCGGGTTGTCTCGTCTGATCTGAGGTCATAGTCGAATGTGGCCCCATCATCTGATGTCCATCTACAAATAAATGCCTGAAGCAATGGCGCACTAAAGAACCAACGACTCCGCTGTCTTCGTGATCCTCCTACAGAATCTGAATAACGCAATATAGACTCTGTGAGGTCCTTCTGATTGACTAACTTGTGAACAAAATTCCTACAGAGAAACTTGGTGACCCCGACATGATTCTGACAAAGGAGGACAGATCAAAGGAGCAGCGGAGGTTGGACCGGTGACCACGCAGAGTCATCTGGGCGCCTCCTTACACGTCTGACAGTCTCCACCGGGTACCCACCATTTGAAAGGTAAGCAGTCACCTTCTCTTCCTAAAAAGTAAAGACTGTGATTCGGCCATAGATTCTAAATTTGGTGGAGAAAGTCAGCATGTTGTCTAGAGGCTAGGTTTAATTTGATCAGGCAGATGGGCTGAGGATCTTTTAGGAAAGGTCGACCGCCGATCCGGGATCGGTAAAAACTCTCTAGGATATATTGTGAGAGGAGTCTCTGGATCATAAATTCAGAGGGGTCCTCGGCGCATAAACGGTGATCAGTAAGACGTTCTGGGAACGCAGAGAGGCCGGACGCTAGAAAGACCCTCGAATATACATTGAGCAGCAGGATAAAAGCGCCACAGGGGGATAGCCCCTAGGTGAGCCTAGAAAGCCACCTATAAGCTCTGGGAGCTAAAGGTTCTGGGAACCAGGTTCTGGGAACCAAAGGATGAAGGCTCAGGGAGCCAGGCTCAGGGAGCCAAGAGAGTAAAAGAGAGTAATATTGTGATCACTGTGTAATATTGTAATATAGGGGACTGTTGTGTGGGAGGTTTCGAAGGTAATAGAGAACACAGACAGATAAAGTGTGAGAAGGTTTCTGTGATGGTGGATACACCCAGTCTGTAGCAGCTGACAGTGAAACACTGCCAGTAGAAGCTTGTTGCAGACATCACAGAAAAGCCTTGAGTTTAAACTCACCACTGGTCTTCTCTTACCTGGGGGTACATAAATAACAGGGACAGAGAAAGGAAGGAGAACGGTTAGAGGAGTTTAGAGCAGACCTACATGCTGTAGGCATGGCAGCAGAGATAGTGCAGAGACAAAGAAAAGGGAGGAAAGAAGGGAAAAAGACAGACTTTCCCCCACCGTACACCGGCCCACCCCCACCAATCCCCTCAGCCCCGGCAGTAAGCCAACTGTACCCAGAGCTGCCACCACCGGCTCCGCCGACCCCATACGCACCAAACAAACAGATGCCAATGATTGATGCCCATGGGACAATGCCAGTGAAGATCACCAAAAGCAGAGATCAGGGTTCGACACAGGGTGGAAGTGAAGATGAGAGGGACAGGAAAATGGAGGCAGAACGAGAGATAGAATAATGAGAGAGAGAGAAAGTAGATATGCGGAGGAATTAAAAGAAAGGTATGAAACAGAGGTACGAGAACTAAGGGAGATAGAGTTAGCAATCGAAAGAGCAGCTCGGTATAAGGGGAAAGGAGAGGGGGAAAAAGTGAAGAATACAGGGACACAGGAGGTAGAAGGGAAAGAGGAGAGATCAGGATTACCATTCGGAGAAGCAGCACCCAAACCCAGACATCAGGCCGGATCGGCCTCGGTAAAAAGTGACTCAGACCCAGACTCAACCGACCAAGACGACAGAGTTGGGATACGACACCGCCATAAAAGGGAAAAGGGAAAGTTTAAACCCAAAAGCATCCATCTGAGACTAAAAATAGAAAGCTCGAACTCAGAGGAGTCTGACGGAGCGTCCTGCCTTTCCTATAGCCCAATGAAAGAAAGCCACCCGTACCAATCAGACCAAGAGGGGCAGGGAGAAAGCACGAGCCCCAGTCCAGTAGGTCCCAGAACTAGGAGCCAAGGACCCCCAGTTATCCAAGCCCCCTTAGTACGCAGACCAGGAAGAGGGCCACCAATATACAAACCGTTCAGCCTTGCAGACAAGGAACACATGAACACACAGCTACCACCACTGAGTGAAGGAGCCAATATGTGGCTACAGAAGTTAGCCAGCCTAACCTTAGGAACAGAGCTCACAATGGGTAACGTTAGAGGCCTCATTGGGCAGAGACACGGTTTAGGGACAACCAATCAGCTGGACACAGATGCCGGTACCACGGGGGTACCAGATGAGGCTCCGTTCGCCCAGCACATAGCCACATTTGGCCCAGCAATGAGACAAAGGTTCCCACAATAGACCAGTCAGCACACTGTGGCATTTGTCAGAAAAGAAGGGGAGGGACCAGCAGATTATGTGGAAAGGTGTAGAAGAGACTGGCAGGAGAGATCAGGAAGCAACCCTGGAACGGATCCCTTACAGGGAGCCATGTTCAAAGCAGCAGTTATGAAAGGAGTAGACAAGGAGGTACAAGCAAAAATGGAGGACGATCCTCGAGCAGACACAGAACCCCTAGCAGTGTGGATGCGTACACTCCAACATCACATGCGCAGAACAGATGAGAAAAAAGATGCCGCCAAAACGGAGGTAGAAGGTCTTAAGCTCCAATTGACTAAACTACAGCTAGTAAAAGCAAGGGAAGAGGCGACCACTCAGAAAAAGGCAGGAAGAACAGGGAACCAGATGAGTCAGCTACAGTCAGGGCAAGCTCCAGAGAACCCAGCCACAGGCCAATACTATGCAGGACCCCCTCTCCAAGGAGGACCATGGGGTCCCCCGCAATCACGATGGAGAGGAAGAGGCAGAGGGTTTGCCCCTAGAGGCGGATTTGGAGGAAGAGGCAGGGGAGGATCAGGGTTCAGGGGAAACAGGTGTTTTCTGTGTGGGAGTAAGGAACACTGGGCCCGAGAGTGCCCCCAGGGCCAAAGGGGACCACCAGGAGCAGGACCACCGCAGCCACATGTGCCACCATCAGCACAGCTCGCTCCAGGGAACCAGATGCCTCAAGGTGTGTGGTATCCAGACCAATACTAGGGGTGCCCGGGGTCGGGAACAGGGGGAGAGGCTGACCCCCTGCTGAAAGGAGAGGTGGACGGACATCAGGTGGAGTTTCTAGTAGACACTGGAACAACTCATTCGACTCTGACGCAACCCCAGTTCGGCCACCAACTCTCCAATAGATCCGTAGACCTTGTGGGATTTGGAGGACAGCCAACACCACTCCCCTTTACCGAACTTCTCCCCACAAAACTGGCAGGCTACCGGTTTCATCAAAGCTATGTATATTCGCAGCAGTGCCCTGTCCCTCTACTAGGAAGAGATGTCCTAGTCAGGCTAAAAGCATCTATACTCTGTGGGCCTCAGGGAGTACAGGTGTATTTCCCAAACGGGACAAAAGTGAATTGTTCAGAGACAATAACATCACAAAGGAGTCATGGACAATGGGTGTTAGATGAGAATACCGACCAGCAGAAACAGTCAGCAGATGTCTACTGGGCACGGTTGGAAGAAGACCCCAACCCACCGATCACAAATGTCCTGAACCTATATCAACAGTGGAAACCATGGATCCACGCAGTACATCCGTATGAACCAGTACCTGATTCCCCGCATTGTACTCTCCTCTATGACCGCACTCAAACTGAAGAAATTTACGAGGAAAAATTTAGAGAAATAGAGGGTTCCCCTTGGACGCTGAGCTCTGACTGTATATATGTCTCAAGGAAAGGAGTCGCAGCACGCGTATTGCTAACCGAGAAACAAGCGGAGTGGTACCTAATGGGCAAGACAGCAGAACCACATATAAGTCTAGCCTTAGGAGCAGGCACCCAAGCCAAGGACTTGGGGCCAATGGTAAAAATGGCGTCCCAATTAAAGGACTGGGAGCAAACTTCCATTCCAGCAGTCACATACTCTAAAGAAGGACAGGTATATAGGATCACACATCACACCACATCTTTGTCAGAGCTGGAGAAAAAAGTAATCACACAAACACATGGGAGAGAAAGTACAGATCACGAGAAAACAGAGGAAATGTTAGGACGAATACCTAGCACAGTGTGGGCACAAGGGAAAAACGACGTAGGACGATGTGAACCTCCGGAACCACCAAGGTTCAAGGTAAAACCAGGACCACCAGTGTGGGTACCACAATATCCCACCAATGAAAAAGCTAAAGCAACCATAGACAGGACAGTAAAAGAGTTGGAACAACGTGGAGTATTGGAACCCACCACTAGCAATTGGAACACCCCTATTTTACCAGTTCCAAAGCCAGATGGCACCTTTAGAATGGCACATGATCTCAGACTGGTCAACAAGAGAATAGAAACACCCCCTATTCCAGTCCCAAACCCACACACAGCACTCGCTGAGATCACTAGAGAGATGACTCATTTCTCCGTGGTGGATTTGGCAAATGCATTCTTTTCCATTCCTCTCGAGCCAGACCTAAGACAATACTTTGCGTTCACATGGGAAGGACAAAGATATCAGTACACATGCTTCCCTCAAGGTATGAACCGCTCCCCAGGTGTGTTCAATAAAGTATTGAATCAACATTTGAAACAGGAAGTTACACTTCCAGACAAAACCATTTGTCTACAATACGTGGACGATTTGCTAATAGCTGCAGACAGTGCAGAGCATTGCATGCAAGCTACGGAAGCAGTTTTGAAAGCATTGGCCAAAACAGGATACAAAGCATCCAGGAAAACGTTACAATGCTGTAGACCACAGGTGCAGTTTTTGGGGAGATGGATAACAGGGGAAGGGACTAATCTCTCAGGAGAACATAGGAACACGATCCTGAGACACCCTAAACCACAGGACGTCAAAACAATGCTAAGTTTTCTAGGACTAACGGGGTACAGTAAACATTTCATCCCAGACTACAACAACAAAGCAGGCCCTTTGAGAAAGATGGTACTCAAAGCAGGAATGAGAAATCAAAGAGACCTGTTAAAATGGACAGTAGAGGCGGAAGAAGCCTTTATAAGACTCAAGCAGGAGATGGCAGGAGCAGCAGCTCTGCAGACTCCAGACTACAAAGAGCTGTTCTACTTAGACACCTCCGAAAAGGGAGGAACAATGAATGCAGTGTTATATCAGAAAACACCCTCAGGAAGAGCAGTGCTTAGATATGTGAGCACACCTCTGGACAGCATGGAACTAAGACAGCCCCCGTGTGTACGACATGCAGCAGGGCTAGCCAGAATACTCCAGAAGGTGGAACATGTGGTAGCCGGACACCCTCTTAAAGTATTGACCTTACACAGCGTCATGGCTCTAATCTCCTCATCCATATTCACATTATCAGGCAGCAGGCACAGGAAAGTCGAGGAAACCTTAAATGCCCCACATATCACCTACACACATGAAGGAGTGAACGCAGCAAGTTGCATGACGACAGGAGAACCACATGACTGCATTCCATTGACCACCGTAGCATCCAAAATAAGACCAGACTTACTTACTAAACCCCTGACTCACTCAGACTTGAACTTGTATGTGGACGGGTGTTGTTTCAGAAAAGAGAATGGCGGTCTAAGTGCAGCATGGGCGGTAGTCACCAAGGAACAGGGACAGTTCAAGACACTCAGCACAGGAGAAGTGAAAGAAAAACCATCAGCACAACTGGCAGAAGTGATGGCAGTAACGGCAGCATGCAATCTAGGGGAAGGGAAAAGAGTAAACATATACACAGACTCCGCATAGCCAGTGCAGCAGTACACTGCCAACTAAAAGAGTGGGAAAGAGCAGGTTTTTTCACAGCTACAGGACTACCAATCAAACATGAGGGAGAGATGAGACAGCTGAGAGCAGCAATAATGAAACCAGCAGAGGTAGCGGTGATAAAATGCAAAGGACACAGCTCAGACGAAACAGAAACAGCAGCAGGAAATGCAGCAGCCGATTTAGCGGCCAAAACAACAGTGGGATATAAAGTCCCATCATTAATGATGCTGGCAGAAGCCGTGGAGCCAACACCCCCACGATGGACAGTTGACCAGTTAGCAGCACTCCAGCAGGAGAGTGCTCCAGAGGAAAGGTCAATGTGGATAGGGAGAGGAGCCGTTAGAGGAAAGGAAGGACTGTTTCAATGTCCACAAACAGGAAGACCAGTGTTGCCATCCTCACTGGCACGCTCATTGCTTGAAGAAGCACACGGACCAACCCATGAGGGAACAAAACAGATGCTCCTCACCATGAATGGATGGTGGCATCCCTTCATGGCAGCCATGATAAAAGACAAAGTAAAATCATGTTCAGTATGCAGCACATATAATGTAGCACCCACGTTCTCACCCCAAGCAGGAGCCCGTCCACTGTTAAAAGGGCCGGGAGAGGAAATTTGTGTTGATTACACGGATATGATTGATCCCTGCAGAGGCTATCGGTACCTATTGGTAGCTTATGATTGATTTTCAGGATGGGTAGAAGCTGTACCTGCAAAGAAGGAAGATGCACAGACAGTGTGCAAATTTCTGACAAATGACTGGATTCCCTGACACGGAATGCCAAAAGTGATACATTCAGACAATGGCACTCATTTCAGAGCAAAAGATCTTAAACAAGTGGAAGAGATGTTTGGGCTTAAACATACGTTCGGTACAGTGTACCACCCACAAAGTCAGGGAGGAGTAGAGAGGTGTAACAGAACTTTGAAAGAAAAGATAGCAAAAATGATGGCAACCACAGGGCTAGACTGTCTGCCGATGGCACTATATTCTGTAAGAGCAAGCTCAAACAGAGAAAAGAAGTTTACTCCCTATGAGTTATTTACAGGTCGAACGATCCCCGGACCAAGACACCAGGAACCACTGCAGCCAGGAAGTGCTCCAGGGCTAGCAAGGACATACGTCGCTCAACTCCAGGGTTGGGTAAAGACTTTGGCTGGTAGCCAAGGTGGGAAAGGACCAGCACCAACACCACTGACTCTACTGGGAGAACCTTGGGTGTACATAAAGACATTCAAAAGAAAGTGGACACATCCCAGGTGGACAGGCCCCCATAAGGTGGTGGAAAGAACTTCCACAGCAGTAAAACTACAGGGAGGGGAAGACAAGTGGGTTCATCTGTCTAGGTGCAGACAAGGGGAGGCTCCGAAAAGGTCTCTAGACCAAGTAAGAACAGATCTGGCCGAACAACAAAATAACTAAGTGGCATATCATCAAAACACATGACCAACCAACACACACCGGTCAGTGGCCTTCTGTCACAGCAAGTTGCATTTGCAATAAGATTACAAAAAGAGCAGAGAAAACAAAATTGGACAGTATTTACATTCCTCCTCATAGCCGTGATAATTGTAGTTCTGGCATTATTGTACCTTATCTGTACGTGGCTTGACGTCTGCTAAGACATGGATTTCAACCGACCCCGCCCATGGCACCCGTTCCGACACCCAGGCCTGTGTGGCCTGAGAGGAACACTGTGTTTCCTCCTAACAGTCACTCTGATAATTGTCCTCCCACTGTGGCTCCTTAACAAACCGCAGCCAGATTCTAGCGGCTCGCACTCATCCAACTCTACTCAACCCCCTAATCGCACCAAACGTGCACTACAGGGACATACAACACCAGTCACTTCAGCTCCTTGTAGTACAGGGAGAGCCCACATTTCATCTACCCAACTGTGCCCTTTTCTGAACCACACGACAACGTTTGAAATAAGTATAAGCGATATCCCCGGTATGAGGGGAGGACCAAATGCAGGCACTTACAACCCGTCCGGATGGTACCTCACTAATGACATGATAGATATGTCCTGGGGAACGTGCGTGACAGATTCAGGAACAGTAGGCTGTTACCCCACCACACGGAATGCGCGACATCATCAACAGATAATCACGATGCAAGTTGTAGGCTCAGGTACCGGAAGGAAGCTAAAGTTGACGTTTAAGTTCCAAGGAAATATGACCATGAAACTTGATAATACCACGGCAACATGGGGATTACTACTGTGGGCATACCAAACAGGGCACGATACAGCATTCCAAATACTGGTGTTGGGGTAGTAGCAGGAGTAGATTTGGTTATCAACAGCTAATTATTAATGTCAATATGATTATCGATATTAATAATTATATTTAATATATTATCATGATATAATCATGAATAAACGGGGGAACCACCCTGGGATCAGGGAAAAGATAACCTAAAACTGTATTCAGTCTCAATATAAAAGGTTTTATACTCACATGCCAATCATCGTGATCATTGGCATAGAAGTATAAGAACAATCTAACAATTAAAAAGGCGTGAAATTCGAGCACTAGCCTTCACAACCTGCTGTTATCCAGTGACATATACACAACAAGCACAAGAGACCGCTAGTTATAATATAATAAGATTTATTAAAATCAGTAATAATGATCACAATCAATAACACTGCAATTAACAAAGCCTTATTACCTAACTACCTAACACACCAAACTAAGCTACAGAAGGAGACACACGTGGAGTGTGTCTGTGTGTGCGTGCGTGTGTGTGTGTGTGTGTGTGTGTGCGTGTGTGTAGAGAGAGAGAGGGAGAGAGAGATATGGTCGGGCGCGACCACCAGATGGAGCTATTCCTCACAGCGTTCAGGGGCGGAGCCACTGCCGTCAGATGGAGTAGCGAGAGAGGGAGAGAGAGAGAGGTGGAGCTATGTCCTTAGCGTCCGGAGCTGGAAACAGCTGGCGGAGGATATGTGCGGGGCGGCGAATGTGTGTGTGTGTTAGCGGGACACAAACAAAGAGAGGGGGAGAATGCGCTCGCAATATTCTAAGGCTCAGGAGGCATGTGGTGACGCTTACTGAGCTCGCGATTATGGCTAAGGTTTAGTCACAAACACTGTTTACAGAAATCAACCCAACGGCGTGGGTACACAATCAGCATTCAAATACAACACGGAAAGCACCGGACTCGGCGGTCCGCGATCAGAACTTAAAACACGTTAACAAGAATTACAAGCACATCCTACACTATCAACTTATGTCTCTGCCCAGACTGATAGCCTCTTACTGGTGTCGTTGCGTAAGCTGCGAGTCCGTCCTGGCGATGACGGCGTTCCGTAACGCGGCGGTAGTTCGTGGGCCCCGGCGTCAGCGGGGGACGTTATTAGTCGGCTTAGTCCAGGCGAGAGCGGAGCGTGTTTCCTCTCGTTGGTCAAACTCGAATAAAGAAAACAGTTCGTGTTTCTTTCTTCCGCGGACGGCAATATAATCGCGGCTTGGCGATTTAGTCAGCTTACTTCAGACAGCGTCTGGTAGCTGGACGGCAGGAACCGGCTTGGTTCCTCTTGTTGCAGCGGTGCGCTGCCGGAGGGGTCGCCTCCCGTTGCAACGTGGTGTTGCGTTGGTAGCGCGTTGGAAGCAGGAAGAGAAGAGGTGGCGCTGGTTTATATAGTTCATGGCTGCTGCCGGGGACCCCCCGGGGTCTCCTGTGGTTGTCAGCCAATAGGGCACCAGTTGTCCCTTTGTTCTGGCCGCATGTGTAGGCTTTTGTAGGCTGCATTGTGTAGTCCTACTAGTTAGGGTCCCAACACTGGTTAGCCCCCAATGGAAGAACGAGACTACAAATAACACCCAACCAATGACCAATGAGGCCACCTCAAAGGGGGAGTGTGAGAACTATAGTATGGGACAACCCAAAATATTCAAAGGAAAGCAAAACATATTTCATGGAAACAGGCATGGTAGTAGACTACAACGTGTGGCTGTCCATAGTCAGCAGCGCGGGCCATGCCACGAAAAAGGATTGCATAGTATGTATGGCAGCTAGAATGAATCTGAAACTGATTTCCACAGTGTTCGAAAGAGAAAATAACACAACAAACGGCACCATAGACTGTATATACAAGTACTTTGCAAACCAGTCTCAGTTCAATGACTCAGGCGTCAACTGCTCGGTTGATTACGATAAGATCTATCCTCAAATGCCAAAACAACAACGCCCCCCTCCATTCATCGTAAAACTGCCAGAAAATATCACCTGTTTCGAAAGCCACAATGGCATCGTCAAACGCCATAACGGCTCGGACAACTCGTTGTTCATGGGCAATGTTTCCATTTCACAATTAAGTCAATTGGTATCTACGAACATGAACTTCACCGTCATGCGAAGTGATGTTTGGTGGTGGTGTGGAAACACGATAATAAGGGACAGACTCCCGAGAGGATGGACAGGACGATGTGGTCTGATAAGTCTGCTAACCCCTATGAAGGTAATAAGTTTCAACATGACTAATCTCCCCGAAATTGCAGGCATTCTGCACCGTCATCACCGTGTTAAACGCGATCAATTTGGAAGAAGGTTCTCCGGTATACATAAATGCGTTTGGAGTACCAAGGGGAGTGCCAAAGGAATACAAATTAGCAGATCAAGTTGGAGCAGGATTTGAATCACTGTTCCTCTTTATCACAGTAAACAAAAACGTGGACAGACTTAACTACGTTCACTACCAAGTCCAGCGCTTGACAAATTTGACCGGAGACTCTGTAGCCGCAGTACACCAGCAACTCAGTGCCACGTCCCTAGTGGCCTTCCAAAACAGCGTAGCATTAGACATGTTGCTCGCAGAAAAACAAGGAGTCTGTTCCATGTTTGGTGAAGAATGTTGTACCGTGATACCTAATAACACGGCCCCAGACGGATCTCTAACCAAGTCACTGAAAAAGTTGCAAATGATGGCAGAGGAATTGAAATCTCATTCAGGAGTGGAGAACCCCGTGTCAGCGTGGTTTGAAAATGTGTTTGGAAAATGGAAAACCCTGATTATGACAGCTCTAACATCTCTGATAATCTCTATCGCCATGCTGGCACTGTGTGGATGTTGCTGTATCCCATTCCTTCGATCTCTTACTGAAAGAATCCTAGAGACCGCCATGACTAAAAGAGAAGGGCCCAGGTACCAAATGTTAGCCACTATGGATGTGGACCCAACGGCGCCCCCATATGAGGCACCCCTATTGACTAATCCGGCAACAAGAGCAAGTCCTCTCACCAGCACAGGTAACCCACTTGAGGAAGAAGAAGAGTCGGCATTTTAAGCCACTCCAAAGGATTGATCACTCTTAGGAGTGATCAACAGGGGGAATTGTAGATATAATGATGCTTAAAATGTATGATGATACCTGAAAGATGTATGTTTAATAATCATGTAATGTGTTTGATATTAACCTATCTTATTACCCTCAGAAAGCGGCAGAGCCATAGAAGGTAAAAATCAGTAAAGGAGGATGCATGATTCACTCCTTGTAGAGCATGAACTCAGCCGAACAGAATATACACTCTCCATGAACTTACTTAACCACATTAGAGGAACAAAAACAGCGGAAGCTTGCACAAACATGTATTCAGTATTATAAAGTAGGGAGAAGCCCAGTCTGAGCCAGATGGACAATAAAGGAAGACGCTCAATGCATGACAGTAGCACACGAACATAACAAACAGGGGTCAGTTAGAGTTTCACCAAATAAGGAGTCAGTTAGCATAAGAAGCACAGGAGTGTTTTCTTCACAGGATTGGAGGAGGAAGCCAACAAGCAGATGGGGCCCCAATGTCTCATGGGACAGAAGAGGAGTTACCCATCCATCCATTGTCTACCGCTTATCCTGTGTTCGGGGTCGCGGGGGGCTGGAGCCATCCCAGCTCAGACGGGGAACTACCATATCAAAAATACACATTTGCACGCGTAAGCATGACACATAGCCTTGCCTCTGTAACAGTATATATTCTGGAGCAGATAGAGTAGACACCAGAACTTCTTGCCTCTGGTATGGAGCACTGTGTTGCACACAGCAGCTCTTAGCTAGAGAAGAGACTGTTTCTCCAGACGTCTGTATCATCTGATGATGATGTCCATCTGCAAATAAATACCTGAAGCAATGGCGCACTAAAGAACCAACGACTCCGCTGTCTTCGTGATCCTCCTACAGAATCTGAATAACGCAATATAGACTCTGTGAGGTCCTTCTGATTGACTAACTTGTGAACAAAATTCCTACAATCGCTTGAGTATTTGAGGAAGTTTGACTTTGATGTGACTATGATGGGGATCGTGTCTGAAAAGGAGGGAGACACAGACGCGACTGAGACCAGAGGGATAAGGGTAAACAGATTTTAAACTTTTATTATATATAAAACAAAACGTTAAATCGTTTCTGTCCTTCCAGAGTCTGCAGCGTTGGGCTCAGAGGAGGGTGACGGTGAGGAGGGTGATGGTGACTGGCCCTCGGCACAGTGTCCGGGTCCGGCACAAAGCAGCAGCGCACCCCGGGCACATCAAGCGGTTGGGTGCTCACTGATGCCGTCCAGCAACTTCAGCGAGACACATCACCGCCATCAACAACGTTGCAGATGAGCTACAGCAAACGCGCAATGTGATTAATAAAATAATACGTTTAAAATGAACATTTTTGTCTTCCTTATCTTACAAATGCAGCATGACATCCTCACGGATTCTTGCGCCCTGTTGATACCCCTCCTGTCGGGCAGGGGGCCGAGGCTCATCATGCTGGGGACTCTACCACCTTTGCTGGGTGGTAGATTCTGCCTCCTGAAGTTTGGTAAAGTTGCGCTCTCCACGCTCCACGGCTGAGCGCGCACGAGCGTGGCACTCATTATAGCGCATTTCCTCTGCGCTCTGGTGGTTTAAAAATGAGGGTAAAGTGTAACAAGTATACGATGGCTTAATGGCAGTATGTATGTGTGTTGATGACATATGCACATAAGGAGAATATTTAGTTATTCCCGCTGTGTTCTACAGTGATCTAATGGAGGATATTTATTGTATCCTGTATTACATGCAGTCGGGCCGTCTCCTCCTCCTGCGGTGACGGCGCTGATTCAATATTTCAAAATGATTTTGATTTAAGATACGGGTTTGATTTTAAAAGAAGGTGTTTATGAAGTTGAGTTCCTCATGATAACGCGGATCTAACGTATGATATGGAGTGAAATTAAATGTGTGCGAGTCATCAAAACTATAATAGTTCTTCTCACGTTTACTTCCTACAATCTGACATCTGTATCGCTGATTCCCCTCCAGTCTCCAGAATGTGCGTAACGGTACGCATGCCTCAGAGTTTACTTACGAGTACGCACACTTTCCCGTCAAGTTTGGTTTTTATAAATCACAACCTTTGTGTGGAAAGTGGCGTACGCACGTTTCCAGCCCCGTTTTGTGCGTACGCAAGCTTTATAAATGAGGCCCACTAAATGTGGGAACTATAGACCATTATCTATCCTCAATGCCGAAATAAAAATCTTTGCCCGTATACTGGCCTCGCGATTAGAACCCCACATAACTACGCTAATTAAGAGTGACCAGACAGGCTTTGTGAAATCACGACTGATAATATACGGCGTCTGCTCCATATAATTCAAGCTGCCAAGGATATTCCCTCTCCATGAGCAGTGTTGAGCCTTGACGCTGAAAAAGCCTTTGATAGGCTAGAATGGGAATATTTGTGGAGGGTCCTACAGCGATTTAAATTGGGTTCAACCTTTATTAATTTAACTAAACTACTATACAATGTAAAAATCGATATTGCAATATATTGTTGTGCTCTCTGTCGCAATAAATTAATCGATACACTGACGGCAAATATCGATATTTTGGGTCTACGGGTTTTTTTTCAGACTCCCGTCGGTGCGTCTAAGAGTTTACGGTTCTCCGGAGCGGATCCGCGGGGGCCGCCCGCTGCCCGGTCTGATTGCCTATTTACGGACAGGATTCCGAGCGGCGCGCTAGAGTTTAGAGGCTCACGGACTCTGGCATCGGGTACCCCGTGGCGGAGGAGGAGGGTCCGCCAACGTGACCCGCCAGCTCCCCGCCGGCGCTGCCCTCGTTTCCCCCGCTAGAGCAGCACCGGTTCAAAAATGAGCGTCATGCGCGAATGAAGCGAATAATCCAAAATGATCAAGCGGCACGCGTCTCACGCGATTGTATTCGCGTCTATCGCGTCCCGTGTGAACGCCTCATAAGCGTGGCCGTGTGCTGGCCGGTGCTGTTGTGAGCTTCAATGGCTTTTCACACAGCATTGAGGGCATGAAGACACACTTTTCAGCCGGGCTCGATTGCCTATTTACGGGCAGGATTCCGGGCGGCGCGTGTTTACCGTCCGCCGGAGGGTCCGCATGTGTGGATCCGCAGAGCCGTGTGCTGCCCGGTGTTGCTGTGAGCTCCAAGCGGTTTGAAGCCCGACTTCCCAGGTACTGGATGGGTGAACATAACTCTGCACATAATTGGTTGCATACTGAAATGTGCCCAATATTTCATTTAATTCTGATGTTATTCTTACCTTGTTTAGCTATTGTTAAACTAAAACGGGCCCAAGTTTACATAAAACAAGTTGCTACTGACTTTTCAGTATCAGAAAGCACTGTCCTGGTTTACATAAGACATGTTATTAATGTTCATGCACTTTAATGTGTCCAGCTGGACAGTGTTTATTCATTTGTACATTGTACGAAGTTTTGGAATTTATTTTTTATGCATATTTTTTCTTTTTCAGTCACATATCGTGATATATCGTTGATGAAATTTCTTGCAATATATCGAATATCGCAGATATCGTGTATCATGATATTATCATTATCGTGGGCCGAAAATCGTCAGAGTATCGAATCGTGAGTTAACCGTATCGTCCCACCCCTAATACAATGTCACAGGGCAGGGCAGTAAGATTGGTTATTTTAATTGCATTTTTTACTTGAGTTCATATTGCATGTTTTTACTTGTGTTGTGCTTTTAATTATTTATTGTGTTTAAGTTTATTGCATATGTTTGATTTTACTACTGCCTGCCTGTGAACCCACTACTTAGCGTTGAGTAGCTGCACCTTGAGGTCCCGCCCTTTCTCCCCAACAGGCCAATCAGGAGCAGGAGAGAGGGTTCCCTCAGACACAAATACGACGGCGGTACGGAGAGGAAGGCAGGGGAAAACTAACACGCAAGAGGGACGCCAGAGAGACGAGAGGACGGCTCGAGGAAACGAAACAATACGATATTGAAAGGTCGGAAGACGCCGAGTGGCTGGTGACGAGGCGAGACAGCGAGAGCACCGGTCGGCTAAGGAAAAGACCCAGAGCGTTGCAACCCGACATACTCGCAGCGGCAGAGCATAGCGCTCTGCCTGGCGGGTAAGTACCCTTGAGCCAGTAACACTCTGGTCAGTCTCTGCTCTGTGCATTGCATGTTGTGTGAACAGTGGACACCCGTACTGGCCGTCTGTCTTCTGTGGGTAGGTGACTCCCGGACGCCGACTGCGGGGAGTAGCCGAGGCACCTGAGTGGCACCTGAACAGCACCTGGTGTGACGACAGAGCCCTGAGCCGCTTTTCGTAACCGTTCTCTCTCAAAATAGACTCTCTCTCTCCCTGTTTCAAAGGACTATTTTTAATGTGTGTAGTTGCGTTTAGAACTTGGTTTTAAAGCCTTTTTAAGGGTTTTATGTTCTGTGGTCTTTTTTTATGAAAGAATTTCCTGTAATAAATTATTGTAAGTGCACCGGCATAAATTGTTCCGTCCTTCTTTCTTTTGATCACTGTCAGTGTGCTCTCCCCGATATTTTCACCAGAACCTGTGTCCCATTCAAAATAACCTTCTTGCCTTAAATTATTACCATATCTCACCTCCCCCTCCTTACATACAACAACCCGTCTGCAATGATAAACACGAACGGCATCATATCAAACAAGTTTAATTTATCACGCTCGTGCCGACAGGGATGCCCGTTAAGCCCTTTTCTTTTTATTTTGTCATTAGAGCCCCTCGCACAGAAAATTCGTCAACACCCAATTATTTCCCCCATAACTTTTAACAACACCACACACTCCACATCGCTGTTTGCTGATGACATATTATTATATTTTGATAGAGCACCTATATCATTACCACATATTTTGGATACTTTTCACGAATTTAGCTCACTATCTGGTTATAAAATCAATTGGACCAAATCGGCGCTTCTCCCTTTGAACTCTAAATTGAACCTGAGCTCATTGCCTCAGCACATTCCAGTGGTCAAACAATTTAAAGGAGTCATCACCAGGAAATCGCAATTTCTCTTGTTAAAACATGCATATCTGTGTTTGACCTCAGTTGAAACTTGCCTGAAAGGCTGGAGTTTGAAAGTGGCGCCGTTTTTTCGCTTCTGCTCTTTTTCCGAACAGGAATAGCACACAAGGGTGTGCATTCCTAAAGCACGAGATTTTGATTCTGCGCCTTCGGTGACGTCACCGTGGCGGCTACTTGCATAAGCCCACCCCTCTTTCACCACCCAACCCCGCCCCGTCCGCTACCTGAAATCGCTGAAGCGCCGCCATTATGTTTTGGAGTCTGCATGCAGGCAAGCCCCCCCGGCTCTGTCCTTCCTGCGGCGAATCAACGCGCGCCTCATTACATATTATACAATGCACATCCGGACCAGTCAAAACCTTGCGCGTAATCTCGCGTGATAAAATCGCGGTACGAAAAAGGGTCAGAACAAGCTCAATGTTTGATAAATTTTTTTTTTTTTTTTTCTAATAAGTTTTACGAATTGATCCAAAGCGATCCAAGGGGGGCTGGATACGTATAAAACCAGGTTATGACTCCTTTAAATACTTGGGGGTGGACATTTTTCCCTCATTAGCTAATATTGCCAATAAGAATTTTCAGGGCATCTACAATAAAGTTGAGGCGGATCTCAATAGATGGTCTCACTTGCCAAAATCGTTACAAGCTCGTGTGTCAATTGTTAAAATGGATATTTTACCACGCATACATTTCTTTTCTTCGATGTTGCCCTTACCACCCCCAATTGATTACTGGAAAAAAGTCCATTCTTTGGTCTCAAAATGTATTTGGGGAGGGAAACGGCCACTTCACCCCCCTTTGGATCCTAAGGAATATACTGGGCCAAGCTACATGCTAGCAAATTAGCGCTGCGCGGAGTGCGCGCAAGAGCCATTGAGTGCACGCACAGAGGAGAGGGAGGTATGTATCACCTCGTCTAAGATCAGGGCAGAACATAGTTCAGTATGGAAATGCGGTGGTGTTTTCCTTTAACAACACTTCAACGACATAAAACAGAGGGTGGTCTTTCCGTGCCTAACTTTAAATATTATTTTTGGTAATTTGTATTAAGACCACTCACAGATTGGCTTAACCCCAATTCTGATCCCAGTTGGAAATCTATAGAAAAGAACCTAGCATCCCCACACAGACTGGAGGATCTGATTTACTCCGCTGTCCCTTTCAACGAGCTAAGCTGCGGCTTGGTCCTATAATGAGTTTCCTCTTATCAACGTGGGTTGTTGCTGAGAAGGAATCTAAGAGTACATGTAAATGGAACCTGAATAGTCCACTCTTTAACAACTATTCCCTACTCACTGGGGGGGTCCCATTCTCATTCCCAGACTGGAGCTCTAGGGGTATCTATGTTTTAGCAGATGTATATAACGAGAACGGGCTTCGTGACTTTAATGATCTGAGACTGTCCTACCAATTGCCTGGAACATCTTTATTTCTGTACTTTCAACTGCGATCATCTATGAAAGCATATGGAGTACCATGGAGTTCTCGTCTTACTACCCACCCTTTGCACTCCATTTTGTACAACAGTGGACGAAAAAGAGGTTTGGTCTCCCGGATATTTTCACTTATTCGGGATGCCTCCTATAAAACCCTCCCTATCTTACATGTATGGTCTAGTGATCTGGAACACTACATCGGAGGTGATTCACTGGACTGGGAAAAGATTTGGTCCTCGATTGTCTTTGCTTCCAAAAACCCAGACCATCAACAGATCCATTTCAATTATATCCACAGGACTTACCTCACTCCTAGGAGAAACTTTCTCATGAAACGTTTGGCATCTCCAATCTGCTCCCTGTGCTCAGATGGACTTATAGGCTCATACATGCATATGTATTGGGAATGCAAGGATGTGAGGCTTTTTTGGGGTGAGGTCTGTACTACTTTATCTAATGTACTGGATGTCACTGTACCATGTTCTCCCACTGTGCTACTCTTGAATGATACCACCCCACTAAAGATGACATGCTGGAAAAGACGTATGCTCTTAAGGCATCACTGCTGCCAAGAAGATGCTGGCTTTACGCTGGAAACCTCCACATACAATTACTAAGTCCCAATGGATTAACACATACATTGACATAATTAATATGGAGCTATCAGTGGCAAGAGTGCACAGTGCTAGAGCTGATACTATTCTGGCGTGGCAAACAATGGCAGATAAGATTAAGGAATTGCTGTAATCACTACCTGTAATAACGTGAAAAAACAAACAAAACAAAAAAACATGTCCTGTAGGAGTTTTACAGAGATCCAGGGTTGAGGGGGTGGATGGGGTGGGGTGGGGGTTGGGGGGGGGTTGGTCGCCGCTAGGTCTTTCTTTGTTTTCTATTTTGTTTAGTTATTTTCCTTTATTACTATTTCTTTATTTTTTTTACTACAATATGCCGGTAATGTTGTCTGAATGCTGTACCTGTTTACACTTAAAAACAATAAAAAGTTGTTCACAAAAAAAAAAATGAGGCCCCTGGTCCTTCGGTTAATGCAATGAGCGATCGCGCTAACGTAAGCTATCTGGGAAAGTTAGCCACATAACATTATTTAGCTACCACAGCTTATACTTCATGGGGCATGGTCAGCTTTCTTACCTGTAATCACTAGCTAAGTTATAGGTAACTCCGAATAACAGTCGCTGAAAGTCCTTTCAGTGAATCACAAAACCTTAGCGGGCACCCGAGTCACGCTGGCAAACGTTAGGTTGCTAGGTCGGTTAGCTAACAATAGCTAATAGCAATAGCAAAAAGTTCAGCTTTTAACTACGTAACTTACCGTTAACGGTGTGGACGGTACCAGCGGAAGTGCACCTTGGAGTGCAGCACGCACAGCTGCTATAACCGCCCGCTCAATATCTCCCTAATTGGAGGGAGCCGGCCATGTTCATCCTTCCTGTCTTTTTTTTTTTTTTTTTTTTACTTTATTTACATATTCAGTTTACAGATTATGTCAAACATTAACACATAACACAATTCATAAGAGCTGTTTCACAGATACAAAAACAAAAAATCTATAAATAGGATACAATTACAAAATACATTCCTGAGATCTCAGATAAGGTAGTATAATCATAATAAATAAAACAAATTAAATAAATAATTATCTGTATCTAATACAGTATAATTATGTCAACATAAATGTATGGTATGTAATAATCTTTGCAGTCTTAAGTTTCATTAATTGCCAGAGGGTACATCAAATATCTTTTCATAGTTATCTAAAAATTGTATATTCTTTTTATTTTTAACCAGGGCTAGGGATTTATATAGTGAGTTAAATTCAATCAAAAAATGAGGAAAGGTTGGCTTGGAGGTTGAAAACTTTTGCTTATGAATAAAATATTTTCCCAACAAAATTAAAAAATTAACCAAATATTGAAGACACTTGTTCTTCTTATTTTCATAGTAACAGATGACATCTTTTAGGGAAAGACAGTACGACATGTTAACATGTGTGAAGACATGAGAACCCAAGGCTGACCAAAATTTCATTGTGACATTACATTCAAAAAACAAATGGTTTAAAGTTTCATCAGCATGTCCGCAAAAAACACAAGAGCTGTCCACATCCATGAATTTCGAAATGAGGGAGTTAACAGGATATATTTTGTGAAGAATTTTGAAATGAGTTTCTTTTACTTTGTTATGAATACAGTATTTATGAGGTAAAAGCCATGCTTTTCCCCAGTCTATGTCCTCTAGATTAGAGCGCCAATAAAACTTTCCTCTTGGAGAAAACCTTTTTTTATCTTGAAAAATGTTTCTTATACGTTTGTTGTTACATTTTTTGTCTTGTATGTTAATACCATTCAAACGCAAAAGAGATGTGTCCTCTGGGCTAATTCCTTCACAGAAGGATAGGTGACTTTTCATTAAATTAAGTAAACCAGAGGGGATTGCTTTTATCACTGAGTTGTATTCCTTGAAAGGTATGGGAAAATTATATTGAGATATAAAACTCTCATAAGAGAGGACAAGACCATGTTCATCCAAAACAGACAAGATATTATTTATACTTCTCTCAAACCATTTGGAATAAAAAAGAGATTTATTCCTTATAGTTATACACTCGTTATTCCATAACAGAGTTTTGTGAGGAGAACAATTGTGGACGAAGCACAATTTCCAGGAAGGAAGTGATTGCTGATGAAATCTGGACAGTATGACCGGAAGTTTTCTGGGTAAATAGTTGCAGGATAAAATTAAAGCAAGCCCACCAATTTTGTCAAAAATATGATTGGGGATGAAGAACCACAATGAATTTTGATGTGTCAAACATCTTTTTAACCAATTGACTTTAAAAGTATTTATAATATCAATGAAATTAAGCACTTCAAGACCACCTTCCGCTCTGCTGTTAGATAGAACTGCATTTTTAAGTTTGTGTGTTTTATTTCTCCAGATGAAATCCAGAAATATTTTGTTGATTTCTTTAGCAGTGGTATCAGTCACAAAGAGAGAAAGAGATGGGTAAACAAAATGAGACGCCTTCAGCTTTCGACAAAAGGACCCTGCCGTGTAATGTTAAGTCTCTCTGAAGCCAAAGATTAAAAATATCTCTAGTTTTTTTTCATTCTTCCAGAAAAGTGAATTTGTTGCCTTGCTATTAAATTTTTTGTTATATGAATGCCCGAATACTTGACAGCGTTTTTATTGGGATATTATCTATGAAGGTATCGTCGCAATTGTGTATGGGCAATAATTCACATTTAGATACATTGAGTTTCAAGCCTGATGCTAATGAAAACTGTTTAACTAGATCAATAGCTTTGACCAACTGTTCTTTGTCTTTCAGGAAAAGGGTTGTATCATCTGCCAGTTGAGAAATTCTTATTTCTCTATCAAATATAGAGATGCCTTTGAAATCTGTATCATGGACTATATTTAATGACAATAATTCAACAACTAAAATAAATAGATAGGGCATCCTTGCCTAACCCCACGATTTATATCAAATCTACAAGAAGTTCTGTGGTTGATAATTACCGAGCTATTAATTCCTTTATAAAACATTTCAATAGTATCTATACATTTATTTCCAAAGCCAAACAATTTAAGACATTCTGTGAGAAACGTATGTTCTATGGTGTCAAAGGCTTTGTAAAAGTCTAGAAAGAGGATGAATGCTTCTGAGTGTACTGAATCTGCATAGTCTAATAAATCCAAAATAAGTCTGATGTTATTACTTATGTGTCTATCCTTAATGAAACCGGATTGTGTTTCAGCAATAATATGAGGTAGACCCATTTTTAATCTAGTTGCATAAACTGATGCTAAAATCTTGTAATCAATAGTAAGGAGAGTGATGGGTCGCCAGTTTTCTATCAATAAATTGTCTTTATCTGGTTTGGGAATTAGCGATATAACGCCTTGTTTCATAGTTGTAGTCATCTCTCCCCGACCCGCACATTCACAGTACATACAAAATAAGGGTTCTTGAATGATGTCCCAAAAATGAATATAAAATTCAACTGAAAGCCCGTCTATACCTGGGGATTTACCCTTTTTCATTGAGAAGAGAGCAGTCTTGATTTCCTCTCTGGTCAGGTTGGAGTCACACGTTTTTCCCAGGTCCTCAGCAATTGTCACTACGTGTTTTTTAATCTTATTAATAAACATTTCACAAGAGGGATTGTTAAATTCTGATTTGTACAAGTTGCTATAAAAGGAAAAAACAGAATAAAATATCAATTTTTGATCTGTACATTTACTACCATTAATAGTAAGCATATTTAGTGACTTTCTTTGACCATTTCTTTTCTCCAAAGCAAAAAAATAGCTGGAGTTTGTTTCCCCTTCTTCCAGCCACTTGGCTCTAGATCTCACAAATGCACCTTTGGCTAACTCAATGTAAATCTGATCTATTTTTAACTGTATCTCCTTTACTTCTAACTCCTCTTCAGAAGATAAGTCGGGTTTAGATAAGAGGAAACCAATTCTGCTCAGTAATTCAGCTTCTGTTTTATTTTTGAGGGCTTTTAACTCTTTACTCCTCTTAACAGCAATACTTCTCGTCATAAACTTGAAGTACTCCCATTTCTGTGTATATTCACCATCTGCAATTTCATTAAAGATTTCGCTGGATAGACATTTTATACTGTCATTAAAGCAATTGTCTATAAGAAGGGCATTATAAAAATTTCCAGTATCCTCGTAACTTAGTCGTATTCTGTGAGGCCCCTAATTTCAGAGTGATTTTCTTATGATCTGACAATGGAGCAAAAGAATGGGAGACATCTTCCACATACTGAAGTGCAGAGGAAGAAACTAAAAAAAGATCAATCCTGGATCTAGATGAAAGATTACTTTTAGACCATGTAAAATCCTGTATATCTGGGTTGAAAAAACGCCATGCGTCGGTCAGGGAGAGATCTGAGCAAAGTTTCAAAACAATATTGTTGTTCAGCAGGGATTGAGACAGTTTTGGGGGGAATCTATCCCTTGCATCATCTGGACATTCATTAAAGTCGCCACCTAAAATTACATAAGAGTTAGGATATTTGTGTGATAGATCATGTATTTTTAAGGTTATCTGACTAAAGAGTATCTTATTGGATGAATGAGAATTATGCCCATAAATATTACATACTATGAAATTTGAATTATCATGTTTGAAAATTATGAGAATCCATCTACCATCATGTGAAGACTCCACCTCTAAGATTTCCCCTTTAAATTTATGTAAAAGAATTGAGACTCCAGCAGAGCGGTTAGTTCCATGACTACAGTAAATCTTATTTCCCCACTGCCCTTTCCAGAACTTAAAATCCGACTCACTCGAGTGCGTTTCTTGTAAAAATATTAAATCAGCCTCACTATTTTTACAAAATAGAAAAGTGGCTTTTCTTTTCAACAAATTGCGTGTACCTCTGACATTCAATGACATAACCGTTAGAGAATCAAACTTAAACTCCATCAAAAATAAAAGGATCAAATAATGACGTAGCTCTTACAAATAATAACAAGAACTTTGAAGTGTGTTTTAGATTCCTTAAACGAGGAAGTGATAAGACAGTCAGAATAATTTGTGACTATACAAAAATATAGTATTGGTACCATACACAGTCAGTTTAAATTAATTTAATCAATAACTATCAAGCATGTTGGGGTAAACCCAGAATATTGCCATTTAAACAGAACACATTTTCCTTCCGTCTGTAATTGTGAATTTTATAAACTAAAAATACTATTGCTCTAATAATTAAGCAACCTTGCAATGCAAGTCATGAGTAAATAATGAATTAATGTAAAGAGAAAAGAGAAAGAATACATAGGATGATTTATCTTCTTTACCCCTTGGAACAAACAATATTTGTATATAATTTATAAGGGTATGGAATTAATCAAAATAATGTAGCTGCTGGTGTCTTTAACAACTATTTTCTTTTACAATATCAGCTGTCACTTAATGTCAACAGTTTGGAAATTGTTACAATCACCATCTGTCACCTTCAGAGGTTAAATGTTTTTAGGTCAATGGGACTCTAGTTATATCCTCCCTGTGCAGTATGTAGGAAGCTTACCACACTGTATGACTCCTTTCTGCGTTTATCTGAGTAAAAGGTTTCAATTAATGTCTAAATGGTCAATCTTCTTCCCCTCTATCAGAGCATAGGGTCCCAGAAAGGACGCCTTTTTACCTTCCTTCCTTGCTTTTTCCACGAGGGGCCAGAGTTTTTCTCTAGCCACTCGATCCTCCGGGGAAAGTGCCTCCGTGAGACGCAGCTTGTTGTCCCGCAGAAACTTGCAGCCCTTGGCACTCTTCCAGACAGCATCACGGATACGTCGCAGCGCGAAGAGGATGATTAGGGACCGGTGGGATCCGTCATTTCTCTTTGGACCAAGGCGATGTGCGATGTCGACACCCTCTTGTAGATATTCATGAAGCCCCGGGGCAACTTTTCCAAGGATGTTAACCACCACCGTTCTTACGTCTTCGTTCATCTCCTCCCTTACTCCGTGTAGTTTAAATGTCCATCTGTAACTGTAGCGCTTGTTTTCAGCAACACCTGACCTCAGAATTCGGTTCTCTTTTTTCAGTTGTTCAATTTCTAACTTTGTCTGTTTCAAAGTGTCTTTGTGGTGGTTATTATCCACCACAAGTCGCTCAACGGTGAAAGAGAGTTTTTCAATGCGTTGAGACATTATAATAATAATAATAAATTGGATTTGTATGGCGCTTTTTTCCAGGAGACTCAAAGCGCTCTGACAGGGTACCAGGTTCCATTCATTCACACACAGTCATAACGGTGGTGGTAAACTACCACAGTAGCCACAGCTGCCCTGGGGCAGACTGACGGAAGTGTGGCTGCCATTCAGCGCCTACGGCCCCTCCGACCCCCACCTCAAACATACAGCAGTCATACACATTCACACAAGGCAAGCTGGGTGAAGTGTCTTGCCCAAGGACACAACGACCATGACACAGTGACAGGGCGGGGATCGAACCGCCGACCCTCCGAACATTGGCCAACCCGCTCTACCAACTGAGCCACAGTCGCCACATTGCTTCTGTCGTGATTTCAACGTCTCGTTTACTGGAGAGCTTTTGGATAGCTGCCAAAATGTCAGTTTCTTCCTCTTGTTGACATGTTTCGCTTGGGTGCTACAGGCCTGGCCCGAAATTGTGTCCATTGTATCTTCAGGAGCAGTTTCTGTGCTTTCCTCCCCTGGTGCATTCATGTCCACTGACTTTTCACTCACGTTAGCATTGGAAGTCATCTTCTTTCTGTCTCTGACGTTAACGTTCGTTGGTACGTTAGCTAGCTTGTGTTCCAACTTTTACCGTCTCGTTTTTTCCTTTTCCACGGAATATGAGTCCTGGCACCAAAGCGTTACTGTACTAAAGTCACGTTTTTATCATTACAACTTTAAAATTAATTCATATTCTGTCTGCCTAATCACAAAGCCTCAACTTGTTTGACGGAGAAACTTTGCGCGCCGCATCCTACGCCTTCGCCATCTTGGCCCCCCTTGTCCTTCCTCTCTTTGCCTCCGCATCCACAGCACGCTGGTCAGAGGTGTGGGCGGGTCTGTGCACGCTGACAGGCGTGGGCTATTTGCATATTTTCTAAACATTTAGATTTAGATTTAGCATTTAGATTTAGATTTAACATTTAGATTTAGATTTAACATTTAGATATAGATTTAACATTTAGATTTAGATTTAACATTTAGATATAGATTTAACATTTAGATTTAGATTTAGCATTTAGATATAGATTTAGCATTTAGATTTAGTATTTAGATTTAGCATTTAGATTTAGATTTAACATTTAGATTTAACATTTAGATATAGATTTAACATTTAGATTTAGATTTAATATTTAGATTTAATATTTAGATTTAGATTTAGAGAAGGGAAGAGACACGTGGAGTGTGTGTGTGCGTGTGTGTGTGTGGAGAGAGAGAGAGAGAGAGAGAGTGAGAGATGGCCGGGTACAGCCACCAGATGGAGCTATTTCCCACAGCGTGCAGGGGCGGAGCCACTGACGTTCGATAGAATCGTGAGAGAGAGAGAGAGCGGGAGATGGCCGGGTACAGCCACCAAATGGAGCTATGTCCTTAGCGTCTGGAGACGGAAACAGCTGGCGGAGGATACGTGTGGGGGCGGTGTATGTGTGCGTGTGTGTGTTAGCGGGATGCAAACAAAGAGAGGGGGAGAATGCGCGCGCAATATTCGAAGGCTCAGGAGGCGTGTTACTATCACATTGGAGCTCGTGAATGAACTGGCATTCATTCAGCGGAACCCCGGTCCTTTAACTGCTAGTAGATGCTTACTGAGCTCGTGAATATGGCTGAGGTTAGTCAAAAACACCGTTACAGAAATCAACCCAGCGGCGTGGGTACACAATCAGCCTTCGAATATAACAATACAGAAAGCCACGGACTCGGCGGTCCGTGATCAAAACTTAAAACACGTTAACAAGAATAACAAGCATGTCCTACACTATCAAATCTCTGCTTCTGCCCAGACAAATAGCCTCTTACTTCGTGTCGATGTGAGGTTTCTGTCCCGTGCAGTGATGGCGTTTCTTGACGGTCGGACGGTGGTTCGCGAGCCCTCGTTCGGCGATGGAGGGTGAATCCAACCAAGTTTGGGGCGTAGAAGTTATCCTCCTCGCGGATCAAATTAGTTGAAGAAAAACAGTTAGTGTTTTCTCCCTTCTGCAGGCAACAATAAAATCGCGGGGCTCTGCGATTTAGTCAGCTGACTTCAGACAAGAACGGGTCGTAGAAGTTATCCGTCCTGCTGGCAGCTTGGATGAAGAAAGTGTTTTTCTTCCTTCTGCGGGTAAACAGGACAGTCGCGAGGTTGCGGCGGTCTCCTCAGGATCCAAAATGATAAAGCGAGTAGAGAAAAAGAGAGGGAAAACAGTCTGTTGCTCGTCCAGCGAGTTTGGGGGAAAGACTGCGGCCTAGGACAGAGGAAAATGCTGCAGACGTAAAGTTCACCTCCTGTTATAACACGTGTCACGGTGGAGAGAGGAAGTCCTTAAGGCAGCGCCGGTTTATATAGCTCACGGCTGCTCCCGGGGACCCCCTGTGGTACCTGTGGTTGTCAGCCAACAGGGCACCATTTGTGTGATGTTGCACTTCGCACCTCGGTGAGAATTGGAACTAAAATGGCGGTTGTAGTTTTTAAACCCCTTTGTCCCTTTTTTCTGACCACATGTGAAGGCTTTTGTAGGCCGCATTGTGTAGTCCTAATGGTGAGGTCCCAACATTCCCCCTTTTGGTCTGAGGGTTGAGGTGTGGGACGCAACATTCGGAGCAACATAAGGGCCGAACAGTCCATGTATTCCTTGAAACACGTGGGAGTCCAAACAGTCTGCATATTCCATGGAAAAGAGGTTAAACAGTTCATTTAGGTTAGAGTCCATAACTTTGATGGAGGCATTGTATGGACAGAGATTGAGGCAAAGTCTGGGCATTTCATTTGGGAAATTTCAAACAGGACATATTCCTACTATGAAAAACAGAACGAAGGAAGGGGAAAGCGAGGAAAAGGAAAAGGGGTTAGTGGTCGCTAGGCTTACTCCGGGAGGAGGTTGGAGTTAGCCTGTGGGATGTGTGTGGTATCTCTCCAAAACCCAACATTTAGTATGGCTTTAGCCTATGTGTATCCTGTTTCCCTATGATAGATAGATTGAGGATGAATCTTATGCCCAGGTTCCTGGGGTCTACTGAGATCGGGATTGCATTGCCAAGACTATAAGCCAAACGCACTTATGAAGGTTGCACCACAGTTGTAATAGCGGATTGGAGGATTTTTTTGACAAGATATCTAACGCATGTAAGGAGTTATTAAGCAGGCTGGAGTGTAAGTTGACAGTGGCTACGATTTTCTGACGGGGTGTTGCCTAAGTTCTGCAGTTGTTGTCGCTGTGAGAAGGGTTTGATGTTAAGGTGTTAGTGCATGCGGTTACACCCTACTGTGGCTATGGTGAGTCTTCTCCCTTGTGAGAGGGAGACTGCCTCCCCCTTTCGGGTGTGGCAACTGCGATCTCTAAGAGGTGTTAAAGGTGTGTTGGGCTTGATCTGATTCGCATGAGCCCACTTGTATGCGGCTGGGTTCCTTGGTTGTGAGACCCTGATGCGGTAAGCCACTGGTGATAGCTTACCGACGATCTCAAAGGTTCGACTCCTCATGAGGATGTCGTCCACGTAGATGAGGTTGCTGCGTACAGCCGTGTCACTCATTGCCTTGTGGAGGAAAAAATTGAACTCGGCTGGGGAGTTTGAATACCCAAAAGGACAGCGGTTCCAAGTATACTGGCGGTTCCCAAAGGAGAAGGCAAGCTTATATTGGTCTGTTGGATCAACCTGTATTGTCCAGAAACCATTAGCGATGTCTACTGTTGAGAAGAAGCGGGATCCCTTGACCTTAGCTAGCTCCTGATCCAGGTGAATCATGGGCCAGCGGGAGAGAGGAACCTGTTTGTTCAGTGGCTGGTAGTCGATGGTGAGGTGCCATTTCCCAGTAGGTTTCAAGACCTGCCAGATTGGAGAATTATATGTTGATTTGCATTCCCGGATGATTTGCTTCTCCAGCAATTTATCCAGGATGTCTCGGATAGACCCGTATGCGGCTAACGGGATCCTGTACTGGCGTACGAAGGTCGGTGGAGCATTCGGATCAGTGGGGATGCGGACTGTGTGAAGCTGGGTCTCCCCACAGTCCTGCAAGTCTCGGGAGAAGATCGGCTGGAAGTCGTGGAACAACTTAAATGGTAAATGGCCTCATTTATATAGCGCTTTTCTCCAAAGCGCTTTACATTAATGACTGTCATCCACCCATTCACTCACACATTCACACACCGACGGTGGAGTCAACCACGCAGGGCGACAGCCAGCTCGTCAGGAGCAATTGGGGTGAGGTGTCTTGCTCAGGGACACCAGGCACTCAGCTAGGAGGAGCCGGGGATCGAACCGGCAATCTTGCGGTTGCCCGGCCAAACACTCTACCTCCTGAGCTAAACCCCCCCCAACTTCCGTAGTGCGTCTCTCTGGTCCTCAGTAGTGAGGGCATCTACTTTGGCAAGCTGTTGGGTTATCTCAGACTCAAAGCCTGAATAGGGTTCCTCCGGTGGTTGGTGTGTCTCACCTGAGGTTGCTTCTGTTGATTGAGTCGTTAATGCGTAGATTACCAGATCACCCCCTTTTCCCAGTGCTGTGCCACAAATGGCTTCCCCGTGAAGGGTTTCATGATGAGCCATGGTGATCATTGCGGTTGGGAATGTGAAAAGGACATCGTCTAAGTTTTTACTCCTGGCTAGGGAGGGAGGTAACTCCCCTAGGTCAGTTCAAAGTCATGGAAAGAGTTGTCGACCAGCATCCCTATCAGTTTCCGTGCTCCCACCTGGATTGGGGCATGTGTCAAGTTTTGGACCAGGATGTAGGTTGAACGATTGTTCAACTCAAGCAGGGGCGTGCCGCATACTGTAAGGTTAAGTTCCCAGAAAAGGGGTAAGGGCTGGAAGAATGCTTGGGGGCCAGGCATCTTCTGTCCCTTAAAGGGATAGTTCAGAATTTTGGACATAAGACCTATTTTCCAAGTGAGCCGGTGTGTTTGAGACGTTCAGTTCTTCTAGTTGCCGAGTTCGCTTATGCTATGGCTAGCGCAAGTCAATCGTTCCTAGCTAGCATGGCATTAAAAACAGTCTTGCCCACTCCACAGTGCACCCGAGGCAAATCCATTGTAACGGCAGACTATCGATGTACATATGTGTTGATAGAATGTTTGAAATAAAATCAACCTTGCATTTTTAAGGATTTATGTCTCAGCAGCAGCAGCAGCGTGTCATACTTCCTAGTAGGCTATGGCAGCGGCGGACTGATATCACCTAGCACTTATAAGTTACCGGTTCTATAATAGTTTGTTTACCTGCTGTCATTGCTACAGACGCAGAGTAGCCTGCAGTGCTAGTTTCTTCAATCTCACAGAAATGGACACTTTTGGAGAATATACTGAAATTTTTGAACATGAACGAGCGTCTGTGGAGACGGAGATAGCTAGAGCTGAGAACCAGGACCGAACAAACGGAGACTGGTGGTGCCAGGAGGGAATCCCCCGCAACGCGTCCAAGGGTTTAAGGGTCTACGGACGGAGCAGAGGTCCAGGTTCGCAGTGCGTAATTGTGGGTTCGTGTGGCCGTGGGCTGCCCGGTGTTTGCGTGAGGTCTAAGGGCTTTTCACCCAGGTCTGGGGGCATAAGGGCCGAGAGGTCGGCGGTGTTTTTGTGTCTATTTACCGGAGGGATTCCCTGTCCAAATGTTTACGGGTCTATGGACGGAGCAGAGGTCCGGCTTCGCGGTGCGTAATTGTGGCTTCGCGCGGCCGTGAGCTGCCCGGTGTTTGAGTGAGGACCAAGGGCTTTTCACCCAGCTCTGAGGGCACGAGGCCCGAATATTCGGCGGTGTTCATGTGTCTATTTACCGGAGGGAATCCCCGCAACGCGTCCGAGGGTTTACGGTTCTCCTGATGGACCAGGTTCGCGGTGCGTAATTGTGGCTTCGCGTGGCCGTGGGCTGCCCGGTGTTTGAGTGAGCTCCGAGGGCTTTTCAGACAGCCTTGGGGGTATAAGTGCCAACAGTTTGGCCCGGTTCAATTGCCTATTTACGGGCAGTATTTCGGGCTGCGCGTCTTAGAGTCCGACGGAGCAAAGTAAAGTTCCGCTACTGCTGAGAAACTAGTTCCTCAAAAAATGGATGATTCATGCGATGCGAGGTTAGTTTTGTTTCAAATATTATTCTATCAACACACATATGTACATCGACAGTCTAGTGTTTTAATGGATTTTACTCGGGTGCACTGTGGACGGTTTTTAATGCTTGTCTAGCTAAGAACGCGCTAGCTATAGCATAAGCGAACTCGGCAACTAGAAGAACTGAATGAAATTTCTTGAAAACGTCTGCAGATGTCTCGAACACACCAACTCACTTGGAAAATAGGTCTTATATCCAAAGTTCTGAACTATCCCTTTAAGGATGGCGAGCCGGATGGGGACACCTGCGGTCCTGGCAGGGACCGTCATGTCGACTTCGCTGGCAGCTTGACATGCCTCCGGGATGGTTTGGCCTGATGTCATGTGTTCCAGTTCAATGGACGGGCTCGCTCTTCGCATTAGCCTGGGACCACAGAATCTGATTGACCGTGTCCAGTTTGGTGCCAAGTCTGACCAGAATATCAGCACCTAATAGGAATGGTGGATGTAGTTTGGGCACTACGCTTATGAAATGGTCAACCTGTTTCTTCCCAATACGGATCAAGAGGGCGCACACTCCTACCGCCTTAAGGAGAGTGTGCGGTGATTCTGCAGAAAGGAGGTGGAGGCGCGAAAGCTTTAGAGGTTGATGCTGGCACAGATGGTGGTACAGATCTTGACTGACGGCTGTTTTCTCTGACCAAAGCCCCAGGATCGCTTCCAGGACATGGGTGTCATTGAGATGCACGCCGCCAACCAGATGAGGGCTGTACAGCCCCGGGTTTCTGTTCTCTAGCGGACACAGGAAAGATCCGTGTTGTCGGAAGGAACTCAAGTCGCTGGCTTGGAGTTGTGGGCTTGCAAGTGGTGTGGTTAGAGCAGAGCCAGGATTAGGCTCTGGAAAAGGCATCCGCATTGATAGAGGGTCTCTGGACTCTTGGATGACGGCGACTCGTTGGTCGGAGGCCATCGGGCCACCTGAGGGGTGGAGCGGTTTTGGCGTCTCGACCTGAGCCCAGATGCGCCCCTGATGGCAGTCGATAAGCGGTGCCAGCCGGTCCAGGAGATCCTGACCAATGAGAAGTGGTTCTGTGTCATGGGCACAAATGTGGATGGGGTGCACAAGAGTGACTCCCTGAAACGTGAGGTCCACCCACGCACGTTCTGTGATAGGTGATCTGTCCTGCGTGTAGCTGGTGATGTGGCAGGGCTCACACTGCATGAAAAGTGGGATTTTCGTCAGTTAGCGGCCCTGTAAATTGACATGGAAGTTCAGGTTTACGACTGCAAACGGCAATTTGCAGGAAACACCGAAAACTGACGTAAATTGCCGGGAATTGACGTGGGCCTTGCTTGGCAGTTGTCCCCCCATGACCCCCCTCCCCGTAATCCTAGGGGAGGCTTTAACATGTAAATGAAAATGCTGTGAGCTATACAAATGCAAATCAGGGTAGCAGGGGGAGTTTTCCCCCAGGTGACATTTTTCTGAAAGGTGTTAACTTCATTTCATCTTCATTCAAAGATATAACTTCATTTCATCTTCATTCAAAGATACACAAAACAATTTGCTTCAACAATTACTTTTAATCAGGCTTTGCCACAAAGCTAAAATGTACATTCATGCAAACAACATCACAGTCTCCTAGAGCTCAACCACTGTGCATAGTGGCATGACTACAGTGACCCTTTCTTTGGTCTTGCTTAAATGCACAGTGGATGTGTTAACCACACATCTCCCAGCAATGCGCTCAACAGGCAGAAATTATGCTGGGTATGACGTGTCTGTTCCCTGCAAGCTCCAAACTTCTATTGGCTTTCCATAAAAATGTCTGTCCGGATGGGGATGAAGCCAGGAAACTTGCGCAGTAACATGTTTAAATGCAGTACCTTTTGACACAACATTAACAACTATAAACTGCTTTATAATGGCTGGTCGTAGTTCTGCTAGAGGGTCAAGGATGGGTTCATAGATCATAGATCTCGGCTGTGTTCGAAATGCCATACTAACGTCCTACTCGTACTTAATTGTGACGTAAAAGTGACAAAAAGTACGTAGTGCGTTCACATACAATAGTATGTGAATTTGTGCACGCGAGAAATGCCCGGATGTATACTGCATTGGCAAGAATTTCTGAGTACAGCTGACCTTGCTAAATCTACTCAACTTCCCAAAATGCATTGCGGCTCGTCTGACTTCACAAGTTTTGGATAATGGTGGACGACTGCGGTGATTCTGGCGAGGAGCCCGACACAAACCGCGTACACATGTAAGTATACTGTAACATGACTTTTATGTTTCCAGCTGACTTTTAAATCGTATTGATAATGAACGTTACTTTATTGTTGTTGGCATTGTACGTTAACGTTACGAATCGAAGGTCCTTCCAGCCGGCTAGCCTACTGACGGTAATTTACCATTTAGGGGTTAGCGAGCGCAAGCGAAGCGGAAAATGTGCCGTTTTTACCGACGTTAACTAATAATATAGTGCTTATGTTAAACTGTGGTTATATATTTACTAACGGTGATTAATAACGCCGTGCACCGTTGTCCGTTAAAGGGGCGGATGCAGACACCGGGCGCCTCATTCAGTGGGGGGAACTATGAGGAGGAGACGTTCACGTTCACCGGCAGCAGGAATGCTGCTCTGAGAGGCTTCACTTAAGAAAATGTGGTTTAAATGTTGTAATTGTTATATCCAGGACTGCTGGAGACTCTCAGGATGATTGCGGTAAGAATATGTTCGGTGACTGCTAGCTAAGCTAAAATTAGCAAAGCAAGCCCAAGCTAAAAGTAGCTTAAAAGCTAATAGTCCAAGCTAAAAGTAGCATAGTAGCCTTGTAAAAGAACAAGAGAGAGGAACCAGTGTAACGTTAAGTTGCTTTGTTAAGTGTACGTTGTTGGTCTTTTACAGGAAGCAGTACGCCGTCTTCACAACTCGGAGACGAATTGTAGGCGCTACGAACCGGAGCAAGGGTACGATTTAAAGAATATGCTTTCATTCTGCTGTATAAGGAAATAGATGCGTTAACAGTAGATACCGATCTTAACTGTTCATTTTGTTTTCACAGACGAACATCGCCTCATAACGAAGCTGTGACCTCTTACTTGCTCGGAGCTTTGTCCGCAAGTCCGGATTTCTATGACGCTGATAGTGACGCCATTGTGTGTAAGTAACTTTTACTGTTTTCTTCTTCCTTGTTTTAATTTTACTGTGACTTAAGTTTTCTTATTCATACCACTCATTTAATTGTTTTCCAGCTGCCTGTAAGACATACTATGAAACGGTACGCAGGAGCTTCAGACACACACAGCCTGATCTCACATCGCAGGCGGAAGCTGTGAAGAGGTCAGCTCGGAGTCGTTCCAGGAGAAAGAGGGTAAGACTTATTAGATTTATTAGATCCGTTTTTGGTCAATGTGACCAAACCTACCTAAACCTATTTTTCAGGTGCATTAATAGATGTGTTGTGTCCATGCGCAGTGCATCGCGCAGTACTGATTGTCTTTATTGATTGTTTTACAGCTGCTGGAAGCGAGACGGAGTGTGCTTGCTGGCGATGAGGTGGACCGTTGGAAGCGCGCCACCACAGACATGATGTCTGATGAGGAGGACGGCGTCGTTGGCGGGGTGTCTGGATGGATTGTGTGACCTCCATCCTCTCGTAGCCAGGAGCTCACCGAGCTCTGTGCGACTCTACAGTCGCGATTAGAGAAGACTCCCAAGTACAGGGCCACGCACCGCAGGCGGCTGTAAAATTGACCAAATTCGGACAGAATGTCGCCAGTTCATTTGTTTGTTGTGTGGGCAAATTTGTACAGTTGTGTGTTGTGTTGTCAATAAAGCTCTTTCTTTGAATACTTCCTCCTGGCAATTTTTCCTTTCCTCAATAAATTCATTCATATTTATATTTATAAATATATAAATCAAAATAAATATGTGTGTGTATATATATGTATAAATATACATATATATATATATATATATATATATATATATATATATATATATATATAAACATATATGTATATATATATATATATGTGTGTGTGTATGTATATATATATATGTATATATATATGTATATATATATAGTGATAGATCTGCTAACCAATCACTAGTGATTATTCTTGTTTAAAAGACCCAGTTTGACCAATAGTAACACATCTGCCAACGGGGGTGGGGTTTACATTTATAATGACTCATCAGGTTGACCAATAGTAACACATCTGCCAACGTGGGTTGGCTTTACATTTATAATGACCAGATCTGCCAACCAATCACGAGCGATTATACTTGTTTAAAACTAGTGGTTTCATCCAATCCTGAGTGAGGATATTCAAGCCATCTCTGGCCAGGCGGGGTTTCGCCGCTATTCATATGCTAATTAGAGCCTTCGCTGTGGTTCGTTTCCGACAATTTTCGGCACAGACGAACGCGGCGTTCGCAGCCTGTAAATTGTCGTTAACTCCCGAAAATTAGGGAGATTTTCGGGCGTTTACAGGGATGAAAATCCGACTTTTCATGCAGTGTCAATTTGAAGTGGTTTACCTAGGGAGAGCATGGTTCGGGTCACCTCCGCAAAGGTGCGCTGGCACATTAGACTGATCTCAGAGCCTGGGTCGAGTAGGGCGAGGATGGTGATGCACCCCCCTACCACCACCGAGGTGTAAATGCATCTAGCATGGCCTTTGCGGACAAGATCTCCTAGGAAAGTCAAGAAAGGGGGTTGTGACGGGACGATTTTGGTTCCCCCGCCCATCCTACCAAGCAAACCTTGGCGGTGGAAGTGGGAACGGCCTGGCCTAGTCATGTAGGCGGAGGCTTCGTGTCCAGGTTTGGCTACGGTGGCGCCTGGTAGCGCCGACGTCCGGGCTCTTCCGACTGTACGGGTCTCTCCTCGCGCATGGGCCGGTGTGAGTCCGTGGGGAGCGCGGTTTCAAGGTCCGACAGGTCAGGCATGTCTGTGTCTGGGGGTGTACTTACCTGGGTGGCCTGAGGTTCCTCACGCTTGAGTTCTCTCTCCTCCCTGCACAGCCTGCGGAGGGCTTCCTCCGACTCCTCCTTCAGCTCGGCCACTTCCTGTCGCAGGGAGGTGGCTGCATGACCCAGTTGACTGATTAGCTCCCCGTCCTCTGCTCTCTGCAGTTGTGCTTTGCGCTGAGACAGGAGGAAGATTCGACCCACCACGTCAGCTATTGTGCGCAGTGGTTTCCCTGACGGGTGATTAACATAATCAACAAGCTCCTGCAGTTGATCATTGTATGTCACTACATCGTAGTGCTCAAGGTTTTCCCTGTCCTCAAGGGACATGCAGAAAAATAGCCGCTTACTTCGTGTCGATGTGAGGTTTCCGTGCGGTGATGGCGTTTCTTGACGCCGGCGACGGACGGTGGTTCGCGAGCCTTCGTTCGGCGACGGAGGGTGCGACAAGCCGGCTGAATCCAAGCGAGTTTGGGGCGTAGAAGTTATCCTCCTCGCGGATCAAATTAGTTGAAGAAAAACAGTTAGTGTTTTCTCCCTTCTGCAGGCAACAATAAAATCGCGGGGCTCGGCGATTTAGTCAGCTGACTTCAGACAAGAACGGGTCGTAGAAGTTATCCGTCCTGCTGGCAGCTGGGACGAAGAAAGTGTTTTTCTTCCTTCCGCGGGTAAACAGGAAAGTCGCGCGGTCGCGGCGGTCTCCTCAGGATCCAAAATGATATAAAAAAGAAAAATAAAGCGAGTAGAGAAAAAGAGAGGGAAAACAGTCTGTTGCTCGTCCAGCGAGTTTGGGGGAAAGACCTAAGACCTTTGCGGCCTAGGACAAAGGAAAATGCTGCAGATGTAACGTTCACCTCCTGTTGTAACGTGTGTTACGGTGGAGAGAGGAAATCCTTAAGGCAGCGCCGGTTTATATAGCTCACGGCTGCTCCCGGGGACCCCCTGGGATACCTGTGGTTGTCAGCCAATAGGGCACCAGTTGTGTGACGTTGCACTTCGCACCTCGGTGAGAAGTGGAACTAAAATGGCGGTTGTAGTTTTTAATCCCCTTTGTCCCTTTGTTCTGACTGTATGTGAATGCTTTTGTAGGCCGCATTGTGTAGTCCTAATGGTGAGGTCCCAACACCATTGTACATATCTAGATATACATATATAGATATATGATTTTTTGGCAGATCAAACTTCACTGATAACGACTGTTGCATTGATTGAATTGGTTAGAAAAAAATTCCCTCCTTTTCCTCGTTGGTAGTGTGTAATACACAAACCGCCCCTGAATGGAAGTGTAGTTTTGTTTCATTTGTTTAAAAACAAAGCATGTCGTGGATATTTTCAATGTTTTAAATCAGGAAATAATCAAATAAAAAGACTAAATATCCGGTACAACAACAAAATAGAAAATACCCAATTTCTATTTGTTGTTCTGCATTAAGGAACTACTTTTGATTGGTTAATCTCTGACTGTGATAAATCCATCCATTGTCTACCGCTTATCCTGTATTCAGGGTCGTGGGGGGGCTGGAGCCATTGGGTGAAGGCAGGGTACACCCTGGACAGGTCGCCAGTCTATCACAGGGCCGACATGTAGAGACAAACAGATAACCAGTCTATCACAGGGCCAACATGTAGAGACAGACAGGTAACCAGTCTATCACAGGGCTGACATGTAGAGACAGACAGGTAACCAGTGTATCACAGGGAGACATGTAGAGACAGATAGATAACCAGTCTATCACAGGGAGACATGTAGAGACAGACAGGTAACCAGTCTATCACAGGGAGACATGTAGAGACAGACAGGTAACCAGTCTATCACAGGGAGACATGTAGAGACAGACAGGTAACCAGTCTATCACAGGGCCGACATGTAGAGACAGATAGATAACCAGTCTATCACAGGGAGACATGTAGAGACAGACAGGTAACCAGTCTATCACAGGGAGACATGTAGAGACAGACAGATAACCAGTCTATCACAGGGAGACATGTAGAGACAGACAACCATTCACGCTCACATTCACATCTACGGGCAATTTAGAGTCACCAATTAACCTATCCCCATCCTGCATGTCTTTGGACTGTGGGAGGAAGGTGGAGAACCCGGAGAGAACCCACGCTTACACGGGGAGAACATGCAAATTTTAAATTTATTTTTTTTACCTTACTGTATTCAATTGTGGCAATGTGTGCTGTGTTTACATTATATTACTGTACTAAACTGAACAACACAGACTAAAGGTTTGATCCAGATCCAAATCAAGATTGGATTACGTGATCTATCTGATTTCAGAATCAGTTTTTCCTTTTGAAAAACCCATTTTCAATATTTAATCCAATCCGAAATCTGAAATCCAATGGGATTCCTTCTGAAAAACTGGGCCCTGGATGCCATTAGTCCTGCAGCACCGTGGACAAACGCCACATCAGTGAAAGTGGCAGTGAGCTGAACGCAGGTGGTGAAACATCAGAATTCAGGGTTCATTGTGATATTTACAAAGAAGAATAAAGCATCGACTGTTTGGAAGAGAGAGCCAGACAAATGTTGTTCTCTGACCTCGTTGACAAAAACATAATGAAGGAGTCTCATTCTCCGCTGGTGAAAGGAGGACAAACCCCTCACCTGCTCTCCACTTTGCCTCATTTCTTACAGGAAAGATTCCTTTACGTTTAGACAAGAAGTCAGCAGCTCTATGAATCAAATGTCTGCGTCTGCGTTGTGTTACAATAAATAAACCGTGGACGTGTCACAGTTTAATCCAGTCGATTACAAAACACTAGAAGAAGTGGTGCTGCATCCAAAGTTCTCCATCTGTTGATTTGATAGTTTACCAATAAACTTTATGAAGCATGTTTATGATTGTATTGCTTCAGATTTATTGCATTTAGTCAACAGTTCCCTTTTATCTGCCCATGGGCTTTGAAAGCTGCAGATGAAGCCTCTCCTATAAAAGAATCACCTTGATACCTCAGTCCTCAGGCCCTACAGGTCCAAATCCAATCTGCCCTTTCCAAGTCAATTCATTGAACAGTTTGACTTCCTCAAACAACAACAATTTCAACAATTTGGATTTCGAACCACAGCAAAGAGACCACCCTAATGAGGGTTTGAAATTATATTGGTTTTTCGTACAGATTGCAGCAAAATCTTCGTTCTAGTTGTACTGGATCGTAGTGCTGCGTTTGATACAGTAGACCACAAAATACTTGGCATTCTGGAAACATGGGTGGGGCTGTCGGTCTTGACAGAGACTACATTGTATCTATTGTTAACCATGTATCTGAGTGAACAAAACATGTGGAGCTCCCCAGGGGTCGATCCTTGTTCAATCACTACATGCTGCATCAAATCATTCAGAACAACAATATTACGCTGACGATACACAGACTACTATAGCTTTATCAACTGATAATTATGACCCACTAGACTCACTTTTTACCTGCCCTGAACACATTAATGACTGGAAAGTGCCACAATTACAACAACAAAAAATGAAACAGAAATACCGCTCACCTTGAATCTCTAACTGGAGACTAAAGACCAAGTCAGAAATCTTGGTATAGTTCTAGATTCTGACCTTGACTTCAACAAACACATCAAGAATGTTCAAATAACTGTCTGCTATCACCTCAAAAATATTGCAAGAATTAAGTAATGATGTCCCAGCACGACCTTGAGAAACTTCTTTATGCATTTATTTGTAGTAGACTCGACTACTGTAAAGGTATCTTAACAGGTCTCCTGAAAAAGCTATTCGAGTTGACCAACTCTGAGATGGGCAACTCAGAGTTTTCGGTTTCAGAACAGCGGTTTTGAATTAGTTCAGTCAACTCTGAGTATGTAAACTCTGAGTTACGCGCGTGTCTGCCGACTCTATAAAGCCATCATCAACGGAGCTCCGATACTACGATTCACCATGGCAACGGGGAGAGCGTCATTAGATATTACTGAGTGTTTATGTAGAAAACAAGCTCATCCTGAGAAAGCGGAGCTACGTAACTGCAACAAAGTAGCGATAGTTGGCGTGGCAGACAATTACTGCCCGATCTAATGTGTATAACTGAATGAAACGGTCTATTGATCTAAAGGTAATAAATCTTTATTTTTGGTCTTGCAACACTGTGGTGTAATGGTTAGCAACGCCGCCCACGGTGCAGGCGACAGGGGTTCAACTCCCGTAGTTCACAAAGTTGTGCATCAAATAAATGATCATTTTCATTGGGTGTAATCCCCCCAGGCACAGAAAGAAAGTGGTGTCAGTTGAAAATTAAGCATAAGAATATTGCGCAAATACGTTGACTAAGGCATATGATTTTAATCATATTTCACATATTAAACAGTAAATATAAGCAGGTATTTCAACACAGAAATGTACCTAAACATTTAATAAATCTCCCGTTCGCAAAAACACTACCTCCGCAAAGAATCTGGTAGCAGATTATGTCCGCGATATGAAATGTTGAAAATGTTGGAGAATATTGTTTAGATAATATCTAATGTGATTGAAAGGAAAGGTATATCAAAATCCTCTCCCGACGCAAAGCGGCTAGAATCACTTTTATTTCCGTATCGATTAGGTTGACGATGAAAGGACGGCACATTTTTTCAGAGTTGGTTCAGATTCCGGAAAAAGGCGGAGACATGTAGGGAGAAACTCACGGTTTGTTGAAGCAAACCTGCTAGCGAGCAGGTTAGGTTCACGAAGTATGTTACCCGGGTAACTGACTCAGATTAATGCTTAACTGCAGTGCTTGAATTGGGCCGGTACTCACCAGTACGCAGTACCGGGACTTCTGATTTTTACCCATCTGCGTACCGTTACTTCTTACAGCGTACCGCCACCTCATGACGCATCTAGGTAAGCTGCGCATATTGTAGTTTTTTTATCATGTTGTGGATACCTATAATAAGCTATGCAGTTGATGACTCTGTCTTCATTTTAGATCGACAAGATTCAGTTTAAAAGATTTTCGAGAGATTGCGGGAGGCTGTGGCGCACTGTCTCTCAGTCTCCGTAAATCCTCTAATATAGCCTCAGCCACAATCTTCGCGACGCGAACCTGACAATGAATGGGAAGCGTGGAAATAACGCTGCCTGTCAACACTTGCCCCGGCCTCCATTAGAGACCGGCCGTTATTTACCTCAGCCGACAGCGAGACCGGCCAATGTTAGAGACCGGCCGGTAATACAATACAGGCCAGTGTTAGAGGATTTACGGTAATGCCTGTGTGTTTTGACGGACTTCTGCACGAGCGCATCAGTAATCACATCTCATGTAGTTCCTATGAAGAGCTAGTGCAATTCAAGCTAATTATATTATAACATATAAAGAGTTCTCTACCCAGAATGCAACAAATTACCGCGTGAATTGACGTGCATAGAGCGCTCCTAATGTGCTTTTGTCACTGAAAAGAGAAAAGGTAGCTAGCTAGCTAACGTTACCATTTCGAAAATGTAAGCGTGGATTAATAGTGCGGAAAGAAAGCGGTTGTCCCCGGACAAGGAGCCAACGCCAGTTAATACTGATGCAACTGCAAATACAGAAAATGCCGTGTTAGACATTTTGTCCGACGGGGAGCCTTCTCTGGTCGATCCTCCTGCTCCAAGTTCAGTAGCTCCCACAGAGCCTTCTCTCCCGCTAATGTTAGCTGCTGCTGGCGCAACTGTCACCACCAACCCCGGGAAAAGCGATGCACCTGACTGCTGGACAAGAGACCAGGTGGAATATTTTTGCAAGACCAATGAATGGCTCGTTGTTAAAGACAAAAAGCTGGGATGTCGGATATGTAAAGAGGTAAAATCTTTGGGAATACACACTGGACAAGGACTGAAACTCTCGATTGAATGGGGTGAGGGTGCAGTGTCTCATTTCGGTAGTGACAAATGCAAACAACAAACTAGCCTGAGAAAAAAAATCAAAGAACACAGGCAATCACAAGCCCATGTAAAAGCTGCTGACATACTTAAATGTGCTTCACGTGAAGCAATTCAAAAGCAAGTGCAGTCTATGCATAGATCAGATTACGAAACCACTTGTAGAGTTTTTCGAACGGCATATAAAATAGGCAAGCATAGCCAACCATTCACGGACATGCCAATTGATTTGAACTTACAGCAACTGAACGGGCTGAACACGGGCAGGGTTTTGCACTCTAATAAAAATAATTCGACCACCAGTAATAGTCGACCACATAGCAGATGAGCTGAAGAAAAAAATGGCAAAAGACATCAAACAAAAGAAAACTCTGTGTTTTGGTCGATGAATCTACCACTATTAGTGGTAAATCTGTGCTTGTTGTGTGTCTACTTTCAGCATTAGCTGATGCTGAGCCTGAAACATTTTTTTGGGAGCTGATCGAGTTGGATGGAACAACTGCTGATGACATCACAAAGGCTTTAATCTGTCTTGGAGGACATTTTAACGAGGACTTTTTAGGTGAGTGTTTAGTTTCTTTTGCATGTGATGGGGCTTCAGTAATGCTAGGGAAGAGAACAGGTGTTGCTACCCAGTTGTGTAGTAAATTCCCAGGCCTGTTTGTGTGGCACTGCTCGAATCATCGACTAGAGCTGGCAGTTGGGGATGTGGTCAAGGAGATCTCAGGGCTCAATCATTTTCAGATCTTTTTTGATAAACTCTACTCATTGTTTCATGCCTCCCCCAAAAATCAGAGGCAGTTAGCGCAGTGTGCACGAGAAGTCGGACAGCGTCTCCTGGTGATCGGGCGTGTTTTGTCCATCCGCTAGGTAGCTTCAAGTGAAAAGAGCGTCAGAGCAGTCTGGGAAAACTACAGAGTGCTTCATGATCACTTTTCAAATGCTGCAAACGACACAAGCAGGGATTCCAGAGACAGAGCAAAGTACAAGGGCCTTGATGATGTGCTCACATCTGCACCGTTTGTCAGCAATCTGGGACTGATGTATGATGCGCTCACAGAGCTCAGCGACCTCTCTCGGCAACTCCAAAAAAGAGAGATGACACTGCCTGAAGCAGATAGGCTGCTAACTCGAGAAATACGAGTTTTTGAATCCATGGTCTCCATGACTGGCCCACATATGACTACAGTTCATAGAGCTCTAGCTGAGAAGTCTTTCAAGGGTGAGAATGGCAGGCTTGTACAGATTCATGCAGGTCAGTTTTTCCGCAGTATGGTAGAGAATATGAGACACAGAATGACTTCCACAACCTCCTCTCATGTCAGCACAAGAGAAAGCTCATTACATGACCAGGACAATCAGCTAATACATGACATGAAAGTTCTCCATCCTGGTAGTTGGCCTGAAGAGGAGTTAGACATACAGTATGGGGACGCAGAGGTGCTACGTTTGTGCGAAGTGCTGAAAGTGGACAGAAGAGAGACTGTTCAGGGCTTTCGTGAATACAAGGAAATCAGGGCATCCCGTACACCTGCTGCCATGGAGCCTCTACTAAAAGCAGTCCGAACCATCGCTGTCTCCACTAGTGAGTGTGAGCGGGCATTCAGCAGCATGAATGATATCCTTACTGCAAAAAGGAATGCTCTCTCTGTCAGCCGACTGTCCAGTCTGGTTTTTATCAAATGTAATGGAGCACCGCTAGGACAGTTCAATCCAGAAAATTATGTGAGGTCGTGGCTGGCAAAGGGAAGGAGAAGTGCTGATGAAACAGCCTGTCCAGCTCCAGCCCCTGATACTGCTGCTCCCAAGGCCTTCTGGAGCCTCTTTTAACAATGTGAGTATAAAACAATACAAGACACTCTCTCTCTCACTCTCTCTCTCTCTCTTTTTCTCATTTTTTTTTATTTATTATTTTTTTTACAGAGAAATGTGTGTGTGAAAATGATCAACTAGTATATGGTTTATCTAAGCAACTAGTATAGGGTTTATCTAGGTAAACCAGGCAAAAACACATGGTACCCACGAGAGCCACAAGCGCGCGTGCTGTGCAGTTGCTAATTTAGAGTACTGGCACCTTTTTTATTCCAATTCAAGCACTGCTGAACTGGCTTTGACAGTGACAGTTTTTGATATTTCAAACATACAAGAATGCAACAATGTTCAGTCTTTACTGCAGTAAATGTACTGAAGCTGTAAAATACAGCTTCCACCTGAATGCATCAGTAAGAATAATCTAAGCATATCATGTATTATAGTACAACACTGGGCTGTGTACTTTTACTGTGGATACTTTAAGTACAATTAGCTGATTACAAAGCAGAACTTTCGTATTTTTACTGTGAAATACAGTAAATAAAAATATACTACAAAATTACATGTTGCCTAATAAACTGTAAAGAAAAAAAAGATTGTAAAAAATAACTATAACCATACAAATTCAACGTATGTGATTCAAATTCAGTTTTTAATGCAATAACGGAGGCGAGCAATTCTAATTCAACTATAAATTATTCAAACTCGTTTCTATGTCGCATACTTCGGCCCAAACAAAGTCAACCACCAACTTGACATAATAAACTGAGTAGCTAATCATCAGCGTTGATGAATGACCAATGAAGATAATAGTTGCATGGTAGTCCTCGAGAAGGCCCTCGGCTCTCGTCCCCATGGTACTCGTAGTCCACCTCTCTTCATGTTGATTGGGTGACATGGATCTGTTAGTTCAAAGACAAAGTAAAAAATGTCTTGTTTTCATCAACGGTAAAAAAGACAGTAACTACCCACATTCATTGTGAATGCGTTCACTAGGAGTATATGTTTATTTAATGTGCGTGACTGACCGACCAATCACTGCATGAATGTTGCCTCCAGATGTTCAGCGTTGCATCTCAGACACTTCTCATTTATCTGTTAAACACAAGAAGGAGAAAAAACGGACAAATAAATACTTTACGTTTGACATTTGCAATTAAATAAAAGGTTCCCTATGTTTGAAAAGCCAGTCTGATTTGGGGGAAAACACAGAGTAATTTCAATATGTCTAAAGGACATTGCCTCAAGTGTTTTCTTTTTTTTTTAGCTATTGTAAGTGTTTATTAGCAATGTTAGTTGAACGTGGTCAGATTGCATGTATCTGAATAAAATGTCCCTCAAAACACCATTCTAACCATTAAACAACTAGTATTTCATTCTTTCTATCTAGTATTTTTTTGTCTAAAGTTAACATTGGTTTTGTTCGTGGACCATGGACAAGGTCTAACTCCCTACGAAATGACAACAACGGTGTTTAACGCCAACAGGGATTCATCCCTACTGCTTGTCTGAGCTTTTTACAATGTGAATACAATGTTAGCATTGAAGCTAAAGTTATCTATGAAGAAAAGCTCAAAGATTAACACAAGGACTAAATGCGTATTTGAGTCAGATGAAATATTTTAACTCGAGCAATAACTTTGTGTGTCGCTGTGTCCTGAAAGCCTTTGAGATTCTCCTGCTGTCGTCTGGACGCTGTACAACTCAAACGGGACCAAAACATTATTGGTCTCACCGTTAACTACCGTTCATAGTTTTCAAGAAATTAGGTCCCATTGGAGACACAGGAAGGGGCGGGACTTTGCCTCTCTGTTGTCAGTGTTGCCGTAGTGACAGTGTGCATCTCTGCCAGCAGGTGGAGACTCTGCTATGAATCAGTGTGAGGACCGAGAGGACGGAGTCCTTCCCTCTAAAACCACTCAGGATGGGGGACATGACAGCCAGACCAAAGCTCAGAGGTGAGACGAGGATCTCGAAGTGTCCAGGACTCAGATCACTCCACCATCATGGTTCTCACTCAACAACATAAATATACATAATATTAACTAGATCGCTTTATTGAGTTTAAAATTGAACCTTTTCATTATCTGACTGTCCTGAGGTGAAGAATCAGGTCTTGGTCCAGACCTTTGTAGTCCATGTAGGGGATGATCTGAATCTAGTGTCGACTCTCCTGTTGAATCCATTTGTTTTCACTTTGGTGAACAATCACTGAGACCAGAAGCTTTAATTGCCTTCAATACTGTTAGTTGTCTGAGAAGAAGAAGCAGTAAAGTTTGATGAGTCAAATAAATATTCAGATTAAATATTAACCTGACATACACCTGGACCTGACGCTGTAACCTGCTGACACTTCAGCTGATCAGCTTCAAATATTGATATGATAGGAATGAAAGTTTAACTGGAAATTCAGATCTTTTCTCTGTTGGTCTGTTGGACCACAAAAACACAGTGTCGATCAAAAATAACTCACAACAGCTGATGGAATCTTCCACCTGAGTGGTTTGTAATTTATTATTTCATTGCTGAATGAATAATGTGATGGTCTGAACTGCCAAACATCTCCCACAATGCAACTTGCCCCTCACACTACTTAGTTTGACAGCAGATCATTTTATGTTTATTTGAACCACTCATAACATTGCAGATAGGAAGGGGGGTTTCCTCCATATCGTGACCTATATATCATGAAAATATTGTATTGGGATAATATCGTAGTAAAAGTATTTCTTAAATTGTATTTATTGCATCAGGATGCAGCAGCAGAGACCAGACTCCCCTGGACCTGGACCTGGACCCAGCTGTGTATCCATAAAGAGTGACCACTCTATGGGTCTCCTTATTGATTTTAAAGCTGAACAAGCTGCTGATGGAAGGTAAGAAATTAAACTGAACTTTCCTTACAGGATGAATCAGGTCTAGACCAGCACCTTAATCAATAACTCAGAGTCCACCAGCCCTGAATCCTGCAACCCGTGACAGACAGTCTCTTGTTTCCCTGAAGCTCTTACAGAAAGCCAATTAAAAATACCAATTAAATCCTTTTTAACTGGGATTAAACTACAGAATATGAAATAAACAATCCAACCTTAAAGAGCATACCATGCCCTGGGGTGGTTTGCAACCGAGTGTGAAGCAGCTGGGATGGGGATCAGCACCTCCAAATCTGAGGCCATGGTTCTCGACCGGAAAAAGGTGGCTTGCTCCCTCCAGGTCAGGGGAGAGTTCCTGCCTCAAGTGGAGGAGTTTAAGTATCTTGGGGTCTTGTTCACGAGTGAGGGAAGGATGGAACGTGAGATTGACAGGCGGATCGGTGCAGCGACTGCAGTAATGCGGTCGCTGTATCGGTCCGTTGTGGTGAAGAGAGAGCTGAGCCGAAAGGCGAAGCTCTCGATTTACCGGTCAATCTACGTTCCTACCCTCACCTATGGTCATGAACTTTGGGTCGTGACCGAAAGAATAAGATCCCGGATACAAGCAGCCGAAATGAGCTTCCTCCGCAGGGTGGCGGGGCGCTCCCTTAGAGATAGGGTGAGGAGCTCCGTCACGCGGGAGGAGCTCAGAGTAGAGCCGCTGCTCCTCCACATCGAGAGGAGCCAGTTGAGGTGGCTCGGGCATCTGTATCGGATCCCCCCTGGACGCCTCCCTCGGGAGGTGTTCCAGGCATGCCCCACCGGGAGGAGACCCCGAGGAAGACCTAGGACACGCTGGAGTGACTATGTCACCCGGCTGGCCTGGGAACGTCTTGGGGTCCTCCCGGAGGAGCTAGGGGAAGTGTCCGGGGAGAGAGAAGTCTGGGCGTCCCTGCTCAGGCAGCTGCCTCCGCGACCTGGCTCCGGATAAGCGGAAGACAATGGATGGATGGATGGATGGAACCTTAAAGAGACAATGAGGAGAAAACCTCTTGAAAGAAAAGACTCATAGACGGGAAAAGTAAAGAGTTAATGACATAGAAGAGTAGCGGCCAGGCTAAGCTAAGCTAAGAACAGAAAGACTCCAAACTAACAGACACCAAACTCGAGCACCGTCTTCCTCTCACTCAAGGGAGGTTGTAGAGTATTAAGTAAGACGCTTTATATCCACCACACTCTTATTTTAGGTTTTAACGTAACTGATAATACCTGAGGAGGTGTCTATTATCAGGAAGTAATGGACTACGTGAAGGACAGAACCATCAGACACCCAGTGGAGATTTTGCAACCAAAATGTAAAGTTGTTTCACGAGTCATAACTCCGTTTCCCCATCATTGTCACCCCATAATGTTCTAATGCAACGGAAACATTGTCCACTGATCCTGTTAATAGGACGGACCTTAAATAGGACTTGGAAATGATTCTAATCCGCTCAGCTCATAGAACCCTTAGGCACAGCTACAAACCACAAAGCTAACATTATGCTAGCAAAACGCTGAGTGCAGCACTAAGACGGGTGTTCACGGGTCCACAACATGTTCTAATGTGACCCAGATCCATTTATAGTATTGATTCTGACACTAGCATCAACTCTTAGAGCAAGACTCATCAATATAAAGATAAACAGAGCAAACTGATTCATGAAGCTCAACTAGTTAGAATCTGAAATTGTATTAAATGTATCAGGATGCAGCAGCAGAGACCAGACTCCCCTGGACCTGGACCCAGCTGTGTGTCCATGAAGAGTGACCGGTCTATGCCTCGCAATATTAAATTTAAAGCTGACCAAGCTGATGATGGAAGGTAAGAACTGAACCTGAACCCTCCTTAGAGGATGAATCAGGTCTAGACCAGCCAGAGAAAAGTTACGAGTCAGTGAGACGCTAAATTGGCTAACGTGACAGCTACTGCAAGCTAAACTAAGCTATGCTAAGCTGGGTTTACATCGGAGCTGCTAGAAAACCCAGCATCAGACTCCAAAGGGCTCTGACCGTACGTGATGCATTTGGAGTGAGACCGCTTTGGTCCAAACAGATAAAGAAATCCAGAGGAATCAGGTACAGGCAACAGATCAAAGTCCCGGAACAGGTACGAAGGGAGAAATGTATACATATCAGGTACTGGATCAGGCCAGGATTCAGGTTTTCATGGAAAGCAAAGGCATTGGCAACATTGGAACTTTGATCTTTTCTGACTTTAATCCCTCAAGAGGCCGTTCAAGGCAAGCAAGCAGCAACCAGAGAGACATTCTACACCACCAGCTACACCATCTGGTCCAAGACCTGAATGAGTTTTACTTTAGGGTTTGAGAAGCCAACATTCACACAACCAGTGTATCTGGTATTTAGTATTGTTGTTTCCTGGATTCAGGTCCAGATTTTGACTTTTAAGTGCAAAGTATATACATATGAAATATACAAATACAAATATACCCTCTGCTGGTTGAAACTAGATGGAAACACCAGTTCTGTAAAGTGAAGCCAAGGCTGAAGTGCCTTAAACTGTCATTCTCTCTGCTGGCCACCAGGGGGTGACTCCTCTCTAGTAGAAGTCTATAAGAAAATGGTCCTACTTCTCTCTTGATGTATTATCTCAGTAAACATTGTAAACATGAGTTTATGGTCTCAATCTCTAGTTTCAAGTCTTCTTCAATCCAGCATGATGTTCATTTAGTACATTATGGTCCATTTAGAGTCCACCAGACCAGAAAGCAGGGGATGTCTTAGGGGGCGGGGCTTAACTGCTTGGTTGACAGGTCCATTTAGAGTCCAACAGACGAGAAAGCAGGGGATGCTATAGGGGGCGTGGCTACCTGTAGTGGAGCAGATAAGTGCTAGAATCTTTCAATTTGTGATACAAGCGTGAAAAATGGCATGAGCAGTCTCCATGGGTCACTTGACAAGAAAATTGTCCGAGACATTTGAAATTTCAAGATGGCGGCCATTTTTCAAGATGGCCGACACCTTAGTGGAACAGGTAAGTGATATAATGGTTTATTTGGTGATACAATCATGAAAATTGGCATGAGCAGTCTCCATGGGTCATGTAGAAGAAATTGTGTTACCTTACAATTCTTATTTGGTTTTGGTATAATGTTCCTTTCTCTCTAAACATCAAATGTCCTGCTGAGCTGCATTCATTGTATGTAACCCTTGCCATGTTGATGAAAAGACCCTTTGATCTGTCCCCCTTCCTGGACCGTCTCCGAAACACCTTCATCTCACATACTTGATCAAGGCCTTCATGAATGGCCCCTGTTGTGACACTATGTAGAAAGAACCCAGCTGTTCCGAGGGAAGTCACACCTTTGTTGTCTCAGGACGTCTCTTCCTCTTGGGAGAGACGCGTATTGAATCTATGTAAATCCACTGTTTAGACCTGCCCCCTTGGTTCTGTATAAAGTTGTCCCTTACCTCACATCATTTAGAATGGACTTTGTGGCAACGCGACATTGTCTTTTCTCCACTGTCAGTGATTAAACCTCATTTGAACCAGCCACAGAATTGGACCTGAAGAGTTTTCTTCCACAGTCACTTGACAAGAAAATTGTCCGAGACATTTGAAAATTTCAAGATGGCGGCCATTTTTCAAGATGGCCGCCACCTTAGTGGAACAGGTAAGTGATATAATGGTTTATTAGGTGATGTGAGCTGTGTCCCAATTCAGGGTCTGCAGCCTTTGGAGGCTGCATTCAAAGGCCGCTTACGTCACAGAGCTGCGCGAAGGCTGTCCCAATTCGTCCAAATTCGAAGGCTCCTCCAAATGCGGCCGACAAATGTGTCCACCTTTTCCCTGTATTCGGAGGATGCACCGCTACTATCCTTCGCGGCCTCCCATATCCCAAGATGCTTTGCGTGCCGCTGTTCAACCAACAATGGCGGCGAAAGACGGCAGCAGCACCGGCACCGGCAGCAGTGCCGAATACACATTTAAATGTAAGTAACGGGTTTTTGCTTAACGTCGGACGTTCAAGGGGCCTTAAAACACATTTGAGTGTAGAGGCCAGCTACGTGATGTAGCTTAAGGCTGTTGATACGAGGAGCTCAGTTAACGTTAGCCTTTAAACGTAACGTAAGCCTAAAACCCTTCACTTTCAAATGTTACAAGCTCCGATGGTAACTTATATCTTATTGTAACCGTGGAGCTGTTCAGTTAATTTGTTCTCGTTGTAAGTTGTGTAGGCTACAGTTCGCTCCTCTCGCAGCTGAACATATAACGTTAACGATGGGTTGTGAGCCCCGCTGTATTTCTAGGCTGTAAAACTGTAAACGTTTGGATTGAATACAGAGCTAACCTTAGGAGCATTATTACTGTTAATATCGTTATTATATCGTACAATCATTTTGCATGTTGACATAACAGGAAATTTGCTTCACATGTCGTTTTGTTGTAGGGAGCAAGGAGCAGACTGAGGATTTGATCAAACTCCGGGTCCGGGATGAGAACGACCACCTGTTGAGGCCAAGAACACAGGACCACCGACAGCAGCAAGAAAGAGGAAAACAGATGACTTGCTGGATTTGATCAGGGAGGACATGACGTTACAGAGGGAGAGCGAGGAAAGAGAGAGGATGGAGAGACTTTTTAGTTTATTGGAGAGGTTGAGACGGCATTTAATTTTTTGGGGGGTGGTGGTTTTTTTTCGGTTCGATTAAGTTCTGTGCTGATTTGTAATTTAAATTGTTAATTAAAAATATTGTATTGTTCCATTTTCTTTTCCAAATATTGTATATAGTTAAATTAAAATCGTATAACCTTGTAACATTATCTGTTCCATTTCTTATTCAAGTCAACTTTTGAACTGCTTTTCAGTGACAAGAAAATAATTTATTTTTTGTGTAATTAACAAATATTTACAAAGTTACAATAACTATTGACAAGTGGGTGTTCTTAACATGTAGAACTATTTACAAAAGATCAGCCGAAATAACTATTTACAGAGAACATATATACAGTATGGACTGAGCAGGAGTCCCTGGTGGTGCTGCTGGACTGGATGGGATGCCACAATAAGGACCCTGGACTCTTCTGGCTCTGAGTGGGACATCATCTGGAAGGTGGGGGGTGTGGGATGCATGTCTCCACTGTCCACCACATCGTCCATCATCGGGGTTTGCAGGGCTGATGCAATCGACGGATGCCATGTCACTAAAATGTTTAAAAGAGAGGCAAGAATAAAATATTGAATTAAGTCAGGGTTATTTACAGGGCTCGTACACATTTTACTATTCAATTCAATCACTTTATAAGCCAAGCATTTAAACTAAAATCCACGCACTTTTCAGACCTTGAAAAACAGCATTAAATTACAGCATTTTCAAAGATTTTACATTTTAAGCACCTGTACGAACCCTGTATTAAGTCTTATGGTTAAATGACATTATCCATGTCAATCTATACTTAATATGGCTTGTCACTTAGCGGTATCATTTATTAACGGGTATATTAATTACCACGTACTACGCTAACTATGTATGAACATTAATATGGGTTAAAATAACGGCTTTAACGTTACCTCCCCACGGCTCTCCCAGCTGGACATAAACAAGCCGCCGGTGTCGCCGCAGCTGCCTCTCCTCTTGCTCAAAAAAAAAATATATATATATTATAAAACCCCATCATGTTCATCTGTCGTATTTTTGTTTTGACCGGTGTTTTTCCCGGGCTTGGCCGGCAGAAGTGATGACGTTGCGACGCAATCAGGAAATGCTCCGTAGGTTAGACCGTCCCATTTACCGACGGTTGACCCAGCCTTCGGAGGAGTCTCCGAAGGTGTTGCCTCCGTAGACCGCGAAGGCTGGGTCCTCGGAAAGGCTGCAGACCCTGAATTGGGACACAGCTAGTAATTGGCATGAGCAGTCTCCATGGGTCACTTGACAAGAAAACACTCCCAGCCACTTGAAATGACTATTTTCAAGATGGCCGCACCCTGGATCCTCAAAAGATCAATTTGGATGCAGTAGCCCTGTGTAGTCATGAAGAGGCAGTCACACGTATCTTCCTCCATGCCCAGCATGCAGTGAAACAAGAACACAAATCCCTGTTGTTCGATGCCAATGACACAGACATTGTAATCATAGCCACTTCTGTTATGCCCTCTTTGATGCAACTTGGCCTTGAGAAAATGTGGTTGACTTTTGGCAAAGGAGAGAAGACAAGATGGATCCCAATACATGAGGTGGTTTCAGCCATAGGACCAGAGAAAACATGTGGTATCCTCTTCTTCCATCCATTCAGTGGTTGTGATATTGTGTCATCCTTCCATGGCAAATCAAAGAAGTCTGCCTGGAAAACATGGGACATGTGTGATAAGGTCTCACAAACATTTGCAAGACTCAGCGAATGTCCCTCTGCAGTCGAAGATAAATGACCTGCAAGCTTTGGAGAGATTTGTTGTGCTAATGTATGACAGGTCCAGCGATGTCACAACTGTAGACAAGGCCAGGCGTGATCTCTTTGCCAGAAAGCAAAGACAATAAGACTTGATCCCACCAACTCAAGCAGCACTCAAAGAACATGCCAAACGTGCTACTTATGAAGCTGGATACGTGTGGGGCGAGGCATGGAAGCGACATCTACAAATGCCAAGCCATCCAACTGGGGATGGGTGGAACAGGACGAGGAGTGGAAAGTCTTCTGGACTCCACTTTTAGAAGACTTGTTGGGAATTGACCAAATGTGGTTGCACCAAGGTAGTGATGTCCAAATGAAGCTTCGTGAAGCTTCCGAAGCTTCGTGAAGCTTCAGATTGCCACGCTCTACCTCCTGAGCTAAACCCCGCCTCTTCATGACTACACAGGGCTACTGCATCCAAATTAATCTTTTGAGGATCCAGGGGGCGGCCATCTTGAAAATAGAAATTTCAAGTGGCTGGGAGTGTTTTCTTGTCAAGCAACCCTTAGAGACTGCTCATACCAATATGCATGCTTGTGTATTTAAGTATCTAAGTATTTATATCGCTTAACTGCTCCATTTAGGTGGTGGCCATCTTGAAAAATGGCCGCCATCTTGAAATTTCAAGTAGCTGTGGGTAGCTTATTGTCAAGTGACCCACAGAAACTGCTCATGCCAACTTTCATGCTTGTATCACCAAATATTCCATTATATCACTTAACTGTTCCACTAAGGTGTCGGCCATCTTGAAACATGGCCGCCATCTTGAAATTTCAAACGTCTCGGACAATTTTCTTGACCCATGGAGACTGAAGTATGCCAATTTTCACACTTGTATCATAAAAAAAAAGATTCTGACAAAAATAAGCACTTACCTGCTCCACCACTCCAAAAAAACAAAATGTTACGCTATAGTAAACCGAGATGCGTCAAGTAGTGATGTCCAAATGAAGCTTCGTGAAGCATTTTCTTTATTTTCTCAGCCCAATAGATTGCGCTCTCTGTTCAACAAAGGGTTGAAAGCAATGGAAATATATCGGCCTTCAACCCTTTGTCGAACAGAGAGCGCCATCTATTGGGCTCAGAAAATAAAGAAAATGCTTCACGAAGCTTCATTTGGACATCACTACTTTTCAAATTGTAACTCAGTAACTACTTTAGTTACTTTCTGGGAGAAGTAACTAGTACTTTAACTAGTTACTTTTTTAGAGTAACTTGCCCAACACTGCTGATTGACAGGTTGCTACCACGCTACCAATGCTACTTATATACTAAGATGACTTTAACATTTAGCTGTAAAGTTGACCTTGAATTATGAAGCTAACTTTGTTATCAGCTTCACACCAAAATCCATATGGATCAAGATCCAGTAAGGTTGCTGCTCTGGGTGCCGCTCTGACGCTTATGTTCGTCAGATCCACCTTTTGTGCAGAAACCGAGGCTTCAAAACTGTAGTCAACAAACCAACAGGCGATGTTGCCATGACGACGTCCACTTCTGATCTCCAGTCTGTGGTTTAGTGACTCTTTAAACTTGGTTTTCTCCACAGAGTTCAGCAGATCTCAGAGGTTCTGTTGACCCAGCAGCATCAAACAGACCTGGACTCCATATTTATGGTGAGTACATGTACAAGCTCACCTTTCACTATTAACCACATCAACTACAGATTCAATGCTGAACAGGTTCTAGTGGTCTCCATGCTGCTCAGACCCACACATGAATCCCATGTTGGGTTCTTTAGAGTTCATGTTCAGTTTATCCTTCTGTTCCAGCTGCTGGAGGAGAACATCAGCACTTTTGTGAAGAACGAGCTGAAGAAGATCCAGAAGGTCCTGAGTCCAGATTACCCAGAATGCTTGGAGAGTGAGGGCGAGGAGTTGTTGGACGGTGAGGATGAAGAGCAGAGGAGGAGCAGAGAGGCATTTCAGAAGATCACAGTGCACTTCCTGAGGAGAATGAAGCAGGAGGAGCTGGCTGACTGTCTGCAGATCAGTAAGAGGATTTTAACAGATTTAACATGGTGGAAAGAAGAGAAGGATTCAACATGAAGAACTTCATATTTCTCCTAATAGGCTGCACACAACTTCAATGTTTAGGTTCTCTGGTTGTCTACAGACCCGATTACAGCCGATGTCATCATAAATATGCGTACGCATGTTGTCACCGTTGATGTTGTTTCGCTTCAACCATCCAGACGAGTTAGAAGCTTTAAACAGTGAATTTAAACTGTTAGCAGCATCTAAATGTCTGCTTGTTACGTGTTCGGTTGTCAGAATCGATATTCCAACAGTCTCGAGTTCTACTGAGTTCAGACAGGATCACGACCGTTTCAGAGGAACAGGTGTTTCACTTCACCCAGTGACCGTGTTAACTGGTGACTTTCAGCTAGGAACTAAATAGTTGGTAGATGAAAACAAAAATGTATTTAAAACAGGCTTCTACGAGGACACCTCCATGTTTTCAATGGTGGCGTCTTAATCATGAAAGAAGCTCATGAAGTCACTACTACTGAGGACTATAGGAATACATGGCTCTAACACATGGCTTGTTCATAGACTGTAAAAGGGTCTGTAGGATCCACTAACTGGGTTCCTTTGTTGTTTATCCAGGAACCGCTGGTGCAGTGTACCAACGTAAACTCAAGTCTAACCTCAAGAAGAAGTTCCAGTGTTTGTTTGAGGGCATCACTAAAGCAGGAAACCCAACCCTCCTGAATCAGGTCTACACGGAGCTCCACGTCACAGAGGGAGGGACTGCAGAGGTCAATGACCAACATGAGGTCAGACAGATTGAAACGGCATCCAGGAAACCAGACAGACCAGAAACAACCATCAGACAAGAAGACATCTTTAAAGGCTCACCTGGAAGGGATGGACCAATCAGAACAGTGATGACAAAGGGAGTGGCTGGCATCGGGAAAACAGTGTTAACACAGAAGTTCACTCTGGACTGGGCTGAAGACAAAGCCAACCAGGACATACAGTTCACGTTTCCATTCACTTTCAGAGAGCTGAACCTGCTGAAAGAGAAGAAGTTCAGCTTGGTGGAACTCATTCATCACTTCTTCACCAAAACCAAAGAAGCAGGAATCTGCAGGTTTGAAGGGTTCCAGGTTGCGTTCATCTTTGACGGTCTAGACGAGTGTCGACTTCCTCTGGACTTCCACAACAACGAGATCCTGACTGATGTTACAGAGTCCACCTCGGTGGATGTGCTGCTAACAAACCTCATCAGGGGGAAACTGCTTCCCTCTGCTCGTCTCTGGATAACCACAAGACCTGCTGCAGCCAATCAGATCCCTCCTGGGTGTGTTGACATGGTAACAGAGGTCAGAGGGTTCACTGACCCACAGAAGGAGGACTACTTCAGGAAGAGGTTCAGAGATGAGGAGCAGGCTAACGGGATCATCACCCACATCAAGACCTCACGAAGCCTCCACATCATGTGCCACATCCCGGTCTTCTGCTGGATCACTGCTACAGTTCTGGAGGACGTGTTGAAGACCAGGGAGGGAGGAGAGCTGCCCAATACCCTGACCGACATGTACATCCACTTCCTGGTGGTTCAGTCCAAACTGAAGAATGTCAAGTATGATGGAGGAGCTGAGACGGATCCACACTGGAGTCCACAGAGCAGAGAGATGATTGAGTCTCTTGGAAAACTGGCTTTTGAGCAGCTGCAGAAAGGAAACCTGATCTTCTATGAACCAGACCTGAAAGAGTGTGGCATCGATATCAAAGCAGCCTCAGTGTACTCGGGAGTGTTCACACAGGTCTTCAGAGAGGAGAGAGGACTGTACCAGGACCAGGTGTTCTGCTTTGTCCATCTGAGTGTTCAGGAGTTTCTGGCTGCTCTTCATGTCCATCTGACCTTCGTCAACTCTGGTGTCAATCTGATGGCAGAAGAACAAACAACCTTCTCGTGGTTTAAAGTCTGCAGACACAAACCTAAACTATCACATCTGCACCAGAGAGCTGTGGACAAGGCTTTACAAAGTCCAAACGGACACCTGGACCTGTTCCTCCGCTTCCTTCTGGGTCTGTCACTAGAGACCAATCAGAAACACCTACGAGGTCTGCTGACAGAGACAGGAAGTAGCTCACAGACCAATCAGGAAGCAGTCCAGTACCTCAAGAAGAAGCTTGATCAGAAGCTGTCTCCAGAGAGAAGCATCAATCTGTTCCACTGTCTGAATGAACTGAATGATCGTTCTCTGGTGGAGGAGATCCAACAGTATCTGACTTCAGGACGTCTCTCCTACAATAAACTGTCTCCTGGTCAGTGGTCAGCTCTGGCCTTCATCTTACTGTCATCAGAAAAACATCTGGACGTGTTTGACCTGATGGAATACTCTGCTTCAGAGGAGGCTCTTCTGAGGCTGCTGCCGGTGGTCCAAGCCTCCAGCAAAGCTCTGTAAATATAGTTTTTCATTCAGAAAACAACAAACCATCTTGGAATTACAAGGTTCTATCTGCATTCTGAACGATTTCATTGGTTTTCCCAAATGCAAAAGTTATATGTGGAACATGTCCTTTTCATACATCCATCCATCCATCCATTTTCTTCCGCTTTATCCGGGACCGGGTCGCGGGGGCAGCTGCCTGAGCAGGGACGCTCAGACTTCCCTCTCCCCGGACACTTCCCCCAGCTCCTCCGGGAGGACCCCAAGGCGTTCCCAGGCCAGCCGGGTGACATAGTCACTCCAGCGTGTCCTGGGTCTTCCTCGGGGTCTCCTCCCGGTGGGGCATGCCTGGAACACCTCCCGAGGGAGGCGTCCAGGGGGCATCCGATACAGATGCCCGAGCCACCTCAACTGGCTCCTCTCGATGTGGAGGAGCAGCGCCTCTACTCCGAGCTCCTCCCGTGTGACGGAGCTCCTCACCCTATCTCTAAGGGAGCGCCCCGCCACCCTGCGGAGGAAGCTCATTTCGGCCGCTTGTATCCGGGATCTTATTCTTTCGGTCATGACCCAAAGTTCATGACCATAGGTGAGGGTAGGAACGTAGATTGACCGGTAAATTGAGAGCTTCGCCTTTCGGCTCAGCTCTCTCTTTACCACGACGGACCGATACAACGACCGCATTACTGCAGCCGCTGCACCGATCCGCCTGTCAATCTCACGTTCCATCCTTCCCTCACTCGTGAACAAGACCCCAAGATACTTAAACTCCTCCACTTGAGGCAGGAACTCCCCCCCGACCTGGAGGGAGCAAGCCACCTTTTTCCGGTCGAGAACCATGGCCTCAGATTTGGAGGTGCTAATCCTCATCCCTGCTGCTTCACACTCGGCTGCAAACCGCCCCAGGGCATGCTGGAGGTCCTGGCTCGAAGGAGCCAACAGGACCACATCGTCTGCAAAAAGCAGGGATGAAATCCAGTGGCTCCCGAACCAGATCCCCTCCGGCCCACGGCTGCGCCGAGAAATCCTGTCCATAAAAATAATGAACAGGACCGGTGACAAAGGGCAGCCCTGCCGGAGTCCAACATGGACCTGAAACAGGTCTGACTTACTGCCGGCAATGCGAACCAAGCTCCTGCTCGGGTCATACAGGGACCGAACAGCCCTTAGCAGAGGGCCCCCGACCCCGTACTCCCGAAGTACCTCCCACAGAATGCCACGAGGAACACGGTCGAATGCCTTCTCCAAGTCCACAAAACACATGTGGACTGGTTGGGCAAACTCCCATGAACCCTCGAGCACCCTGCAGAGGGTATAGAGCTGGTCCAGTGTTCCACGGCCAGGACGAAAACCGCATTGTTCCTCCTGAATCTGAGGTTCGACTATCGGCCGAATTTTCCTCTCCAGTACCCTGGAATAGACTTTCCCGGGGAGGCTGAGAAGTGTGATCCCCCGATAGTTGGAACACACCCTCCGGTCCCCCTTTTTAAATAGAGGGACCACCACCCCGGTCTGCCAGTCCAGAGGCACTGTCCCCGACCGCCACGCGATGTTGCAGAGACGTGTCAGCCACGACAGCCCCACAGCATCCAGAGACTTGAGGTACTCGGGGCGGATCTCATCCACCCCCGGTGCCTTGCCACCGGGAAGCTTCTTAACTACCTCGGTGACTTCAGCCCGGGTAATGGGTGGATGAACCTCCGAGTCTCCAGCCTCTGCTTCCTCAATGGAAGACGTGTCAGTGGGGTTTAGGAGATCCTCGAAGTATTCCTTCCACCGCCCGACGATATCCCCAGTCGAAGTCAGCAGCTCCCCACCTCCACCGTAAACAGTGTTGGTGGAGGGCTGCTTCCCCTTCCTGAGGCGCCGGATGGTTTGCCAGAATTTCCTCGAGGCCAACCGATAGTCCTCCTCAATGGCCTCCCCGAACTCTTCCCAGACCCGAACCTTTGCTTCAGCGACTACCCGCGCTGCAGCACGCTTGGCCTGCCGGTACCCGTCAGCTGCCTCGGGAGTCCCCCGAGCCAACCAGGTTCGGTAAGACTCCTTCTTCAGCTTGACAGCATCCCTTACTTCCGGTGTCCACCACCGGGTTCGGGGATTGCCACCACGACAGGCACCGGAGACCTTACGGCCACAGCTTCGAACAGCCGCGTCCACAATGGAAGCAGAGAACAAGGTCCATTCGGACTCAATGTCCCCAGCCTACCTCGGGATCTGGTCAAAGCTCTCCCGGAGGTGGGAGTTGAAGACCTCCCTGACAGGGGGTTCCACCAGACGTTCCCAGCAGACCCTCACAACACGTTTAGGTCTGCCAAGTCTGTCCAGCTTCCTCCCCTGCCAGCGGATCCAACTCACCACCAGGTAGTGATCAGTTGACAGCTCAGCCCCTCTCTTCACCCGAGTGTCCAAGACATACGGCCGGAGGTCAGATGACACAACCATAAAGTTGATCATTGACCTCCGGCCTAGGGTGTCCTGGTGCCACGTGCACTGATGGACACCCTTATGCTTGAACATGGTGTTCGTTATGGACAAACTGTGACTAGCACAGAAGTCCAATAACAGAACCCCATTCGGGTTCTGATCGGGGAGGCCGTTCCTCCTAATCACGCCCCTCCAGGTAACACTGTCATTGCCCACGTGAGCGTTGAAGTCCCCCAGTAAAACAATGGAGTCCCCGGTTGGAGCACTCTCAAGTACCCCTCCCAAGGACTCCAAGAAGGCCGGGTACTCTGCACTGCCGTTTGGCCCGTAGGCCGAAACAACAGTGAGAGACCTATCCCCGACCCGAAGGCGCAGGGAGACGACCCTCTCGTTCACCGGGGAAAACTCCAACACATGGCGGCTGAGCTGGGGGGCTATAAGCAAGCCCACACCAGCTCGGCGCCTTTCACCGCGGGCAACTCCAGAGTAGAAGAGAGTCCAGCCTCTCTCAAGGAGTTGGGTTCCAGAGCCCAGACTGTGCGTGGAGGTGAGCCCAACTACCTGTAGCCGGTAGCGCTCTACCTCCTGCACTAGCTCAGGCTCTTCCCCCCCCAGTGAGGTGACATTCCATGTCCCCATGGCTAGAGTCACCGTCCGGGGATTGGGTCGCCGGGGCACCCGCCCAGGACAGCCACCCAAATCCCACCGCACCGGCCCCCGTCGCTTCTTCGGGCTGCGCCCGGCCGGATCCCGTGGGCACAGACCCGGCCACCAGACGCTCGCCTGCGAGCCCCAACCCCGGGCCTGGCTCCAGGGTGGGGCCTCGGTGACGCCAATCCGGGCGACGTACACTTCCTTTTATGTTTTTTCTTCATAAGGGGTTTCTGAACCGCTCTTAGTCTGACCTGTCACCTAGGACCTGTTTTCCTTGGGAGACCCTACCAGGGGCATTAAGCCCCGGACAACATAGCTCCTAGGATCATTCAGGTGCTCAAACCCCTCCACCACGGTAAGGTGTCGGTTCAAGGAGGGGCCTTTTCATACATAGATTTCAAATATGTTCCTCTTCTTGGGAATGGGTTTAATGCAAACAGGACCTTCTAACCCCAATGCTGCTCACGCAAGACACAAAGTGAATTTTCACGCATCATAATTGCATACAATGTCAATCAAAGATGTGAATAGAAGCCATTTCGCAATGGGCAGCGCAAATGACACAAATAACACAACACATACAAGGCGAATTCACGGAAGTCTCACGAACCAAGAACTTGTGTGACGCTTTGTGTTTCAATGTTGAGATTCTCATTCTGTGGAGACGAGGCTATAATCTCAGACAGGATGGCGTTTGGTTTCCCGGCTTCATATGCTAATGCTAGCCAGATAATGCTAGCTTCCTATATATTCCTAATGTTGCCATACTAATCGTAGAAAGCCAGTGTTAGCCGGCTAGCATGGTAGCTAACAATGAAAATAAACGTATTAGCAAGACTGATCTGTGTACTGTGAGCTGGTGTTTATCCTGCTGTCTTTCACAAGGCTTGATCTTGAGGTTTCTTCTAAGCGTTGCGTTGGCGTGACATTTCCTCTGCTCCTTGTTGCTGCTGCCACTGAGCAACCACAGCAACATGACAAAGAAGCAGAACCCGATTGGTCTTCCTGTGTGCATTTGACCTGCTGATTGGCTCACAAGTAGAACCTTAGAGAACCAAGGTGGTTTGACTTTGGAAATAGAACCTTTTTGTTTCCTTAATAAAACACCTCACATAATGTTACTAAGTTGTCATAGAATAAGAATATGTGAATAACTTAATTATGACAAAAATGTCAGTTAGAACCTGAGGTGATGAACAGTTGTTTGTAATTGTTTCATCACTAATTTCTGGTTCCTCTTCAGACTCAGTGGCTGTAACCTCTCAGAGAGAAGCTGTGAAGGTCTGTCCTCAGTTCTCAGCTCCCAGTCCTCCAGTCTAAGAGACCTGGACCTGAGTAACAACGACCTGCAGGATTCAGGAGTGAAGCTGCTGTCTGCTGGCCTGAAGAGTCCACACTGTCGACTGGAAACTCTCAGGTCAGATTCAACTACTTTGAGAAGTTTACCTATGAAGCTTTCAGTGATGTGTTTACATGCACCAAATATTCAGTTATTTATATTCACGTAATACTAAAAAGACACGTTTGCTACTAATCTGTTGACATGGCTGATGAAATACTGTTTCTGCTGCTAACGACTTGCCAGCCAAAGAACGAAACAAAACAAAACTTTTGTCAAAACGAAACCTCTTTGTTAAAATAATTTTTCCGTAAACGAATAAATTCACCCAAGGAGGAGATCGGAGACATAAGTAAAGTCGACGTCTGACTTTAATCTTGTACAAGAGGAGCAGTTACAGTGCAACAACGTGTGAGGATGCTACAGAGGAAGTGCTCAAATCACTGTTGTGACTTGAGTCTTTTAAAGGCACAGGAGATGATGCGTCATTGACAGTTAATCTTCATGCAGAACTAGACGTCATGACTACCAGGCCTCTGATAACATTTAGACACCTTGAGATATAGCTGGGAGCATTAGGTTAACAGTGGATTTACTAAAGTGACGACAATCCAATCCATCCTTCATACATGGGCCCCCCAGAGTCGTAAAACTCTCAAATATATCATTTTCTGGAATCTTAACAATGTTGGTGCCCCAGCAAGGAATAATAAACTCATGATGTTATACAAAATTCTTATAACACTCTTGTTTATGTTTTCCCTGCCGTTCCATGTTTTAATAGTTTTATAAATCCACCTGGTGTTTATAAATGCTGTTGCAAACGTCAGTCTACGTTTGTGAACGTCACTCCATGAACATGTGAGCCTGAACTACAACACCAGACTGTCTCTGCTGTCGAGGTGGAGCCAGTTTGAACCACTTTCTATACAGTTGAGTTTATTGAGTTTTATATGAAATGAACTAATACTCTTGTTACGGTGGCTGAAGCAGCAGGGAGGACCCACATGCAGACTCAAAGCTGCAGATGCAATGAAGACATATTATTCATGAAAACACCCCCTAGTGGCCAGCAGAGAGAATGCAGCTTTAAGGACCTTCAGGCTTGACTTCACTTTTCTGAACCAGAGGTTGATGCCTGATTGGAATATCAACTCTGACAACTGAACATGAACCAACCAGACATTTTGATGCTGCTGACAGTTTTAATTCAAAGTTAAAAGCTTCTAACTCGTCTGCACGGCGGAGACAAAACGCCATTTTAACACCAACATGTGCACACACATTTATGATGACAATGACTGTAAAAGGCTCTATAGCAAGGGTCACTAAGAGGTGGAGCTTGGCCCAGATCCAGACCCAGACCCCGTCCTATCTGGACCCAGACCCATAACTGATAGATCATTGAGAATTATTTAATGATGACGGAGCGTTTCCATTTTACTGCTGCAGCGTTAGCATCACTACACTGGTTCAGATGGTTGGAGGCTAAATCATCTCACTGGTTGCTACTCACAGACACTAAATTACCCAGTAATGCAACGGGGTGAAACGTTAACTCCGAACTTAATCAAATCTGGGCAAACTGGAGTTTCTGTGAGTGACGTTTCTATGGTGACAACTGACGAGACTCACTGACAGCTGACAGATGGATCAGAGAGTGGAGGTGATAAACGTCAGTCAGGTCGGTGAAATCTAGAGCCGATAGATAAGTTCACACGGCTGCTCTCAAAGAGGAACGCTGACCATGAGAACAGAGCTTTGAATCAAGACAGACTCTTTTCTTCCAACTGGCAGTTGAACACCTGAATGCCTCATATGTTCTGAGACTCTTAAGAAGCACATTTTCAAAGCTGTGTTTTGTATTTTACTGTTATTATCAGAGTACTTGTTATTCATAATTCCTCCAGTTCAATATGAAAACTATAAACATTGTTGAAATGTTATTGAATTACAGCCTTTTTTCTTTGCTCGATGGTTTAAAATCAATACCAGATCTTTGTTGGCACACCAGGTCTGAAGACAGACCACATAGACTGTTTCAACTGTTGTTTCTTCTCTTTTCTAACGCTTCAATTTCTCTCTCAATCATTTCAGCTCGTCTCTATTCTTTCTTTTAACGTCCTCCTCTGTCCATCTCTGTCCATCACTCAGCCACGCTTATCCCACCCAGGACAACATCAACACAGCAAAAGACAAATATCACTTTTTCTCATTTTAAAAAGTGGACAAATGGACATAAGTCTCTGTAAAGTCCCCAGAAGTGACAGTAGTGTGTGTCTTCAGTCTGTCAGGTTGTCTGATCACAGAGGACGGCTGTTCTTCTCTGGCCTCAGCTCTGGACTCCAACCCCTCCTATCTGAGACAGCTGGACCTGAGCTACAATCATCCAGGAGACTCAGGAGTCAAGCTGCTGTCTGCTGGACTGGAGGGTCCACACTGGAGACTGGACACTCTCAGGTGAGGACAGGTGGACAGACATCAGACTGGACACTCTCAGGTGAGGACAGATGGACAGACATCAGACTGGACACTCAGGTGAGGACAGATGGACAGACATCAGACTAGGGAGACTCAGGTGAGGACAGATGGACAGACATCAGACTGGACACTCTCAGGTGAGGACAGATGGACAGACTTCATACTGGACACTCAGTTGAGGACAGATGGACAGACATCAGACTAGGGAGACTCAGGTGAGGACAGATGGACAGACATCAGACTGGACACTCTCAGGTGAGGATAGATGGACAGACATCGGACTAGACACTCTCAGGTGAGGACAGATGGACAACAGCTCCAGACTGTGTCTCCGTCTCTGACTGAGGAACTGGGGTTCATGTTTAATGGTGGACCTGATTGAGGTCTCTGAATGTCTTCCTGCAGGGTGGACCATGGGGGACAGCAGAATCTGAGACCTGGTCTGAGGAAGTGTGAGTATGTTTTCAGTAACTCAGCTGCTCCAGATTTGAACGTGTTCATGACTGAAATCCGATGATCACGTTTCTATCAGGATGCAGCGTTTGTTTCTTCGTGGCTGTAAAGATGTCGTGTTGTGTTCACACCAAACGCCACATTTTCACACTCAATTACACACAAAGTCAACGCAGAGACACAAACGGACGGCAATTCACACAATTGTTTGTGTGAGTTGAAATATTTCAACTCAAGAGATAAATTCCTCCGTGTCTCTAAAGCGTCTCAGCATTGAGATCGTCCTCCTGTCGTCCTGACGTCCCTGAATCCTAAATGGAGGAACCAGATGTTGTCTCCTGGGTCTGTGGTCCCCTACAGGTCTACAATAGTAGCTCACATTAGTCCAGAGACCAGACCAGACTATGTGGAGGAACCAGAGACTGTCTGTGGTCCCCCAGAGGTCTAGATAGTAGCTCACATTAGTCCAGAGACCAGACCAGACTATGTAGAGGAACCAGAGACTGTCTGTGGTCCCCCAGAGGTCTAGATAGTAGCTCACATTAGTCCAGAGACCAGACCAGACTATGTAGAGGAACCAGAGACTGTCTGTGGTCCGCCAGAGGTCTAGATAGTAGCTCACATTAGTCCAGAGACCAGACCACAGGAAGGTCTGGTTTCAATCTTTAGTCATTTAAGGCCAAACTGTGATATTTTTACGACCAACGATGTAATTTTGTCGTGTTTTTGTTTAGTCTGTTGATCGTCAGTGATCCAGAACAGACAGGTTGCGTTCTCACGAATCCAACTTTCCTAACGGCTCTACATATATTACACTAATTATACACATATATAGAAACCTGTTCTCCAGGCAGGACCACACGGCCTCCCACAAAGAACACCCCCACTCCACATGGCTGACTGGTCGACACCCACAGCTGCCATCTTGTAACACACACACACACACACACACACACACACACACACACACACTTGTATAGTATTTAGTTAGATAGGCCACTTGGACTTAGTGTATGTTTCTTTGTTTATTGTTAATAAACCCCTTATGAACATACTGCTGTGTTTATTAATGTTGTATAAGAATGAATGATATCAACCTCTTCTCTGTGAAGAATTCACAAATCCTTCAACTGTTTGTACTCATATTCTAATAGTTATTAATTATTGGCATTTGAGTACAAACTCCTTAATATTGAGACTGAGTATTGATATTAATAATTATCTATTAATAACTGAATCTGCTCCTGCTAGTTTCCCAACACTGGGTGTTTTTCTCCGTGATCCAACAAAACACACACCACTACACACCGTGTCCTATTTATCAATGAAATGGGTGACGTGACCCATCACCATCAAGTTACCGCCCCCTTGTGATGTCATATACTAATACCCAAAGTATATTTATTAAGCTTTCAAAACACACACCAAAAATTACCCAATTGTCTCCAACAATAACCTTTAGCTGCATTGTGTTTGTTCTCTCCATCAGATGTCTGTGAACTGGAACTGGACACAAACACAGTCAGCAGAAAACTCAAACTGGACGACACCAACAGGAAGGTGACACGTGTGTCAGACGACCAGTCATATCCAGATCATCCACACAGATTTGACTCACGGCCTCAGCTGCTGTGTAGAGACGGTCTGACTGGTCGCTGTTACTGGGAGGTCGAGTGGAGAGGAGATGTTCATATATCAGTGAGTTACAGAGGAATCAAGAGGAGAGGAGACGACTCTGGGTTTGGAAGGAATGATCAGTCCTGGAGTCTGGGTTGTTATGATGGTCGTTACTGTGTCTGGCACAAAAACGAACAAACACTCATCTCCTCCTCCTCCTCCTCCTCCTCCTCCTCCTCTGGTGTGGTAGCAGTGTACTTGGACTGTCCTGCTGGCACTTTGACCTTCTACAGAGTCTCCTCTAACAAACTGATCCACCTCCACACCTTCAACACCACATTCACTGAACCTCTTTATCCTGGGTTTGCAGTCTGGTCTGGTTCAGTGTCTCTGCGTCTCTGAAACTGTTCACAACAAACACAAAGCAAATTTTTCACACGGTCCGATTCAAAGTCAATGCAAAGATGTGAATGAAAAAATGTAAATTTGTAATCCTTCTTGTACTTGTTGTAAATGTATTAATGCTTGTGTAAATGTACTTAAATGAATGGAGTATATCGGGATGGCTTTGTCTTTAGACTGAACCTTGTCGTGTTGAGGAACATGCATTAGTGACTGGAGCAAATAGTTGCTGTCCAGTGAAAACCATCAACATGAAACACAGAGCACACACAGATTAGAATAGAAAACATAATGTCTTTAACATATTACAAATAAAAAAAAAACATATTAAACTGTTTCTTCATTGTTGGAGAAAATGCTCCTGCTAAATTCACTAAGGAATTATAAACTATGATGATGCTGCAGCTGTGATTTTCCATTCATCAACGCTCTATAACGCTTGCTCTTGGGTGATGTTGGGACTTTGAACATCATGGGGGTGTTCTAGTCCTGCTGTATGTGAAACATGTCCTGACATAACTTTTGTTAGGATATGGAACAATAAATAAAATTGCATTTGAAAGAGAATAAACTGTTCTTGAACTGACATTTTAGCAAAATGCATTGTAATTAAATTTTAGGGGCCATATTATGAAAAACCGGTTTTCTCTGGTCTCTACACCTATAAACTGGTCCTCCCTGAGCCTGTCAACTCCCAGGATGAGGAAAACAAGTGACTCCTGCATGGTCTCTGCAGCGCCCCCACTGGTACAACGGCGCTCCTATAGGCTGTTCAGATTCAGCTCCCGTCGTTACTATTGGCGCAGCATCGTCTCCGTCTCTCTCCAAGTAGGCGATGACAGAAGGAGCTCATTAGCATTTAAAGGTGCAGACACAGAAACGGCCTGTTCTCAGCAGAGCTCATTTGAGCAACTTTTAGACAGCTGAAATTCAGGACCATGGATGGGTTTGGGGCAATGCATATCAAAAACAGTGTTGTTGGACCTCTGACACCTGTGTGGAATGGATGAAAAACAGTATAATAGGGGACCTTTAACCTGTAGCTAAACCCCTCCCACATTCTCCTCACAAACACAATTGGCTATCATTAAAGTACCACTATTAAAGCTGTCCAATAAAAAGTAACCACATAAAGTTACTCCCTAATTCGTGTAAAATATTCCTTGACCCATGTCTGACTACAATATACAGAGGTTTGACATGTGTAACCCTACAAAAATAACGTTTACACACTAATCCTTGTTAACATAGTAAATTACACAAAAGCCATGTGTACACCTGGGACACATAGTCCCAACTTCAAATATCACAACTACAACAAAATAAATCAAATGCATGTACCTTACAATATTTAATTCTTTATTTGTTATCCTCCATAATCCCTCAATGCTACACTGAGACTAACAACTACTATACTGTGTACAAACATGCAGAATAACATAAGAATGGTTAAATATATATCATTACACAAAACGTACATTTGTATGTCATTCTGTCTTACAGGCAAGATTGTAAAATAAGAGCCCACAATCATGTCATGATGCATGAGGGACAAACATTTACCAGCCTAGCAAATACTTTTCAGATTACTTCCAAAAACATGATGACACAAACCATCCTTGGTACAATATGGGCCATGATTAGCAAACTTACACATCTAACAAACAAGCCCTTTACAATTTAATACAACACACATGAAATTCATATTCAACCAACTTCATAACATACAAAAATAATACAATAAGCTCCTAACAATACTTCCAACCGTCATTTCACATATAATTATACATCCCAAAGACTTACAAATGACAATGTAGAAGAATTATCAACATACATCAGCACTACTTTCCAATTCAATTAGCCAAAAATGTAATCCTTCAAAGTACCCTTAAACCTACACACACGTTGGCCCACAACAACATAAAAACAAGTCTGCAGGACAAAAGACATGCTGGAGCCAATACTTCACACCATGAAATTATACAATTCACAATCTACTCTAAAATTAACTACTCTATAATGCAGAGAAATGAACACGTTGTCATTGTTTTATGAACACAATAATAAACCATAACTTGTACACAGAAATGTGAAATACTAATCATGGGGAATATCACAACTACAAGCTCTATCATGGAGCAAACAGGAGGTCAGAGCATTAACATAAATACATGAGTAAATAACACGTCTATCTATCAACGGCGTCCGAGAAAGTCCGCACAAGAGGTTTGCAGGCGCGCACACCCCGCACAGGCACGCGCAGACACAGAGAGCAGGAAGGGAGGGGCTGAAGACTGAAAGTGAAACAATTCACTAGTGCAGCAGAAACGGAGAGATTAGTGTGGCAGTTAAAACACAGGGAGACATCTGATCCTGTCCTCAACAGTTACCGTTTCTACGTCCGTCCTTCAAACCGGTAAGTTGTTTAATATTGTGTGATTACGTTACTTCTTATAACTTGTTTAATATTGTGTGATTACATAACTTCTTATAACTTGTTTAATATTGTGTGATTACGTTACTTCCTATAACTTGTTTAATATTGTGTGATTACGTTACTTCCTATAACTTGTTTTAATATTGTGTGATTACGTTACTTCCTATAACTTAAATGCATAGCATTCTCCGCTACATCCTGCATGTCCCCAAAGCCAGAACAAACGGAAAGTAGCCATATGCTATCGTTGACATCAGGGGCGGATCTAGGATTATGGGAGATCCGAGGCTTAGCCCAGAGGGACAAAAGATGTATGCGCAAAGTTCTGGCATATATTCTGCGTATGCTAACTGTTATTACAACCGACGGTAATGAAAACCATCTAGCAAAAACTCTATTTTTAAATCTTTTTTTTTTAAGATTTTTTTCTTGCATAGATGCCTTTTATTAGCAGTGGACAGATAGGAAACACAGCAGAGAGAGGGGGTGTGACATGCAGCAAAAGACCACCAGCCTGGATTTGAACCGGGGTCGGTTGCGTATACGGGTATTCATGGCATGCGCTCTAACCACTCGGCCACCTGCGCATTTGAAAGATACTACTTTGTCAGTCAATAACTTCTCACACACCGAGTATTAATGTTAACATTCACAGACCTAAAACATCTGTTCCGACGTTGGTCGTTAATTGTTGGTCGTTGCGCCACCGCTGAGAAAAACGTTCTTCTGTCCATCATGTAGCTACGTCCATCTGACATGTCGATTTGAACCCGCGGGCGGAATCAACATAGGAAAGAGAGAGAGGACACACTTCTTCTTGGCAGGGCAGGCTATGAACGCAGGTTACTTTCCCGCTGCTGCTGCCTCTCTGTTGGACTCCGGTACTGCAGGTATAATGCTGCTGATCAGTGTTTCCCCTAGAATTTTTTGAAGTCCCGGTGGTACCCACCGAAAAAACCCTAAACAGACGAGACGCGTGGGATGGTGTATTGGTGCAGTTGGATTAAGTCAGGTGGCACAGCAAGCAGTCTGCAATTCTGCAATTATTATATTTGCATTCAACATTTTTGTTCAACCAGAGTGTATTCAAGGTTTTCAAGGATTCAAGGGGAGAGTGACTTATTAAGGTGCCGGTTGATGGAAATTATCCAAAATTAGGGTCCGGAAAAATATGGCTGGAAAATGATGAGCATCACATTAATAGCTACAGATACTGTAAAACACCACAACGACATATGAGTGCATATATTGTCTTATTTTATCAAGTAAAATATAAGTTATAGGTTTACTCAACAGCAGTTAACTCAAAGTTCCACATCTTATCAAAAACAATCCTCCCCCCACAGGGGGTCCCCCCACCCCCTTTGGCCCGTTAGCCGGTTGTACATACGTCATCACGTCTTAATACTACACACGCATGGCTTGATGTTGTTTTTAAGGAGCGCCGTCTCTGCTTATATTTCTCGACAACACTCGACCTGCATCAGCGCATGTGCGCACGAGCGGATCTGTGCGAGCAGGCAGCGCGAGCGCAGCGGGTTTTGGACGGAGACACACCGGCATTTTTATTATGTAAAAATAAATAATAATGTAATGTAATAAAATAAATATTATGGACCCTATGGACCCCAGGAGGATTAGTGGTCGCCAAGGCGGCAGCTAATGGGGATCCATCTAATAAATAAATAAAAAAATAAATAAATTATAAATGTACTGGTCCGGTACCGGTCCGGTTCCGCTCACACCACGAGTCACACCAAGAGTCTGAACAGCTTATCAAAATACAGTGTCAACTCCGTGTTTTCAAAGTAGAAAGCGACATCGTGGTGGTTTAACGAGGCAGAGCGGCATCAGAACAACATCAAGCGCGTAAAGTACACGAAGAAGAACGTAGCGGGAGCGCGCGGCGAGGATTGTTGTGGCGGCGCGTCTTGCGGAACAAGTCTACTGTGCTGCGCGGAGGCGCTCCTAATGTAAATGATTATTGATTTATGAATGAATTGATAGGTGGCTTATTTTTTGTATATTGATTTTTTTTTTGGCCTGGCGGCAGGTCTCCTTGGCCTGGCGGCCCCGCCAGCCCTACTGGCTATAACATTTAACACCATGTTCTTACGTGAAGCTTCTCGGAGCAGCAATACTCCTGCCGTTGAACTTCTCCTCATTGTTCCCTCCACTGAATGAGGCGCTCGGTGTTTTCATCCCTCCCTTTAACGAACAACGATGCACGGCGTTATTTACCACCGCTAGTTAATATATTACCACGTTTTAACATAAGCACCATCTTCTTAGTTAACGTCGGTACAAACGGCACATTTGCCGCTTCGGTTACGCTCGCTAACTTCTATGGTAAATTACCGTCAGTAGGCTAGCCGGCTAGCAGGACCTCCGATTCGTAACGTTAATGTACATTTCCAACAACAATAAAGTAACGTTCATTATCAATACGATTTAAAAGTCAACTAAAAACATGAAAATCGTGTTACAGTATACTTACATGTGTACGCGGTTTGTCTGTTGCCAGAATCACCGCAATCGTCCGCCATTACCCAAAACTTTTAAGAGTCTTCTTTGTTTCCAACCAACAGGCGCTTTCTCTTGACGTCACATACGCGCGACGCAATCTTAAAGGCACACTTGCATTCTTAAAGGCACATTTGCATTTGATATTACAGATAAATATTCCTTTCATATTAAACAACAGGCATACTTTACTCTGTACTCTCCCCTTAATTTTGTGCGTCATTATTGTTGGCTCATGATGTCAACTTGAAACTGGCAAAACACTGATAATGATAATTGTTTGCAAAGCCAAAATGGCACACACATTAAACAGGAATGTCTGGAATTATCCATCTTGAAGATCTTGAATAGCATTCCCAATGGTTGTCATTTGTCATGTAATAGCTCTTTCTTCACAATTTTTTCTCACACTGTTCTACTATTTATCATCATTATTAGTAAATTATACAATTCTGTCAGGCCTTTCATGTTCATTCATGTCCAATTTATGTTCATACTCTTGTGTGTCCATATTGAATAAGTATATATATGAATAAGTATCTATCTATCTATCTATCTATCTATCTATCTATCTATCTATCTATCTATCTATCTATCTATCTATCTATCTATCTATCTAAAGGCACTTTGTATTGGCTACATGCAAATTAGTAGCATAAGTGTGAAATATCAATGCAACAGGATTTGTCAGCTCTAAAAGTCTTCGTTCTCAGATCAACCCAAAAAACACCAAACATAACGTTGTGTGGAGGTAAACAGTGCAACCACAGGAGAACGTTGTGGTTCTGTGGTTCCCGAAACGTTCCATAACCTTGGTTTGGTTATAACCTTACCTTTAGAGAACCAAATGCTAACGTTCTCTAAACGTTATGTTAGCAGGGAGGCCTGTACAATGGTAGGGGAAACACTGTGCTGATGATTGACAGCTGATGATCGGCACCAGCGATTGATGTGCGTCTGCGCTGGAGAAACTACAATAATGGACTACAAAAAGCCAAGGGAGTAGGTTTGATTTTGAGATTGGTGGGGACACAAAAGTGCTCCAAGGCAGCACTACTGAAAGTTGACGTTTTTTTGCATTAGCAATCATTATTTCACGTCATGAAAATGTTATAGGTTTGATTACTTAATATTAATGAATTATATTTTATAATTATAAAACCACATGATCATCTAGAATCTGAGGTTTTATTGTATTTCCACCACAAATTTTCTTTCTTTGTGTTTTTAAACCGTCGCTCTCTTCTACACAAATACATGAAAATAAGAATTAAAAATAACTTTAAAAAAGTGTATCTCTTTGGCATTAAATATTCTCTTTTATTCATTATCTGTATTGTTGAGCCTCTACCGATACACCCTTGAAGTAACTTACACTTTGACTCCTAAAGAAGTCTCTTATATCCACTTTTCTTTTCTTTGACATCCTTCAAATCCTGTACAGCACACACGCACACACGTACACGCACGCAAACAGACACAAACACAAATGTAAATGACACCACTGATATTAAAATCCATCTAGCTGACGTGACCCAGGAACAGCGGCGGCACCAGAAAATTATTATTGGGCAATGAGGGGGTCTGATTGTTTATAGGAGGTGCTAGTGAATTCTGACACCAACAAATAATACTATAATAGATATAGATGTACTGTTCCCGTGGCCGTGCTGATACACTACATATTGTCGAATGCATGTTACTAAAACACAAGCATATTTAACTACTTTTAATGAAATGAAGTGCAAAACAACGAGCACAAAAAACAATACAAATCCACCACATCTGTGGATTTACAAGAGTGTAACTGAGAAGTGTAGCACAGTGTATAGTTGTATACAGTATACTCTTACAACTGTCTCTTAACTCACTAAATATGTTTTCTCTCTCCTTCTGTTCTCCTCTCCTTCACTCTCCACTCCTGTCTTCCTCTCCTCTAAACTCCTCCTCCTCACTCTCCACTCCTGTCTTCCTCCTCTTCCTCTCTTCTAAACTCATCCTCCTCACTCTCCACTCCTGTCTTCCTCCTCTTCCTCTCTTCTAAACTCCTCCTCCTCACTCTCCACTCCTGTCTTCCTCTCCTCTAAACTCCTCCTCATTCACTCTCAAATCCTGTCTTCCTCTCCTCTAAACTCCTCCTCCTCACTCTCCACTCCCGTCTTCCTCTCCTCTAAACTCCTCCTCCTCACTCTCCACCCCCGTCTTCTTCTCCTCCTCTAAACTCCTCCTCCTCACTCTCCACTCCTGTCTTCCTCTCCTCTAAACTCCTCCTCCTCACTCTCCACTCCTGTCTTCCTCTCCTCTTCCTCCCTTCTTCTCCTCCTCACTCACTCTCCACTCCTGTCTTCCTCTCCTCTAAACTCCTCCTCCTCACTCTCCACTCCTGTCTTCCTCTCCTCTTCCTCCCTTCTTCTCCTCCTCACTCACGCTCCACTCCTGTCTTCCTCTCCTCTTCCTCCCTTCTTGTCCTCTAAACTCTGCTTCACTCGCTCTCCAATGCTGTCTTTCTCTCTTCTCCTCTCCCCTCCTCCTCCTTTCTCTGTTCTCCTCACCTACTACCGCCCCTTCGTCATCCTCGCTTTCATCCTCATCCTCCAAGTCTGTCATCACTCTGTCCTGCGTCCTAAATCACCACCACCATCGTCCACTCTTATTTGCTTTTTGGCTATCACAAATCGGTCCATTTTGCTCTGTTGACACAATCGCTAACTAGCCGCTATGCATCAACCACCGCTAACGTGAACGTCAAATTCAGCCTGCCGTCTGCGTGCAAACCAGCCAATCAAATCGCACGACACAGGGAAAAAAAACCCAATCACCATAGGAACATTATAAACAATATTTCTTCAGATGATTGATTGTTAATGTCTCAGTGTCTTAATTTGTTCTATATTTGTTATAGTTTTAATATTTCGAGGGGAGGGGGGCCAAAAGGGGGGGCGCAGCCTTTGATGGGAGGGTCTTGAGACCCTGCTTGCCCCCCCCCCCCCCCTCGCGCCGTCACTGCCCAGAAAGAACAAATGCCGAACATGTTGTCAACTTACACTCGCAGTTGCAGATAACATGCACTGCCTCTCGTCCGGTCCAACTAGCAGGTTGCAGGTAGTTTTAACAAGCAGAAGGAGTGGCAGTGGGGACAGCCAATCACATGTAAGTCAGAGAGAAACCAGCAGCCGATCAGGGAGCGGTATTTAGGTTAGAGGCGGGACTTCTAGCAGAGACCGACATAACCCTTTGTGTGCCATAATCATTGACTAAACACTACGGACAGCGGTTGTATTGATAGTGACTACACAGTAGCGGCTGAATATTGGTAGGGACGTGTCCCTAGCGTCCCTACCCAATTCTACACACATCGTCCACTTCTACACTTGTTGGTTTTATAAGCAGCTGGTTCTGGCTTCAGGTCCAGCAGCTCCTCCTTCCTGTTTGACCGTAAATAAAAAAATACCATTGAATTATTATCACTGTCCACACACACATTTACCAACACAATTCCAATTACAATATTTCTGCATGAAGGTACTTGTTAAATATGCAAATAAGCATATTGTTTGTTTTCATAATCGGCCACAGTGTGAACCCCTGTGAAAATGTATTCATAATTTATAATATTTATATTCAAGTTCATAGATTTGATATTTATATTGTAGTTGAAAACAGCCCTGTGAGAAATTTATAGTAAAGTTCATAAAAAGTAAAAAGTTAATAGAATTAAAATTGATGGAGAAGGTCAGACTATTTTATTCAGAAAGACCGTTGGTTAGCTAGCTCATTTAAAATATCCTAAACTTTTTTTACCCTGCCTCTTAAAAGAATCGGAATCGGAATTGGAATCGTTCAAATTCAAACGATACCCAACCCTAGTGGACGGGCCCTCAGTCACAGAGCTCAGTGTTTGCCATTGCTATGGCAACAAGTGAAAGCTACGGCTACTATCCACCCGATCACCCAATCAATAAACACCCATTAGATGACAATTTGGCCTGTATAAATAAAACCAACAGTAACTATCAACAGCCGTCACCCAGAGGACCTTAACGAGGCGTTGTCACACGTTGATGGATTAATTAGAAAAATAAATGCCTATATTCATGGGAAGTTAGCTAGCATAAATGTCGGTTGTTTGTTAGCATCATAAAATAGTAGCAAATATGTCACTTTTTTCTCATGGCATGGTCTTCAAAACAAAGGTGAGTTTTAAACTTTCTTTAACCAAATGTCAAAAACAAGCTCCGTTTCGCTTGAAACTATAGGTAAAACCAGGGCTCTCAAGTGTTTTACTGAGTTCAGAGTGAGATTTTGGCGTCTCACAGCCATATGAGCTGACTGAAGGAGAGCTTTACCTTTGAGAGAATGTTTTTATACTTTGTTTAATATGTATCCATGTTAACGTTGTGCAGTGTAGAACAGAAACAGTTTGTTGTTTAATGTGCATCTGACATCAAGTTACTTTCCTCTGCTACTTAATGTTCTGAGGTTGCTGGCAGCTTTTTTTTTTTTGCATTTTCGTTCAGACCTATTAGTGTGTTGTTTTTGCATACTAGGTGTTGCCTAGTAGCCTAAGACATGCTCATTTTATTTTGTGTAGAAAAAAAAAACATGGCAGTCTTAAATTACAAATCAAGCATTTTATTTTGATGGCTATTTTTCAGGTTTATTGTTTTCGTAAATTATTAAAATGTGTTGACAAAAGTGATTTAGTAATCTGATTATATCTGTTTGATAATATGTCAGCAAGCAATGCATCAAGACTGTAGATGTGGAAGCATTTCCCCATTGCAAAGTTAACCATATCCACCTTTCATATGATGCAAACATAATGTGGGTGATATGAATGTAAGATGATTGACACTAGGGATGTCCCGATCCAGCTTTTTGCACTTCCGATCCGATACCGATATTGTAGCTTTTAGTATCGGCCGATACCGATACCGGCCGATCCAAGCATGTATTAAAGATGAAAGATATTTACTTATTTTGTTGTCAGACTCATGTTGAAAAGGGTTTTACTCTTAAGAACAACTAGCCAACTTAATTAGGTTAGTTTGAATAATCCACAATGGTTGGTAATGAGAAGCTGACCTGCTTATTCTTAACAGGGTTAAATAAACACAAAATAGACTAAATAATAAATAGTCAATCTTACCGCTTTACCACCACGCTTGACTTTATTGTGGCAAGTATTGCACTCCGCCTCTTCGTCTTTTTTGTCTTTTAGGGTAAAATAATCCCACACAGCTGACATTTATATCGATAACTTTAAATTCTTGGGACATCAGTGTTTCCCTAAGATTTTTTTTCAGGCCCGGTGGTACCCACCGAAAAAACCCTAAACAGACGAGACGCGTTGGATGGTGTATTGGTGCAGTTGGATTAAGTCAGGTGGCCCAGCAAGCAGTCTGCAATTATTATATTTGCATTTAACATTTTTATTCAACCAGAGTGTATTCAAGGTTTTCAAGGATTCAAGGAGAGAGTGATCCTCTCATCACATTAATAGCTACAGATACTGTAAAACACTACAATGACATATGAGTGCATATATTGTCTTATTTTATCAAGTAAAATATAAGTTATAGGTTTACTCAACAGCCTGATAGTTCATAGAAATTCAGGTAGAAATAGGTTAACTCAGAGTTCCACAGCTTATCAAAAACAATCCTCCCCCACAGACGTCATCACGTCTGTTGTGAAAAAAACAGTAAGCTTGAATATAGGAGGAGAGTCTATGGGTTGTATCAATAACAGCGCTTTATTAGCACAAATATCAGGAAAACATATTCCGGCAGTTATACGTGCACGGACCTAGTAGTCAACTCAACATAGGGTTGAATTCACTCAAAAGGCGCTTACATCAGAGTGCGCAGCTTATTTCATGAGACTCCGCATGAGTCTGATTGGCTCATTCTATAGATGCAGGCGGAGCGTAATTTTAGCATGCCGCGGCCTGGTTGGAGCGCTGGGTATCTCCACCCACACTGGCTCATACGGTCCATCCCTCCGGGTGCTGTCTTCTATGTATGTGTATGTATGTTGTCGAGATGCACATATATCATATACTCCCCCCCTGTGCGGATTCCGCTAAGGAATGTGTCCTATGTATATTGTTTGGCCCCTACCCCCGCTGCTCTCTCGCCTGTGCCTGTGGGTGTGTATGTGTGTGTAGTAATTTAAAACATGTGTGATTAGCTTATGTATTTACATTTTTCTCCACAAATCCCCCTTTTCACACCAACTAGGTGTGAACATTTTGTTTAAAGGTACTCTTCTCCTTCCTCGTCTTCCATGTTCAGGCTCCCATCCTCAAGTTCCTCATTAGCTAGTAGGGGCATCATATATTTTGGTGGGTCTTTTTCTTTAGTCAGTGCAGTTTGCACTAACCTGGAAACCATGGTTCTCAGACATGGAATGCAGCAGCACCCACAGGTGACTAGTATGGCCAGGAAGATGGCTATTGAGGCTGCTAAAGATATTATTACCGCTTTCCATTTTCCAAACACTAGTTCCATCCATTTGGTGAACGAGTCATCGACCCCTGATGCTTCGTGCATTTCTTTGGAGAGTGCTCTTAGGTTTTCTAATGCTCGAGTGACTGAGCCATCTGGGGCCGTGTTATTGGGGATTATGGTACAGCAAAGTTTTCCGAACATGGCACAGACACCCCCTTTTTCAGCTAGGAGCATGTCTAGCGCCATTCTATTTTGCATAGTGATGATCGATGTGGGTGCGAGCTGCTCCGCCAGCCCTTCTACTGCATCCCTAGTGGCATTAGCGAGGCGCAAAATATTATAGTGGATATAGTTAATGCGGTCTACGTTTTTATTGGGGAGTATCCAGAGAAAGATCGATTCGAACCCTGCCCCTACTTGATTGGCCAATTTATACTCGTCTGGCACGCCTCGAGGGATACCTATAGCGTCCATGTATGTGGTCCCTCCAAATGGGTCTTGCAAGCTTGTGTCCCTTTTAGCAAGTATATGTCTTCTTCTTCGCTGGACGAGGGCGTTAGGTCCTGAGGGGTTTTTTATCACTCGACTGCCTATTAACGTAAGGGGCATCCCTAGTCTGACCATGGCGCAGGTGCCTATGGTGGTGTCGGCCTCTACTCGAGAATAGAGACGCAACCCTCCACAATAGTAAAACAGTCCCGCTCGGGCCCATGGTCCTATCACATCCCCAGATGTTGTCCTATTACACCAATCTGAGGGTATGTTTCCCACATTAACTTTTGGTTTGCTGCTGGCGAAGTTGAAACACTGATACCTGGGATCTTTTCCTTTTATGGCGGTAAAATAGCCGGCCCTAGTTTTATTATCAATGGGTGGGAAGACTGATGCCAGGGATTGGCATCCTGAGGGTGTGGCTTTTCTGGTTAAGTTCATCATACATTCATAACCTACTTTGTCTTTGTCTGGATATAAGGGGGCAGGTTCGACGAACATGGCAGGACGCGCAGCCGCGCATGCTACACATCCCGTCATGTTCTGGCGCTTAGCATTATCCGTAATCCACCTTAACCAAATGTTACTTTCTCCGAAGCCTGTAGCCATTTTTACGACGTCTAAAGGAGTTAATTCTGTGTAATCCTGGGTCATCACTATCGGACTGGTAGTGGGCGGCTTTAGGGCAGTGGAATTAGCTGTGGTCGTATTCGTTGCACTACCTTTACTAGTGGGGGCGTATTTGGGCGGGTATATGTTTACTTGTATTCCTCGTATCTGGTCTTTTCCGGTGAAGTCTACTCCTAATGCGATCCATATGCGATTTTTTCCCGTGGAGCTTGCCTTAATGTTATTGATAGAGAGAGTGAGCGGATTGCCGGTTGGACTGAAATCTCTTTGGAACGAAATGTGGTCCCAAAACTCGCTGTGTGTGTGTCTGGTAAAACCGGACCAAGTCCCAGTGAACTTTGTTACTAAATACCACGCGGCACAAAATGGCTGTGAATCCACCGAGAACCCAAACCCACGTTGGTAAGCATTCCCAGTGGCCTCGCAGCTCTCCACTATTTGTGGACTATGACACAGATAGACATCGTAGCCCCGCCAACTTGCTTGGGATTCCCCGCAGTCTATCACGGAGCACAGGTCGAATGTGAACATTGTGGTATCCCCGGCAGTATAATTTAAAACTATTTTAGCACTGCACGCGACTTCGGGGATCTGGAAAGTTTTCGTTTGTTCCCTTTTGGGACGTGTTAGGTAAATGTTGGTGGAATTGTCTCGCTCTTTGTTTATTAGTTCGAGTCCTAGTAGAAGGAGTATTACCGCCACCCCGGTTACACCCATGATCACGGTGCACATCGTTTTCCCCCATGGGAGATAGTCTGCATATCTCCACCTCCGTCTTTCCTCCGGTGCAACAGACGGATCTCCGGAGAGTCTCCTAAAACTCCTCGGAGTCGTCATTTTGGGCCAAATCTGTTCTCACTTCCTGGAGTGAGCGAGTAGGTGGTGATGCTGGGGCACAATGTGTCAGGTGGTGCCAGGGAGCTCCTGCTTTTCCCTTGACCTGGACCGAGTGTGAAGTAACCTCCTTCACTTCGTACGGACCAGTCCACCTGGGGTCTGTCCACTTTCTTTTGTGAACCTTGACCCTGACCCAGTCTCCTACTTTGACTATCGTCCCCTGCTCTTCGGGATCCTTCTCCTGTGCCTTCTGCACCTGTAATGAGAGGGCTGAGACAAGAGATATTAGTTCTCTCATGTAGTCGGATTTCTCTATCTGACACACATCTAAAGGAGGTATATGTCCTCCATCATGTGGCGGGCCAGGCATTGGCCTTCCCGTCAACAACTCATGGGGCGACAGGTGCGTGCCTCCCCCTTTTGAGGTTCTCATGGCCATGAGAGCCAAAGGGAGGGCCTCCAACCATGTCATCTTACTGCCCGCACATACCTTGGCTATTTTAGCCTTCAACGTTTGATTTGCGCGTTCCACCAGTCCCTGGGACTGTGGATGGTAGACCGAACCAAAACTGTGTGCAATCCCCAGGAATGCCTCCACTTCACTCAGCATCTGATTATTAAAATGTGTCCCGTTGTCTGATCTGATACGTTTCGGTACCCCATATCTGGGTATTAGCTCTGTTTGCAACCACTTTATTACTGTCTTCCCGTCTTCTCTATTTGTGGGGATTGCTTCTACCCATCTTGAAAATCTGTCTACCATTACCAAGATGTACCTCTTTCCCTGTACTACGTTCTCCTGTCCCATATCTGTATAATCTATACTAATATCTTGGAATGGTGCGAGAGGTACGGGGTAGGATCCCATGGGCGTTTTGAATGGTTTTCTTGGGTTGTGGTTTCCACAGACGACGCATTCTTCGCAGTATAGTTTTGCCATGCTGTCTAGGTGTGGGTGCCACCAGAGTGCTGAAATGTTCAACAGTGTTTGTCTTTGTCCTTCATGGGTTGGTCCATGGGCTTCTTTTAGTAGGGTCGCTACTAGTTTTGCTGGTGCCACTATCCTTCCATCATGTGATCTCCAGAGACCTTCTTTCTTTGTGGCCCCCTTTTGTGTCCATGTCGACCATTCGTACGGGCCTGCTTGTTCTTGTATCTTTTTTAGGTCCTCTTCGGTGAGTTTAGGTTGGGGGGGCGTCAGCTTAAGTATCATTTGCTTTGGCTGATATCCTCCTGCCTTTTTGGCCGCCTGATCTGCAGCCTCGTTTCCTTGACTGATCCTGGTGCCTGTTTTCTCATGTCCTTTGCACTTCATTATGGATACTCCTCTTGGTAGGGTGATTGCTTCCACCAGCTCTTGTATTTCTCTTTGGTGTTTGATTGGGGCGTTGCTGGATGTTACGAATCCCCTCCGTTGCCACATGGGTGCATCTACTTGTGCCGCCCCATGTGCGTAAGCAGAATCTGTAAAGATGTTCACCGTCTTTCCTTTGGCCAGTTTCAAGGCTTCGGTGAGCGCCTTGACTTCTGCCATTTGCGCTGAAGCGGGTTGTGGTATTACTTCTGCTTTGAGCATCTCATGTCTTCCATTGGGGTGTTGCTGAACCACTGCATATGATGCCTGGTTCAGTCCGTTTTCTCCTCGGTAGCAGCATCCGTCAGTGTAGAGCCAGAGTTCTGCTTTGGGATCTATGTCATTTTTCAGGTCTTGTCTGAGCTTACTTTCCTTGACCGCAAGTTCTTCACATGAATGTGGGGTTCCTTTCCCAAAGTTTCCGGCCATGTTCCTTTCGGCTGCGACAAAGGTTATATGTGGCCTGGTGCATTCTCTTTGAATCTTGGTTTTTCTGGCCATGCTGAAAGTAAACTCCTTACTTGCCAAAAACGCTGCAACTCCATGTTCAGTGTGGACCTGTAATGGGTGACACATCACTACATGTGCTGTTTTTTGGAGAGCTTTTGCTACCGCTGCAACATATCTGGCGCACATTGACTGTCCGGTTTCCACTGCGTCGAGTTTTGAAGAGTAGTATATCAACACATTCCTCTCTCCCCCTTTTTTCTGATACAAAACAGCATTTAAAAATGCATTTTGTTCAGAACTATCCAAATGGAACACTTCTGTGTAGTCCGGTGAGGTGAGTGCAGCAGCTTGGGAGAGTACTTGTTTCATGTCAGTGAATGCTTGTTCAGCTTCAGAAGTCCAGGGTAGTCGTTCTGTGAGGTTTCGAGCCCCTACCTCGTTGATCATTGTCCGCAAAGGTTGTGTCCGATTGGAGTAATCAGGTATGTGGGATCGGCTGTAGCCCGTTGACAGCATGTCTGCCACCGTGGTGGGCTTTGGATGGTGTAGGATTGATTCCCTGTGGGCCGTAGATACTCCCAATCCTGATGCCGAGATTTGTCGGCCTAGGAATAGGACTTCTTCTCTGCATAGCTGCACTTTTTCTCTCTTGACTTTGTAGCCCTTTTTGTGCAGAACTGAGAACAGTAGGGCAGTGGCCTCCAGGCAGAGGGTAGATGTTTCTGCTGCCAAGAGAAGATCATCTACATATTGGATGAGCACAACCCCTGGTGGCCATTGGAGTTCTAGTAGGTGTGCTTTTAGTACCTGATTAAAGAGACCTGGCGAGTCCCTGAACCCCTGTGGCAACCGATTGTAGGTGTACTGTTTGCCCCCAAACGTGAACGCAAACATGGCTTGTGATGTTTGTGCCAGTGGAACACTGAAGAAAGCGTTTGCCAAATCTATGACAGTGAAGTATCGAAATACTGGGCTTAAACTCGTGAGTGCTACGTGTGGGTCTGGTACTGGATGAACATCTGGAGTCGTTGCATCATTTATAGGGCGGAAATCTTGTACCATTCTCCAGCCCTTTCCCCCTGCTTTCTGTACCGGTAATATGGGAGTATTCCATGGGGAGTGGCACTCGTATATTACCCCGACGTCCAGAAGGCCCTGTATCGTGGGGACAATTCCCTTCATTTGATCTTGGGTTAGGGGATACTGCCGTCGATAAATAGGAGGTGCATCTGGGTCTTTCAGGGTGACAATCACTGGTTGTGTTTCCAGGGCTCCTACGTCATGGGGGGTTATAGTCCAAAATCGTGAGTTCACCGCATTCAAAACCGCTCTGGCTCCTGGGTGGTCCGTACATGGGAGTCCATGTTGTCTTGGCAGTGGTATGTGTTCTGGGAGGGAGACATCCGTGGTATGGGGGCCCGTGAAGCACCACATATCTTCTTCTGGTGGGGCTTGGGCTCCTTGGCGGGGTTTTTGGACTTGGAGCGGCCATGTTGCTTAGATCAGTCAATTGAGATATGTCTACCCCTCCTGTGGGGAGGCCAAAGTGGTCCTCGTTATCTCTCATGAAGTCCCGATCGTATCCACATGCTGCTGATTTAGGGTTGTATCCTCCAGCTGCTCCCCGTTCCTCTTCCTCTTTCTGGCCGCCAATACTGCTGGCAGGTGACTTTACTCTGGTTGACCCCTCCTTCCTTGGGTCGATATGGTTTCCACCACTAGGTGGCTTCGAGGGATTTTTGTGAGGGGTCCTTCTGATTCACTTTCTGACCAGGTCTTTTCTGAGCCGCCTTGACTCCTTGATCCTCCAGGGGGCTCCAGTGCCGTTATTCGCTGTTGCAGTCTTTCCACTTCTCTCTTCATTTCCTCTCTGTCTTGGTCTTGTACGAGGACTTCCACGCCGGCCAATGTTAGTACTGGTGCTTGTACTGCTGTGTCTGTGGTCTGTGCAGGCATAAATCTTTGGTGGGTGTAGGGAGGTGGGGCTGTTGGGGGAGGTGTCGTTTCTGGAGGCCCAGTTGTTAACTTCTCTGGCAGGACTGGATATATGCCCCCTCCCCCTCCCTGTGTCTCTTCATGTTTGTCTCCCCTCTCCATTCTTCTCTGCTGGAATAGGTCTTTTAGCATTAGATTTGTTACTCTTGCCTCTTCTTCTTGTTCTTCAAAGATCTTTTTGAGTGGTTTGAAAAATGATCGCTTGGCCTTTTCAGCCTCCATGTTCTGTCGAGCTCTCTCTAATCTTTGTTTGACATCATTCACCATTATATTCATAGCTTCTCTTGATGGCAGCCCGTCCTTGGTGATCCATCCCTTTATCTCCCACCTTTTCGCTACTGATTTAACTATCTTCCCATCTCCCTTTTTACTTCTATCCTCAGCCATAACTCTAGCCTTCAAGGTCTCTACGAAGTCTTCCATTTCCCCCTCGTTCAATCCCTCAATATAATCAAAAGAATCGCTCCTAACGTTACCCAGACCAGCCCCAATCCCACTAGGTTTATTTAACAGACTCGTCTTAATAAGTTTTTCTAGTTCTAGTATCTGTCTACTCACTACCGTTATCGTTGGTATATGTATCTCTGCTGTTGCTGCTGAGTGGAGAGTGTCACTTCCTGGAGCGTGCAACAGGGTGTCGGCTGCTTCCTCTTCTTCTTTGTTATCTATATCTCTAAACTCTTCTATGTCTATATCATAAAACTCCATGCCATGTCTAAATTTTCTTGTATTACAACCACTGCCTACGCTTCTCTACTCGACAGCGCGGTTCCGGAGAAATTGTATCGTTTCCAAATTACTATAAGTTTTCCTGTATTACAACCACTGCCTACGCTTCTCTGCTCGACAGCGAGGTCCCGGAGGAGTTGTATCGTTTCCAAATTACAAAGTACTATTTATGCAGTCTGTTGGTTAACCCAAAACACGCTATGTTCGTTAATAGAGTGACTTAATTATGTGCAAGAATTCTCATGTTTCACGGGGTGTGGTGGGTCCGCTACTTCATGATACTGTACACATAAAAGCCCTTCTATTCGTCCTTCATCTCGTGTTTTCTGTTAGGTTCAGTCACACATGTGTACACACTATGGCAGGTTTATTTTATCACTTTTGCAGAATATGTTTTCCTTCTATTTTTTAACATTTTATCCTTTAGTTAAATTTTGTCCAAAGTATTCATACTCACACTCGGTACTTGTTGATCACCTAATTTATATTTTTCAATATACAGAATTCAATTAAATAGGTTTCTGCTTACCTTTTCGGTTGAGCGCTCATGTGATCAACTTTCCCGAGAGTGGATGAATCCTTCTGGCCTCCACTTTCTTTCAGGAAGCCCCCCTCCTTCTGCAAGACAGGAGGTAGTCGTTAAAATTCTTTCCTCCTCAAGCTTTTCTCCCAACCATCCTCTGCTACCAGATTTGTTGTGAAAAAAACAGTAAGCTTGAATATAGGAGGAGAGTCTATGGGTTGTATCAATAACAGCGCTTTATTAGCACAAATATCAGGAAAACATATTCCGGCAGTTATACGTGCACGGACCTAGTAGTCAACTCAACATAGGGTTGAATTCACTCAAAAGGCGCTTACATCAGAGTGCGCAGCTTATTTCATGAGACTCCGCATGAGTCTGATTGGCTCATTCTATAGATGCAGGCGGAGCGTAATTTCAGCATGCCGCGGCCTGGTTGGAGCGCTGGGTATCTCCACCCACACTGGCTCATACGGTCCATCCCTCCGGGTGCTGTCTTCTATGTATGTGTATGTATGTTGTCGAGATGCACATATATCATATACTCCCCCCCTGTGCGGATTCCGCTAAGGAATGTGTCCTATGTATATTGTTTGGCCCCTACCCCCGCTGCTCTCTCGCCTGTGCCTGTGGGTGTGTATGTGTGTGTAGTAATTTAAAACATGTGTGATTAGCTTATGTATTTACATTTTTCTCCACACGTCCTAATACTACACACAATATGGCCTGATGTTGTTTTGAAGGAGTGCATATATTTATCGACAACACTCGACCTGCATCAATGGCCGGAGGCGTTTGAGGCCGGACTGTGAATGGGCAGGAGATGGCAGAAGGAAGTGACGGATCCGGAAGCGAGTTAGGAATGGAGCTCAGTGGCGGGGGAATTGAAAGCTGGAGTGAGGAGAAAGCGGGGAAAGCCAGGCGAAAACGCAAGAAAAAAGGAGGGAGCTCAATATCAGAAGAAACAGATAATGAGCAAGCGAGACAGGGCGAGGAAGAGCACAAAGTAATCGTCCGGCTGGAACAAGAAGGTGCGTCGTTCGCTGAGTGTAACCCGGTTCTCCTTACCAAGGGGATAAACAATCTAGTGGGAGAGGTAAAGAGTGCGAAAGTTCTGCGCAGTGGAGCACTGTTGATTTTTTGCAGAGACAGCGCACAACTTAGGAAAGCGATTAGGCTGAATAAGATCGCGGGGAAAAAAGTTCAAGCCACGATTGCTAAGGGTGGGGGTCTCACCCGAGGAGTGATTTTTGGTATCCCACTGAGTGTGTCTGCTGAACAGATTAAAGAAAATGTGAAGGGTGCAAGCGTGAGGGAAGTCAGACGTCTAAAAACTACTCGTGAGGGCCAAAAATGTGACAGTTTGTCGGTGTTGCTCACGTTTGATGAGGACCGACTCCCTGCTAAAGTGTTTATATATGAGCTATGATGTTAGACTCTATGTTCGTCCGCCGCTGAGGTGCTTTAAATGCCAGAAATATGGGCATGTAACGGCAGTATGCAAGGGAAAACAAAGGTGTGGGAGATGTGCAGGGGAGCATGAATACGGGAAGTGTGAAACAGGAGCTAAACTTAAGTGCTGTAACTGCGGAGGGGAGCACACCTCTGCATATAGAGGGTGTGAAGTCAGTCAGAGAGCAGAAGAGGTGCAGCGAGTGAAAACATCACAAGGGGTCACATACGCGGAAGCGGTCAGAAAGGTGGGGATGCAGCCTAATGGCAGTAGTGTTAAGATAGCAGACAGGCCTGAAATGAGAACATGTGAGGGATGCAGAAGAGTTAAAGAAGACACGCTGATTGTGGAGAAAAGGCAGTTCATACTGTTCATGGTTGATGTAATTAATTGTACTGCACAAACAGACAAGAAAACAGAAAAAATCAAAATAATAGTGAAAGCAGCAGAGAAATATCTGGGAATTGAGGCCATTGGGTGGGAGGAAGTGGAGGACATGTTGAAGGCAGGTTTACCCAGCTCGCAGATACCGTCACAATCATCTGTATGGGGTGGTGGATCTTCATGGTCTTAAGTATATTGCAGTGGAATGCAAGAAGTCTTGTAGCTAATGGGCAGGAGTTTAAGAAGTTTGTTTCAGGTCTGCAGGATAAACCCAGTATAATCTGTATTCAAGAAACATGGCTGAGAGCGCAATGGGATTTCATAATACACGGATACACGGCTATAAGAAATGACAGGAAGATGGGGAAAGGTGGTGGGGTGGCTACTTTTGTCAGAAATGAAATAAGGTTTAGTACTGTCCAATTAGGGAGCGAATGTGAGTCCATAATAATTAAGGTTTGGACAGGCAAATATGAGCTATCAATAATTAATTACTATAATCCATGTAACAAACTGAGTATAGATATACTGAATATGGTGTTGGGGGAAGTGCAGGGGAAAGTAGTGTGGTGCGGAGATTTCAATGCACACAGCACTCTATGGGGAAGTGAGAGAACTGACACAAATGGTTCAATAGTAGAAGAATTTATAGAAGATAAAGGATTAGTAAGTATGAATGACGGGAGGGGAACAAGGTATGACTGTGTTCAAAACAAAGAAAGTGTGATTGATTTAACGCTGATGTCAAATGAAATGGCTGGTGTCACTGCGTGGGAGGTGTTAAGTGAAACATTAATGGGTAGTGATCACTATCCGATCACTATTAAGATTGGAATAGAGCTGCAACGGGAGGAAGACATGAGATTGCCAAGATGGAAAATTGATAAAGCTAACTGGGAGCTTTTCCGGGCAGCGTGTAGAAACAGATTTGAACAATTACATAAAGAGGAATGGACAGATGTGGAGGAGTTGAATAAGGAAGTAGTCACAGCTGTAATACAATCAGCAAATTAATCAATACCAAAAACATCAGGGTGCAGAAGTAAAAAGAATGTGCCGTGGTGGGATGAAAATTGCAGACAGGCAATAAGAGAACGGAATAGGGCATTTAGGCTATTAAAGAAACATCATTCAATGGGGTCGTTAGTGCAGTATAAAAGGTCACAAGCAGTGGTTAGGAAAACTATTAGAGCAGCTAAGCGTGCATGCTGGCGGCAATATTGTAGTAAGATAGGTTGGGAGGTACAGCTGTCGGAGGTTTGGGGGATGATCAGGAAAATGAGTGGAATAAGAAGGACTAGAAAATTCCCCCGCCGGGAAATTTTGAAAGGGCCACGGGGGCTACTGCCGGAGTGTATATACATTACGATGAGATTCTTCGAGATTTCAAACGAGACGGAGTTGTTTTAGAGGCAAATACAGAGACTGCTTGCTGACTGAGCTGTCAGAGTAGTCCGTTTTGAGTATTGTGATGTACTTCAAAAACTGTCCACCAATCAGAGCACACCACTCGTGTCTCCATTTTAAAGTTTAAATGGAGTTTCTAGGTGAAAGTATGACCTCAATACTTCGCACTCAACTGTTTCCCAGTACATGTCACTGAACTCAGCTGTCACTCAAGTACTAGCGAGTACTAGCGAATACTACTGAGACTCAAGTACTGAGAACTAGTAGGTACTATGTATTGTACCTTCGCACTCAACTCCTTCCTGTCCACCAATCAGAGCACACCTGCTGTCAGTTATGAAGATCAGAGCTCCGGAGTGCTGTCACCATAGCAACGGCCCTTGGTGCGTGTGTGTAACTGTCTTTAAGCCTCTCTCTGCCTCTCACTATCGCTCCATTCCGGCTTTGGGGGCGCTCCGAACAAAAGCTTGCCACACTCACATCGAAACTCCTATCGCCAAGATTTTCGCACCGTTAGCGCCACGAGACTCTGATGAAGACACTGATGACTTTTATTTTTTCCTAGTGTCAGAAATGTGGCCGCTAGAGCGAGTTAGAAATGCTGCTCATTTCAGGTTTCTTTGAAAATCTGCTTCTCGATTTGCATTGGAGCGAATGAGGAGAAAAACAGACTTGGCCGCGCTTAGAGGTTGCTAGTTCAAATTCTATAAATCTCACAGAGTTTTTGAGCACATTGTGAGAGACAGGACAAGTTTGTCTACAAAATTGGAAAATATCACGCCTGTAGAGTGAAGATTGTGGCCGGGAGGAGTTTGGAAAGGAAAAAAATCTGAGAAGCCCTCACACTCTAAGCGATGATGTCACCCACTCTAGCCCAGAAGGTTCCGCGCAATACACACCCATTCTAATCTCATGATTTCTCCCAAAACGATCATGGTCGTTGAACAGTGATTGGTCAAAAACTATATGACCTATTGAAACGCGGATTGACACACCAGGACACCAGACTTGTGTCTACATTTTAGAGTTTTAGAGTAAATGGAGTTTCTAGGTGAAAGTATGCCTGAGCAGCAGGCGTTTGAAAAGCTACGATTTCTGCTTTTTTTTTTTGGCTCGTCCCATTCAAGTCAATGGGAAAATTTCGGTGGTTTTTTCGTGGTGACTTATGTCGCGAAAAATTAGTGTTCGGCTAAGAAAAGTAATGGCACGTCGATCCCGATGGAACCGCACGTTTTTATATATAATTTGTCCTACAACTCTTAAAGCTGTAAAATCGCCCCGAGCCCCGAGCACTGGTCCCCTCAGCTATTTCATAGCTGTAGGGGCCAGTGCTCGGTGCGATTGCACCGTGGCCCTAAATATAACAATCCCAGTATTAACAAGTAACAGTAGAACAGCGGTTAGTGGTTTAGAAAAAGCGACGCTATTGGCGGAAACACTCATCAAAGTTCACAGTTCAGAAAACTTATCAGCAGAGGCTAGGCAACAAAGGAATACAATGCAAGCACAAAACACCTGGGTTAACAGGAAAAAACCCACAACAGAAGAGTACCTGGATCTTCCATTCAGTGTGTACGAGTTAAAGAGGCTCATCCCCAGCGACCGGCAGTCAGCGCCAGGGAAAGATGACATCTGCTACTGTATGTTAGACAACATGGATGACAGGTCACTAGAGGTAATATTAAAATGAATTAATAAAGTATGGGAGTCAGGGGAGATTCCAGCTGCATGGAAACACTCGATCATAGTGCCAATCTTAAAACCAGGCAAAGTTGCATCAGACCCGTCAAACTATAGACCTATTGCTCTTACATCTCAATTAGGGAAAACTATGGAAAAGATGGTTACAGAGAGGTTGATGTATTTCTTGGAAAGTAGAGATCTTATGTCCTCGTGTCAGAGTGGGTTTCGCAAAGGGAGAAATACAATGGATTCAGTGTTGTGCCTAGAATCAGAAATTAGGAAAGCTCAGACAAATAAAGAGATGGTGGTTGCTGTGTTCTTTGACAGAGAAAGCGTATGACATGCTGTGGAAAGAGGGCCTGCTAATTAAACTGGATAAGTTAGGAGTGGGAGGGAAGCTATATAACTGGGTGTTGGGCTTCCTGTTTGGGAGGACGATAGAGGTCAGAGTAGGGAATGAGTATTCACCAGTATGTATGGTTGAAAACGGAACGCCACAGGGAAGCGTGTGCAGTCCAATACTCTTCAACTGCATGATTAATGACATCTTTGAGGAAGTGGGGGGAGGAATAAGTAAATCACTATTTGCTGATGATGTGGCATTATGGGTAAGGGGGAGGAATCTAAAATATCTACAGAAGAAGTTGCAGACAGCGGTTGATGCAGTGGAACAGTGGGCAAATAGGTGGGGATTTAAGCTATCTGTTGCAAAAACTCAAGTGATATGTTTCGCAAAACGCCATAAAGACATATCAATAAGGTTATATGGTAAAACACTGGAGCAAGTCAAAGTCATTCGTTTTTTGGGTGTCCTGTTTGATGAAAAGCTCACCTGGAGAGAACACATTGAGAGGACAAAAGACAAATGTAAAAATGTTAATAACCTTTTGAGATGCCTGGGGTGCAACCAGGAAATCTCTATTAAACATATACCAAACCATGATGAGAACCAGATTAGACTATGGGAGTGTTGCATATATGTCAGCAGCACAAAGTCACCTTAAGAAGCTTGATGTGGAGCAGGCTAAAGGACTCAGGGTATGTAGTGGGGCATTTAAGACCTCCCCAGTAGCAGCTCTGCAGGTTGAGATGGGGGAAGAGCCATTAAGAATAAGAAGGGTAAAGCTCATGTTGGCATAATGGGTTCACCTGCAGGGCCATAAACGATCTCACCCAGCAAAGGCTATATTAGAGGACTGCTCAGAGCATGATAAGTCGAACTTCTGGAGCTTAGGCTGGGTTGGAAATGCTAAGGCAGAAAGTGCTGACTTGTGCAACATGCAGTATACTCCTAATGTTTCATTACCAGAAATTCCTCCCTGGTTGTTCCCGATGCCATCAGTGGACTTTAATATCCAACAGAAGATCAAAAATAAGTCAAAGCAAGGAGTTACTGGAGTCGTGGTTCAAAAGTATATCGAACAGAATTATGCAAATACAATAGCAATATTTACAGACGGATCAAAAGAGCCAGAAACTGGGCGTACCGGAGCTGCGGTGTACATTCCGGAATATAAAGTGGCAATTAAGGAGCGAGCAACAGACCACGCATCAGTATATACAGTTGAACTCCTGTCTATCACGCTTGCGCTGACATGGTTAGGGGGAAACAACAGGGCCAAAGCACTCATAGCATCAGATAGCTGGGCAGCCCTCAACAGTATTAAGACCATGAAGTCAAGCAGGCAAGATCTGATCATGGAGATCCACCAAAAGCTATACAGCTTTCACAATAGGGGGAGAACGGTCAGATTTCTGTGGGTTCCTGCTCATGCAGGCGTTGACGGCAATGAGGATGCAGACATACTTGCAAAACAAGCACTCAGGTCACAAGCAGTAAACATCAACATCCCACTAGGGAAAGCAGAAGGAAAGACAATCATTAAATCACAAATGCGAAAAGTTTGGCAGGATTACTGGGATACAATTAAAAATGGAAGACATTTCTACAACATACAAAAACAGGTGGGGAAAGAAAGGAATGGTGGGCAGGAGCAGGAAGGAGGAAGTGGTCATTACCCGCCTCAGATTAGGACACACGGCGCTTAACAGCACGCTACACCAAATCGGCAAACATCCTACTGGTGAATGCAGAATGTGTGATCATCCTGAATCTGTGCAACACGTTCTCATGGAATGCAAGGGTTATGAGAGAGAGAGGAAAGAACTAAGAGCAGCAATGCATAGGGAAAAAGTGAGCTTCACGGTAGGGAACATGTTGCAAAGATCAGAAAGCATTGTATTGTATTGTATTGTATTTTATTTAGCACATAAAAGATGTATAAAACAGCATATTAAAAAAAGTGGAACGACAACGACAAGAGACATACAAAGTATACAGTAGATAAAGCAAATGTGCTGGAGAAACCAAAAAAACCCCTAAGGGCTTGTCAAGTGGTCCTCCAAAAGACAAACATTCAACATAAATTTAATTTACAGAATGAAAAAAGAACATAAAACAATTAAAAAAGAGAAAATCAATATTGTGTGAAAATTCAGGATAAACATTTGACATACATTTGTTAGGATAAGCATTCAACATAAATGTATAAAGATAAACATTCAGCATAAATTCAGTTTACCGTCATGTGAAAAACAAAACAATTAGAAAAAGAGAGAGAGAAAAACAAAAGTGATGTAAAAAGTATGTGGAATCATGCATTGCTCAATTGGGCCAATAGAAAGTGAATTATTTGTTTCTTAAATGAATTTATGCTTGTGCAGTTTCTAAGGTGGATTGGTAATGCATTCCAAAAGTGCGGACCTCTAAATCTGATTGAGAACTGAGAGAAAGTAGACTTAAAAAAGGTGGGATGAAGATTATTTGCTGATCTAGTGTTGAAATTATGAATCTGGGAATTGAACTGAAATACAGTTTGGAAACAAATTGGATGTAACTTGTGAATAGATTGATAAACAAAAATACATATTTGAAAAGTATTTACAGCAAAAACAGGAAGAATACTCAGGGATTGAAACAGAGGTGTGGATCTAGTAAATCTGCTAGAAAATGTTATCATTTTGATGAATCGCTTTTGTAAAATGAGAATACAGTTGAGAGAGCTCTTGAAAGTGCTTGCCCAAATAATATTACAATATGAAATGAAAGGATAGATCATCGTATAATATAAATTAATCACGATTTTACCAGGCAGGAGATGACGTATTCTTCTGATAACTCCAATATTTTTAGCAATCTTGTTAGAAATAGACAGAATATGACTCTTCCCAGTAAGATTTTCATCAATTAAGATACCTAAGAATTTTGTTACCGTGACCCTTTCCAGGATGTTGTTGTCAATATAAACATTAGGAAGAGAGTTTGTTGAGTGTAGACTTCTCGGAGTAAATAACATATACAAGCTTTTCTTTATATTAAGTGACAATTTGTTTGCCTTAAACCATAAGTCAACTTTACACAATTCTGTGTTCATTTCTGATATTAATTTAGGTCCATTCCTACCAGATAAAAAAATTTGGAGTCATCTGCAAACAGAATAAAATATGCTTTAGTTGATGACATGTGTAAGTCATTTACATAAATAAGAAACAGTAAAGGGCCCAAGATTGATCCTTGGGGCAAACCACATGAAAGCAACTTTAAGTCAGATGAAGAATTATTCCAGGAAACAAATTGCCTTCTATCAGACAAATAGCTTTTGAACCATAACAGATTTGAGCTGCATAAACCATAAAGAGAAAGTTTCTGTAATAAAATATCATGATTGACCGTATCGAAGGCTTTCGATAGATCAAGAAATACTCCAAGTGTTAATTCTTTATTATCGGTAGCCTTGGTAATATTATCTACAAGTCGGGTGAGGGCCATAGAGGTGGAATGATTCTCTCTGAACCCGTACTGATGGTCATATAAAATTTTATTGTCATTAAGGTATTTAAACAAACGATTATAAACTAATTTTTCTAATACTTTGGAAAAACATGGTAGAATAGATATCGGTCTATAATTAGAAAATATTGAGGGATCATCAGCTTTGAAGAGAGGAATGACTTTAGCCCATTTCAACTGAGCAGGAAATATACCAGTTTCGAGGGAGAGATTAAAAATATGAAGAAGAGGTTTAATGACATATGGAAGACTTGTTTTGAGTATTGAGGATTTCAATTCATCATGACCTGGTGCAGATAGTTTCATTTTGTTTACAACGTCAATGAGCTCAATCTCAGTGATGGGGCAAAATGCAAAAGAAGAAAAGGGGCACTTAATCCCTGAAGTGGATAGTGGGGTCTGTGGAATCTTGACTGCGAGTGAAGGACCAATAGAAACAAAGAAATTATTGAATTCATTAGCTATCTCAAGGGGATCTGAGAGAGCTTTATTAATTCCTTTGAACTCCCTTTGTATAATCCTGTCAGTTTTTTTATGAATAAATTCATTGATAGTCCTCCATGTGTTCTTCATGTTATTCCGAGATTCAGTAAATTTAAATTCATAAAACTGACGTTTTGCTATTCTCAGCAGGTGATTCAATTTATTTCTGAAAATTGTATACCGATTCAGAAATAATGGCGTGGGATTGGTGAGATAGTCACGGTAGAGTTTGTGCTTCTTGGCAATAGACCGTTTCAGCCCGTTGGTTAACCAGGATTTACTTGGATTATTTAATTTATTTTTAGTTCTTTGAAGTGGAAAAGCATCATCAAAGATCCTAAAATATATAGCATGGAAGATGTCATAAGCCATTTGAGTTTCATTTTCATTTACAACTTCAGACCAACTAACAATGGATAATCTATCAATGAACCTACTCATGTTACTATTATTAAATTTACGGAGGAAAATGTCACCAGGTCTAGTAGATGAATTTGATTTCCCATTTATGGGCTCGAGATAAAACACAGAAAGGTGGTCAGATAAGTCACAGAACAAAATGCCAGGTATCCCCGCAGCACAATAGGAATTAGTAAATATATTGTCAATCAGTGTTTCATTTGAGGCAGTGATTCTGGTAGCCTTTGTTATGAGGGAGATGAAAGATGCAGCATTGAGATGATTAATAAATTGAGATGACTGATTATTTAGGAGATTAATATTAAAATCACCCATAATATAGCAAGTTTTTTTTTCAGTGGTAATCTTACTGAGGGTAGAATAAAAGCTGTCAATAAAACGATTGATATTAGAATTAGGTGGTCTATAAATGCATCCAATAATAAAGACCTTGTTAGAAGAAGGCTCAACAAGCTCTAAAAAAAACAGCCTCTGCTTCATCTCCCACCATCATAACAAGATCATTTCGAAGGGAGGATTTGATGTCCTCCTTAACAAAGAGAGATACACCTCCTCCACAATGCACAGGTCTGAAACAGGGATAGTGATTATAATTACTCATGGGAAACATAGAAACTTTTTGGCTATTCAGCCATGTTTCAGTCAAGCCTATAACTGAAAAATCAACTGGCAGCATACCAAGATAATCGATAAAACTATCAAAATGTTTAGGTAAACTACGAATATTAAGGTGAAACAAAGAAAAACAGTTGTCATTAGCAATCTTTTTATCCACACAGAAAGACTTTAAGGAGTCCTCAGAAAAATAAGAGCAGGGTAAGGGGCCTTGTTTAAAACATTGCAGTTAGCATCAGGGTCAGCATCAGAGAGGGGAAGAAGATATTTATCTTCATGAGAGCAGCTAGTACTTATAGATAGAGATCGGAGTGAAGTGTTCATAACCAAGAAAGAAAAAGGTTACTAAAATAAATGTATTAAATATTCAGCTTAGTTAGGAAGTGCTTGGAGCAGTGCGGGGGGGATGCACCACTAGCTGGTCATATTTCAGGTAGGCCACGTTACCTTGGTTTCGTGCCTCTCTGAGCTGGGGGAGAAGATCTTTCCTTCTAAGCCGGACCTTTTCTGAAAAGTCCTCGTTGATATAGAGCTTAGAACCCTTCAGATATTTGGCTCTTTTTAGAATCTCCTCTTTGTCTTTAAACCTAAGAAGTTTCACCATCACAGATCTAGGTCGACCTTCAGCGTCAAACTTCCCGATCCTATGGGCTCTTTCTAACTCAATGTGAGAGGGATCCATCTTTAGATGTACTGTGATTAGTTTTTTTTACCTTGATCTCAGATTCATGCCCTGATTCAGTTTTGGAATCAGGGATGCCATCAAATATTAGATTGTTACGTCTGGTTTGGTTTTCTAAATAATCACATTTAGCTGACAGATTACTGAGAGAAGATTGCATGTTGTCCAAATCTTTACTCACTGTTTTGTAGGGGTGTAACGGTACATGTATTTGTATTGAACCGTTTCGGTACGGGGTGCTCGGTTCGGAACGGAGGCGTACCGAACGAGTTTCCATACGGACATATTAAGTAGAGGACCGCATTTGTGGAGCGTGCTGCAGCCGCACATGCGCAGTTGCGCACACCGCGACACAATAAACAGCAGTAGTAGCGGACGTCATGGCTAACGCCGCTAGCGTTGGCAACAAGCCAGAGTTGGAGGACCCTCCCGCGACATTAAGGTCTCCCGTTTGGGAACACTTCGGCAAAGCGGTTTGCCGACATTGTTCATGTGAGGTCGGGTATATTTCTGGCAACACGTCAAACCTGTTGACGCATTTGAAACGGCACCACCCCCACGTGAACATCGCTACAACGAGGAGAAAGACGAGCGTAGCGTTAAGGCGGGTCCACACCGCACCGACTGCCCGACTCGCGTCGGTAAATGAAGTCGGGCTACTTAATATGGCCGACTCGAATGGCGGATTACACATTTGAATCGGCTGAAATGAACGCCGACGTGGGCCGATTCGAGCGACCACACCAAGGAGACTCATGTCACGGACGCCGACTCTCTCAAAGACTCCCCACCGCATTTAAACAGCCTCTCCCTGCCCTGTTCAATTTTGCACATCAGATGGAGAAAAGATTTGTTTTTAAAAAAACAGTCTGAGCCTTATTCATGTTATTTAATCTGAGCAACAACTTGAAACTGTTTAGTGTTGCAACTGTTCAATTTTGCACATCAGATGGAGATTTTTTTTTAAAGAAACAGTCTGTTATTTTTATTTTTTAAATAAATATTTTAAATACTTGTATTTATATTTTTGAGCAGCATTCTAGCTCCAGTGCATGTTCCTACTGTTAAAAGCACAAAAGTAATAAACAACTAGCACATTTATATTTTGCATTTTGTTTTCTTACTGTACCGAAAATGAACCGAACCGTGACCTCAAAACCGAGGTACGTACCGAACCGAGATTTTTGTGTACCGTTACACCCCTACTGTTTTGTGGCAGTCCAGGGAGGTTTTATATCCAATCTTTAAATCCTCAAGTTCAGCTTGAGAGAATTCCACACTCTGAGTAAGCCTGCCAACATCATTGCTCAGACTGTCCAGACGTTTGTTGGTGGAGTCCATAATCATCTGAACAAATGATTTGAATGACTTTTCCTGCTGTTCCAACAGGTCTTTGTAGAAGATTTTTGTTGATCAAGCAGTTCATGAAGAACTGAGAGTGACACTACTTCATCCTCTGGGTTGCTGGCTTTTTTGGGTGGCATGGTGGAGAGTTGGTTGGTAGCTTCCTTGGTGGTAGCTCGCCAAGGCCTACTAGCCTGATGGTGGTGGTAGGAGCTCCTTGGAGGCCTGCGAGCCTGATGGTGGTGGTGGGAGCTCCTTGGAGGCCTGCTAGCCTGATGGTGGTGGTAGGAGCTCCTTGGAGACCTGCTAGCCTGATGGTGGTGGTGGGAGATCCTTGGAGGCCTGCTAGCCTGGTGGTGGTGGTAGCTCCTTGGAGGCCTGCTAGCCTGATGGTGGTGGTGGTAGCTCCTTGGAGGCCTGCTAGCCTGATGGTGGTGGTGGGAGCTCCTTGGAGGCCTGCTAGCCTGATGGTGGTGGTGGTAGCTCCTTGGAGGCCTGCTAGCCTGATGGTGGTGGTGGTAGCTCCTTGGAGGCCTGCTAGCCTGATGGTGGTGGTGGTAGCTCCTTGGAGACCTGCTAGCCTGATGGTGGTGGTAGCTCCTTTGAGGCCTGCTAGCCTGGTGGTGGTGGTAGCTCCTTGGAGGCCTGCTGGCCTGGTGGTGGTGGTAGCTCCTTGGAGGCCTGCTGGCCTGGTGATGGGAGCTCCAGGCCTACTAGCCTGGTGGTGGTGGTGGTGGTGGTGGTAGCTCCTTGGAGACCTGCTAGCCTGGTGATGGGAGCTCCAGGCCTACTAGCCTGATGGTGGTGGTGGTAGCTCCTTGGAGGCCTGCTAGCCTGGTGGTGGTGGGAGCTCCAGGCCTGCTAGTCTGGTGGTGGCTCCAATGTGTTTTGGATAGCTGTAGGTTTCCTCTCAACACAAATAGAGATTGGTGAATTGTCAATCAGTTGCAAATACCACCAACATGTACTATAAGACTTGACTTCACCTAAAGTAATGACACTTTGGTAAAGAAAATGTGGAGGATTGTTGGGATTTTTAACAGATTGGTGCTGCTTCTCTGTCCTGCCTCTCTGTCCTGCCTCTGTTGCTTCAGATTACTTCCCGGGAAACATGCATGAGAGTAGTAGCAGGTATGTGAGCAACTACTTGAGGGAAACAGGATTAATGGATAGGGTTTAAATATGTATATATAGGTATATATATATATATATATATATATATATATATATATATATATATTTATTTATTTATTATTTATTTATTTTATTTTATTTTTTGTCATCTATCCTAACTGCACATCGAATGGACCACACTCCAGTCCGGTAGGTGGCGGCAATGCACCTGTAAACTGGATGCCAGCCGCCAATCAAATCCAACAGAAGAAGAAGAAGAAGAAGACCTGCATCAGTGCATGTGCGCAAGAGCAGATCTGTGCGAGCAGGCAGCGTGGAAGCCGGTCCGGTTCCGGTACCGGTCCGGTTCCGCTCACACCACAAGTCTGAAGAGTGCAACAGCTTATCAAAATACAGTGTCAACTCCGTGTTTTCAAAGTAGAAAGCGACATTGTGGTGGTTAAACGAGGCGGAACGGCATCAGAACAACATCAAGCGCGTAAAGTACACGAAGAAGAACGTAGCGGGAGCGCGTGGCGAGGATTGTTGTGGCTGCGCTTCTTGCGGAGCAAGTCTACACTGTGCTGCACGGAGGCGCTCCTAATGTTAATGATTATTGATTTATGAATGAATTGATAGGTGGCTTATTTTTGGCGTATTGATTTTATGGCCTGTACAATGATAGGGGAAACACTGGACATGCACACAAGTCCGTCTTGTTGTTGTTTAGTACTGGCTGACACTTTTTCAGCACTTTACTTGTTCTACCTCACCTGTTGTTAATATTTGTTAAATATTGTTCTACTACTTGTTCTTGTTCTACCTCACCTTTTTTAAGTTCAATAAATGTTCCTTTTTAAATTGAAACTTTTAACATTTGTTATCAGTGTAATTTTTAACATAAATTGAGGGAGCAAAAGTAATATCGGCTCAAGAAAATCGGCAGGCTGTATCGGTCATCGGCCAAGGCTGATGATCAGAAAATCAGTATCGGCATCGGCCCTAAAAAATTTGTATCGGTCAATCCCTACCTCAGACATCAGTCAGGGAGACAGATGGCTTTGAATGTCAACTGCTTGTGTCTAAACTTGCGCCACAAGGAGGCGGCACTGCCATGTGACCGCAGGCACTCCACGACCGCATATGAGCGAGGGCCCGTCACATCACTGCTTGCAGTTTTAATGTTGGTTTTGTTGTCTAAACCTATCGTTGGTTTTGTTGTCTAAAGCTAACGTTGGTTTTGTTGTCTAAACCTAACCTTGTTTTTGTTGTCTAAATATAACTTTGGTTTTGTTGTCTAAACCTAACCTTGTTTTTGTTGTCTAAATATAACTTTGGTTTTGTTGTCTAAAGCTGTGTCCACACCGGAAGAACTGCCCGACTCGCGTCGGTAAATTCGGCGTCGGCTACTTAATATGGCCGACTCGAACAACGACATGGGCGGTTCACACCTACGGAATTACAGCCGACGCCATACCGTTCCGCGCTTGCGCGAGATGGAATGTCTCCAAAACAACAGGCGGCGCTAATCTGTATTGTGGGCCAAAAAACACGAAAACCGGAAGTAGGCGGTCCTCCCTAGACCATAACACAGAGCACGCTGTCCTCACCAGTCACTGTTGTCAGCAGAGTGAGGTTGTAGACTGTAGTTTTGATTACTCTCTGAACGGAAAAATCTAAAATGTTGGATGATGTCGATACGGAGACACTGGCCTTGTCAGCTCTCGCACTTATTCTTATGGAAGAAGACAGTCGTAAGCGAAAAAGAAAGAGAACAGTTAGGCGCACTAAGTGGGTGAAGCCGTGGATACAACAGCGAGCAGCCCAAGGAGTTTATCCAAATTGGTGTCGGGAACTGAAGATGGACGAGCCAGGTGATTTCAGAAATTTCGCTCGGCTCTTTCCTGATAAGTTCCACATGCTGGAAGAACTTGTCCGACCGATTATCCAGCGATGCAACACCAACTACCGTGATTGTATATCTGTCGGTGAACGTCTGATGGTCACACTGCGTTTCCTCGCAACAGGTAAGATAAGCTGTTTGTATTACTTTTTTAGTTCGGGTCCTTTCTCGGCACCTGAACAGGACATTATACTTTATTATACTTCCGTATAATTAACCAAGCAATGTGTTCGTTTGTAATTGCAGGAGAAAGCTTCAAGAGTCTTTCTTATCAGTTTCGAATGGGTCACTCTACAATCACGGAATTCGTCCCTGAAACCTGTGAAGCCATCTACCAGGTCTTAAGAGAGAAATATATGAAGGTATGTGCGATTTTATTTTACGTCGACATCAGACACGGTAGCCTAATGCTGTGCAAATATGCATATTGTCGTTTGTCCGGACGTTTTTCAAACCAGATAAACACATCAGCCTTTGGTATTCACTGTTGTTATTTTTTTTCTTGTTTTCAGTGCCCAGACACAGCTGATGAGTGGCAGCAGGTTGCCAGTGGATTCATGTCGGAGTGGAACTTCCCAAATTGCCTGGGTGCTCTGGATGGGAAACATGTAAATATTCGCCCCCCACCAAGGTCTGGTTCCACATACTACAACTACAAGCACAACTTCTCCATTGTCCTGATGGCACTGGTCGACAGCAATTACAGATTTCTGTATGTGGATGTTGGTTGTAATGGAAGAGTTTCCGATGGTGGAGTGTTTCGTGGTTGCACCTTAGCAGAAGCCCTGGTAAACAAAACCACAAACATCCCTCCCCCTGCACCACTTCCCGGATCTGACAAGCTGTCTCCATACTGTATTGTGGCAGATGAAGCGTTTCCGCTGAAAGACTACCTGATGAAACCATATGCAAACCGCGGTCTCAGTGTAGATCAGCGAATCTTCAACTACAGGCTGTCGCGAGCGCGGAGGGTTGTAGAAAATGCATTTGGAATTATGGCCACGCGCTTCCGTGTCTTGCTTACCACCATCAACATCAGAGACATGGTCAAAGTGGAGTCCATTGTCCTGGCTTGTTGTGCTCTGCATAACTTCCTACGGAGTGAGAGCAGAGCTGCATACATGGCAGACATTCTAGACCGGGAAGGACCAGATGGAGGCATTTTTCCAGGAAGATGGCGGCAAGACCCTGCCCTACAACAAGCCCACTTGCCACAGACCACGAATACAGCAGCAAGAGCCAAACAGATTAGGGATGGGCTATGTACACATTTTATGTCTGAACATGGTGCAGTGCCTTTTCAGTGGGACAAGATATAGGACAGATTGACTGTGTTGGGTTTCAACTGTGGTATATACTGTGGATATACTGTGGTTATTGTAAATATTGTAAATATAATGTCAACTGTGGCCTTTTCAATGGGACATGATACAGGACAGATTGACTGTGTGCTGTTTGTGTGCTGCCTGCTGTGATTATTCTGAAAGATGAATAAAAATCATATCAATCATAATTGACTCATGTAGCATCATCAAATCAGCATTTGTGACTGGCTCACATGCAAAAGGAGCAGTCCATGGTCTATTATATAAGACAATATTAGTGTGAAATACCTTGTCATACCTCTATTCACTTCTAGTCTATGTTGAAATAGGGTGAAGGTGATAAACATTACAATGAGAATAGCAAGACATTATTGCTGAATAGTTGTTATTGGGGAAGGAGATCATGGGTTGAATAGAGGACCAGACGACCAAGCTAGCGGTCTTCACTTGTAATAGATAGACATTACAATTAGAATAGCTAGACATTATTGCTGAATAGTTGTTATTGGGGAAGGAGATCATGGGTTGAATAGAGGACCAGACGACCAAGCTAGCGGTCTTCACTTGTAATAGATAGACATTACAATTAGAATAGCTAGACATTATTGCTGAATAGTTGTTATTGGGGAAGGAGATCATGGGTTGAATAGAGGACCAGACGACCAAGCTAGCGGTCTTCACTTGTAATAGATAGACATTACAATTAGAATAGCTAGACATTATTGCTGAATAGTTGTTATTGGGGAAGGAGATCATGGGTTGAATAGAGGACCAGACGACCAAGCTAGCGGTCTTCACTTGTCATAGATAGACATTACAATGAGAATAGCTAGACATTATTGCTGAATAGTTGTTATTTGGGAAGGAGATCATGGAATGAATGGAATGTGTAGACAATGTTGAAATGGGGTTGCAGTGGATATGAAAATGCAGGGAGATTTGCTTTTTCAAAGACATGTTTTATTGTAAGAAGTATAAAGTATAAAATACAAAAGGCATGCAATATCAAAATACAAAAGCTTAAAGTATAAATATAAATAAAGTTAAGTACAACATGCAAAAGTGTCAAGTATAAAATGTATAGAATATAAAAGGCAAGCAATAACAAACTACAAAAGCTCAAGACAATGTATAAATATAAGTAAGTAAAGTACAATATCAAATAAAAAAGCCTCAAGGACCCAGTTCTCCCAAGTGAGTGCGTTCCTGGTTGTGCTTTGTGGTGATATTAAAAATGACGTTGAGCATTTCATGCTCAAGGCTCGCCAAGAGTTCTGGTGGCACCTGCCTTAGCTTAACCTCAAGGATTTTGAGGGTCGCTGTGATGGCATCATCCGCCCTCATCTCTGCTTTCCTCGTGAGTGCAGCCCCTATTATGCGCAAGAGGTCTGTGTTATCTGGGGACTGGGGAGAAGACCTTCTACGCTTAGAAGAAGGCCCTGCTCGGGACTGTGTCTCTTGGTGGATGGTCTCTTCACACACGGTTGATTCGGCCAATGGTGATTCGATTGATGAGGTCTGATCCTCCTCGCGTTCACTCTGGTCCTGGTCATCGAACCTGGCGCCTGTAGGCCTACTGGTACTAGTGTCATTGGGGGCTGTGGGTTCCTAAAAAATGATAATATATATTATATCATGGATCAAAGCATTCATAAACAACACAGAAGCACATTTTTTGTCAGTGCCAAAGCTTCTAAATTCTTAAGAATATATGATAAGTCGGCAGTGAACACTAATCGAGCTTCATTCAGACGACAAATGAGTACTATTCAACAACGGGAGAGCCAAAGTTACCTGAGTGAGGTTTGATCTGCTTTCTCTCCTCTGCATGTGTGGCTCGAGGAACTGCATCCTTCGTAAAACCCATATCTGTCTGGGCGTCTTCTCTGAAGCTCCACTTCCTGATGGAGGGAGCTTTTTGTAGCGGGTGAACTGGGTTCGGAGGGAGTCCCATTTCTTCCTCAGCTCTTTCACTGAAAAGTTTATACAGTTTAGAGTTTAATTAAATTCTGGTCTTGCCTCAACACAAAGTATCAACCTACACAATAACACTTACAAAAGCCTGCAAATACACAGGTCAAAAAAAGTAAATAGCAGGCACATCCTATGTCTGAGGAATCCGAAGGTCAAACGCGAGAGTGGGCTACACATTGGTTAGCAGCTAGCTCACAGGCTATTTCGATCAAAAGAAAGGTAATGTTTCGAAGCTGCAAACGTTGCCCTTTGCCCCTACACATCGTACTAATGTGGGATGTAGGCTACATACAAATGCGATATTTGTATACAAATACAGATCTTACCCGGTAGATTCAACGCCTCTGATATCTGGCGCCAGCTTTCCATTTTGACCTGCTTGTTGGAATAGGTCTTGCCAGCGACCACAAACAGCGACGGTCTATCCTCCACCATGGCGATAAATTGTTGCTCAAGCGCTTCAGTCCACATTATTCAAACGAAGAAAAACAGTCAAGCGATGCCAAAACAATGCGTTGAGAGTGTGTGTCAACATCTTCTTCGATTCCAGTGTTTATCTGGTATGTTTACCATCGTCACTTCCGGGCTTCACTGATTCGCTAGTCAAGCTGCTAGCCTCCACCAATCAGAATGGTAAAAGAATGACCGACTCGAATGGCGGATTACACATTTGAATAGATAGTGCAGATATCCGATATGCTGATATTTTATAACTTATTTGGCTGATAACCGATACCGATATATATATAAATCTATACAAACTTGTAACGGATGACAATTCTTCAAATGGACAATAAAAGTGCAGTAGGTAGTGATGTCCAATTGAAGCTTCGTGAAGCATTTTCTTTATTTTCTGAGCCCAATAGATGGCGCTCTCTGTTCAACAAAGGGTTGAAAGCAATGGAAATATATCGACCTTCAACCCTTTGTTGAACAGAGAGCGCCATCTTTTGGGCTCAGAAGATAAAGAAAATGCTTCACGAAGCTTCATTTTGACATCACTAGCAGTTGGCAAGTCTGGCAGATCGAGTCACATTTTGAATGTTTACAACACTCATGCGTCCCCCCTCTACCACCGAGCTCCTCGGCTCCCTCCCATCGAGTGCTCGTCAGTGCGTGTGCACCAGATTCCGTGTCTTCTCTTATCGATAAACGGCATGGAGTACACTAGTACAATTACAAGTAAACTACATGTTTTAACAGGTTTTACAGCACACAGCGTCACAGTTTTATTGATATTGTACCAAATAATTAACTCATAATCTATTTAACACACCCTTTTAACTGAAATATTTTAACAGTGCATTTCTATGAATAACATCCCCGCACGCTCACAGATCAGCGGAGCAAACCCGTTTCTTGCCCGTGTAGAAGAAAATGCGTTACCTTACAATTCTTATTTGAATCTAATACTAATATTCCTTTCTCTTGTACTCATCAAATGTCCTGCTGTCCCTATTTGATTGTGGTTGACATGTTATTCTTGATGAAAAGACCCTTTGAATTGTCCCCCTTCCTGGACCGTCTCCGAAACACCTGTATCTCACATACTTGATCAAGGCCTTCATGAATGACCCCTGATGTGTCATTATGTAGAAAGAACCCAGCTGTTCCGAGGGAAGTCACACCTTTCTGTTGTCTCGGGACGTCTCTTCCTCTTGGGAGAGACGCGTATTGAATCTATGTAAATCCACTGCTTAGACCTGCCCCTTTGGTTCTGTCTATAAAACTCTTTTGCACCAAACTATTCAGAATGGATCTTCATGGATACACTGTGAATTTCTTTTCTCCACTGTCAGTGATTAAACGTCATTTGAACCAGCCATAGAATTGGACCTGGAGAGTTTTCTTCCACACCCGCTTCTTCATGAAGCGTCCGTCGACTTAGCGTGCGCACACAAAGCCTTCCTGCCCTGCTCAGCTGATTACACCTCCGCCTCACCTGCGGAGCCTCACACACCCCGGAAAGTTAGCTTTAGACAACAATACCAACATAAGCTTTAGACAACAAAACCAACGTTAGCTTTAGACAACAGCTTTAGCTTGGCGTTACCTCTGACTCGCCGTATAGTGTTGGCTTCAGGGAATATGATCAAACAAATTTTGCCGACTGCGACTTACGTGTTAAAAGAATGCGTGTTGGCTTCTCCTCGCATCACCGACGCTGAACAATCGTTGCAAATACAAACTTTGCTATCCGTTTTCGACACCTTAAAAAACGTACACACAAACGACATTTTAAACTTCTCCCTCGCTCTGCTGCAAGTTGAAGTAGGTGACGTGTGGCTTTGCGATGTGGCCATCGCGATGTGGCCACGCAATCCTCGTGCCCTCGGGCATTTCATCTGATTTAATCAAGGAAGCAGCCATCTTTATTTATCGGTTTAATATATCGGTGTGTTAACCGATAACCGATAATACGTTTTAACGTTAATATCGTCCGATACCGATACCTTGCCGATAATATTGTGCATCCATGGTCTAAAGCTAACGGGACTAAAACATTATTGCTCTCGCCGTTAACTACAGTTCATAATTTTCAAGAAATGAGGTCCCATTGGAGACACAGGAAGGGGCGGGACTTTGCCTCTCTGCTGTCAGTGTTGCCATAGTGACAGTGTGCATCTCTGCCTGTAGGTGGAGACTCTGCTATGAATCAGTGTGAGGACCGAGAGGACGGAGTCCTTCCCTCTAAAACCACTCAGGATGGGGGACATGACAGCCAGACCAAAGCTCAGAGGTGAGACGAGGATCTCGAAGAGTCCAGGACTCAGATCACTCCACCATCATGGTTCTCACTCAACAACATAAACATACATAATATTAACTAGATCGCTTTATTGAGTTTAAAATTGAACCTTTTTATTATCTGACTGTCCTGAGGTGAAGAACTTATGTATCACGATAATATTGTATTGTGATAATGTTTTTATTTTGATAATTTCGTGTTGTGGCTTATATTGTGATGTATGAAGCTTAACTAGTGAGAATCTTGGGAAAAGTATTTCCTTAAATTGTATTTATTGTATCAGGATGCAGCAGCAGAGACCAGACTATCTTGGACCTGGACCTGGACCCAGCTGTGTATCCATAAAGAGTGACCAGTCTATGGGTTGCCCTATTCTTTTTAAAGCTGAACAAGCTGCTGATGGAAAGTAAGAAATTAAACTGAACTCTCCTTACAGGATGAATCAGGTCTAGACTAGCCCCTTAAACAAGATTTTTCAATAGGCTACATGCTGGCAGGGGAGAGAGTGTCTTAAAAGTCTTAAAACAATCATTATTAAGAATCGTGATTCATAAGATTCAACTAATTTATATTGATTATTGGTGAAGCCAAAACGATTCTATTTATTTATTTTAGCAGATCGATTTAGTTGAATTGATAGAACTGACAATCGATTCATCGATGCATCGCATGAGTCGTTACACTACTACCTGACATCCACCTAGACCAACACTGTAACCCGCTGACACTTCAGCTGATCAGCTTCAAATATTGAATGACAGGAATGAAAGTTTTACTGGGAAATTCAGATTCTCTGTTGGTCTGTTGAACCACAAAAACACAGCATCCATCAACATTAAAATCCAGGTAAAGTAAGAACAAATATGTGTTCTGAGTTTGGCATACCACAGAACAGTGTGTTGTTATTCACCCTGCCAACTTTGAGAGTTTAAAAAAATTGCCAAATATATGAAATTAGGTCTCAAAGTCATGAAAAAACAAGCACTTCTGTCTTCTCTCAAACGCTGGGGCGTGTCAGTTAGAGGCGCTGGAACCCCGCCCATGCGCAGGGGGGACTACCAGTAGAATGAATAAACAAATAAATGAATGCCACTAGGAGGATGATTGACAGGCGCTCTCCTTCATACAATCACGCGCACACTTCATGGCTGCACCTGATTGGTCGATCGCTTTCACAGCTGTCCTCTCTGCTCCCAGATTTCAAACCGACCAACATGGCGGCTCGTTTGGAAACTTTCTCTTATTTTCTGACAATAGTTCACCGTAATGCATTTCTTAAACAGCTGCTGAATCTGTCTTTATTTTAGATCGACAACGGTCAGTTTAAAAGATTTTCGAGAGCTTGCGGGAGGCGGCTCCGCACCGTCTCTCCACACTCTCCGTGAGGCAAATGCATTGCAGGGCTTCTTACATACCGTAAATCCTCTAATACAGCTTCAGCCAAAATCTCTGCGACGCGAAGGCATTGCACGGCTGACAATGAATGGGAAGCGTGGAAATAACGCTGCCTGTGGCCACTTAACCCGGACTCCATTAGAGACCAGCCGTTATTTACCTCTGCCGACAGCGAGACTGGCCAATGTTAGAAACCGCCCGGTAATAGAATACAGGCCAGTATTAGAGGATTTACGGTATATATTTATACAGCAGGGGAGGGCTTATGCTAACTACAATAGAGATACGTAACGCCAAAGTGATTTCAGACCCGCCCATTAAATCCAAGACACAGAAACGTTTCAGATGCCTAGCTCCACAATTACATAGTATATGGTTGATGGCTTTTTACATGAGTTAAGGGGACATGTTATAACTCATTTAACGTGTTTAGAAGAAAATGACTGATTTTGGCTTACCCAGACTTTAAGTCAAGTCTGCTGAATGAATAATGTGATGGTCTGAACTGCCAAACACCTCCCACAATGCAACTTTCACCTCACATTACTTAGTTTTACAGCAGGTAATTTGTGTTTATTTGCATCACTCGTGACATTGCAGATAGGAAGGGAGGGGGGGGGGGGGTTTACTTATGTATCACAATAATATTGTATTGTGATAATAACGTTTTTTGAAAACGTCATGTTGTGGCTTATATTGTGATGAATGAAGCTTAACTAGTGAGAATCTTGGGAAAAGTATTTCATTAAATTGTATTTATTGTATCAGGATGCAGCAGCAGAGACCAGACTCCCTTGGACCTGGACCTGGACCCAGCTGTGTATCATTAAAGAGTGACCAGTCTATGGGTTGCCCTATTCTTTTTAAAGCTGAACAAGCTGCTGATGGAAGGTAAGAAATGAAACTGAACTCTCCTTACAGGATGAATCAGGTCTAGACTAGCCCCTTAAACAATAACTCCGAGTCCACCAGCCCTGAATCCTGCAAACTGTTAGGTCTTCTGAGCCACGATGATATGAGAGAGAGACAGTGCGTTTCACTGAAGCTCTAACAGGGGACCAATTAAATTAATTTTTTTATTGAGATTAAACTATCACTTAATAAATAATAAAGATATTAACAAACCTTAAAGAGACAGTGAGGTCAAAACCTTTTGAAAGAAAAGACGAGAAAGCTAACTTAGCGAAGGTGAAGGCTAATGACAAAGAAAAGTAGAGGGGAGGCTAAGCTAAGTTAAGAACAAAAATACTCCAAACCAAACCAACCAAAAGACATCAAACTCGTCTTCCTGTCACTCAAGGGAGGTTGTAGTGTAGTAAAGTAAGACACTTTATATCCACCAAACTCTTATTTTAGGTTTTAATGTAGCTGATAATGCGTGAGGAGGTGTCTATTATCAGGAGATGGTGGACTACTTGGAGATCAGAACCGTCAGATGCCCAGTGGAGTTTTTGCAAGCAAAATATAAAGTTTTTTCACAAGTCATAACTTTGTTTCCACATCATTGGCACCCCATAAGGTTCTAATGGAACAGAATTGTTCAAAGCTCCAGATAATAGGATGGACCTTAGATTTGACTTGTCAACGGGAGATATTTCCCTTTGGCTCAGCTACGAACCACAAACCCAACAATATGCTAGCAACACTCTGAGTGCAGCACTAAGACGAGTCTTCACATGTCCACAACATGGTCTCATGTGACCCAGATCCATTTATAGTATTGATCCTGACACTAGCATAAACTCTCAGAACACTCATCAATGTAATGATAAACAGAGCAAACTCATTTCAGTCAGACAACTCACGTTTAAAATGTTTATTGTAGCAACAGAACACAGTTCACAGAAACTGAATTCCTGCTAGCATTGCTTTGATGGCATTAGTTTGGTTGTTAAAGGGATAGTTCGGAATTTTGGACATAAGACCTATTTTCCAAGTCAGCCAGTGTGTTTGAGACGTCTGGAGACGTTTTCAAGAAATTTCATTCAGTTCTTCTAGTTGCCGAGTTCGCTTGTGCTATGGCTAGCGCAAGTCAATCTATTCTAGCTAGCATGGCATTAAAAAACTCATACCGACTCCACAGTGCACCTGCGGCAAATCAATTGTAACGGCAGACTATCGATGTACATATCTGTGTTGATAGAATGTTTGAAATAAAACCGACCTTGCATTTTTAAGGATTTATGTCTCAGCAGCAGCAGCAGCGTGTCATACTTCCTAGTAGGCTATGGCAGCGGCAGACTGATATCACCTAGCACTTATAAGTTACCGGTTCTATAATAGTTTGTTTACCTGCTGTCATTGCTACAGACGCAGAGTAGCCTGCAGTGCTAGTTTCTTCAATCTCACAGAAATGGACACTTTTGGAGAATATACTGAAACTTTTGAAGACTCTGATGAGGAGTTTTTTCCACCCAAACCCAACCGTACCTGTACAAGACTGAATATACAGAGGAAGAATTGCATGAGAGGGATGCTCAAAGGCAGAACGTGAGCGTCTGTGGAGACCGAGATAGCCCCTGCTGGAGCTGAGAACCGGGACCGAACAAACGGAGACTGGTGGTGCCAGGAGGGAATCCCCTGCAACGCATCCGAGGATTTACGGTTCTCCGGACAGAGCAGAGGTTTGGGTACGCGGTGCGTAATTGTGGGTTGGCTGGGCCGTGGGCTGCCCGGTCTTTGGGTGAGGTCCAAGGGCTTTTCACCCAGGTCTGAGGGCACGCGGCCCGACTGTTCGGCATGGGTCAGGTCTCTATTTACCGGAGGGATTCCCCGCAACGCGTCCAAGGGTTTACGGGTCTACGGACGGAGCAAAGGTCCGGGTGCGCGCTGCGTAATTGTGGGTTCGCGTGGCTGTGGGCTGGCCGGTGTTTGTGTGAGCTCCAAAGGCTTTTCAGACAGCTTTGGGGGCATAAGTGCCGACAAATTGCCGATGTTCAGGTGTGTATTTACCGGCTGGATTCCGAGCAGCCAACTTAGAGTTTTGAGTCCGACGGAGCAAAGTAAAATTACGCTGCTGCTGAGAAACTGGTCCCTCAAAAAATTGATGATTTGTGCGATGTGAGGTTAGTTTTGTTTCAAATATTATTCTATCAACACAGATATGTACATCGATAGTCTGCCGTTACAATTGATTTGCCTCGGGTGCACTGTGGAGTCGGTACTGCCGCTACTGAGGGAATCCTAGATAGTAATTTTCCTCCTCTTAGTAATATGCTTAAATTCAGCGGGTTGTCTCGTCTGATCTGAGGTCGTAGTCGAATGTGGCCCCGACTCTCCCTGGGGAGAGGTGCGAGGGACGTGGCTCCCGGAGGAGGCTCACGGACTCTGACATCGGGTACCCCGAGGCGGAGGAGGAGGGTCCGCCGACCGAACGCCGCATTAGGGTGTGCAGGCAAAAGGCTTCCCCAGGAAACGGACACTGCTTTTATTTCCGGGGACAACCAAAAGTAAATTGGTGTGGGGGTGGTGGATGTGTGGGCTGAAGGCCGATATATTTCCATTGCTTTCAACCCTTTGTTGAACAGAGAGCGCCATCTATTGGGCTCAGAAAATAAAGAAAATGCTTCACGAAGCTTCAGTTGGACATCACTAGTATCTGTGTAAATGGAATAAGAAGTGGATATGTGTATTTCCTTTGTTAGTAGAGGTACATGAGGGTGTGTATATAGGTTGGTGATTATGTGGTGGAAATATAGAAATAAAAAGGGTGGGTTAAACATGTGGGACCCCAGCGGATGGACTCTTCTAGGTTCATTAGCTGTGACACCCTATAAATAGGTGCCATTTTGACAACCTAGTTTCGAACTGATGTATCGATACAGGAGGCTTTAATGGGTAAATAAAGAACACTCTCTGTTGCTCACCCTAAACCTGACAGTGGTTCATTCTTTGCTGTACACTCCAGCCGTAATTGTGGTCATTCTCACAATTAAATAATTGCCCAAAAAAAGGGGGGAGTTCAAGGGTTGTCTGTAATGACGAGGCACAACCACAGCACAATGGCCCAACACCCGACGACTCCGATTCAGACGCTCAGCGGCTCCCGTAGTCGGCTCCTGCAGCAAACATTTCCCCAGCGTGCTCCTCTGTCACAACTGGCAGCAAGCCACAACTGAGTTATGTTACCTAGTCATTACGCCATTACGTTACCTAACGCGTAACGTGATGGCGTAACGACGTGATGATGTTTTACGTTATGAAGGAAAAGGGGATAAATTAATTATGTTTTTTTCACCCAGGTTACAGCCTACTCATGAAAAAGGTTTTTGATGGCAGAGATGTTGTGTGCTGGAAGGGAATCAATGACTAAATCGTCCAAAGATGTAGGACAAAAAGGGTTTGCAGGCGTTAAAAAGATCACAGCATAGAGCCTCCGGGAGTTGGAAATGCAAGGGCTGCTACTGACCTGAATAGGTGTAGGTGCTATTTAGTGTTTTTTGTGTGTCACATCCGGGGACGAGTCAGGTGGGGTGGTACGTCAGCAGAGTTGTAAAATCAGCTGTTCTTCACCTGTTGTTAATGAATGAACTGAGAGGGTGAGGGGGGAAGGTCCTACTCTGCTGACCGCTAACTTACATTGTTTTTGGACGATTTTAGCCTTTATGTGGGATTGTTTCACTGCCTGTGTTTTTTTGGCTCAATAAATATGTGAATCGACATTCCTCTGGAGCTTAGTTTTTATTATTCAGAAGCGCGTCCGGCAAGTAAAGTGTTTCCCCCGCTTAGCCTCTCGGCGACCACTATTGTTCCAACCATGGTCGCCTAACAATAGGAGTTAAGCGGAAAGTAAAACTTTGAGCACCATTTGATACTGAAAGATGCCATTGGGAGGGGTGAGTGGCATCACTTTGAATGCATCAGTAATGGATGCCTTTTCGTGGCCATGAACCAACTCCTGCCAACTTGATCTCCACGGCATGGTCTACGGAGTACAACAATGGAAATGGAATTAAACTGTTTATACTTGGGATAGCAAATCGAGGATTCGGGGATTCATACAGTGAACTTCTGGCTCTGGCATCGACCTGATACATTGCACTAAGCCAGTGATAAGGTAATAAATGAAGCATCTATTAGGTTGCTTTGACAGAGCTTTGTAGAGACTCGGGACATTGACTGGAATGGTCAATGGACCTGCATTTATATAGCGCTTTTCTAACTTACTAGCTACTCAAGGTGCTTTACACTACATTCACTCACTTAGACATACCCGTTCACACACACACACACACACACACACACATTCATGATTCACTGATGGCAGAGGAGCCGCCTGTACATGAATCATTCATACGCATTCACAAACTGATGGAGCAATATCTTGCCCGAGGACACTTCGGCATGTAAACTAGAGGAGCCGGGTTTCGAACCGCCGATCTTGAAAGGACGACTCACTCACCTTTGAGCCACAGCCGCTGCCGAGTCAAGGGATGTTTCCCGTTTATTTCCCCAATTTTTGCAGGTCGGAACTTCCTAGGACATAGGAGGCTTCTGTGCACCAGATACACACATAAATTTACATTTTCATTCTATATGCAGATGGGAGATTTATGACGTGTAGGAAATTACACCTGTTTCTTTGGAGGATGGTTTACAGAGTTGAACACTCAATATATTTTACTGGGGCTGAGATTTAGAGGTGGACAAACCTTGCAAAGTTGATTTTGGACACAGGGAGGAGTGTGGGAGAAGGAACAGGCCAGGGTTTAATGGCCGTGGAAATGCCAAACACAATGGGTGACGTCACCATGACGACATCCACTTCTGATCTCCAGTCTGTGATTTAGTGACTCTTTAAACTTGGTTTTCTCCACAGAGTTCAGCAGATCTCAGAGGTTCCCTTGACCCAGCAGCATCAAACACACCTGGACTCCATATTTATGGTGAGTACATGTACAAGCTCACCTTTCACTATTAACCACATCAACTACAGATTCAATGCTGAACAGGTTCTAGTGGTCTCCATGCTGCTCAGACCCACACATGAATCCCATGTTGGGTTCTTTAGAGTTCATGTTCAGTTTATCCTTCTGTTCCAGCTGCTGGAGGAGAACATCGGCACTTTTGTGAAGAACGAGCTGAAGAAGATCCAGAAGGTCCTGAGTCCAGATTACCCAGAATGCTTGGAGAGTGATGACGAGGAGTTGTTGGACGGTGAGGATGAAGAGCAGAGGAGGAGCAGAGAGGCGTTTCAGAAGATCACAGTGCACTTCCTGAGGAGAATGAAGCAGGAGGAGCTGGCTGACTGTCTGCAGATCAGTAAGAGGATTTTAACAGATTTAACATGGTGGAAAGAAGAGAAGGATTCAACATGAAGAACTTCATATTTCTCCTAATAGGCTGCACACAACTTCAATGTTTAGGTTCTCTGGTTGTCTACAGACCCGATTACAGCTGATGTCATCATAAATATGCGTACACATGATGTCAACGTTTATGTTGTTTTGCTTCAACCATCCAGACGAGTTAGAAGCTTTAAACAGTGAATTTAAACTGTTAGTAGCATCTAAATGTCTGCTTGTTACGTGTTCGGTTGTCAGAATCGATATTCCAACAGACTCAAGTTCTACAGAGTTCAGACAGGATCACCACCGTTTATGAGGAACAGGTGTTTCAGTTCACCCAGTGACCGTGATAACTGGTGACTTTCAGCTCGTATAACTAAATAGGTGGTAGATGCAAACAAAAAATGTATTTAAAACAGGCTTCTACGAGGACACCTCCATGTTTTCAATGGTGACGTCTCAGCGTGGAGGATTACAGTATACCAGGATATTTGGAAATCCCAACGGTACTATTTTCACCACCGTCATCAATACCATCTCTTTCTATGATGCTGTATTGTGATGTGTTGTAGTGACCAGCAGACGCCACCAGAGGTCAGTGACGCGATACAAGAGGCTCTTTCTTTCTTCTCCAGCGCTCCACTGACTCACTGAGCTTTGCAGCTGAATTTCAAAGTGTTATATCCCTCCAGTTCTGTGTGTTTTGTAAATGTCTGTTATTTTATTATATTTTCACTTCATCAGCTTAACCTGATTGATTTTGTGTCCAATAGTTATGATTTAATCATGAAAGAAGCTCATGAAGACACTACTACTGAGGACTATAGGAATACATGGCTCTATCACATGGCTTGTTCGTAGACTGTAAAAGGGTCTGTAGGATCCACTAACTGGGTTCCTTTGTTGTTTATCTAGGAACCGCTGGTGCAGTGTACCAACGTAAACTCAAGTCTTACCTCAAGAAGAAGTTCCAGTGTTTGTTTGAGGGCATCACTAAAGCAGGAAACCCAACCCTCCTGAATCAGGTCTACACGGAGCTCCACGTCACAGAGGGAGGGACTGCAGAGGTCAATGACCAACATGAGGTCAGACAGATTGAAAAGGCATCCAGGAAACCAGACAGACCAGAAACAACCATCAGACAAGAAGACATCTTTAAAGGCTCACCTGGAAGGGATGAACCAATCAGAACCGTGATGACGAAGGGAGTGGCTGGCATCGGGAAAACAGTGTTAACACAGAAGTTCACTCTGGACTGGGCTGAAGACAAAGCCAACCAGGACATACAGTTCACGTTTCCATTCACTTTCAGAGAGCTGAACCTGCTGAAAGAGAAGAAGTTCAGCTTGGTGGAACTCGTTAATCACTTCTTCACCGAAACCAAAGAAGCAGGAATCTGCAGGTTTGAAGAGTTCCAGGCTGTGTTCATCTTTGACGGTCTGGACGAGTGTCGACTTCCTCTGGACTTCCACAACAACGAGATCCTGACTGATGTTACAGAGTCCACCTCGGTGGATGTGCTGCTAACAAACCTCATCAGGGGGAAACTGCTTCCCTCTGCTCGTCTCTGGATAACCACAAGACCTGCAGCAGCCAATCAGATCCCTCCTGGGTGTGTTGACATGGTGACAGAGGTCAGAGGGTTCACTGACCCACAGAAGGAGGACTACTTCAGGAAGAGGTTCAGAGATAAGCAGCAGGCCAACAGGATCATCGCCCACATCAAGACTTCACGAAGCCTCCACATCATGTGCCACATCCCGGTCTTCTGCTGGATCACTGCTACAGTTCTGGAGGACGTGTTGAAGACCAGGGAGGGAGGGGAGCTGCCCAAGACCCTGACCAACATGTACATCCACTTCCTGGTGGTTCAGTCCAAACTGAAGAACGTCAAGTATGATGGAGGAGCTGAGATGGATCCACACTGGAGTCCACAGAGCAGGAAGATGATTAAGTCTCTAGGAAAACTGGCTTTTGAGCAGCTGCAGAAAGGAAACCTGATCTTCTATGAACCCGACCTGAAAGAGTGTGGCATCGATATCAAAGCAGCCTCAGTTTACTCAGGAGTGTTCACACGGGTCTTCAGAGAGGAGAGAGGACTGTACCAGGACCAGGTGTTTTGCTTCGTCCATCTGAGTGTTCAGGAGTTTCTGGCTGCTCTTCATGTCCATCTGACCTTCGTCAACTCTGGTGTCAATCTGATGGCAGAAGAACAAACAACCTCCTGGTTGTTTAAAGTCTCCAGAGACAAACCTAAATTAACACATCTGTACCTGAGAGCTGTGGACAAGGCCTTACAGAGTCCAAACGGACACCTGGACCTGTTCCTGCGTTTCCTTCTGGGTCTGTCACTAGAGACCAATCAGAAACACCTACGAGGTCTGCTGACACAAACAGGAAGTAGCTCACAGACCAATCAGGAAGCAGTCCAGTACATCAAGGAGAAGGTTGATGAGGATCTGTCTCCAGAGAGAAGCATCAATCTGTTCCACTGTCTGAATGAACTGAATGATCGTTCTCTGGTGGAGGAGATCCTACAGTATCTGACTTCAGGACGTCTCTCCTACAATAAACTGTCTCCTGGTCAGTGGTCAGCTCTGGCCTTCATCTTACTGTCATCAGAAAAACATCTGGACGTGTTTGACCTGAAGGAATACTCTGCTTCAGAGGAGGCTCTTCTGAGGCTGCTGCCGGTGGTCCAAGCCTCCAGCAAAGCTCTGTAAATATAGTTTTTCATTCAGAAAACAACAAACCATCTTGGAATTACAAGGTTCTATCTGCATTCTGAACTATTTCATTGGTTTTCCCAACTGCAAAAGTAAAAAGTAGTTCCAAATAGTTACTCAAGAGTAAAGGTAAGAAAGTATTTAGTGAAAAGACTACTCGAGTACTGAGTAACTTCTGAGTAAATTCTGATTATTGTGGCCCCGCACCTGGTTATCTGAGAGACTACCAGGAGGCATAGACGTTGGAAGGGCAGCTAACCCCCCAGTTACATAAAAATCAATGCTTTCTCTAACATGAAGCGTTTGTCACCTCAGCTGAAAGAAAAGAAAAAACACAGCTCACCGCTTCATCCAGCGTCTCTCCTCTCTGTCTGTTTCACCGACACACACACACACACACACATACACACACACACACACACACACGCACACACACACACACACACGCACACAGTGATCGATAGTTATGTCGAAGACATTTATTCTAACTTTTCTCTGAGTTTTGTCGACATAAGAATGACTCGACCCTCAAGAATCTGCGTGATGAGCTACAAACAGAATCTCACATCAGAAACATTCAGAAATGAACTGATTCACAACTGAAAGTGAAACTTAAATAGGATTGACAGATTCACTGACTTGAGATGGTATGATGGTTCCCCGGTCACATACAAAGCGGGGGAACATAGGTACACTCCCGTCCTACCTACAGTGTCCTTCAGACCACCAGATAATAATTACTTGCGAGGGAGGGAGGCCAGGCTGTGGGCTTGGCCCATGACAGAGCCCCGCGGTCGGCCTTACTCCCGAGCTCACGGACCCCAGGGCCAGGGTGTCTGGACCAGCTAACCCTAGCCACCATGTGCTAGTTTCCTTATATTACCAGATCAGGTAATGCTAGCCAGCTTATGCTAGCTTCATATGATCATTCTACCCAGATAATGCTAATTTCCTCTGCTCCTTGTTGCTGCTGCCACTGAGCAACCACAGCAACATGACAAAGAAGCAGAACCCGATTGGTCTTCCTGTGTGCATTTGACCTGCTGATTGGCTCTCAAGTAGAACCTTAGAGAACCAAGGTGGTTTGACTTTGGAAATAGAACCTTTTTGTTTTCTAAATAAAGCACCTCACATAATGTTACTAAGTTGTCATAATATAATAATAATATAATAACTTAATTATGATAATAATGTCAGTTAGAACCTGAGGTGATGAACAGTTGTTTGTAATTGTTTCATCACTAATTTCTGATTCCTCTTCAGACTCAGTGGCTGTAACCTCTCAGAGAGAAGCTGTGAAGGTCTGTCCTCAGTTCTCAGCTCCCAGTCCTCCAGTCTAAGAGACCTGGACCTGAGTAACAACGACCTGCAGGATTCAGGAGTGAAGCTGCTGTCTGCTGGCCTGGAGAGTCCACACTGTCGACTGGAAACTCTCAGGTCAGATTCAATGACTTTGAGAAGTTTACCTATGAAGCTTAATGATGTGTTTACATGCACCAAATATTCAGTTATTTATATTCACATATTCCTAAAAAGATACATTTGCTACTAATCTGTTAACATGGCTGATGAAATACTGTCAAAACCAAACCTCTTGTTTATCTTTTCCCTGCCGTTCGATGTTTTAATAGTTTTATAAATCCACCTGGCGTTTATAAATGCTGTTGCAAACGTCAGTCTACGTTTGTGAACGTCACTCCATGAACATGTGAGCCTGAACTACAACACCAGACTGTCTCTGCTGTCAAGGTGGAGCCAGTTTGAACCACTTTCTATACAGTTGAGTTTATTGAGTTTTATATGAAATGAACTAATATTCTTGTCACGGTGGCTGAAGCAGCAGGGAGGACCCACATGCAGACTCAAAGCTATGCAGATGCAATGAAGACATATTATGCATGAAAACACCCCCTAGTGGCCAGCAGAGAGAATGCAGCTTTAAGGACCTTCAGGTTTGACTTCACTTTTCTGAACCAGAGGTTGATGCCTGATTGGAATATCAACTCTGACAACTGAACATGAACCAACCAGACATTTTGATGCTGCTGACAGTTTTAATTCAAAGTTTAAAGCTTCTAACTCGTCTGCACGGTGGAGACAAAACACCATTTTATCACCAACATGTGCACACACATTTATGATGACAATGACTGTAAAAGGCTCTATAGCAAGGGTCACTAAGAGGTGGAGCTTGGCCCAGATCCAGACCCAGACCCCATCCTATCTGGACCCAGACCCATAACTGATAGATCATTGAGAATTATTAAATGATGACGGAGCGTTTCCATTTTACTGCTGCAGCGTTAGCATCACTACACTGGTTCAGATGGTTGGAGGCTATATCATCTCACTGGTTGCTACTCACAAACACTAAATTACCCAGTAATGCAACGGGGTGAAACGTTAACTCCGAACTTCATCAAATCTGTGCAAATTGGAGTTTCTGTGAGTGACGTTTCTATGGTGACAACTGACGAGACTCACTGACAGCTGACAGATGGATCAGAGAGTGGAGGTGATAAACGTCAGTCAGGTCGGTGAAATCTAGAGCCGATAGATAAGTTCACACGGCTGCTCTCAAAGAGGAACGCTGACACTGAGAACAGAGTTTTCCTCACCTCACCTGATGTTACTAATTTGTCATAGAATAAGAATATGTGAATAACTTAATTATGACAAAAATGTCAGTTAGAACCTGAGGTGATGAACAGTTGTTTGTAATTGTTTCATCACTAATTTCTGATTCCTCTTCAGACTCAGTGGCTGTAACCTCTCAGAGAGAAGCTGTGTAGGTCCGTCCTCAGTTCTCAGCTCCCAGTCCTCCAGTCTAAGAGACCTGGACCTGAGTAACAACGACCTGCAGGATTCAGGAGTGAAGCTGCTGTCTGCTGGCCTGGAGAGTCCACACTGTCGACTGGAAACTCTCAGGTCAGATTCAACTACTTTGAGAAGTTTACCTATGAAGCTTTCAATGATGTGTTTACATGCACCAAATATTCAATTATTTATATTCATGTAATCCTAAAAAGACACATTTGCTACTAATTTGTTTACATGGCTGATGAAATACTGTTTCTGCTGCTAACGACTTGCCAGCAAAAGAACAAAACAAAACTGTTGTCAAAACCAAACCTCTTGTTTATCTTTTCCCCGCCGTTCGATGTTTTAATAGTTTTATAAATCCAGCTGGCGTTAATAAATGCTGTTGCATAGGCCTGTAGCTTCAAAATATCATCAACGTCATATTTTGTGGTCGACGCGTCGCCACCAACACGTGGGTCACCCTAACAAGCTCACAAGTTCACAGTCGCACTTTGCAGAATGGAGACTGAAACTGAGACCTCCTCACAGGATTGCCCTGCAAAAAGCCCAAATAAATAAATGTAGTTCCAAGCGCAAAGGCGTCGTTATTTGTAGTCTTTGCCAAATAGAGTTGGTATACCACACCAGCACAACAGCGATGTTGGAGCATCTAAAGCCGCATTCACATAGGTCGCTACTCGCCCCTCGCGTTCTCGCTGAATTCTACTCGTAGAATCACACACAGCGCAGGCACCCCCTTGTCTCTCGTGGAGTACTAACTTTGGCTAAATTAATTTCATGTTTGTGCAGTGTCTTGTGCAGCTTGAGTTCTGTGCACTTCGGTAGTGCTAGCTAACTATCTTAGCTCGCCATTTTAACGCCAACATGTGCACACATTTATGGTGACAATGACTGTAAAAGGCTCTATAGCAAGGGTCACTAAGAGGTGGAGCTTGGCCCAGATCCAGACCCAGACCCCGTCCTATCTAGACCCAGACCCATAACTGATAGATCATTGAGAATTATTAAATGATGACGGAGCGTTTCCATTTTACTGCTGCAGCGTTAGCATCACTACACTGGTTCAGATGGTTGGAGGCTAAATCATCTCACTGGTTGCTACTCACAAACACGTAATTACCCAGTAATGCAACGGGGTGAAACGTTAACCCCGAACTTAATCAAATCTGTACAAACTGGAGTTTCTGTGAGTGACGTTTCTATGGTGACAACTGAGGAGACTCACTGACAGCTGACAGATGGATCAGAGAGTGGAGGTGATAAACGTCAGTCAGGTCGGTGAAATCTAGAGCCGATAGATAAGTTCACACGGCTGCTCTCAAAGAGGAACGCTGACAGTGAGAACAGAGCTTTGAATCAAGACAGAATCTTTTCTTCCAACTGGCAGTTGAACACCTGAATGCCTCATATGTTCTGAGACTCTTAAGAAGCACATTTTCAAAGCTGTGTTTTGTATTTTGTTGTTTCTTCTCTTTTCTAACGCTTCAATTTCTCTCTCAATCATTTCAGCTCGTCTCTTTTCTTTCTTTTAACTTCCTCCTCTGTCCATCTCTGTCCATCACTCAGCCACGCTTATCCTACCCAGTACAACATCAACACAACAAAAGACAAATATCACTTTTTCTCATTTTAAAAAGTGGACAAATGGACATAAGTCTATGTAAAGTCCCCAGAAGTGACAGTAGTGTGTGTCTTCAGTCTGTCAGGTTGTCTGATCACAGAGGACGGCTGTTCTTCTCTGGCCTCAGCTCTGGACTCCAACCCCTCCTATCTGAGACAGCTGGACCTGAGCTACAATCATCCAGGAGACTCAGGAGTCAAGCTGCTGTCTGCTGGACTGGAGGGTCCACACTGGAGACTGGACACTCTCAGGTGAGGACAGATGGACAGACATCAGACTGGACACTCTCAGGTGAGGACAGATGGACAGACATCAGACTGGACACTCTCAGATGAGGACAGATGGACAGACAGACTGGACACTCAGGTGAGGTCAGATGGACAGACATCAGACTGGACACTCGGGTGAGGACAGATGGACAACAGCTCCAGACTGTGTCTCCATCTCTGACTGAGGAACTAAGGTTCATGTTTAATGGTGGACCTGATTGAGGTCTTTTAATGTCTTCCTGCAGGGTGGACCATGGGGGACAGCAGAATCTGAGACCTGGTGTGAGGAAGTGTGAGTATGTTTTCACTAACTCAGCTGCTCCAGATTTGGAGCGTTTGTCTCTAAAGCGTCTCAGCGTTGAGATCGTCCTCCTGTCGTCCTGACATCCCTGAATCCTAAATGGAGGATCCAGATGTTGTCTCCAGGGTCTGTGGTCCCCCAGAGGTCTACAATAGTAGCTCACATTAGTCCAGAGACCAGACCAGACTATGTGGAGGAACCAGAGACTGTCTGTGGTCCCCCAGAGGTCTAGATAGTAGCTCACATTAGTCCAGAGACCAGACCACAGGTTGTTCTGGTTAACCTGTTTAAATAAGTCACTAAGGGGCGAACGGACAAACTTGTTTCGGACGCTTGTTCTGAGCCAACAGTAAACCAATGTCTAGTCCTGTATAACTTTGGATGCAGTGATCCGTTTATTTTATAGCCTACTCAATATTCCTATGATTATTGTCCTTTAACGTAAATAAGCCAAACAAAAGCATGCAGACCCGTTAACATAGTACACGGGACAAGATAACACGATGACACGGTGACATGGTCAAAAACTGTTTGCCTCCTCCATTCCACACACCTGATTCCCATCACCTTGGAGGTTAACTATATGCACTTTGGAGCAATGCTCCACCCTGTGTCCAACTCAAGAACTGCATGCATACATACAAAAGACAAAACTATATTATGGCTCCAACACACCGGCCCCTAATTGTTAATGGCAGGAGAGCATAAACAATTCAATACATATTTATATGATGGAGCCAATAAAACCATGTAAAATTAATCAACAAACAAACAACATTCCTCTATGGGTCAGAGGTCATCAATAACGCCTGCCTAATTACAACTACGTTGCAGCTTCTTGAAGCAGACAAAGTTTGGTCACTGGCCTAATCAGTGTGCTGGTCTTGGTTTTCACTAGTGCAGAACGCACCAGTCCCTTCCAGTCTGGATTGGTCTCTAGAATTCTTCCCAGTACCCAAAAACTTTGTGGCGCTGTAGCGTCTGCAACAACTACAATGTCTCCACGAATAAGACATCGTCTTTCTTTGCTCCACCTTTGATGCTCCTGCAGCAAAGGCAAGTATTCTCTGAGCCAGCGCTTCTAAAAAAGGTCAGAGATATACTGTACCTGTCTCCTTTGTGATAGGGCGTGATAGGTCATTTAAAATGGCTTCGACTTCACACAGAACTGTATGGAATCACTCATCATTCAGGGTTTGTTCATGTAAAACGGATGTTAGTATTCGTCGAACCATCCTTATGATGCGCTCCCATACGCCTCCATGGTGAGAAGCTGTTGGTGGGTTAAAGCTCCACTTTATTCCTTCCTGTAGAAAAACTTATTTTATTTTGCTGTGATTTAGAGCAGCAAGAGCTTCGCTCAACTCCCTTTCAGCACCAATGAAGTTGGTACCATTGTCCGATCTTAAATGGGAGACTTGCCCTCTTCTACAGACAAACCTGCGCAGAGCGTTTATACATGAGTCCGTATCTAAGGAGTAGGCAACTTCCAAGTGGACTGCTCTACATGCCATACATGTAAAAATGACTCCATAGCGCTTTTCCAAGCTGCGTCCTCTCTTGACCCCAATTGGTCCAAAATAATCAACTCCAACATTGGAAAATGGTGGAAGATCAGGAACTATTCTTTCTGAAGGCAAGTCTGCCATTTTTTGTTCACCCAATTTCCCTTTATGTCGCCTGCAGAAGCCACAGTTGGACAGGATTCTTCTTGCTGCTGCATTAACGCTGGTAATCCAATATTTCCTCCGTAATATAGAGAGAACGTGGTTTCTTCCACCATGGCCCACCTGTTCATGAATGTGCTTTAGTATTAGAGTGGATATATGTTGGTCTTTGGATAGGATGACAGGATGTTTTGTCTCCTCAGGCATGGCTGCCTTACTCAATCTCCCTCCGACTCTAAGCAATCGATCTTCCAAAACAGGGTCCAGTTTGTATATTGTGCTCCCTCTTTTCACTTCACGTTTGCCAAATGATAACACAGCAAATTCATTGTGGAATTTTTCCTGCTGAGTGAAGCGAATAATAGCTGTTTCTGCTCTCAAAAGATCGTCTGGAGTCAAACTCTGTCCTCCTAATGCAGCTTTAATCCGTTCCATTTCCTGTTCCACTTTGTTGCCATTGATGTCTGCATCCTCCTGACTCATTTGTTTTCTCTTTTGACTCATTTCCAGTAGGCTTCCTTATTTTGAGGATCCACGCAACTGACCTCTTCAACCTTTTCCAGTCAGAAAAGTATGTTATCAGTTGATGCATGGCACTTGGTGTATTGGTCTACAATAACGGCATTGGTTGTGAGCTCCCTTTTGACCTCTGGGTCGTCAGCAGAAATGTTGGAATCCAAGCAACTAGCTGGCCACTCCTCCTATGCTTTCCACAGAAACTCAGGGCCATCAATCCATTTCCTGTTTGTCAACAACTGATCCATGTTAAGTCCCCTTGAGGCTTCATCTGCAGGATTCTGGGTGGTATGAATGTACCTCCACTGTAAGACATCGGTCGCTCTTCTGATGGTAGATATCCTGTTCGCCACAAAGGTTTCAAATCTCCTGTCTTCATTTCTGATATACTTTAAAACGGTAGTACTATCAGTCCAGAACCATGATTTTTCAAGTTGGATCTGTATTTCCGCTCTAAGCATCGTGTCCACTCGAACAGCAAGAACGGCAGCAGTGAGTTCCAAACGATGTATTGTCACTTGCTTTAGTGGAGCCACTCTTGCCTTGCCTAGCATGAAAGAGACATGAGTACGGTTACTGTTGTTCTGTATCCTGAGATATGTCACCGTGCCATATCCACTTTCGCTGGCATCTGAAAAGTGATGTAACTGGCAATGAATGGGTCGTCCAAAATCTGTCGGCTTGAAGCATCTTTGCACTTTGAATGCTGTTACTCTTTCCAGTTCTCCCAACCATTTGATCCACTGCTGTTGGAGAGTTTGGGGAATCTGCTCATCCCAACCACAGCTCCTCCTACACAGATCCTGTATTATGAGTTTAGCTGGAAGTGTGAGTGGTGCAAGAATTCCCAAAGGATCATAAACTGAACTGACCACAGATAGAATCCCACGTTTAGTATGGGGCTATTCTGCCATCTTAAACTTGAAAGTGTCCGTCTCGACCCACCAATGAAGGCCAAGGGCTCTCTCAACTGGCAATTTGTCTCTGTCCAGATACAACTCATGCAAATTCTTAGATCTGTGCTCTTCAGGAATGGCTAGCAATACTGCACGATTGTTGCTGATCCATTTTGTCAAATGGAAGCCTCCCTTATTACAAACAGCTGTCAGATTCTTGATCATATGATAGCCTCCTCTTCAGACGGCAAGCTCTTAAGATAATCGTCCATGTAAAAGTTTCTATTGACTGCGTCAATTACCTCAGCAGGGAAACTGTTCTGGCTATCTTCTGCAGCCTTCCGGAGTGCATAACAAGCACAATTGGGTGAAGACACTGCCCCGAACAGATGCACAGTCATCCTGTATTCCACAAGTTCTTGCTTTAAATCACCTTCGGGCCACCACAAGAACCGAAGAAAATCCATATCTTTTTGTGCCACCTTGACCTGATGGAACATGGCTCGAACATCAGTCATCAATGCCACAGGTTCTTCTCAAAATCGTGTGAGAACTCCTAACAAAGAACTGGTGAGGTAAGGGCCTCGTAGAAGTTGACTGTTGAGAGATTTTCCTTTAAACTCAGCTCCACAGTCATATACAACACGAAGAGTTCCTTTCTTGGGGTGGTACACTCCATCTCTTGACATCTCCTTTTTGTCTTCTGATGCATTTTCATTAAAATTATGGTTGTACTGATTATTCAGCAACTCCTTCAGATTTTCTATGGAGATCCTGTTAACAGTAGCAGCAGCGTAGCCACTCTCACACCGCTTGTCACTGCATCCTTGAAGGGGACCATTTATAACCCACCCTAATAGGATCCTAATGGCATATGGACCTTCTCCATGACTGTTGACTATTTCCCAAGGTTCAAGCAATTTGGAGGCGTTGGTACCTATCAACAACTCCACGTCAACTTGAATGTGAGGAACACCAACTCCATCCAGGTATGGCCACTTAGCCAGCTCCTTTTCCTTGATGATGTTGTCAGTGCTTGCAGGCATCCTCTTCTGGGTGAAGACCTCTGGTAGATCATAAAACTGGTTTCCTGTCAGACTGGAAATCTCCAAACCTTTCAATATGTAGCTGGAAACTAATGCCTTTGTGCCCATGGTTCGTAAGCTAATTTGGGCTTTCCTTCCATTCATATTTAGCTTCCTCCTTCATATTTAGGTTTTCTGAACAAAATGTTGCTGTACTACCTGGATCTAGAAATGCATATACTTGTATGACCTTATCTCCCTTGTTGGACTTCACCTGTACTGGTAGGATGGATAGAATCCTGTCACTGTTCCCGGCCCCTGTATGACCACTTGTTTGCAGAGAGACAAGTTTGCTGCTCACTGATGGTTCCCTTGGCTGTTTTGGTTCTGTGTTAACTGCTCTCTCTCTCTTTGGTTGATGTGAAGAACACTGGGATGATTTTGGCTCCACACCTTGCAAGTTGATCGCTTATCGCAGTCCTTGCTCATATATCCAATGTGAAGGCAGCCAAAGCAGACTCCTTTCTCCTTCAGAAAGTTAATCTTGTCCCTGTGTGTCTTCTCCTGAAATCTTGAACACTGCTCCAGTGTGTGACCTCGAGAGCATAACATACAAAGGTTGGTGCCGTTTGCATATAAACCACTTTGCCGTTGAACCTGCTTAGGCTTCCTGGATTCTTCCTTTGTATGGGTTATAATGGTAACAACAGCAACTACTGTCTCCTTTGAATCTTGGCTTCAGTTGTGATTTCATCCTGTTCACATTTTTACTTGTTGTACAGAGTTGTGAGTTCTGAATGTCTCCAAAGATTGGGTCCGACATTATTTTGACTTGACGCTCGATGAATGTGACAATATCCATGAACTGTGCCCTGCGATTTAATCTTTCCAGTATCTCACATGCAGAGACTCTCCATTTTTCTCTAAGCTTATATGGAAGCTTCAGAATCACTGTTCTCGTATTCGCTGGCATAATCCAGTTCTCTCATGTATTGCACATCCTCCATTGTGTTGCCACACAAAAAATAGTGCATAAGCTTGAAGAGATTTGCCTTCCTCAGTCTTAAGAACTGGCCAGCCAAGGGCCTTCTCCATATATGCTGCAGTGATCTTGTGTTCCTGTAGCAGGTCTTTAGCGATAGCATAGCCTCTGTCTGCAACCATATGCTGTGTTGCTTGTGTTACTCTCCACACAATGTTCAAAGTCTCTGATAAATATCCTGTACTGCAGAGGATCCCCGTCAAAAATGGAATTTCTCTTGGTGGCAGTAAATGAGAGGTCTGTTGTTGTATTAGCAATGTTGTTATTTCATTTTGCCTTTGTAGTAAGTTGTAGAGAGCTGATGTTTCATCAATTCCTTGAAGAGATAGTTGAGACTGAATGCCACCTGTACTTGTTGGCTGCACTTGAGGGTCCAAGAGAGGTTTGATTGATGCATTCTCATGCACTTTTGGTTTATTTAGTTGACTGTTGTCTTGTGTTGCATTTCTATATGCATGATGATGATGATGCCTTTGTTGTTGTTGTTGTTGTTGTTGTAGTAGGGGTTGATGTTGTTCCTCCAGTGTTGGTTGATATCTGTTGGCATATGGCTTGAGAGTGGTATTGGTTTCCTTAAGCCTGGCTCCTTTTTCAAAGTACGATTCCATTCCATCTGATCGTGTACTTGAGAAAGCGTGCTGACTGGCAGCTGTTAATACAGCTAGCTTAGGAGCAGAGGCTTCCATTTCTGTATCGAGGTCCAGCCTTAGAACACATTGCAATAACAAAGTCCAAACATCCTTCGGCCACTTCAAAATAGAAGCCATCCGCTCAAATAATTTCACATACTTCCACCTACAGACTCCATTTAAACTTTAAAAAATCTACAAGACTTTTAACTATTAAACTCTTATTCAGGTCACAGTTTATGTTTTATGTTTTTTCAGACCTGATCAGAGTTTATAATGGGTGTGTGTTGCGCGGAACTCTCCGTGCTAGAGTGGCTGACATCATCGCTCAGAGTGTGAGAGCAGCCCAAAACACTTGAGATTTTTTCTCTCTACAAACTCCTCCCGGCCACAATTTTCACTCTACACACGTGATATTTTCCAATTTTGTAGACAAACTTGTCCTGTCTCTCACAATGTGCTCAAAAAATCTATGAGATTTACAGAATTTGAATTAGGAGCCTCTAAGCGCGGCCACGTCTGTCGTTTCTCCTCATTGAGTCCAATACAAATCGAGAAAAGGATTTTCAAAGAAAAGCTGAAACTCCACCACTTCTAACTCGCCCTAGCATCCATATTTCTGACACTGGGAAAAAATAAAAGTGATCAGTGTCTTCAGCAAAGTTTTGTGGCGCTAACGGTGCAAACATTTTAGCAATAGGAGTTTCGGTGTGAGCGTGGGAAGCTTTTGTTCGGGGGGTGCGTCAACCAAAATGAAGAGAAACCTGACAGGGTTTACACAGACACGCAGACACAGAGGGCCGTCACCACGGCAACGGCCCTATGCCTTTGATCTTGAGAAGCTGACAGCAGGTGCGCTCTGATTGGGGGACAAGAGCAGTGGAGCGGACAGTAGGAGTTGTAGTTTTTCAAACGTCTGCTGCTCAGGCATACTTTCACCTAGAAACTCCATTTAAACTTTAAAATGTAGACACGAGTCGTGTGTATTGGTGTGTCAATCTATGTTTCAATAGGTCACATAGTTTCTGAGCAATCACTGTTCAATGACCATGATCGTTTGGGGAGAAATTAGGAGATTATAATGGGTGTGTATTGCGCGGAACATTCTGGCTAGAGTGTGTGACATCATCGATTATAGTGGGAGAGCACCCCGAAATACTTCAGATTTCTTTTGTTTCCAAACTCCCCCCGGCCACAATTTACACTCTATACATGTGAAATTTTCCAGTTTTGTAGACAAACTTGTCCTGTCTCTCACAATGTGCTAAAAAAATCTGTGAGATTTACAGAATCTGAACTAGCAGCCTCTAAGCGCGGCCACGTCTGTCATTTCTCCTCATTGACTCCAATACAAAATGTTCTGAGAGAAGCAAAGAGAGGACCCCAGTTTTAAACTCGCAACTGTCTCCAAAATATTTACTGCAGAAAAACCACAAACACATCAAAACGTTCGGAAAGTCCTTCCAGCGATGACGGTCTGTTTATTTTTCTGATAGTACCTACGTTTTTCTCAAAAACAGCCCAAATGTGAGACCAGCGCAGAAGCACAAAAATGGCTGTTTCTCCGCTCTCTGTCTTCCTCAGCCTGGGGGGACTTCAAGTTGCCACGGTAACCCTTTAACCAGCAGCAGGTAGTGATGTCCAAATGAAGCTTCGTGAAGCATTTCCTTTATTTTCTGAGCCCAATAGATGGCGCTCTCTGTTCAACAAAGGGTTGAAAGCAATGGAAATATATCGGCCTTCAACCCTTTGTTGAACAGAGAGTGCCATCTATTGGGCTCAGAAAATAAAGAAAATGCTTCACAAAGCTTCATTTGGACATCACTAGCAGCAGGCCAGAGGCACAATTAAAGGGAGAGTTCAACATTTTGGCAAATGCTCACAGTGAAGCCGGTTCAATGATAGGATATACGGCCATTTTATCCTTCTCTCTCACAGACACAGGCAGAAGACAGCAAACAAGTTAGAATATTAGAGAATATTGTAAGCCTTTATTTTTTCCGTTTGAAAGTGTTTTGTTATAACTACATCTACGGAGTTAGAGTTTTGTTTTGTTGAACGGTAGTTGTTGTATGAGAATCTTCGAGCAGTCGACCGCTTGGAAGCAACGCTGCACCCGACGGACGAGCAAGATGGCGAGCCAACCCCACTAGGACCAGGACCACGAACACTCGCGTTGCATCCACACACTTCACCAACACCAACATTTTCCATCGAGGCTGTGGTAGGACTTTGCAGTGCTTTTGGATTATTGGCTGCAAGTGGATTTCTTCAGTGAATCGCTGCTACAGACTCACCTGGTAACGTTCGCTTTACTCAACACGCACGGACAACGTGGTCGCTAGCAAAGCTAAGTTGGATGAAAGGCTGATTAGCTATCTTGAACTTTGAACATTTAACTTCATCACGCTTCAATCTTTCGCTACGGTTGCATAGCCTGAAGTGTTGATTGTTATATGAAAATGTTATTCCCTGAATGTGACATTTGATCTTAGATTCGGATGTGTAATGCAATATTGTATTGAACTGTGCTAAACTAACCTAAAGCTCACTGGTTTATTTGTTAGCCTTCAAATAGAGAATTGATATCCTTGACACTTGATTCTAAATAGGCCTATCAAAAATACTGAACATATTGAAACTATCAAAACTATTGAAATTAGAAATTATTTAAACTAATTATACAAATTAGAACATAATGATTTTTTAATTAGGTATAAAAATACATTTAATGCAAATTAGATTTAAGATTTAAAGGTCTTAATAAAGATTTAAAGGAACTCTTATTTAAAACAATAAGAACCATTGAACTTAATTGAGGTAACCCTGAAAACTAGATCTAAATACAACTTAAAAGGATACCTCACTTGAAATATGTTATTGAAGTATTTTATTGAAATATTCACTCCTTTATATATTATTAAGAGAAAGTTACATGTGATCAATTGCATTTAGGTGCAATTGTTGTCTGTATTCAGTGTTTGTGTCTAATCGAATCGTCTTATGGTACCACTGTTCTTCCTATTTGTCTACAAAACTTAAGATAAACAAGCCGGCATTTAAACTCACTTGATGGTCTGTGGTGTGTCTTATTATTTTGCTATTATTGCTACTGTTTTAACTACTACTGCTCCCTACGAGCCTAGTCTCTGGTCCTATCCTAACTTATCATTTATCTACAACCCAAGATAAGTGCTACAATCGTCACAGTTGTCTCCAACAATAACCTTTAGCTGCATTGTGTTTGTTCTCTCCATCAGATGTCTGTGAACTGGAACTGGACACAAACACAGTCAGCAGAAAACTCAAACTGGACGACACCAACAGGAAGGTGACACGTGTGTCAGACGACCAGTCATATCCAGATCATCCAGACAGATTTGACTCATGGCCTCAGCTGCTGTGTAGAGACGGTCTGACTGGTCGCTGTTACTGGGAGGTCGAGTGGAGAGGATGGGTTCATATATCAGTGAGTTACAGAGGAATCAAGAGGAGAGGAAACGACTCTGTGTTCGGAAGGAATGATCAGTCCTGGAGTCTGAGTTGTTATGGTGGTCGTTACTGTGTCTGTCACAAAAACAAAGAAACACACATCTCCTCCTCCTCCTCCTCCTCCTCCTCCTCCTTCTCTGGTGTGGTAGCAGTGTACTTGGACTGTCCTGCTGGCACTTTGACCTTCTACAGAGTCTCCTCTAACAAACTGATCCACCTCCACACCTTCAACACCACATTCACTGAACCTCTTTATCCTGGGTTTGCAGTCTGGACTGGAGCATCAGTGTCTCTGCGTCTCTGAAACTGTTCACAACAAACACAAAGCAAATTGTTCACACGGTGCGATTACATTCAGAGTCAATGCAAAGATGGGAATGAAAATATTGCAATTTGTAGTCAGTCAGGTTCATTCCTCCTTGTACTTGTTATAAATGTATTAATGTTTGTGTAAATGTACTTAAATGAATGGACACAGATTAGAATAGAAAACAATGTATTTAACCTATAACAAATTAAAAAAAAACATTAAACTGCTTCTCCATTGTTGGAGAAAATGCTCCTGCTAAATTCACTCAGGAATTATAAACTATGAGGATGCTGCAGCTGGGATTTTCCATTCATCAACACTTTATGTAGATATGACTTGGTTCAAGTCATATCTACAAGATAGGAACTATTTTGTTTCCATTGGCGACTTTGTATCAGAACCTACCAATGTAACGTGTGGAGTCCCCCAAGGTTCAATCTTGGGGCCAACTTTATTCAACATCTACATGCTCCCACTAGGACAAATCATGCAAAATAATAACATTGACCACCATTGCTATGCCGATGACACCCAAATCTATGTAGCACTATCACCAAACGACTATCGCCCCATAGATCTTCTGTGCCAGTGCATTGAGCAAGTCAAAGACTGGATGTGCCAAAACTTCCTACAACTAAATGAGGATAAAACTGAGATAATTGTTTTTGGTGCTAAAAAAGAAAGGTTTAAAGTAATTCAACACCTTCACTCTCTGTCCCTGAAAACCTCAAACAAAGCCAGAAATCTTGGGGTTATTATGGATTCTGATTTACATTTCGACAGTCACGTTAAATCAGTAACAAAATCAGCCTACTATCACCTAAAAAATGTAGCAAGACTTAGAGGGCTCATGTCAGCTCAAGACTTAGAAAAACTTGTACATGCCTTTATTACTAGTAGGCTAGACTACTGTAATGGTCTCCTTGCAGGTCTTCCGAAAAAAACTGTCAGGCAGCTACAGCTTGTTCAGAACGCAGCTGTTCTTACAAAGACCAAAAAATAAGACTTCTAGACCACTAAGATCTTCTGAGACCAATCTGTTGGTGATTCCCAGAGTAAACAACAATCACGGGAGAGCATCATTTAGTCACTATGCAACAAATGGCTGGAATAAACTTCCTGAAGATGTAAGACTTGCCCCAACTCTGACCACTTTTAAAACTAGACTGAAAACTTTTATGTTCACCATAGCTTTCTGCTAAATCTTTTAATGTCTGCACTGTTTTTAATTATTGCAAATATGTTTTTATTCTCTTTTCTTTCTGTAATGCATTTTAATTTTTTTTATTATTTTCTTTTAATTCTTCTATTTTTTTCTTTTCTTTTTCTTCTCACTTTGTTTTATGATGTGAAGCACTTTGAGTCTGCCTTGTGTATGAAATGTGCTATACAAATAAAGTTGCCTTGCCTTGCCTTGCCTTTATAACGCTTGCTCTTGGGTGATGTTAGGACTGGACATCATGAGGGTGTTCTAGTCCTGCTGTATGTGAAAACATGTCCTGACACAACTTTTGTTTTGATACGGAACAATAAATAAAATTGCATTTAAAAGAGAATAAACTGTTCTTGAACTGATATTTTAGCAAAAGTGCATTTTAATTAAACTATATTTTAAAGGTCCCATATTATGAAAAACAGGTTTTCTCTGGTCTCTACACCTATAAACTGGTCCTCCCTGAGCCTGTCGACTCCCAGAATGAGGAAAACAAGCGACTCCTACATGGTCTCTGCAGCCCCCCCACTGGTACAGCGGCGCTCCTACAGGCTGTTCAGATTCAGCTCCCGTTACTATTGGCGCATGCTACCGCTAGCGTAAGCGACATCGTCTCTGTCTCTCTCCAAGTAGGCGATGACAGACAGAGCTCATTAGCATTTAAAGGTGCAGGCACAGAAACAGCCTGTTCTCAGCAGAGCTCATTTGAGCAACTTTTAGACGTTTGAAATTCAGGACCACGGATGGGTTTGGGGCAATGCATATCAAAAACAGTGTTGTTGGACCTCTGACAGCTGTGTGGAATGAATGAAAAACAGTATAATATGGCACCTTTAAAGTGATGGTTCGGAGTGAAATGGACCCTAGGTAATTTCCACGAAGACATCCAGCCAAACACCCCCTCGGAAGCATTTTTAGCGATGGTCAGCAGTGGTCAAGATAGGGCGATCAGCCGAACGGCTTCGTAATAGCGCAATGGTACTTAACAGTATATCTCGTAAATTTCCCCACTAATAATGCATGGAATGTTACCAAACTTCTGCAGTATGTAGGAATTTTGTTCACAAGTTAGTCAATCAGAAGGACCTCACAGAGTCTATATTGCGTTGTTCAGATTCTGCAGGAGGATCACGAAGACAGCGGAGTCGTTGGTTCTTTAGTGCGCCATTACTGCAGGCATTTATTTGCAGATGGACATCAGATGAACAGACGTCTGGAGAAAATCTCTTCTCTAGCTACGAGCTGCTGTGTGCAACACAGTGCTCGGTACCAGAGGCAAAATGTTCTGGCTCCTATTCTGTCTGCTCCAGACCATATATTGTTACAAAGGCAGGGCTTATGTGTCATGCTTATGCGTGCAGATGTGTATTTTTGAATTGATGCTCCCTCCTCCGAGAGGTTCCTCTTTTGGTCTTTGAGATGATGGATGCAGTTAGAGTCCCGAGAGTTGGGGCCTCTCCCTGCTCGCTGACTTCATCCTCTCCCTCCTCGGGTCCTGCAAAGAAAACACTAATGCGCGTCTACCATACATTATGTGTTCCCCCCCCTGTCTGGCTCAGACTGGTATTTCTGCAACGAAAATACTAATGCGCGTCTACCACACATCATATGTCTTCCCCTGTCTGTCTCAGGCAACTTATAAGTGATAACTTCGTGTGTGTAAGCGTCTGCTGTTTTTGTTCCTCTAATGCGATTAAATGCGTTCATGGAAAGTGTATAAGTTCATGAACTTCCTCTATTCGGCTGCGTCTGTGCTCTACAATAAGTGTCTCATGGCAGTGCTTTTGCTGTTTGTGACTTTCCAGCCGCTGTCTGAGGATGACAGGATAGATTAATATCAAACACATTACATGATTATAAAACATACATGATTATGGAAAACCTATATGATTATGAAAAGCTACATGATTGTAAAAAGCCTCCATGATTATGAGACATGTAATTTATGAAACCTATAATTTCCAGTGTGATTAACTTCTAATCATTTTTATATCTACAAGTAGTACACATAGGGTTTGTACTCACAAAACGAGGCATTTTAAAGTTTGTAAGTACATCAGGAGTTTATTTGAAAGAACACTTGCCTGATAGCTTCTACTGCTAAAGCTACGCTGTTTGCGTAGACGGCAAGTCGGTGTTTACACAGCTTCTTCTTCGTTGGTGTTTAATGGCAGTCGGCGTATACCCAGCTGGTTCCGTGACGCGAGTTTCACGCGAGAGTATGAATAGGTTATCATTAAAGTACCACTATTTAAGCTCTCAAATAAAAAGAAACCACATAAAGTAACTCCCTAATTCATGTAAAATATTCCTTGACCCATGTCTGACTACAATATACAGAGGTTTGACATGTTTAACCCTACAAAAATAACTTTTACACACTAATCCTTGTTAACATAGTATATTACACAAAAGTGATGTGTACACCAGGGACACATAGTCCCAACTTCAAAGATCCCAACTACAATTATATAAATCAAATGCATGTACCTTACAATATTTGATTCTTTATTTGTTATCCTCCATCTGTCTTCTGTTCAAATCCCTCAATGCTACACTGAGACTAACAACTACTATACAGTGTACAAACATGCATTAAGAATGGTTAAATATATATCATTACACAAAACGTACAATTGTATGTCATTCTGTCTTACAGGCAAGATTGTAAAATAAGAGCCCACAATCATGTCATGATGCATGAGGGACAAACATTTTGCCAGCCTAGCAAATACTTTTCAGATTACTTCCAAAAACATGATGACACAAACCATCCTTGGTACAATATGGGCCATGATAAGCAAACTTACACATCTAACGAACAAGCCCTTTACAATTTAAAACAACACACATGAAATTCATATTCAACCAACTTCATAACATACAAAAATAATACAATAAGCTACTAACAATACTTCCAACCGTCATTTCACATATAATTATACATCCCAAAGACTTACAAATGACAATGTAGAATAATTATCAACATACATCAGCACTACTTTCCAATTCAATTTGCCAAAAATGTAATCCTTCAAAGTACCCTCAAACCTACACACACGTTGGCCCACGACAACATAAAAACAAGTCTGCAGGACAAAAGACATGCTGGAGCCAATACTTCACACCAGATTACAACTCAGACAGTCAGAGCACTCTAATTGTTTCCTAAAAACGACCTGCCAAACACAATATACCTCAACATCAACTCATAAACCTACCTCACTACATTTACACAAATAGAACCATTGCAAAGTACTTTTGCCCACTGAATAGACAATACTCCACACAAAAAACCCATTCCAACCCAAAAGCAACCACTTGGCCTTAAACAGCTTTTCAACAAAAGACAAGACACATCCTGCATCATCATTTCCATTTCCATCACTGGAAAGACCACCTAAATCCTAAACCCTAAATCTAAAGAAGCACACCTACCAAACTTAATACATCTTCAACTGAACAACCATGACAACATTTAAATCACAACATTAAACTCCTGATTATAAAAATATACAATTCACAATCTACTCTAAAATGAACACACTACTCTATAATGCAGATAAATTAACACATTCTCGTTGTTTTATGAACACAATAATAAACCATAACTTGTACACAGAAATGTGAAATACTAATCATGGGAAATATGGAGCAAACAGGAGGTCAGAGGATTAACATAAATACATGAGTAAATAACACATCTATCTATCAGCGGCGTCCGAGAAAATCCGCACAAGAGGTTTGCAGGCGCGCACACCCCGCACAGGCACGCGCAGACACAGAGAGCAGGAAGGGAGGGTCTGAAAACTGAAAGCGAAACAATTCACTAGTGCAGCAGAAACGAAGAGATTAAGCCCAAGTTATGCTTCCGCGTTGACACAACGCAAGGGGTCTTACGGACCCTTTACGTCCTTGCGGACCCCCCTTACGTCGGCCGCAAGGGCCTGACGTGTACCTCCCAAAAATCCTAGACGCGCGTCGAGGCGACGCAGCACCAACGCAGCGGCATTGGCTGTGATTGGTCCGCTAACGACATCCGCTGGAGACCGCTTTTCCGGTTTCCACTCATTAGCACCGCCATTTAAACTTTTAATACTTTTATTTTTTGCACCTTGTCGCTTTTGCACAAAGAAATAAAACACTGAAAAATTGTGGCTGTTTAAAGCCAGAAGGTAAACAAATAGGCTATAACGAGGCTAACGACGATATACATCAAGAGTCTCGGTAGGTCGGTCAGTCTCAAAAAACATAGCGCCCTCTACCAGTGTGGCATTGAATTGCATTTCGACACGTAAACCCAACGCAGAACCATCACGGTCTCCAAGCAACTGCGTGGCCATTGCGTGATCACTACGCGGAAGCATAACCAAGGCTTTAGTGTCGCAGGTAAAACACAGGGAGACAGCTGATCCTGCCCTCAACAGTTACCGTTTCTACTTCCGTCCTTCAAACCGGTAAGTTGTTTAATATTGTGTGATTACGTTACTTCCTATAACTTGTTTTAATATTGTGTGATTACGTTACTTCCTATAACTTATTTTAATATTGTGTGATTACGTTACTTCCTATAACTTGTTTAATATTGTGTGATTACGTTACTTCCTATAACTTATTTTAACATTGTGTGATTACGTAACTGCTTATAAGTTGTTTTAACCCTTAAGAGTTCCTGGGGACATTTTGTCCCATTCTGTTTTTTATTTTCAAGCCATTTTGCCTGTTTTAAATTAATATAGCTCACATTTTCCAGAAGATACATTTTAAAATTTTCATCTCAGTTTGTTAAATTAGCCTAAAATGGCTAAGCTACACAAAAACCGACACATTTGTTCCTAGCGACAAAAAATGTCACATTGAAAACCATTGAAAATGGCTTTTTTTATCCCACATTTATCTCAACATAACTAATGCATTCCTTTATGTTAATATTTCCTTTTGGACTACTGGCTTTTCATTTAACAGTTTTATATTTATGTCCAGTGGCGGTTTTTCATATGGGCAGTATGGGCAGCCGCCCAGGGTGGCATACGTGGAGGGGCGGCATGAGCGCCCGCACAAAAAAAAGGTGCGTCTGCTGATGCTGAGAGAGACTGGTTCACACCGGCCGCTGAAGCGCCGCGAATAGGCGCGGCCGCCCCGCGACGTGAAGCGCGAGCGGGACTCGGCGTCTGCTCTATTTTTTGCGCGTGCCGCGAGCGATCGTGTCAATTCTGGCAGGAAATCACACAAAGAAACACGAGACAATCAATTTTCAAAATTAAAGCAATTTTCAAAATAAAATACAATTGACAAATACGATAAATGTGTATTTCAACTGTATATCTACACTGTCTACTACCATACACACTCTCTCTGTCTGTCTGTGTGTGTGTCTCTCTCTCTCTCTCTGAACGGATAAATATAAGTGTACAAACTTTTTGGTTACAGAAACATGGCATATTTATTTTATGAGGTTATGATAAAAAAATAGCTCTGAACGAACAACAGATGAGCAGAAGTGCTTGTCGACCGTTGCAGAGAATTACCGTCTGATCTGAACAGGGGGGCAGGGGGGGGTCCATTTGTATGTGTGTGTGTGTGTGTGTGTGGGGGGGGGGGGGGGGGTGCTGGAGTTGAGGTTCGCCCAGGGCGTCATGAAACCTAGGACCAGTTTTCTGGTCAAAAAATGAATAATTGACCCATCTCAGGGCCTAATAATAATAATTGTAATCAATTACTACTTGAAATTAATTTAATTTTTATTTTTATGGAAATTATTTTACTTTTTTTCTATAAAAATGGGGAGTTATGTAAACATATTGACCTTTAAAGGGTTAAAATCCTCAAAATATAATTAATATCTTGTATGTATATTTCAGGCTGAAGTAGTTTTATAAGACTGACTTGTTTAAAGTGGAAAAAATATTAATATATCATATTTTTACAGCCCTTTTTGGGAGGGTGACATTTTCTGTACTTAGGGACACGAGTGTAAGTTTTTTTTAAATCTGACACTGTAGAAAAAATAATGCATAAAAATCGATGTTGCTGCCAATCATTGACCCATCTCAGGGCCTAATAATAATACTAATCAATTACTACTTGAAATTTATTTTATGGAAATTATTTTTGTTTTTTTCAATAAAAAAACTGGGAAGTTATGTAAACATATTGGCCTTTAAAGGGTTAAAATCCTCAAAATATAATTAATATTTGGTATGTATATTTCAGGCTGAAGAAGATTTATAAGACTGACTCGTTTAAAGTGGAAAACAATATTAATTTAGCATGTTTTTACAGCACCTTTTGGGAAGGTGACATTTTTTATACTTACGGAAACGAGTGTACGTTTTTTTAAGGAACTCTTAAGGGTTAAATAATGATGGATATGTTAGTCATGAGATTCAGCACTGTGACAAATGTTAGTGTGATGATGATCTAAATAGCAATGCTTCACCCATGTGGCTTTAAAACCAGAGCTTTGTATCAAGTCTGGCGTTCTAAGAGGCCTCATCATGTGTTACTAGTGTGTATGTGTTTACAGTAGTTGCTATACAGTTGTCAAATTTATATTGTGGTTTATTCCTAAGGAAACTGATCCACCTGGAGAGAGTAAAGATGAGAACTCTTCGAAGTTGCCTCCTTGTCTTTCATTAGTTGCTTTAACCTATAACATCTTCATGACGTGAAATTATGATTGCTAATGCAAAAAAAAAGTCAACTTTCAGGAGTGCTGCCTTGGAGCACTTTTGTGTCCCCACCAATCACAAAATCAAACCTACTCCCTTGGATGGTGGTTCCAGTACAGTAACTAAGAAAAGCTGCGTATCTACACGTTCAAATATAATGCTATATTAATATTCCAAAAGAAAACTATTGTGGACCCTGGTGCAAAAATACGACGGCGTATTAGGGCCACTGTTGAGAAAAAAAAAAAAAACAGAGCTGAGAGAGGTGGGTAATATTTAGAGCTATCCGGGTATCTGCTTCTTCATGTGCAGCCCGTAGGTGCGATCCCAGCTGCTGTTGCCACTATTTCAGCATCATCAAATCCCCCACTTATTACAATTTCAAGACCATACTGAATGACATGCCTTTCAAGCTCAATTGAAAGGAATTGTGTCAGGTTGGCCTTGTTTTCGTCCATTTCAATGAAACTATTCCAGTCAGCTGGCATCTTTACATCATTACTTACAATGGTGCAAATTTTTTGCTATGTGGTGCTGCGTTTTGCTCTTGTTCCACCCTTTATGGAGTTCTGTAGGTACTGATCAAAGACTAGATCCACTCTAGTAATGTTCCCATGTAGATTGCCAGTCACTTTCTGTACGAAAATGTCAGCATAATCCCCAAAGGTTGATTCATTTTGAAGTTTTCCCAATGCTCTTACTAAAGCCATCCCATCAATGGGAGTGCATGTTCCCACAAGAGATGGACTTAGCCCCGTCTCTTTTGCACCAGCTTGTAGTATGGTGGCTAAATCAGCTTTGCTAGTAGGTCTGAGCACTGACTCTGTTGTGGCAAGTGAAAGGGGGACTGCACACAGTTCCTCTTGGAGAATCCCATCTATAATAACGTCTCTGCCGCTGTCCATGGATACAATGATGCGACGGAAAATATCCCTGTCAGGCTTCACACACTTGGATTTGAGTTTTCCAAGTTTGCTGTCAGTTCTGTAAAGATTTGAGAATGTTTTGAGTTTTCTCTTAGTGAGGCTGTTATGGAAGTTTGTGTTCATTGTGCTCATTCTTTTTTTCACCAGCTCAGTTACCATTTGTTTCCCAGACTCTGCAGCATGTGTAAGGTCATTCAGTATATCTTCTGAAGCAACATCACCAGTTGTCAAAGACACCAACTCATACATATTCTCCAGTTGGAAGACATGGTATCTCTGGAATTGGTCTACAAGTTGAATGACATCATCATTATCCCTTCTGAGTCTTGATGGAAGGCAGTCTTTATGGTTGTCTTCATCATCTTCTCCATCATGTGTCAGTCCAAACAGGGATTTAGTGTCCTGTGCTAAAGATGCACGTTCATTGTAGATGATGGACCAACGGTTTCTAGCTGTCTCATTTCGAGTGATGCCTACCAATCCTCCAGCAACCTTTCCGGTTTTGGTGATTGCTCAAGGCAAAGATCAAATGGCACCTTGTTGAAGCTGTGTTCAGCACAAGCTGTGCCTCTTTGCCTACAAAATCACCATCTAGGAAGCCCTGGTAGACCCGTGGTGCCGTCTGTGCCAGATGTTCCATGTCTGAATACAGCACCCCATCTTGTGTAGTGGGTGTGATCATATGCGGCAAACCAGGGCATCATGCTCTTGAAGGCCGACATGTAAAGCTTCCAGTCACCACATCTCAGTGCTCGTGAGAGCCAGGAGAATAGACACAAGGTCCATGTATTGTCGCCAGAAGGTAAATGTTGGTTTCTCTTCATTAGCCTTGTCAAACTCAGCAAGGAGATCCTGAACATCTCCAACTTTCAGAACAAGATCTTCATAGCATATGTGTTCGGAGAGTGCGTCTGCCAACTCAAAGCAACTGTTGTCTATTGTGCTATCATTGTCATCCACCCATTGTTTGTGTCCACATATAGACCAAGTTAATCTGTTGTGTGATTCACTCCTTTATAAAGTTTTGTTCAGACTGTTGACACTGTGATCACCTTCACTGGATCTGCTGCCTCATGCCAAATCACAGCTGTGCTGACACAACAGTGCCCCTTGTGGTGTGATACTCTTGTGGTATTTATTGATTATTATTTTTTAATGATCATGCTATCACATAAATTGGATTATATTGCACATTTGCCCAAAATAACAGTAGGTAACATGGAAGAAAATGGAAGCACTTTGGAAAAAAATCTGATTTTACCACTTTTAAGAATATAGTGTTAAAATGGACAAAAAAAACATTTTCTAAGCTGACAACCTGGCTAGAACACATGTTGAGGGGTTAAATATTAATACTGGATAGGTTGTATGCTTGTACCAAAAAGTGTCCGACAAAGTTTTTAAAGTTTTTTAATATCAGTTTTGGCCCCCTGACTACTCCACCCCCTCCCCTCCAGACTCGAGGTTGCCAGAGCTGTTGGCGTATCCTCCGTCAGCAAGCTGGACGGCGGTCGTTGGAGAGACTCACACAATGATTAAGTGGATAAACGGTCCGTGTACGTTGCTATGGGGTGCCGAATGTAAAAATTCAGTCACACTTTCCTAGCTGATATATTTTGAATATTTAGCTCACTTTCCTAACATTTAACTCACTTTTTAATCACATTTAGCTCATTTTCCTCACATTTGAGGTACGAATTAAATGATGAATCTAAATGGCAAATCTAAATCTAAATGCTAAATCTAAATGTTAAATCTAAATGCTTAATCCAAATGCTTAATCTAAATCTAAATCTAAATGCTTAATCTAAATGCTAAATCTATATCTAAATGTTAAATCTATATCTAAATGTTAAATCTAAATCTAAATGTTAAATCTAAATCTAAATGTTTAGAAAATATGCAAATAGCCCACGCCTGTCAGCTCCACAGACCCGCCCACACCTCTGACCGAAGTGCTGTGGATGCGGAGGCAAAGAGAGGAAGGACCGAACATGGCCGGCTCCCTCCAATTAGGAGATATTGAGCGGGCGGTTATAGCAGGTGTGCGTGCTGCACTCCAAGGTGCACTTCCGCTGGTACCGTCCACACCGTTAACGGTAAGTTACGTAGTTAAAAGTTGAACTTTTTACCTGGGGGAAGCTATTGTTAGCTAACCGACCTAGCAAGCTAACGTTTGCCAGCGTGACTCGGGTGCCAGCTAAGGTTTTGTGATTCACTGAAAGAACTTTCAGCGACTGTTATTCGGAGTTACCTATAACTTAGCTAGTGATTACAGGTAAGAAAGCTGACCGTGCCCCATGAAGTATAAGCTGTGGTAGCTAAATAATGTTATGTGGCTAACTTTCCCAGATAGCTAACGTTAGCGCGATCGCTCGTTGCATTAACCGGGAGTTAGTGATGTCCAAATGAAGCTTCGTGAAGCATTTTCTTTATTTTCTGAGCCCAATAGATGGCACTCTCTGTTCAACAAAGGGTTGAAGACCGATATATTTCCATTGTTGTCAACCCTTTGTTGAACAGAGATCGCCATCTATTGGGCTCAGAAAATAAAGAAAATGCTTCACGAAGCTTCATTTGGACATCACTAGTCGACACCCACAGCCGCCATCTTGTAACACACACACACACACACACACACACACACACACTTGTGTTAAAAGAATTTGCCCGTAAACGAATAAATTCACCCAAGGAGGAGATCAGAGACATAAGTAAAGTCGACGTCTGACTTTAATCTTGTACAAGAGGAGCAGTTACAATGCAACAACGTGTGAGGATGCTACAGAGGAAGTGCTGTTGGTCTGAGGGTGAGGAATGCCAGCTGTGGCCTCTTTTACATCCGCGTCCGTCCAAGGACGGTAAACTCTGACTACCGGCGGCTGTTGGTCTACTCCCGCGCGAGGATTTGGCATTTCAATCATAGCATAGATGTTCGCTACGCATTCGGTACTGTTGAATTCAAACTGTGGTGATGTAAGAGGGCCGTATGTCTTACCGCTGCGGGTCACCCCCCCACACCCTGCATTCCATGGGTGTCTTGGGGCTTGTGGTGAGAAGCGCCCCGTTAGCCTGGAGGGGGTTGAGACTTGAACCGGCCTGGGGAGAGGTGGAGGCGGCGGAGGTTGCAGCGGATGAGGCTGATCCGGGTAGGGAGGAGGGAAAGGCATCAGACACAGGGGAACCTCGTCCTCATCCCTCTGTTGCTCTCGGCGAGTATAAAGAACAGGATAAAGATTAGAACTTGTCTGTTTGTGTACTTCTTTTTCTTTTCTCTCCTGTTCTAGTTTCGCCTCCTGCTCTAGTTTTTTAATCCTGTCTTCCTTTTCCTGCTTTTCCTGTTCTAATTTTTTATTTTTATCTTCCTCCTCCTGCTTTTCCTGTTAGGGTTAGGGTTTCTGTTTCTGCAGTCCGTTCTCCGCCTCCGTCAACCAGGCCTGAGCCTGTTCAAAACCATCTTTCCTTTTCTGCTTCGCACTGCCCTTTGCCTTCCTCTCAATCTCCTCCACCAATCGCTTAGTTTCCTTCACATTGAGTTTTTCCCGGAACTCGTATTTGGTCTTCCACCGTTTCAGATGTTTTACATTGTCTTCATCTTTCCCCTGCATATACTTTGCATCTCCTGTATACTCACCTTCCGTGTTCCGGCCGCAACACGAATGGCTGTTACCCATCTTATTTTATCTAGTTCACTCTATTCTATCCATCCATCCATCCATTTTCTACCGCTTATCCTGTATTTAGGGTCACGGGGGGGCTGGAGCCGATCCCAGCTGTCATTGGGCGAAGCACTCTATTCTATTTTATTCTATATAGATTGTATATATACTCACAAACAACTTTAATAATAAAAAAATAAAATAAAATACACAGAAAAAAAACGTATGTTCGTCTTACATGAGGGATAGCGCTTTTCCTTCTTTTTTGTTAACTCAGGCGGCCTGGTGGATCAAAGACGTCCCTTTACTGGTCCCAGACCCAGTACTCCGAGGTATTTGACCTCGGTTTTTTTACTGACTTAGCAAAACTCCCTCCGAATCAAAACTACCCCGATAGGAGAATGAATCCCTCCTTTAATTTTTTTTTTTGTAACTGGTCGACTGTCCTCAACACGAGTAGAAAACCTTTCCACCCGATTCGGTAAAACCATATTCTCGCAAGTTGAGAATCATGGCGCTTTTCGGGCCTCCAACTCACGGACTTTAAACCTAGCAATCCTAGACAGCTTCACGGCGCTTTTCGGGCCTCCAACCCACAGACTTTAAACCTAGCAATCCTAGACAGCTTCACGGCGCTTTTCGACTTTAAACCTAGCTGCTCTACTACTGGTCCCTGACACAGTCTCCGAGATCCCAGATCTCAGTGTTTTACCAAATGGTGGAAACAACCCTCACTCAGGATTTTTTTTATTTTTTTTTTATGTTGAGTAAAACCTTTTTTTCTGATTCAGTAAATACTCTACCTAATTTCTTTTTGATGCCTCAGATTCCTCCTTCGTTCGGACCCCGTCACTGCTCTCCTCTCCAGCCGGGCCCGCCTTGCAAGGTGTTCAGGTCCGGTAGTTGGAGAAGAGAAACAGATATTGGGCCCCACGTTGGGTGCCAAAATGTTAAAAGAATTTTCCCGTAAACGAATAAATTCACCCAAGGAGGAGATCGGAGACATAAGTAAAGTCGACGTCTGACTTTAATCTTGATCAAGAGGAGCAGTTACAGTGCAACATAGGGCTGGGTATTGTTTAGAATCTCACGATTCGATTCGATTTCGATTCGTTGGGTCACGATTCGATTCAATATCGATTCGATTCGATATTGATTGAAATGCTTCGATATCGATTCAGTTTCAAGTAGAAATACACAAGTAAGAGTACCAAATCATTTTTTCAAATAATTTATTTAGTTTCATGCCTTATGAACAGCCGTGGTATAACTCATAGCATGATAAAACAGGATACTGCTTAAACACTGAACTACAGTGCATGTAACGGGTTCACACCGGCCGCGGAAGCTATGGTAGTAGACAGTAGTAGTGCAGATATACCGTTGAAATGCACATATTTGTTTATCTACTCTTCACATTTATTAAATGTATTTTCTCTTCCTGTTTCCCAGTGCGAGTTGAGATACACAACTATGATCGCATTTGTCAATCGCGGTATTTTATTTTGGAAATTGCTTTTATTTTGAAAATTGGCCAGATTGTCTCGTGTTTCTTTAGCTGTGGCTGCAGACCCTGAATTGGGACACAGCTACTGTGTGATTTACTGCCAGCCCAGAACTGACGCGTTCGCTCGCGGGACGCGCAAAAAATAGAGCAGACGCCGAAACGATCGCTTCACGGCGCGGGACGGCCGCGCCTATTCGTGGCGCTCCGCGTCTTGTGTGAACGACACTATCGCTTAACAAGGGCGCCGAAAGGAAGCGGGCTCCGCTACGCGCCTATTCGCGGCGCTTCCACGGCCGGTGTGTACTCACTCCGGTCGCCATATTGTAATGGTTTGGTCTAGTGCGGCCCCCGTCCATACAGCGCGAATCACACGAGGGTGTCGGTCACAGCGCCCCCACTGGCCAGGGGCTTGAATCGATTCAGAAGATTGCTGAATCGATATTGAATTGCGGGGAAAAGAATCGCAATGCATTGCTGAATCGATATTTTTACCCACCCCTAGTGCAACAACATGTGAGGATGCTACAGAGGAAGTGCTCTAATCACTGTTGTGACTTGAGTCTTTTAAAGGCACAGGAGATAACGCGTCACTGACAGTTAACCTTCATGTAGAACAAGACATCATGACTACCAGGCCTCTGATAACATTTAGGTCAGCAATGGGGAGACTAAAGTAATAAACAGTTCAACACATAAAGCTGTAACCTGAACAAAGAAAACTTTAAGACATGAGGTTATACAAAATTATTATAACAACTTGTATAGTATTTAGTTAGATAGGCCACTTCGAATTAGTGTATGTTTCTTTGTTTATTGTTAATAAACCCCTTATGAACATACTGCTGTGTTTATTAATGTTGTATAAGAATGAATGATATCAACCTCTTCTCTGTGAAGAATTCACAAATCCTTCAACTGTTTGTACTCATATTCTAAGTTATTAATTATTGGCATTTGAGTACAAACTCCTTTATATTGAGACTGAGTATTGATATTTATAATTATCTATTAATAACTGAATCTGCTCCTGCTAGTTCCCCAACACTGTGTTTTTCTCCGCGATCCAACAAAACACACACCACTACACACCGGTGTCCTATTTATCAATGAAATGGGTGACGTGACCCATCACCATCAAGTTACCGCCCCCTTGTGATGTCATATACTAATACCCAAAGTATATTTATTAAGCTTTCAAAACACAAACCAAAAAACACCCAATTGTCTCCAACAATAACCTTTAGCTGCATTGTGTTTGTTCTCTCCATCAGATGTCTGTGAACTGGAACTGGACACAAACACAGTCAGCAGAGACCTCAAACTGGACGACACCAACAGGAAGGTGACACGTGTGTCAGACAACCAGTCATATCCAGATCATCCAGACAGATTTGTCTCAGAGCCTCAGCTGCTGTGTAGAGACGGTCTGACTGGTTGCTGTTACTGGGAGGTCCAGTGGAGAGGAGGGGTTTATATATCAGTGAGTTACAGAGGAATCCAGAGGAGAGGAAACGACTCTGGGTTTGGAAAGAATGATCAGTCCTGGAGTCTGAGTTGTTATGCTGGTCGTTACTCTGTCTGTCACAAAAGCAAAGAAACACTCATCTCCTCCTCCTCCTTCCCCTCTGGTGTGGTAGCAGTGTACTTGGACTGTCTTGCTGGCACTTTGACCTTCTACAGAGTCTCCTCTGACAAACTGATCCACCTCCACACCTTCAACACCACATTCACTGAACCTCTTTATCCTGGGTTTAGAGTCTGGTCTGAATCATCAGTGTCTCTGTGTCTCTGAAACTGTTCACAACAAACACAAACCGGTGCGATTACATTCAGAGTCAATGCAAAGATGTGAATGAAAACATTGCAATTTGTAATCCTTCTTGTACTTGTTGTAAATGTATTAATGCTTGTGTAAATGTACTTAAATGAATGGAGTATATCGGGATGACTTTGTCTTTAGACTGAACCTTGTCGTGTTGAGGAACATGCATTAGTGACTGGAGCAAATAGTTGCTGTCCAGTGAAAACCATCAACATGAAACACAGAGCACACACAGACTAGAATAGAAAACATAATGTCTTTAACATATTACAAATAAAAAACATATTAAACTGTTTCTTCATTGTTGGAGAAAATGCTCCTGCTAAATTCACTAAGGAATTATAAACTATGATGATGCTGCAGCTGTGATTTTCCATTCATCAACGCTTTATAACGCTTGCTCTTGGGTGATGTCGGTACTTTGAACATCATGAGGGTGTTCTAGTCCTGCTGTATGTGAAAACATGTACTGGGATAACTTTTGTTATGATATGGAACAATAAATAAAATTGCATTTAAAAGAGAATAAACTGTTCTTGAACTGATATTTGAGCAAATATTATGAAAAAGAGGTTTTCTCTGGTCTCTACACCTATAAACTGGTCCTCCCTGAGCCTGTCAACTCCCAGAATGAGAAAAACAAGTGACTCCTGCATGGTCTCTGCAGCGCCTCCACTGGTACCATGGCGCTCCTACAGGCCTACAGATTCAGCTCCCATCGTTACGTAAGGAAGGGAGTCATTTGCATAGACCAAACTCTTCTGATGATAGGAGATATCCGAGAGGGGGCGTTTCTACACAGCGGGGAGAGTGCAGCCCGACTTACCGGTCATGGCGCTGGGTGATCCGGCTGGTGCTCCATGAATAAATCTTGGTGCGGGTGAAGCTGGAGACAATCCTCTCTCTGTCTCATGCTCTGGTGCGTCTTCACTGCTGCCTCCGGTCGGACAGAACCCGGGGGTGCGTGTCCGACACAGCGCCGTGGATGACGGTCCGGGTCTGGTCTCTTGTGTTTCATTTTTAATGACCATGTGCCGGCTACGGTCCGTGTTAGCTTCTATGTGTGTGCTAACCACTTCACATCGGACTGCTTCAGTAACGAGGGTCAGAACAAAGCTGGCTTTGCCTCGACACTGACCCTCGTAAAAGGATCTGTTCCAACCATACGGGACCAGCAACTTCACCTGAGACACATAGGCGAGCCATAGCGATACTTCCACATAAACATTGCCGCATGCTGCCGCTAGCATAAGTCTCCGTGTCTCTCCAAGTAAGCGATGAGCTCATTAGCATTTAAAGGTGCAGACACAGAAACAGCCTGTTCTCAGCAGAGCTCATTTGAGCAACTTTTAGACAAATTCAAATTCAGGACCACAGATGGGTTTGAGGCAATGCATATCAAAAACAGTGTTGTTGGACCTCTGACAGCTGTGTGGAATGGATGAAAAACAGTATAATATGGCACCTTTAACCTGTAGCTAAACCCCTCCCACATTATCCTCACAAACACAATTGGCTATCATTAAAGTACCACTATTAAAGCTCTCCAATAAAAAGTAACCACATAAAGGTACTCCCTAATTCATGTAAAATATTCCTTGACCCATGTCTGACTACAATATACAGAGGTTTGACATGTTTAACCCTACAAAAATAACTTTTACACACTAATTTAACATAGTAAATTACACAAAAGCCATGTGTACACCTGGGACACATAGTCCCAACTTCAAATATCACAAATAAATCAAATGCATGTACCTTACAATATTTAATTCTTTATTTGTTATCCTCCATAATCCCTCAATGCTACACTGAGACTAACAACTACTATACTGTATACAAACATGCATTAAGAATGGTTAAATATATATCATTACACAAAACGTACATTTGTATGTCATTCTGTCTTACAGGCAAGATTGTAAAATAAGAGCCCACAATCATGTCATGATGCATGAGGGACAAACATTTGCCAGCCTAGCAAATACTTTTCAGATTACTTCCAAAAACATGATGACACAAACCATCCTTGGTACAATATGGGCCATGATAAGCAAACTTACACATCTAACAAACAAGCCCTTTACAATTTAATACAACACACATGAAATTCATATTCAACCAACTTCATAACATACAAAAATAATACAATAAGCTCCTAACAATACTTCCATCCTTCATTTCACATATAATTATACATCCCAAAGACTTACAAATGACAATGTAGAATAATTATCAACATACATCAGCACTACTTTCCAATTCAATTTGCCAAAAATGTAATCCTTCAAAGTACCCTCAAACCTACACACACGTTGGCCCACAACAACATAAGAACAAGTCTGCAAGACAAAAGACATGCTGGCCAATACTTCACACCAAATTACAACTCAGACAGTCAGAGCACTCTAATTGTTTCCTAAAAACGACCTGCCAAACACAATATACCTGAACATCAACTCATAAACCTACCTCACTACATTTACACTATTAGAACCATTGCAAAGTACTTTTGTCCACTGAATAGACAATACTCCACACACAAAAAACCCAGTCCAACCCAAAAGCAACCACATGGCCTTAAACAGCTTTTCAACAAAAGACAAGACACATCCTGCATCATAATTTCCATTTCCATCACTGGAAAGATCCCCTAAATCCTAAACCCTAAATCTAAAGAAGCCACCTACCAAACTTAATACATCTTCAACTGAACAACCATGACAACATTTAAATCACAACATTAAACTACTGATTATAAAATATACAATTCACAATCTGCTCTAAAATTAACTACTCTATAATGCAGAGAAATGAACACGTTCTCATTGTTTTATGAACACAATAATAAACCATAACTTGTACACAGAAATGTGAAATACTAATCATGAGGAATATCACAACTACAAGCTCTATCATGGAGCAAACAGGAGGTCAGAGCATTAACATAAATACATGCGTAATTAAAACTGCGAGCAGTGATAACGGGCCCTCGCATGGCACGTAACTCGGTTAGTGCTACGACCGCCTGACGTGTCGGACCGCCTGGCCTGGCCACCGCCAAGGGGCGGGTCGTCCCCGGCCACCGCCACGTTGCCAGTCGTCCCCGGTCGTCCCCGGCCACCGCCACGGCTGGCGCCTGTCGTCCCCGGCCATCGCCACGGCGCGCGTCGTCCCCGGCCATTGCCACACAGCCGGTCGTCCCTTGCCTGAATTGTTGCGTCGATCACCGTATCAGACGATTGAAGTTGTCCTGCTAGACTGGGGTGCAAAGTTCCACGACACTGGGACCTTATACGGGTGTTAAAACATGACATTTTATGTGGCCACTAGGTGGCGCTCTGATTGTGAGTCAATATTACAGTGCAGATGTGTTCAGGGTGGGACTCTCATCAAATGTGAGAAGTTTGAACATGATCGGACAATGTACATTGAAGTTATAACAGTTTAGAGTATTGTGGCGAAGCATGAATTTCGTCCATGTTCAGGACGTCGTCCCGGCCACGCCCTTGGACTCATGTAAGACCTTTTGATGATTTTAAATCGGCGAGGCCTCTAGAACAGGCTCGCAAAGTTTGGTAGGAATCGGATCAACGCTGTAGGAGCAGTTCTTTAAAATACGATACCCTATAATTGAAAAAACGTGAAAAATGGCTGATTTACTGTAGCGCCCCCGAGTGGTCAATTTTAATAAAACTTTCAGGATATGTTCCAGGGCCATATGTCAACATATCCTGCAAGTTTCATGATGATTGGGTTAAATATTGTGGAGTTATGTGTATTGATTTCTAGAGCCCCGCCCCTCTGATGTTCATTGGCTAATAACTTCTGAACGCAACTATATTTCACAAAGCTTTTGGTAGCACTTGACCAGCTTGGTCCAATGATGATTCACAGAAATTTTGGTGAGAATCGGATCCACGGTTTAGGAGAAATTAGCAAAAACGTGTTTTTCACAAAATTCAAAATGGCGGGAAATTTCGGTGGCGGACTTTGGTGCCATAATGTAATTTTTATGTAGAGCACACGGTTCTGCATGTCCGTGCAAAATTTCAAGTTAATTGGAGTTACGGTGTGAGCTGGCCATCCTTCTTTGCGTTAGGGGGCGCTAGCGAGCCACTTTTTTGTGGCCAACTACTAAACCTTTAAAATCATTGAATTTTCGCCGTTTTCTATTAGTATGCACATTTTTTTCAACTTCTGAATATGTCCGAGAAAGTCCGCGCAAGAGGTTTGCAGGCGCGCACACCCCGCACAGGCACGCGCAGACACAGAGAGCAGGAAGGGAGGGGCTGAAGACTGAAAGTGAAACAATTCACTAGTGCAGCAGAAACGGAGAGATTAGTGTCGCAGTTAAAACACAGGGAGACATCTGATCCTGTCCTCAACAGTTACCGTTTCTACGTCCATCCTTCAAACCGGTAAGTTGTTTAATATTGTGTGATTACGTTACTTCCTATAACTTGTTTAATATTGTGTGATTACGTAACTTCCTATAACTTGTTTAATATTGTGTGTTTACGTTACTTCCTATAACTTGTTTTAATATTGTGTGATTACGTAGCTTCCTATAACTTGTTTAATATTGTGTGATTACGTTACTTCCTATAACTTGTTTTAATATTGTGTGATTACGTAGCTTCCTATAACTTGTTTTAATATTGTGTGATTACGTAGCTTCCTATAACTTGTTTTAATATTGTGTGATTACGTTACTTCCTATAACTTGTTTTAATATTGTGTGATTACGTATCTTCCTATACTTGTTTTAATATTGTGTGATTACGTTACTTCCTATAACTTGTTTTAATATTGTGTGATTACGTATCTTCCTATACTTGTTTTAATATTGTGTGATTACGTTACTTCCTATAACTTGTTTTAATATTGTGTGATTACGTATCTTCCTATACTTGTTTTAATATTGTGTGATTACGTTACTTCCTATAACTTGTTTTAATATTGTGTGATTACGTATCTTCCTATACTTGTTTTAATATTGTGTGATTACGTTACTTCCTATAACTTGTGTAACCGAGAGTTCAGGGCGCCTATACTGGGTGAATAATAAAATAAGAAAAGACACGAATGGCCGTCCTCAGCGACAACAGTGCCGACTTTATTCGTCTTCACACATGTCATCTCCCGCGGCAACCACAACAACGTCCGGTGACCCCTTCACAATAAAACTACACATCCTGTGATGAATACCTGATAACACTACTGAGGGCTGCCACAACAAAAAGATAGGTTACACAGTTTTAAGGAAAGGCGAGAGGAGAACTCAAAAGGATTTAGGAAAAGTCAACCGCGGTGCTCAGAGAATCCAACCGGACTTTCACTAAGCTACGTCATTATAATGCTGCTGATGATTGACGTGCGTCTGCGCTGGATAAACTACAATAAGCGCGTCGTCCACTTCTCCCCATGTTGTTGGTTTTTATAAACAGCTGGTTCACTGACCGGCTTCAGGTCCAGCAGCTCCTCCTTCCTGTTTGACCGTTTGCTGTGTTTACATTTCATTTGTGGTTTTAGTTTCGGTTTTGTCAAACATGAATTTAGTCACTGGCTGCAGTCGAACAGTCTTCCTCTTCAGAAGGTTCCTAACTGAAAAAGTGACCTGGAAGTAAATAAGTGGCCACCATGATAAGAGCCGTTCAAATTCTCTAAATGCAAAGAAAAGGAGCTCCAGTGCTTCCTTTCAGAGCTCCTTTAGGATACAACAGACCTTCCTTTACCAAAGGAGAGGAGATCAGGCCGACCCACAATTCTTTGCGAGAGCAACATTTAAAGTGAGGCACACCTTGGCAGTTCATGAAAACAAACAATATACTTATTTGCATATTTAACAATGACTTTCATGCAGACATATAGTAATTGGAATTGTGTTGATAAACATATGTGGACAGTGATCATAATTCCATCCATCGTCTATCGCTTATCCTGTATTCAGGGTCACGGGGGGGCTGGAGCCGATCCCAGCTATCATTGGGCGAAGGCAGGGTACACCCTGGACAGGTCGCCAGTCTATCACAGGGCCAGTGATAATAATTGAATGGTATTTTTTATTTATTGCAATTATGTTACAAATTTGACAAAAACGAAACTAAAACCACAAATGAAATGTAAATGCGGTCGGATTCTCTGAGCACCGCAGTCGACTTTTCCTAAATCCTTTTGAATTCTCCTTCCAACCTTCCTTAACCCCGTGACGTTTTCTCCAAAGGTCAAGGAAAAGGAGTTAGGAAAAGGAGTTAGGACCTAATTTTTTGACTATGTGACTGCAACCATCGCTGCACAGAGAACCCACACGGACTTTCACAAAGCTACGTCATTAAAATGTGCCCGCTGATGATTGACAGCTGTTACGTAAGGCTGCGGTAAAAAACTACAATAATGGACTACACAAAGCTCCCCATGTCGTTAATTTTTCTAAACGGCTCTTTCGGAGACAAACTTCAGGTCCAGCAGCTCCTCCTTCCTGCTGCTGTGACAATCAACTCTGCTCTATCAACCAACAGACCAACACTGTGTGATAATGTGAATTTAACCATTTCGTTGAACTTAAATATGAACGTTCAAGTCACAAAAATTATTTAACTTTCAATATTCAAACAGACTTTACAACAAAATACATTTTAAATCGCAAGAATTTATATAAATTAAAAAACAAGTTACTCATTTTTTGAGCTATGAAAAAAAGATAAATATATTTCAAACCAATTTAACAAACCAATTTAACAATTATTCAATGTTTGACAATTTGCAAAATTTACAATACATTTCATTTATTGTTCCAAACTTTACACCAATTTAACAATGCAAAGGCCATGGCCACGGCAACTTCATGAAACAACAATCGCTGATTGTGTACCTATTTCTGAGTAATGCCTGATTATTTTTTGACTAATTCCTAGTGATGCATTTTCTTTGTTTTCTGAGCCCAATAGATGGCGCTCTCTGTTCAACAAAGGGTTGAAAGCAATGGAAATATATCGGCCTTCAACTCTTTGTTGAACAGAGAGCGCCATCTATTGGGCTCAGAAAATAAAGAAAATGCTTCACGAAGCTTCATTTTGACATCACTAGCAGTCGGCAAGTCTGGCAGATCGAGTCACATTTTGAATGTTACAACACTCATGCATCCCCCCTCTACCACCGAGCTCCTCGGCTCCCTCCCATCGAGTGCTCGTCAGTGCGTGTGCACCAGATTCCGTGTCTTCTCTTATCGATAAACGGCATGGAGTACACTAGTACAATTACAAGTAAACGACATGTTTTAACAGGTTTTACAGCACAAAGCGTCACAGTTTTACTGATATTGTACCAAATAATTAACTCATAATCTATTTAACACACCCTTTTAACTGAAATATTTTAACAGTGCATTTCTATGAATAACATCCCCGCACGCTCACAGATCAGCGGAGCAAACCCGTTTCTTGCCCGTGTAGAAGAAAATGCGTTACCTTACAATTCTTATTTTAATCTAATACTAATATTCCTTTCTCTTTTACTCATCAAATGTCCTGCTGTCCCTATTTGATTGTGGTTGACTTGTTATTCTTGATGAAAAGACCCTTTGAATTGTTCCCCTTCCTGGACCGTCTCCGAAACACCTGTATCTCACATACTTGATCAAGGCCTTCATGAATGACCCCTGATGTGTCATTATGTAGAAAGAACCCAGCTGTTCCGAGGGAAGTCACACCTTTCTGTTGTCTCGGGACGTCTCTTCCTCTTGGGAGAGACGCGTATTGAATCTATGTAAATCCACTGTTTAGACCTGCCCCTTTGGTTCTGTCTATAAAACTCTCCCTTGCACCAAACTATTCAGAATGGATCTTCATGGATACACTGTGAATTTCTTTTCTCCACTGTCAGTGATTAAACCTCATTTGAACCAGCCATAGAATTGGACCTGAAGAGTTTTCTTCCACACCCGCTTCTTCATGAAGCGTCTGTCGACTCAGCGTGCGCACACAAAGCCTTCCTGCCCCGCTCAGCTGATTACACCTCTGCCTCACCTGCGGAGCATCACACACCCCGGAAAGTTAGCTTTAGACAACAATACCAACATTAGCTTTAGACAACAAAAACAACGTTAACTTTAGACAACAAAACCAAAGTTATATTTAGACAACAAAAACAAGGTTAGCTTTAGACAACAAAACCAACGTTAGCTTTAGACAACAAAACCAAAGTTATATTTAGACAACAAAACCAACGTTATCTTTAGACAACAAAACCAACATTAGCTTTAGACAACAAAACCAAAGTTATATTTAGACAACAAAACCAACGTTATCTTTAGACAACAAAACCAAAGTTATATTTAGACAACAAAACCAACGTTAGCTTTAGACAACAAAACCAAAGTTATATTTAGACAACAAAAACAAGGTTAGGTTTAGACAACAAAACCAACATTAGCTTTAGACAACAAAACCAACATTAGCTTTAGACAACAAAACCAACGATAGCTTTAGACAACAAAACCAAAGTTATATTTAGACAACAAAAACAAGGTTAGCTTTAGACAACAAAACCAACATTAGCTTTAGACAACAAAACCAAAGTTATATTTAGACAACAAAAACAAGGTTAGCTTTAGACAACAAAACCAACATTAGCTTTAGACAACAAAACCAAAGTTATATTTAGACAACAAAAACAAGGTTAGCTTTAGACAACAAAACCAACGTTAGCTTTAGACAACAAAACCAACGTTAGGTTGAGTGGGCGAGCGAGCGTGCGCGTTCCCTGCTCCGTGCACAGTGGGACAATCAGTCTCCACCTGAGGGGCGCTTGGCGTTACCTCTGACTCGCCGTATAGTGTTGGCTTCAGGGAATATGATCAAACAAATGTTGCCGACTGCGACTTACGTGTTAAAAGAATGCGTGTTGGCTCCTCCTCGCATCACCGACGCTGAACAATCGTTGCAAATACAAACTTTGCTATCCGTTTCCGACACCTTAAAAAACGTACACACAGCTGACATTTTAAACTTCTCCCTCGCTCTGCTGCAAGTTGAAGTAGGTGACGTGTGGCGTTGCGATGCGCACGCAATCCTCGTGCCCTCGGGCATTTAATCTGATTTAATCAAGGAAGCAGCCGTCTTTATTTATCGGTTTAATATATCGGTGTGTTAGCCGATAACCAATAATACGTTTTAACGTCAATATCGGCCGATACCGATACCTTGCCGATAATATTGTGCATCCCTAGTCTAAAGCTAACGGGACTAAAACATAATTGGTCTCGCCGTTAACTACAGTTCATAGTTTTCAAGAAATGAGGTCCCATTGGAGACACAGGAAGGGGCGGGACTTTGCCTCTCTGCTGTCAGTGTTGCCGTAGTGACAGTGTGCATCTCTGCCAGCAGGTGGAGACTCTGCTATGAATCAGTGTGAGGACCGAGAGGACGGAGTCCTTCCCTCTAAAACCACCCAGGATGGGGGACATGACAGCCAGACCAAAGCTCAGAGGTGAGACGAGGATCTCCAAGTGTCCAGGACTCAGATCACTCCACCATCATGATTCTCACTCAACAACATAAATATACATAATATTAACTAGATCACTTTATTGAGTTTAAAACTGAACCTTGTTATTATATGACTGTCCTGAGGTGAAGAATCAGGTCTTGGTCCAGACCTTTGTAGTCCATGTAGGGGATGATCTGAATCTAGTGTCGACTCTCCTATTGAATCCATTTGTTTTCACTTTGGTGAACAATCACTGAGACCAGAAACTTTAATTGCCTTCAATACTGTTAGCTGTCTGAGAAGAAGAAGCAGTAAAGTTTCATGATAAGTCAAATAAATTTGTGTTTATTTTGTCAGAACTGGCTCAGATCTCTGACAAAAACAGCACAAGAGGGAAGTTGCCGGCAATTATATTTATTGATCAATTTGCATCACTCGTGACATTGCAGATAGGAAGGGGGGGGGGGGGGGGGGGGGGGACTTATGTATCACGATAATATTTTATTGTGATAATGTTTTTTTTTATATAATTTCGTGTTGTGGCTTATATTGTGATGAATGAAGCTTAACTAGTGAGATTATTGGGAAAGTATTTCCTTAAATTGTATTTATTGTATCAGGATGAAGCAGCAGAGACCAGACTATCTTGGACCTGGACCTGGACCCAGCTGTGTATCCTTAAAGAGTGACCACTCTATGGGTTGCCCTATTCTTTTTAAAGCTGAACAAGCTGCTGATGGAAGGTAAGAAATGAAACTGAACTCTCCTTACAGGATGAATCAGGTCTAGACTAGCCCCTTAAACTATAACTCTGAGTCCACCAGCCCTAAATCCTGCAACCTGTTAGGTCTTCTGAGCCACGATGATATGAGAGAGAGACAGTGTCGTTTTCAGGTCTTGGTCCAGACCTTTGTAATCCTTGTAGGGGATGATCTGAATCTATGTCGACTCTCCTGTTGAATCCATTTGTTTTCACTTTGGTGAACACTCACTGAGACCAGAAGCTTTAATTGACCTCTGTACTTTTAGTTGTCTGAGAAGAAGAATCAATAAAGTTTGATGATAAGTAGTGATGTCCAAATGAAGCTTCGTGAAGCATTTTCTTTATTTTCTGAGCCCAATAGATGGCGCTCTCTGTTCAACAAAGGGTTGAAGGCCGATATATTTCCATTGCTTTCAACCCTTTGTTGAACAGAGAGCGCCATCTATTGGGCTCAGAAAATAAAGAAAATGCTTCACGAAGCTTCATTTGCACATCACTAATGTAAGTAAAATAAAAAGACATTCGGATTAAATATTAACCTGACACTAGGGGTGTGAATCGTTGGCTTCACAGCGATTCCATTAACAATTCAGTAGTTGGCTTTTCGCTTCTAGGACAATTTTTTTTTGGAACGATTCAATTCTGTAAACCACGAGTCGAGTCAGTAACTTTTAACCACAATTCTATATCCATGAAATAAACATGCAATAATGCGAGTGAGACTATCTGTATTCTTCTGAAAGGTGAAAAAATAAACAGACCACAGAATTACTTATTAAACATATTTATTCTATAAAAAAAAGTAGTCCTGCATAATATTTTATGGTGAATACAAAAATGTAATTAAACATTGCTCACTTATTTTGATTTTTCAATAGGGCACATGCTGGCAGGGGAGAGAGTGTCTTTAAAGTCTTAAAACAATCATTTAACTCATTTATATCGATTATTGGTGAAGCCAAAACGATTCTATTTATTTATTTTAGCAGATCGATTTTGTTGAATCGATAGAACTGACACTCGGTTCATCGATGCATCGCATGAGTCGTTACACTACTACCTGACATACACCTGGACCAACACTGTAACCTGCTGACACTTCAGCTGATCAGCTTCAAATATTGAATGACAGGAATGAAAGTTTTACTGGGAAATTCAGATTCTCTGTTGGTCTGTTGAACCACAAAAACACAGCATCCATCAACATTAAAGTCCGGGTAAAGTAAGAACAAATATGTGTTCTGAGTTTGGCATACCACAGAACAGTGTGTTGTTATTCACCCTGCCAACTTTGAGAGTTTAAAAAAATTGCCAAATATATGAAATTAGGTCTCAAAGTCATGAAAAACAAGCACTTCTGTCTTCTCTCAAACGCTGGGGGCGTGTCAGTTAGAGGCGCTGGAACCCCGCCCATGCGCAGGGGGGACTACCAGTAGAATGAATAAACAAATAAATGAATGCCACTAGGAGGATGATTGACAGGCGCTCTCCTTCATACAATCACGCGCACACTTCATGGCTGCACCTGATTGGTCGATCGCTTTCACAGCTGTCCTCTCTGCTCCCGGATTTCAAACCGACCAACATGGCGGCTCGTTTGGAAACTTTCTCTTATTTTCCGACAATAGTTCACCGTAATGCGTTTCTGAAAACATTTTATGCGAGAAATAAGCTATGCAGTTGCTAAATCTGTCTTTATTTTAGATCGACAACGGTCAGTTTAAAAGATTTTCGAGAGCTTGCGGGAGGCGGCGCCGCACCGTCTCTCCACACTCTCCATGAGGCGAATGCATTGCAGGGCTTCTTACATACCATAAATCCTCTAATACAGCTTCAGCCAAAATCTCCGCGACGCGAAGGCATTGCACGGCTGACAATGAATGGGAAGCGTGGAAATAACGCTGCCTGTGGAGACTTAACCCGGACTCCATTACAGACCAGCCGTTATTTACCTCCGCCGACAGCGAGACTGGCCAATGTTAGAAACCGGCCGGTAATAGAATACAGGCCAGTATTAGAGGATTTATACAGCAGGGGAGGGCTTATGCTAACTACAATAGCGATACGTAACGCCAAAGTGATTTCAGACCCGCCCATTAAATCCAAGACACAGAAACGTTTCAGATGCCTAGCTCCACAATTACATAGTATATGGTTGATGGCTTTTTACATGTGTTAAGGAGACATGTTATGACCCATTTAACGTGTTTAGAAGAAAATGACTGATTTTGGCTTACCCAGACTTTAAGTCAAGTCTGCTGAATGAATAATGTGATGGTCTGAACTGCCAAACACCTCCCACAATGCAACTTTCACCTCGCATTACTTAGTTTTACAGCAGGATCATTTGTGTTTATTTGCATCACTCGGGACATTGCAGATAGGAAGGGGGGGGGTTTACTTATGTATCACGATTATATTGTATTGTGATAACGTTTTTTGAAAACGTCATGTTGTGGCTTGTATTGTGACAAATTAAGCTTAACTAGTGAGAATCTTGGAAAAAGTATTTCCCTAAATTGTATTTATTGTATCAGGATGCAGCAGCAGAGACCAGACTCACTTGGACCTGGACCTGGACCCAGCTGTGTATCCATAAAGAGTGACCACTCTATGGGTTGCCCTATTCTTTTTAAAGCTGAACAAGCTGCTGATGGAAGGTAAGAAATGAAACTGAACTCTCCTTACAGGATGAATCAGGTCTAGACTAGCCCCTTAAACAATAACTCCGAGTCCACCAGCCCTGAATCCTGCAAACTGTTAGGTCTTCTGAGCCACGATGATATGAGAAAGAGACAGTGTCGTGTTTCACTGAAGCTCTAACAGGGGACCAATTAAATTCATTTTTTTACTGAGATTAAACTAAAACTTAATAAATAATCAAATAATCAAACCTTAAAGAGACAGTGAGGTCAAAACCTTTTGAAAGAAAAGACGAGAAAGCTAACTTAGATAAGGTGAAGGCTAATGACAAAGAAAAGTAGAGGTAAGCTAAGAACAAAAATACTCCAAACCAAACCAACCAAAAGACATCAAACTCGTCTTCCTGTCACTCAAGGGAGGTTGTAGTGTAGTAAAGTAAGACACTTTATATCCACCAAACTCTTATTTTAGGTTTATAGCTGATAATGCGTGAGGAGGTGTCTATTATCAGGAGATAGTGGACTACTTGGAGGTAGTGATGTCCAAATGAAGCTTCGTGAAGCATTTTCTTTATTTTCTGAGCCAAATAGATGGCGCTCTCTGTTCAACAAAGGGTTGAAAGCAATGGAAATATATCGGCCTTCAACCCTTTGTTGAACAGAGAGCGCCATCTATTGGGCTCAGAAAATAAAGAAAATGCTTCACGAAGCTTCATTTGGACATCACTACTTGGAGGCCAGAACCGTCAGATGCCCAGTGGAGTTTTTGCAAGCAAAATATAAAGTTTTTTCACAAGTCAAAGCTTTGTTTCCACATGATTGGCACCCCATAAGGTTCTAATGCAACGGAAATGTTCAAAGCTCCAGATAATAGGATGGACCTTAGATTTGACTTGTCAACGGGAGATATTTCCCTTTGGCTCAGCTACGAACCACAAACCCAACAATATGCTAGCAACACTCTGAGTGCAGCACTAAGACGAGTGTTTACATGTCTACAACATGGTCTCATGTGACCCAGATCCATTTATAGTATTGATCCTGACACAAGCATAAACTATCAGAACAAGACTCATCAATGTAATGTAACGGAGGATAAACAGAGCAAACTCATTTCAGTCAGACAACTCACGTTTAGAATGTTTATTGTAGCAACAGAACATAGTTAGTTAGTCTGGTGTCTAGGCTCCGGCCTCATCACTCCCCATATGTGATTACATAGAGATGATGGGAAGTGATGATGAGTAAATATCTTAACCCCCCAAAACAGCACAAGATCGGAGACAAACGTTGCTCATTTTAAATCTTCTATGTGTGGACCTTGGCACCCGCTGCCGTCTGGGTTTGCAATCTCATCGTTGGGTTTGCAATCATCCGTGATGAAGAGGGGAGTCAGCCGGTGGATTGAGGAGCGATGATTCAGGAATTTGTTCATGGAAGGAAAGGAACAGAAAGCAGTGTTAATTTCCCCATGCATCATCTGTCATGTTCCATCAGATCATGCATGACACGTGCCCTTTCTTAAGACCATTGATGAGGAGCTGAATGAAGGGATTCTCGAGAAGGCTCTGGGATTCTGGCTGTTGACATCTAATGTGGAACTGAATTCCTGCTGGCATTGCTTTGATGGCATTAGTTTGGTTGTTAAAGGGATAGTTCGGAATTTTGGACATAAGACCTATTTTCCAAGTCAGCCGGTGTGTTCGAGACGTCTGGAGACGTTTTCAAGAAATTTCATTCAGTTCTTCTAGTTGCCGAGTTCGCTTGTGCTATGGCTAGCGCAAGTCAATCTATTCTAGCTAGCATGGCATTAAAAAACTCATACCGACTCCACAGTGCACCCGAGGCAAATCAATTGTAACAGCAGACTATCGATGTACATATCTGTGTTGATAGAATGTTTGAAATAAAACCGACCTTGCATTTATAAGGATTTATGTCTCAGCAGCAGCAGCATTGGTCATACTTCCTAGTAGGCTATGGTAGCGGCGGACTGATATCACCCAGCACTTATAAGTTACCGGTTCTATAATAGTTTGTTTACCTGCTGTCATTGCTACAGACGCAGAGTAGCCTGCAGTGCTAGTTTCTTCAATCTCACAGTAATGGACACTTTTGGAGAATATACTGAAACTTTTAGTGACTCTGATGACTCTGATGAGGAGCTAGCTAGAACGATTGACTTGCGCTAGCCATAGCACAAGCGAACTCGGCAACTAGAAGAACTGAATTAAATTTCTTGAAAACATCTCCAGACATCTCGAACACACCAGCTGACTTGGAAAGTCCAAATTTCGAACTATCCCTTTAAGTGAATTAATTTCAACTGACTAGATATCTGCAAACCATGTATTACTGCAGGATCCCCAAAACCGGCGGAAGGGCAGCATCAATGAACTGGAGAGATCAGATGACTCCACAAAGTAGTTACTAACAAAGCAATACTATTCCATTCGTTGCACAGCAGGGACCAAAAGCACCGATCTGAGAGATAGCCTTTGTCTATAACCATGGTGTCTCTTAGATTTTAAACAGTTAGCCGAGTCCACCAAGCATGATATGAATGACAACCCTGAGGGATTAAGCACATGAGTTAAGGTTAACAAAGATAAAAGATCCCTTTTGGGATGATGGCAGCTGCAGACCAGGATTTGATAGCTGCTCAGATGGGAGACAGCTTGTCTTGTGGCAGAAATGCTTACATGAGAACGCTATCAAAGGTTATACCAAGAAATTCCAACACGGTCGACGACCTACTGTGTTTCTCTTACATTTAGGTCATTTAGCAGATGCTTTTGTCCAAAGCGACTTACAATAAGTACATTTGTCAAAAGAAGGAAACAAAGAAACCACAACGTATCATTGCCGATAAAGTAAGAGCTAAAAATAGAACAAGTGTTAGGTCCTCATCTGAGTAAAGTAGTACCTTAAGAGCAACAGTGCTATGATCAGAGTGCTATAGGTAAGGTTTTTTTTTGGGGGGGGGGGGGGGGGGGGGGGTTAGTGTTAGTGGGTCATGCTATGTAGAGTCGAGGTGAAGTCTGAACAGATGAGTCTTGAGCCTTTTTCGGAAGATGGCAGATGACTCTGCTGTCCTGACATTAGTCGGGAGTTCGTTCAACCACTGAGGCGCCAGAACAGAGAAGATTCTGGACTTTGCTGAGCGACATTTGTTTGATTTCGGCGATGGTGGTGCCAGCCACACAGCTGAAGTAGAGGAGCGAAGTGCTCGCTTCGGGGCATGAGGTTTGACCAGTGTTTGAAGGTAGATGGGTGCCGTTCCATTGATGGCCCTGAAGGCCAGTGCCATCGTCTTGAATTGGATGCGTGCTGCAACAGGGAGCCAGTGGAGGTCACGGAGGAGGGGGCTCACATGGGAGAATTTGGGTAGATTGAAGATAAGGCGTGCTGCAGCGTTCTGGATACGCTGCAATGGTTTAATCGCAGAGGCCGGGAGTCCGGCCAGGAGAGAGTTGCAGTAGTCAAGGCGGGAGATGACCAGTGCTTGAACCAGGAGTTGTGTTGCATCCTTTGTGAGGAAGGTCTGAATCCTGCGGATATTGTAGAGGGCAAATCTGCAGGATCGGGCCACAGCAGTGATGTTGGGGGTGCAGGATAGTTGGTCATCGAGGATTACACCCAGGTTCCTCGCAGTTGACGAAGGCAATACTGTGATGCCCTCGACAGTGACCGACAGGTCCATGCGAGGGCAGTCTTTCCCTGGGATGAAGAGCGGTTCGGTTTTATTCAGGTTAAGCTTGAGGTCATGTCCAGTTGTCCAGACAGAGATGTCAGCCAGACAGTCCGAGATGCGAGTTGCAATGTGAGTGTCAGAGGTTGGGGGAAAAGAGAGGAACAGCTGGGTCTCATCTGCGTAGCAATGGTAGGAGAATCCATGCGATGCAATAACAGAACCTAGTGATCTGGTGTATAGTGAGAACAGAAGCGGTCCTAATACTGAGCCTTGAGGGACACCCGTGTCCAGAGAACAGGGTTTGGACATAGAGCCATTCCATGCGACCTGAAAGGTGCGATTTGTCAGGTATGATGTAAACCAGGTGACAGCAGAGTCAGTTATGCCAAGTTCAGCCAGAGTGGAGAGGAGGATTTGGTGGTTGACTGTGTCGAATGCAGCTGATGGGTCGAGGAGAATGAGAACGGAGGAGTGGGATGAGGCTCTGGGCGGCTGGTGACCGTTCGAGGCATAGAGGGTTGGATGTGGTGGGCTTCATGGGTAGAGACAAAGTCACAAAGTGGTGGTCGGACTCGGTGAGCAGGGTAACAGAGAATGCCGAGATGCCACAGGATCTTGTTAAGACAAGGTCAAGTTGGTTCCCGGCCCGGTGAGTTGGTGGAGAGGGGGAGAGTGTAAGGTCAAATGCAGAGAAGGAGTCAATGAATTCAGATGAGTGCAGCTTTCCCGGGTGGATGTTGAAGTCACCGAGGACGATGAGTGGTGTGCCATCATCAGGGGAGCAGCTCGGGGGGCATCCATCTCATATAAAAAGTCACAGAGAGGACCGGGTGGGCGATAGATCACTATGATGTTGAGCTTGAAAGGAAGGGTGACAGAGACGGCGTGGAATTCAAGTGTAGATCGGGGTAGGTGGTCCAGAGGAAGGACCTGGTAGGACCATCTCAATGGGATGAGGAGCCCAGTTCCTCCTCCTCGCCCTGTTCGTCTTGGGGAGTGTGAAAACGAGTAGGCAGTTGAAAGGGCAGCTGGAGTGGCAGTGTTTTCTGGGGTGATCCAGGTCTCTGTAAGGGCCAGGAAGTGGAGAGTCTGCAGGGAGGCATAGGCCGAAATGATGTCCGCCTTCTTGACTGCAGACTGGCAGTTCCACAGCCCCCCTAGTACTTCAAGTTCCTTACCGGTGGAGAATGGTGGGTAGCAGAGATTGGATGGGTTACTACAGCCTCGAGTGAAGGGTCTCTGGTAAAATCTTCTCCAGTGTGATGTCCTTTACTGGGATAAGACACATGGCTGTGATGGAAGGGGGTTGAGATGTTATGCCTACCTCAATGGACTTCCATTGAGACTCCCACAAATAGACTCCCTTGTCTTTGTTCAGCTGTCTTCAGACGTTGCAGCTGATGCTGTAGTGACAGCCTTTTAAGTGCTCAGTTTACCTCATGCACTGACTGTAACCCCTCCCTCCAATCAAGTCTATTGACTACAGCTGAGCTGGCTGAAACTAGCTGATTGCTCACTTAGCATAGACAGCTTCACAAGAATTTAAACAACAAGCTATCAACACAAGACTAAATGTTACAACTAGCTTTACTCACAGAATGCCTAAACCCAAATCTACAATTAGCTTCTGACTTACCAACAAGAGACAAAGCAACTTCCTTCCATTCTCCAGACAAAATGTGTTTTTTTCTGGAGAGGTGCGCTGTAACCTGGCTGGAACAGCGGGAGTAATCTGGGTTACTTCATGACATTCAACAAGGTTTCTCTGGTTGGGACGTTGTGGGTCCACAACAGTTCCGGTTCTCCCCTCAACTGGAACTGACTCTAGTTTAAAGGATTTCTTGAAGGAGTCTTTGAGTTCTGCCATCTTTGCTGACTGCTTCCTCTTTACGGCGACAAGTGCAGAGTTTGTGAGATTGTCACAGTGAGTCTTTATATGGCCATCTTCACCACACCGATAGCAGTAGCCGGCCTTGGGAACAGAAGACTATTTGATGGCTTGCCCGCCCTCTGCCCCTCACCCAACTTGCGGCCAGGTGTGGGCTTGGAAGCAGCGGATTGACTGGAGCTTAAGCTTGACTGGCCAGCAGTGAGGGTTACTAGCTGGTTCTGTATATTGGCCAGTCAATTTCGCGACATTTTGTAATTCAGAAAGGTAGTTTTTAGTTTGCGACTTCCCTACTTCGTGCATGCAGACTGTAGATAGGTCCCAGATCTTATAAGTAATCTCGGCTCCATCACACTTATGTGACAGAGCTTTGTAGAGACTCGGGACATTGACTGGAATGGTCAATGGACCTGCATTTATATATCGCTTTTCTAACTTACTAGCTATTCAAGGTGCTTTACACTACATTCAGTCACTTACACATACCCGTTCACACACACACACACACACACATTCATGATTCACTGATGGCAGAGGAGCCGCCTGTACATGAATCATTCATACACATTCACACACTGATGGCGCAGAATCTTGCCCGAGGACACTTCGGCATGTAAACTAGAGGAGCCGGGTTTCGAACCGCCGATCTTGAAGGACGACTTACTCTACCTTTGAGCCACAGCCGCTGCCGAGTCAAGGGATGTTTCCTGTATATTTCCCCAATTTTTGCAGGTCAGAACTTCCTAGGACACAGGAGGCCTCTGTGCACCAGATACACACATGCATAAATTTACATTTTCATTGAACTATATGCAGATGGGAGACTTATGACGTGTAGGAAATTGCACCTGTTTCTTTGGAGGATGGTTTACAGAGTTGAACACTTGATATATTTTACTGGGGCTGAGATTAAGAGGTGGACAAACCTTGCAAAGTTGATTTTAGACACAGGGAGGAGTGTGGGAGAAGAAACAGGCCAGGGTTTAATGGCCGTGGAAATGCCAAACACAATGGGTGACGTCACAATGACGACGTCCACTTCTGATCTCCAGTCTGTGATTTAGTGACTCTTTGAACTTGGTTTTCTCCACAGAGTTCAGCAGATCTCAGAGGTTACGTTGACCCAGCAGCATCAAACACACCTGGACTCCATATTTATGGTGAGTACATGTACAAGCTCACCTTTCACTATTAACCACATCAACTACAGATTCAATGCTGAACAGGTTCTAGTGGTCTCCATGCTGCTCAGACCCACACATGAATCCCATGTTGGGTTCTTTAGAGTTCATGTTCAGTTTATCATTCTGTTCCAGCTGCTGGAGGAGAACATCGGCACTTTTGTGAAGAACGAGCTGAAGAAGATCCAGAAGGTCCTGAATCCAGATTACCCAGAATGCTTGGAGAATGAGGACGAGGAGTTGTTGGACGGTGAGGATGAAGAGCAGAGGAGGAGCAGAGAGGCGTTTCAGAAGATCACAGTGGACTTCCTGAGGAGAATGAAGCAGGAGGAGCTGGCTGACTGTCTGCAGATCAGTAAGAGGATTTTAACAGATTTAACATGGTGGAAAGAAGAGAAGGATTCAACATGAAGAACTATCTCCTAATAGGTTGCAAACAACTTCAATGTTTAGGTTCTCTGATTGTCTACAGACCCGATTACAGCTGATGTCATCATAAATATGCGTACGCATGATGTCAACGTTTATGTCATTTTGCTTCAACCATCCAGACGAGTTAGAAGCTTTAAACAGTGAATTTAAACTGTTAGCAGCATCTTAATGTCTGCTTGTTACATGTTTGGTTGTCAGAATCGATATTCCAACAGAATCAAGTTCTACAGAGTTCAGACAGGATCACCACCGTTTCAGAGGAACAGGTGTTTCACTTCACCCAGTGACCGTGTTAACTGGTGACTTTCAGCTAGTAGTAGAGCCGATTAGTGAGACAATCGTTCACTTTGGTATAAAACCATGAAATTTGGCACAGATACTGTCTAAGGGCCACTATTTTGGAAAAAGATGTTGGCCACTCACAAATTAAATATGGCGGCCAGTTTTTAAGATGGCCGCCATTGCTATTCAATGGTTATTAGATAAATGATTCAAACAGTGATCCAAGCATAATATTCATAATATTCTATATAAATACTCTCTAAAACATGATAATGGGAAAAGATGCTTGTCCCAAATTCAAGATGGCTGCCATTTTTAAAGATGGCCACCGGTCCTGTAGAATATGAATCATTTAAATTGACCCAATGGTGATGCAAGCATAAAATTAGGCAGAAATACTCTTCAAGGAAGTCTCTTTTGGAAAAAAGTATGTGCCACAAAAAAATTCAGGGTGGCAACCATTTTCTAGATGGTCACCCATCCATCCATCCATCCATTGTCTACCGCTTAACCTGTATTCAGGGTCGTAGGGGGCTGACCATGTAAGGTTCACTGCATCATTGATTTCTTCCACAACTGTTACTTTCTCTAGCCACTTATACTCAAGGGCAAGTTGTGGCCAGAAAACATTGGTGTCTGGGCTTGGCATTGGGGTATTTGGTGGTAAAGGATTATTTTTCTTGAAAAATGCAGGGTGGATGTTGGTGAAAAAGTCTGGAAATTCTGTCACAGACTTGACTTTTTCTGGCCCAAACCTAAGCTGCCGACGCTCCTCAGCACTGCTTTCTTTTGTCGGATGCTGAACTACATTAACGGGGGGCATTAGCTCAGGAGGTAGAGCGGGTTGGCTGGTACCCGAAATATCGCAGTTTCGATCCCCGGCTCCTCCTAGCTGTGTGTCTGGTGTCCCTGAGCAAGACGCCTCACCCTAATTGCTCCTGACGAGCTGGCTGTCGCCCTGCATGTTGACTCTGCCGTCGGTGTGTGAATGTTTGCGTGAATGGGTGAATGTTGGTCAACAATGTAAAGCGCTTTGGATAAAAGCGCTATATAAATGAGGACCATTTTTAACTACAGAGACACTGGTGCCATAGATTGATGTTTTAGCAGTTGTTGCAGAAGGATTGTGGTCAATGTTTTCCATGACAGCAGTGGTGAACAGCCCTTTCCGTAGCACCAGTGGACAGACCACACCCTCCTCAACATACTTGCTTACTGTGGCATCTCCCAGTTGAGCTGATATCTCTAGCACCCGATCATATGAGATACTCATACCATGTTCATGTAGTATTTCAAACAGACTTCTCTTCCTGGTTTTAGCTAACACAGACATACCAATGTATACTGGGAATGGAGTTTCTCTGTCTTTTGAATACCGCTGGGCAGCTGCTCTCTCTTTGTACCAGGAGAAGCAGTTGTACTGCAACAGTTGTGACTTTCATTTAACATTTTGGGGGTTTGTTGTATGATTAAGGCCATTTTGGGGGTTTGTTGTATGATTCAGGTGGTAAAAGGATGGTTATCCTTTCGTCATCCGTCATCATGAATTTTTGAGTGGCACACAGCTTTTTCCATGAGAATGTTCCTTTAAGAACATTTGTACCAGTCTTGATGACAGCATCATCATTTGATAAATCGATGTAAGGATTTAAGAGAAATGGCGGCCATCTTGAAAAATGGTTGTCATCTTGATTTTTTTTCAGGGACAAGCACTGTTCTCCAAAAAAACATTCTTAAGAGAGTATTTTCACAAAATGTTATGCCTACATCACAGTTTGAACGATCGACATAATGAGCATTTGACATAAATAGCGGCCATATTGAAAAAATGTGCCGCCATTTTGAATTTTTGGGTGGCCAACAACTTTTTCCCAAAAAGTGACCCTTAGAGAGTATCTGTGCCAAATTTCATGCTTTTACACCAAAGTGAACGATTCTCTTGAAATTTGCAATTAATCTGCTGCACTTCACCCAGTGACCGTGTTTACTCGTGACATTCAGCTAGGAACTAAATTGTTGGGAGATGAAACCAAAAAATGTATTTAAAACAGGCTTCTACGAGGACACCTCCATGTTTTCAATGGTGGCGTCTCAGCGTGGAGGATTACGGTATACCAGGATATTTAGAAATCCCAACGGTACTATTTTCAACACCGTCATCAACAACGTGTCTTTCTATGATGCTGTATTGTGATGTGTTGTAGTGACCAGCAGACGCCACCGGAGGTCAGTGATGCGATACAAGAGGCTCTTTCTTTATTCTCCAGCGCTCCACTGACTCACTGAGCTTTGCAGCTGCATTTCAAAGTGTTATATCCCTCCAGTTCTGTGTGTTTTGTAAATGTCTGTTATTTTATTATATTTTCACTTCATCAGCTTAACCTGATTTTGTGTCCAATAGTTTGATTTAATCATGAAAGAAGCTCATGATGTCACTACTACTGAGGACTATAGGAATACATGGCTCTAACACATGGCTTGTTCATAGACTGTTAAAGGGTCTGTAGGATCCACTAACTGGGTTCCTTTGTTGTTTATTCAGGAACCGCTGGTCCAGTGTACCAACGTAAACTCAAGTCTTACCTCAAGAAGAAGTTCCAGTGTTTGTTTGAGGGCATCACTAAAGCAGGAAACCCAACCCTCCTGAATCAGGTCTACACGGAGCTCCACATCACAGAGGGAGGGACTGCAGAGGTCAATGACCAACATGAGGTCAGACAGATTGAAACGGCTTCCAGGAAACCAGACAGACCAGAAACAACCATCAGACAAGAAGACATCTTTAAAGGCTCACCTGGAAGGGATGAACCAATCAGAACAGTGATGACAAAGGGAGTGGCTGGCATCGGGAAGACAGTGTTAACACAGAAGTTCACTCTGGACTGGGCTGAAGACAAAGCCAACCAGGACATACAGTTCACGTTTCCATTCACTTTCAGAGAGCTGAACCTGCTGAAAGAGAAGAAGTTCAGCTTGGTGGAACTCCTTCATCACTTCTTCACCGAAACCAAAGAAGCAGGAATCTGCAGGTTTGAAGAGTTCCAGGTTGCATTCATCTTTGACGGTCTGGACGAGTGTCGACTTCCTCTGGACTTCCACAACAATGAGATCCTGACTGACGTTACAGAGTCCACCTCGGTGGATGTGCTGCTGACAAACCTCATCAGGGGGAAACTGCTTCCCTCTGCTCGCCTCTGGATAACCACAAGACCTGCAGCAGCCAATCAGATCCCTCCTGGGTGTGTTGACATGGTGACAGAGGTCAGAGGGTTCACTGACCCACAGAAGGAGGACTACTTCAGGAAGAGGTTCAGAGATGAGGAGCAGGCTAACAGGATCATGGCCCACATCAAGACCTCACGAAGCCTCCACATCATGTGCCACATCCCTGTCTTCTGCTGGATCACTGCTACAGTTCTGGAGGACGTGTTGAAGACCAGGGAGGGAGGGGAGCTGCCCAAGACCCTGACCAACATGTACACCCACTTCCTGGTGGTTCAGTCCAAACTGAAGAACGTCAAGTATGATGGAGGAGCTGAGACGGATGGACACTGGAGTCCACAGAGCAGGAAGATGATTAAGTCTCTAGGAAAACTGGCTTTTGAGCAGCTGCAGAAAGGAAACCTGATCTTCTATGAACCAGACCTGAAAGAGTGTGGCATCGATATCAAAGCAGCCTCAGTGTACTCAGGAGTGTTCACACAGGTCTTCAGAGAGGAGAGAGGACTGTACCAGGACCAGGTGTTCTGCTTCGTCCATCTGAGTGTTCAGGAGTTTCTGGCTGCTCTTCATGTCCATCTGACCTTCATCAACTCTGGTGTCAATCTGATGGCAGAAGAACAAACAACCTTCTCTGGGTCTGAAGTCGATAGAGACACAAATAAACTAAAACATCTGCACCAGAGAGCTGTGGACAAGGCTTTACAGAGTCCAAACGGACACCTGGACCTGTTCCTCCGCTTCCTTCTGGGTCTGTCACTAGAGACCAATCAGAAACACCTACGAGGTCTGCTGACACAGACAGGAAGTAGCTCACAAACCAAAAACAAAACAGTCCAGTACATCAAGGGAAAGGTTGATGAGGATCTGTCTCCAGAGAGAAGCATCAATCTGTTCCACTGTCTGAATGAACTGAATGATCGTTCTCTGGTGGAGGAGATCCAACAGTCCCTGACTTCAGGACGTCTCTCCTCCAATAAACTGTCTCCTGGTCAGTGGTCAGCTCTGGCCTTCATCTTACTGTCATCAGAAAAACATCTGGACGTGTTCGTTCTGAAGGAATACTCTGCTTCAGAGGAGGCTCTTCTGAGGCTGCTGCCGGTGGTCCAAGCCTCCAGAAAAGCTCTGTAAATATCGTTTTTTATTCAGAAAACAACAACAAACCATCTTGGAATTACAAGGTTCTATCTGCATTCTGAACGATTTGATTGGTTTTCCCAACTGCAAAAGGTAAAGAAGTAAAAAGTAGTTCCAAACAGTTACTTAAAGTGATGGTTCAGAGTAAAATGCACCCTAGTAAATTTCCACCATGACATCCAGCCAAACACCCCCTCGGAAGCATTTTTAGCGATGGTCAGCATTGGTCAAGATAGGGCGATCAGCCGAATGGCTTAGTAATAACGCAATGGTGCATAGTGTATATCTCGTAAATTTCCCCACTAATTATCCATGGAATGTTACCAAACTTCTGCAGTAGTACACATAGGGTCTGTACTCACAAAACGATACATTTTAAAGTTTGTAAGTACATCAGGAGTTTATTTAAAAGAACACTTGCCTGATAGCTTCTACTGCTAAAGCTACCGCTGTTGCGTAGACGGCACTTCCGTGTTTACCCAGCTTCTTCTTCTTCTTCGTTTTAAATGCCTCGTTTATGCCTTCTTTAAAATGCCTCGTTTTGTGAGTACAGACCCTATGTGTACTACTGCAGAAGTTTGATTACATTCCATGCATTATTAGTGGGGAAATTTACGAGATATACACTATGTACCATCGCGCTATTACTAAGCCATTTGGCTGATCGCCCTATCTTGACCAATGCTGACCATCCCTAAAAATGCTTCCGAGGGGGTGTTTGGCTGGATGTCATGGTGGAAATTACCTCGGGTGCATTTTACTCCGAACCATCACTTTAAGAGTAAAGGTAAGAAAGTATTTAATGAAAAAACTACTCGAGTAATGAGTAACTTCTGAGTAACTTCTGATTATTGTGGCCCCGCACCTGGTAATCTGACATACATAAAAATCAATGCTTTCTCTAACATTAAGTGTTTGTCACCTTTGCTGAAAGAAAAGAAAAAACACCGCTCACTGTTTCATCCAGCGTCTCTCCTCTCTGTCTGTTTCACAGAGGGGCGGGGCACACACACACACACACACACACACAGTGATCGATAGTCATGTCGAAGACATTTATTCTAACTTTTCTCTGAATTTTGTCGACATAAGAATGACTCGACCCACAAGAATCTGCGTGATGAGCAGCTACAAACAGAATCTCACATCAGAAACATTCAGAAATGAACTGATTCACAACTGAAAGTGAAACTTAAATAGGATCGACAGATTCACTGACTTTAGACGGTAAAAGTCGGGGGGATTTCAAATAGTGGGCGGTATATTGTGACTCCTCCATAAATAATTGCACAAACACTTGCATATTTATGCACATTTGTCTCTGAATGACAAGGATTTAGAATTAGAACTACTAGAATGTTTCTTCAGTAAATGTCTTTGATTCATCAGCCACATGATTAGACACCATTTGACGAGAAAAATGCTCTAAAATTGTAAAACACAGAATTTAGAAAAATTAAAACTGAAAACATTTGGGAAACGGAATCTGGCAAAAATTAAAACGGATTTCATAGGGCCCCACCGGCGCTATCCCTATGTTCCCCGGGTCCTCAGTTCCCCATTTTTTCCAAAAAAAGGGTCCTATGTTCCCCGGTCACAACACATATTTCGTTTAGTTTATTTAAACTGTCGAGAAAAGACAATTTACAGCCTTAATCTCTTCTCATCTAGGCCTATTTGGTCTAGCACTGATGGTGGAAAAAATAACAGACCGGGGAACATAGGACCCTTTTTCAACAATAGACAAGATGTTCCCCGGTCACATACAAAGCAGGGGAACATAGGTACACTCCTGCCCTACCTACAGTGTCCTTCAAACCACCAGATAATAATTACCTGCGAGGGAGGGAGGCCAGGCTGTGGGCTTGGCCCATGACAGAGCCCAGAGGTCGGCCTTAGTCCAAGCTCACGGACCCCAGGGCCTGGGTGTCTGGACCAGCTAACCCTAGCCAGCTAGTTTCCTTATATTATCAGATCAGGTAATGCTAGCCAGCTTATGCTAGCTTCATATGATCATTCTACCCAGATAATGCTAATTTCCTCTGCTCCTTGTTGCTGCTGCCACTGAGCAACCACAGCAACATGACAAGAAGCAGAACCCGATTGGTCCTCCTGTGTGCATTTGACCTGCTGATTGGCTCACAAGTAGAACCTTAGAGGACCAAGGTGGTTTGACTTTGGAAATAGAACCTTTTTGTTTCCTAAATAAAACACCTCACATAATGTTACTAAGTTGTCATAGAATAAGAACATGTGAATAACTTAATTATGACAAAAATGTCAGTTAGAGCCTGAGGTGATGAACAGTTGTTTGTAATTGTTTCATCACTAATTTCTGATTCCTCTTCAGACTCAGTGGCTGTAAGCTCTCAGAGAGAAGCTGTGAAGGTCTGTCCTCAGTTCTCAGCTCCCAGTCCTCCAGTCTAAGAGACCTGGACCTGAGTAACAACGACCTGCAGGATTCAGGAGTGAAGCTGGTGTCTGCTGGCCTGGAGAGTCCACACTGTCGACTGGAAACTCTCAGGTCAGATTCAACGACTTTGAGAAGTTTACCTATGAAGCTTTCAATGATGCGTTTACATGCACCAAATATTCAGTTATTTACATTCACGTATTCCTAAAAAGACACGTCTGCTACTAATCTGTTGACATGGCTGATGAAATACTGTTTCTGCTGCTAACGACTTGCCAGCAAAAGAACAAAACAAAACTTTTGTCAAAACCAAACCTCTTGTTTATCTTTTCCCTGCCGTTCCATGTTTTAATAGTTTTATAAATCCACCTGGTGTTTATAAATGCTGTTGCAAACGTCAGTCTACGTTTGTGAACGTCACTCCATGAACATGTGAGCCTGAACTACAACACCAGACTGTCTCTGCTGTCAAGGTGGAGCCAGTTTGAACCACTTTCTATACAGTTGAGTTTATTGAGTTTTATATGAAATGAACTAATATTCTTGTCACGGTGGCTGAAGCAGCAGGGAGGACCCACATGCAGACTCAAAGCTATGCAGATGCAATGAAGACATATTATTCATGAAAACACCCCCTAGTGGCCAGCAGGGAGAATGCAGCTTTAAGGACCTTCAGGCTTGACTTCACTTTTCTGAACCAGAGGTTGATGCCTGATTGGAATATCAACTCTGACAACTGAACATGAAACAATCAGACATTTTGATGCTGCTGACGGTTTTAATTCAAAGTTTAAAGCTTCTAACTCGTCTGCACGGCGGAGACAAAACGCCATTTTAACATCAACATGTGCACACACATTTATGATGACAATGACTGTAAAAGGCTCTATAGCAAAGGTCACTAAGAGGTGGAGCTTGGCCCAGATCCAGACCCAGACCCCGTCCTATCTGGACCCAGACCCATAACTGATAGATCGTTGAGAATTATTAAATGATGACGGAGCGTTTCCATTTTACTGCTGCAGCGTTAGCATCACTACACTGGTTCAGATGGTTGGAGGCTAAATCATCTCACTGGTTGCTACTCACAAACACTAAATTACCCAGTAATGCAACGGGGTGAAACGTTAACTCTGAACTTAATCAAATCTGTGCAAGAGTTTCTGTGAGTGACGTTTCTATGGTGACAACTGACGAGACTCACTGACAGCTGACAGATCGATCAGAGAGTGGAGGTGATAAACGTCAGTCAGGTCAGTGAAATCTAGAGCCGATAGATAAATGAATTATCTGGTCAGTTCAACGGTCAGTTGAAAAACAACAACACATTCTAGTTGGGACTTAACTATACCCAGATGTTGCATGAGCGAAGGTGTAAGGAATGTTTAGGTTAGGAGGAAGATGAGACGAGGCCTAGCTGTAAATTAAGCTTAGCTGTCTGATGAGGCCCCGAGACATAAATTAGTGATGTCTTTGTGTGTGCGTTACACACCAGCTTCAGGAAACAAAGCCCATATAAGGGAGTAACTAAGTATAATTTTGCCACCTAAATGGCTGAGCAAAACATGATAAGTACAAAATATAGCTTTAGGATGGAGCGCGTGGCAACCTCTCTTCCATTGGAGAGGAAGAGGATAAATTTACTAAGGTGTCAGGATGAGCGAGAAGAAGGCAGATCAGGAAGTAGAGGGCTTTAAAAGACAGACATGTGGTAGGGAGAGTTGGATTTCCTTAGATTCGAGAGCCAGAAAGGACTTCCAGGTGGAACATTTGCAGAGACTGTAGGAAGGACTCTGCTAGGGATTCGGAACGACCGAGTGTGGCCACGTACACGTTTCAGACGCAGGCTTGATACCTGTTTAAATAAAGATCATTCTCATTCCACCTGCCTGACTCCGAAGATTCATTTATCACCAATCTCGACATCTTTGGGGAACCTGCCAAAGAAACTACATAAGTTCACATGGCTGCCCTCAAAGAGGAACGCTGACAGTGAGAACAGAGCTTGGAATCAAGACGGACTCTTTTCTTGCAACTGGCAGTATGAAAAAGTGTTGCTGCATTTTTATAAATGCTTGTATTATCAGGTCAACACTTGTCATCACTTGTTGACCTGATAATACAAGCATTTATAAAAATTCAGCGAAACTTTTTCATACTCTCGCGTGAAACTCGCGTCATGGCAACAGCTTGGTAAACACGGAAGTGGCGTCTATGCAGCGGTAGCGTTAGCAGCAGAGGATAGAAGTGTTCTTTTAAATAAACTCCTGGTGTACTTACAAACTTTCAAATGCCTCGTTTACTACTGCAGAGGTTTGGTAACATTCCATGCATCATTATTGGGATTATTTACGAGATATACATAATGTACCATTTGCGCCAGTACTAAGCCATTCAGCTGATCGCCCTATCTTGACCAATGCTGACCATCGCTAAAAATGCTTCCGAGGGGGTATTTGGCTGGATGTCATGGTGGAAATGACCTAGGGTGCATTTTACTCCGAACCATCACTTTAAGAAGCACATTTTCAAAGCTGTGTTTTGTATTTTACGGTTATTATCAGAGTATTTGTTATTCATAATTCCTCCAGTTCAATATGAAAACTATAAACATTGTTGAAATGTTATTGAATTACAGCCTTTTTTCTTTGCTAGATGGTTTAAAATCAATACCAGATCTTTGTTGGCACACCAGGTCTGAAGACAGACCACATAGACTGTTTCAACTGTTGTTTCTTCTCTTTTCTAACGCTTCAATTTCTCTCTCAATCATTTCAGCTCGTCTCTTTTCTTTCTTTTAACTTCCCCCTCTGTCCATCTCTGTCCATCACTCAGCCACGCTTATCCCACCCAGTACAACATCAACACAACAAAAGACAAATATCACTTTTTCTCATTTTAAAAAGTGGACAAATGGACATAAGTCTATGTAAAGTCCCCAGAAGTGACAGAAGTGTGTGTCTTCAGTCTGTCAGGTTGTCTGATCACAGAGGACGGCTGTTCTTCTCTGGCCTCAGCTCTGGACTCCAACCCTTCCTATCTGAGACAGCTGGACCTGAGCTACAATCATCCAGGAGACTCAGGAGTCAAGCTGCTGTCTGCTGGACTGGAGGGTCCACACTGGAGACTGGACACTCTCAGGTGAGGACAGATGGACAGACATCAGACTGGACACTCTCAGGTGAGGACAGATGGACAGACTTCAGACTGGACACTCAGGTGAGAACAGATGGACAGACATCAGACTGGACACTCAGGTGAGGACAGATGGACAGACATCAGACTGGACACTCAGGTGAGGACAGATGGACAGACATCAGACTGGACACTCAGGTGAGGACAGATGGACAGACATCAGACTGGACACTCAGGTGAGGACAGATGGACAGACTTCAGACTGGACACTCTCTGGTGATGACAGATGGACAGACATCAGACTGGACTCTCAGGTGCGGACAGGTGGACAACAGCTCCAGACTGTGTCTCCATCTCTGACTGAGGAACTGGGGTTCATGTTTAATGGGATTGAGTGAATAACAAAACCATTCACATACATCTGTAACTTATCATTCCAAACTGGTACATTTCCAAAAAAAAATGAAAATAGCAAAAGTCATACCTCTGTACAAATCTGGGAACAAACACCAATTCAGTCTCATTATTGCCACAATTCTCCAAAATTCTTGAAAAGCTATTCAATAATCGACTGGATATATCATTTCATAGATAAGCACAAACTGCTCAGTGAAAATCAATACGGATTCAGAGCAAATAGATCTACATCAATGGCTTTACTAGACTCAGTTGAAGAAATCACAAATTCTATAGACCAAAATCAACAATCAGTAGGGATATTCATAGATCTAAAAAAAGCCTTTGACACAATAAATCATGATATATTAATAATAAAACTGTAACGTTATGGCATCAGGGGTATAGTGGGCAACTGGGTGAGGAGTTACTTGAGTGACAGGCAACAATTTGTGACACATGGTGATTGTTCCTCTATGTGTTTGGACATTGCTTGTGGTGTTCCCCAGGGGTCAGTGCTGGGCCCAAAATGTTTCATTCTGTACATAAATGACTTATGTAATGTATCAAAAGTGTTGAAGCTTGTTTTGTTTGCTGACGATACAAACATTTTTTTCTGGGGATGATTTATATCAATTAGTAGAGGTGATCAATTTAGAAATGAGCAAATTAAAATTATGGTTCAATATTAATAAATTATCTTTAAACTTATGCAAAACAAAATTAATGTTATTTGGAAACTGCAGAATAAATGAACAAATAAAGATACGGACTGATGGGGTAGACATTGAAAGAGTTAGTCAAATAAAATTCCTCGGGGTAACAATTGATGAAAAACTAAACTGGAAATCGCACATAAAACATATACACTCCAAGGTGTCCAGAAGCATTGCAGTATTATATAAAGCTAAACAGGTTCTGGATCTTAAATCACTACACATTCTCTATTGTTCACTGGTTTCACCTTATTTAAGTTACTGTGTAGAGGTTTGGGGCACTAATTACAAAAGTACATTACATTCACTGTTTATTCTGCAGAAAAGAGCTATACGGACCATTTTCAATGCTGCTTATAGGGATCATACAAACTCATTATTCATACAGTCAGAAATACTCAAATTGACAGATCTGGTTGAATTTCAAACAGCACAATTAATGTTTAAAGCAAAAAATAACAAACTACCGGCAAATATTCAAGGAATGTTCACCCAAAGAGCAGGAAGTTATTTCTTACGGGGACTGTTTAAATTTAAATTGCGAAAGGTGCGTACAACCAGAAAAAGTTTTTGTATTTCTGTCTGTAGGGTAAAACTATGGAATAGTTTGAAAGAAGAGCTCAAGCAATGTCCAAACATAAAATTATTTAAAAAGAGGTTAAAGGAAATGATTCTCTAAAGGTGCAGGGATGAGGGTGTTTGATGATCATTGGGTGTTAATTGTTTATTTATTAGTTTGTTATTTATTAATTTTGAATCTGTTTTTTGTATTTATTTTTTAGGAAAGTATTATAGTTATTATATATACTACACTATATTATATATATTATACTACAGTTATTATAGTCTATATTTGACATGAACATATAAGTAATACATTTTATTTACATAAAGTATATATATTATATTATATTTGGATACATTAAGAATATATATATATATATATATATATAATAAGTAATAATACATGAAAATGTTAATAATTATTATGAATAAGGAAGCTTAACTAAAATGAGGGATGGAGAAGGGGTGGGATTAGATAAGTGCAAACTTCTTCCCACTCCTTTTCGAACATGCTTTTCTTTTCAGCAAATGTTTGTCATTCATGTATCTAATTATGCTTTGTATTTCTATTTCTGTTATTTTCTGTGACAATTTTTTTTTTTTTTTTTTTTTTACATGTTCGAAATAAAATTTCAATCAATCAATCAATCAATGGTGGACCTGATTGAGGTCTTTGAATGTCTTCCTGCAGGGTGGACCATGGGGGACAGCAGAGACTGAGACCTGGTCTGAGGAAGTGTGAGTATTGTAATAAATATGGGTTTTATCCTTTGGCAGGAAAATACTGCCAGTGTCAGAGCCTTTAAATAATCACAACGGTATAGGAAAATATACAATCTTTATTAAATGATCACATAAATATATAAAACTATTGCATAGAGGTAAGGATGACTACAAATGACTAGAGGTCACCACCAGTCACCACAGGACGATCACTGCACGTTTCATCTAAGTGAAGAACCACTACACAGCACACACAGGGCTAGTTTCTAGCTTAAGGCACACCATTTCAAATCACAGCACGCAACACCCTCAACGCAGGAGGCACTGCAATTTATCAATGACTGGATCCACTCTCACCGTTTAAAGTGAACCGTATGGATGTCCCGCTTATGACGATAGCTCTCCCACCTGTAACCTCCTCCCCCTCTGCACTACACAACGGCCTATATAAAACACACACACATACAGAAATACATTTAACAACAATATTGGTCAAACTTAACTCGCCCGCTTGACGAGTCCCTCCCCCGGGGTCTGAGCTTGTGATGCCGTCCAACTCCCCGGGGAGCGGCTTCGCTGGACTGCACAGGCTGGCGTCAGTGTCGCGCACGGCAGCAGGGAGTATGAAGAGCAGTGGCGGCTCCTGCACTCTTCTAAAGCCCGGCCCTAACTTCCTACAGGAGGCAGCAAACCTCCCCTCCTCACACAGGAACCTCTGACCCCCTCTCTAACTATCTTCATCGCCGGCAGTCCTAAATGGCTGCGAACGACACCCTCCCTCCCAAGAGTGCCGAACCGCAGTAGTCAGATCTCTCCTCGTGCCCCGTCTGCTCTGTCCTTTATCACCTTCCAGACGACCTCCCGCCCGCAATCACACACGCACACCTGTACTCAATTCCCTTGATACACAGGTGATGCTAATTACGTCACCGAATGTGTCCCCCAGCATATTCACATCACAGTATGTTTTCAGTAACTCAGCTGCTCCAGATTTGAACATGTTCATGACTGAAATCCGATGATCACGTTTCTATCAGGATGCAGCGTTTGTTTCTTCGTGGCTGTAAAGATGTCGTGTTGTGTTCACACCAAACGCCACATTTTCACACTCAATTACACACAAAGTCAACGCAGAGACACAAACGGACGGCAATTCCTGCCGGACGGCAACGGAGACAAACACGCAAAATTCACTTAGTCGTGTTTGTGTGAGTTTAAATATTTTAACTCAAGAGATAAATTCCTCTGTGTCTCTAAAGCGTCTCAGCGTTGAGATCGTCCTCCTGTCGTCCTGACGTCCCTGAACCCTAAATGGAGGAACCAGATGTTGTCTCCTTGGTCTGTGGTCCCCAGAGGTCTACAATAGTAGCTCACATTAGTCCAGAGACCAGACCAGACCAGACTATGTGGAGGAACCAGAGACTGTCTGTGGTCCCCTAGAGGTCCACAATAGTAGCTCACATTAGTCCAGAGACCAGACCACAGGTTGGTCTGGTTTCAATCTTTAGTAATTTAATGTCCCAGTCGGCAAGTCCAGCGGATCTAGGGCACTCTGTCAGATTTTGAATCTTTACAACTCTCACGCTCCTCCCCCACGACCACCGAGCTCCTCCCCCACGACCACCAAGCTCCTCCCCCACGACCACCGAGGTCCTTCCCCTCGACTTCGTGGCTTTTGAAATCCCTTAGATCACGCCACCTTTGAAATGTGGGTCCGATGTTGACTCCGGTTTTATCATGTGCACCGTCGCAATCTTTCTTTTTTTCCCTTCTTTTCCACCGGCGTTTTTTTTCCCTTGTTTTGGACCTCCTCGTTTCAGTTTTTAACCGAGGAATTGGAAGATCGTTGCTTCTTCCCTCCGCCTCCCCCCTGTGATAGTGGTACGACCCGAGGGAAGAGGGGCTGTGTATGCACGAACACAGGCCTGCGTGCTGATCGGACAGGAATTCAGGCTGTGTTGATATTTTGCAAAACAAACAACAGGCTCTACGTGCACATAGAGGCACGCTTTTTTTTTCTAAAACCGGATGATTTATGTTGTTCTATCGGAGCATAGTGTCGACTTCAGTGAATATGATCAAAAAAATGTTCCGACTGGGGCTTTAAGGCCAAACTGTGATATTTTTAAGACCAACGATGTAATTTTGTAGTGATATTGTTTTGTCTGTTGATCGTCAGTGATCCAGAACAGACAGTTTGCGTTCTCACTAATCCAACTTTCCTAACGGCTCTACATATATTACACTAATTATACACATATATAGAAACCTGTTCTCCAGGCAGGACCACACGGCCTCCCACAAAGAACACCCCCACTCCACATGGCTGACTGGTCCACACCCACACACACACACACACACACACACACACACACACACCCACTTGTTTGTACTCATATTCTAATAGTTATTAATTATTGGCATTTGAGTACAAACTCCTTTATATTGAGACTGAGTATTGATATTAATAATTATCTATTAATAACTGAATCTGCTCCTGCTAGTTCCCCAACACTGTGTTTTTCTCTGCGATCCAACAAAACACACACCACTACACACCGGTGTCCTATTTATCAATGAAATGTATGACGTGACCCATCACCATCAAGTTACCGCCCCCTTGTGATGTCATATACTAATACCCAAAGTATATTTATTAAGCTTTCAAAACACAAACAAAAAACACCCAACTGTCTCCAACAATAACCTTTAGCTGCATTGTGTTTGTTCTCTCCATCAGATGTCTGTGAACTGGAACTGGACAAAAACACAGTCAGCAGAAACCTCAAACTGGACGACAACAACAGGAAGGTGACACGTGTGTCAGACGACCAGTCATATCCAGATCATCCACACAGATTTGACTCATGGCCTCAGCTGCTGTGTAGAGACGGTCTGACTGGTCGCTGTTACTGGGAGGTCGAGTGGAGAGGAGGGGTTCATATATCAGTGAGTTACAGAGGAATCAAGAGGAGAGGAAACAACACTGGATTTGGAAGGAATGATCAGTCCTGGAGTCTGAGTTGTTTTGGTGGTGGTCGTTACTCTGTCTGGCACAAAAACAAACAAACAGACATCTCCTCCTCCTCCTCCTCCTCCTCCTCCTCCTCCTTCTCCTCCTCTGGTGTGGTAGCAGTGTACTTGGACTGTCCTGCTGGCACTTTGACCTTCTACAGAGTCTCCTCTAACAAACTGATCCACCTCCACACCTTCAACACCACATTCACTGAACCTCTTTATCCTGGGTTTGGAGTCTGGGATGGATCAGTGTCTCTGTGTCTCTGAAACTGTTCACAACAAACACAAAAAAAATTGTTCACGCGGTGCGATTACATACGGAGTCAATGCAAAGATGTGAATGAAAGAATTTCAATTTGTAATTCTCCTTGTCTTTCTCCCTGTTTCTTCATTGTTGGAGAAAATGCTCCTGCTAAATCCACTAAGGAATTATAAACTATGATGATGCTGCAGCTGTGATTTTCCATTCATCAACGCTTTATAACGCTTGCTCTTGGGTGATGTTGGGACTTTGAACATCATGAGGATGTTCTAGTCCTGCTGTATGTGAAAACATGTATGACATAACTTTTGTTATGATATGGAACAATAAATAAAATTGCATTTAAAAGAGAATAAACTGTTCTTGAACTGATATTTTAGCAAAAGTTTAATTAAACTATATTTTAAATCCAGTGTGACGATCTGAAAGATGCCTCGTCATGAAAATGAAAACAGGGCTGATGTTTGGTTAATTTCCCCAAATACAGTCCGATTCTCTAGTATATTGAATGTGGAGATTAGTCCCATTATTATCACTCTATTGTGTTATTATTTCTAATACCTGCATTAGTTGAACTTGGTACAACTTGTGCAGGAGGCCTGCTGAATGTTGTGTTCCCAAGGACTCGTCTTCGTGTCCAGAGATACACAGACCAGCTGATGAAGACGGCTGCATGATGCATGTGAACGTGTCTGGGTATAAATGTTGACTTTGCTGCAGTGAACCTCCGTTGAATTGAATCCGGCGTCACCAACAGGCTTGGAAGAAGAGAAGCGTCCGCTGGCTGCATCTCGGCTCTGGGCAACTCCGACACTGCAGACGCAAATAAAGGTCGGAGGCGTTTTGCCACTATTTTATCGTCAGCTTCACCTCGGCCTAGACGCAGTGAAACGCATAATATTCTCCAAAAGGAAATTGATTAAGGCAAGGCAACTTTATTTGTATAGCACATTTCATACACAAGGCAGACTCAAAGTGCTTCAATAAATACAATAAAGTGAAAAAAAAAATAGAATTTAAAGAAAATAAAGGTACAATTAAAATCCATTACGGAAAGACAAGGAGAATCAAAACATATTTGCAATAATTAAAAACAGTGCAGACATTAAAAGATTTAGCAGAAAGCTATGGTGAACATAAAAGTTTTCAGTCTAGTTTTAAAAGTGGTCAGAGTGGGGCAAGTCTTACATCTTCAGGAAGTTTATTCCAGCTATTTGTTGCATAGTGACTAAACATGTGTTGGTCAAGCAGCTTCCAGGTGTCGCTGCAGGACCTAAATGCAAACACACAAGATTGTGTGCAATGGAAATATATCGGCCTTCAACCCTTTGTTGAACAGAGAGCGCCATCTATTGGGCTCAGAATAAAGAAAATGCTTCACGAAGCTTCATTTGGACATCACTACTTCCTTCTTAAACAGGCTCAACACATAAGTGAAGCCAGACTGGAAGTGCCTTAAACTTGCATTCTCTCTGCCTGCCATCAGGGGGCGACTCCTCTGGTTGTAAAAAGTCGACCGATTGAATAGAAGTCTGTGAGAAAATGGTCCTACTTCTCTCTTGATGTATTATCTCAGTAAACATTGTAAATAAGAGTTTATGGTATCAATCTCTAGTTTCAAGTCTTCTTCAGTCCAGCATGATGTTCATTAAGTACATTATGGTCCATTTAGAGTCCAACAGACCAGAAAGCTGGGGATGCTTTAGGGGGCGTGGCTAACTGGTGATTGACAGTTAATTACAACAGAGTTGTCCGTGTTTTCGTCTTGGAACTTTAACCCTTTCATCTGGTCTTGTCTTTTCCATTCATGAAATGTAATTGTTATATTTTTGTGTAGTATTCAGCGTTTTGTTGTCCATCCTTTTGTGTCACCATGATGGCAACAGCCACAAAGACCGATGGCCAAAATGCCAAACTTGAGGCTTCAAAACCAATAGGTGATGTCACAGTGACTGTCCATTTGTTCTGTTCAGTTCATGTTCTTAACCAGGAATATGTTGAGATACAGTGTTGCATCAGCAGTTATAGGCTACAGTTGGGATTCTGCAGATGCACACGGCTCGTTGAATGACAAACTCAATGTGTAGATGTCTTTGTGGGGGAAAAAAGTTGATCAATAAACACTTTTTTCATTGTTTTTAGAATGAACACAAAATGGAACTTAATCATTTTCAGTTTTGGAGATCTGGATATACAGACATAAAAGCAGTTGATACATTTCCCATCATCAAACTCTTTGTTATTGATGGCTTGTACTCACATACTCATGCTGTCTTGATATAATCACTGCTTCCTGTAGCCACTGCAGGTATTCCAGGTAATATCGGAGAACTCCTCGCAATATGTGACCATGTGTTTACATAAAGCCGTAACAGCACTTTTTCAGCATACGCAATAGCATCAATTTGTCTAAAATGTAACAAAAATGCTAGTCGAGGTGAAGTCTGAACAGGTGAGTCTTGAGCCTTTTTCGGAAAATGGCAAATGACTCAGCTGTCCTGACATTAGTCGGGAGTTCGTTCCACCACTGAGGCGCCAGAACAGAGAAGAGTCTGGACTTTGCTGAGCGACATTTGTTTGATTTCAGCGATGGTGGTACCAGCCGGCCAGCTGAAGTAGAGGAGCGAAGTGCTCGCTTCGGGGCATGAGGTTTGACCAGTGTTTGAAGGTAGATGGGTGCCGTTCCATTGATGGCCCTGAAGGCCAGTGTCATCGTCTTGAATTGGATGCGTGCTGCAACAGGGAGCCAGTGGAGGTCACGGAGGAGGGGGGTCACATGGGAGAATTTGGGTAGATTGAAGATAAGGCGTGCTGCAGCGTTCTGGATACGCTGCAATGGTTTAATCGCAGAGGCCGGGAGTCCGGCCAGGAGAGAGTTGCAGTAGTCAAGGCGGGAGATGACCAGTGCTTGGACCAAGAGTTGCGTTGCATCCTTTGTGAGGAGGGTCCGAATCCTGCGGATGTTGTAGAGGGCAAATCTGCAGGATCGGGCCACAGCAGTGATGTTGGGGGTGCAGGATAGTTGGTCATCGAGGATTACACCCAGGTTCCTCGCAGTTGACGACGGCAATACTGTGATGCCCTCGACAGTGACCGACAGGTCCATGCTAGGGCAGTCTTTCCCTGGGATGAAGAGGAGTTCGGTTTTATTCAGGTTAAGCTTGAGGTGATGTGCAGTTGTCCAGACAGAGATGTCAGCCAGACAGTCCGAGATGCGAGTTGCAATGTGGGTGTCAGAAGACGGGGGAAAAGAGAGGAACAGCTGGGTGTAATCTGCGTAGCAATGGTAGGAGAATCCATGCGATGTGATAACAGAACCTAGTGATCTGGTGTATAGTGAGAACAGAAGCGGTCCTAATACTGAGCCTTGAGGGACACCCGTGTCCAGAGAACAGGGTTTGGACATAGAGCCATTCCATGTGACCTGAAAGGTGTGATTTGTCAGGTATGATGTAAACCAGGCGAGAGCAGAGTCAGTTATGCCAAGTTCAGCCAGAGTGGAGAGGAGGATTTGGTGATTGACTGTGTCGAACGCAGCAGATAGGTCGAGGAGAACGAGAACGGAGGAGTGGGACGAGGCTCTGGCGTCTCGCAGGGACTCGGTCACTGTGAGGAGGGCCGTCTCAGTGGAGTGAGCAGTCCTGAATCCTGATTGATTAGGGTCTAGGAGGTTGTTCTGCGAGAGATAGGATGACAGTTGGTTGTAGGCGGCACGTTCCAAGGTTTTAGAGAGGAATGAAAGAAGAGATACAGGTCTGTAGCTTTGGATGTCAGTAGCGTCTAGGGTGGGTTTTTTAAGGAGAGGCTTCACGGTAGCTCTCTTAAAATCCGCTGGAATGACACCTGAGGTGAGGGAGGAGTTGATCAGGGTGGTGAGGAATGGCAAGATGTTGTGTGAGATGTCTTGGAGAAGAGAGGAGGGGATCGGGTCGAGGGAGCAGGTGGTGGCACGGTTAGATGTAACAAGTGCGTGAACATCTTCAGAGGTGAGGGGGGTAAAGCTGGTAAGACCATCCGAGTTGAGGGTTGGGGGAGATGTCTTCTGGGAGGGAATAGGCGTAAATGAGGAGCTGATGTCATTTACTTTCTTGGTAAAATAAGTAGCAAAGTCATCGGCAGTAAGGAAGGAAGGGGGCAGAGGGGTAGGAGGGGTGAGGAGGGAGGAGAACACGGAGAAGAGTTTCCTGGGGTTGGTGGCAGAAGAGTTGATCTTTGCCAGGTAGAAGGCAGATTTAGCTGCCGAAACAGTTGAGGTGAAGTCAGAGAGGAGGCGGTGGTAGTGAGTAAGGTCCTCGTGCTGGCCCGATTTCTTCCATTTTCTCTCAGACGCTCGCAACAATGATCTGTTGGTTCGCAGAGGTTCAGACAGCCAGGGAGGGGGGGGGGGAGATGATCGCGCAGGTCGTGAGATAGGGGGACAGAGAGTGTCCAAAGAAGAGGAGAGTGAGGACATCAGGATGGAGGAGGCTTCCTCAGTAGGTATTAAGGAGAACTGTTCTGAGGATGGTAGCGAGGAGATAACAGTTGAGGAGAGAGCGGAGGGAGTGAGGGATTTCAGGTTGCGGCGGCTGGTGACCATTCGAGGCGTAGAGGGGAGGGATGTGGTGGGCTCCATGGGGAGGGAGAAAGTCACAAAGTGGTGGTCGGACACGGTGAGCGGGGTAACAGAGAGTGCCGAGATGCCACAGGATCTTGTGAAGACAAGGTCAAGTTGGTTCCCGGCGCGGTGAGTTGGTGGAGAGGGGGAGAGTGTAAGGTCAAATGCGGAAAAGAAGTCGATGAATTCAAATGAGTGCAGCTTTCCCGAGTGGATGTTGAAGTCACCGAGGACGACGAGTGACTGATGATGGTGTGCCATCATCAGGGGAGCAGCTCAGGAGGGCATCCATCTCATCCAAAAAGTCACCGAGAGGACCGGGTGGGCGATAGATCACTATGATGTTGAGTTTGAAAGGAAGGGTGACAGAGACGGCGTGGAATTCAAGTGTAGATCGGGGTAGGTGGTCCAGAGGAAGGATCTGGTAGGACCATCTCGGTGAGATGAGGAGCCCAGTTCCTCCTCCTCGCCCTGTTCGTCTTGGGGAGTGTGAAAACGAGTAGGCAATTGAAAGGGCAGCTGGAGTGGCAGTGTTTTCTGGGGTGATCCAGGTCTCTGTGAGGGCCAGGAAGTGGAGAGACTGCAGGGACGCATAGGCTGAAATGGTGTCCGCCTTCTTGACTGCAGACTGGCAGTTCCATAGCCCCCCTAGTACTTCAAGGTCCTTACCGGTGGAGAATGGTGGGTAGCAGAGATTGGATGGGTTACAGCCTCGAGTGAAGGGGCTCCGGTGAAATCTTCTCCAGTGTGATGTCCTGACTGGGATAAGACACATGGCTGCGAGGGGGGGTAAGATGTTATACCTCGGTGGACTTCCTCGATGGACTCCCGCAGATAGACTCCCTTGTCTTTGTTCACAGGGATGCAAACTTGTCACCTTTCGGCGAAATTCGCCGTTTTTGTTCCGAAAAAGGTCATTTGTGTGATTCATGGAGATCTGCAATAAAAATATTTCGGGGGGGGGGGGGGGTCCAAGTAATCGGCGAACGCAAGCTGTCATAAATATTTATTCCAAGCTTGTTCGTTTGGCCAAGCCGTGTAATCATGTCATCTTCGGGTCTGTAGCTGCCTTGATGCCGTACTAGACAGGAGTGACGTTGGTACGCTTCAAAAACGTCATGGTACAGACACACCAACTCCGGCAGCGACGCAACGGACCGCCGAACGCACCGGCGAGTGGGCGCTTCTGTGTTCAAGTTGGATCAATTGGATAGACGTCCTGCGAAGTGGGCGGGACTTGAGTTTTGCTCTGCCGTTTCCAACATGGCGGCCGGGCCACAAACGATCTCATTTTACAGTTAAACTACACGCTAAAGCATGTTTCTGAAAACATTTGAGGCGGGAAATGTGTAGTGCAGTAACAGAATCTGGATTCATATTTGATCAACACTGCCTAGTTTGATAGTTTGAACGAAGTTTCTGGAGCCGGCGGCATTGCTCTCCTGTATGAACAGGACATGGTCAAATTCAGCGATTTTGATTATTAAAATGTTTGGGATCATTGTAATCATATAAAAATTACATTTAAAGCACAGATCAGTAGATACATATTAATATGTATTTTATTTGATCATTATTTGTTTTTTGCGTTTCATAATGACTTTTGTTGATGACGAGGCGGAATTACGCGTTGAAACGCACCGTTACGTCCCGTTAGCAAAAATATAGAAAAAATTGTTCACAACGGTCCTTCATGCCGGCTGTCCAGCGAGACAACGTTACAACACTTAAGGAAGCTGCTCTCGTTTTACAGTAAGCAATCTGTATATTATATACAATACAATAAGTAATTATGCAGGTTACCTTGTCAAGTTATTTTTTTTTATAATATGCCTGTTTATTGCAATGTAAAGCACGTTTTAGTTGTTCTAAGTATGAAAGCCTAGCTAGCAAATTCACCACTCTCCTACTTCAGTTTGTTTTCAGAATGAGAGATTTTGAGGAGGAGGATGCCATTACTGTGGCTCAACTAGAGGCAGGAGTAAGGTGCAAATGGTCCTGGTCCTGGCTGAAGCTAGACTCTAAGAGCAATGTGAAGGGAGTAGAATATGTGTTTCCACTTTCTCAATTTTTCAAAAAAATTGACAAACCAGGCCATGCCCGATGCAGCCTCTGCTGCAAAGAGATAAATTATTCTACCAAGGGCTCCCATGCCCTTTTGGCACACTGTAAAACAGAAAAACATACCCAAAAGGTGGTGGGTATTATGACCACACGTAGCATATTAGTGTCAACAACTCAGGGCCAGTCACAGCAGGGACCATCAATGCCTGGCCCATCACAACAGAGCTCATCAATGCCCGGCCCATCACAGCAGAGCTCCTCAATGCCAGGCCCTGAGCAGATGAGGGAAAGAGTGAAGGTGCCAGTACCACTCTTTGAAAGGGTAGCAAATGCAGAAGTGAGTGTTGGTTAGCCAGTATGTGCTAGTTGTTGTCATAGATCATTACATTAAGCCTAGATAAGGAGACAAGGAAATCATTTTTTTAATAAAGAATGTGCTTTGCAAGTGGTATCATATAAAATACTAACAATTTTTTTTTTTTCAGGCACTGGTTCTTGGAACCATTGCAGAACATTCCCTCCCCCTATCTGTAGCTCCTGTCATTGTTGAGCTTGCCCAGACACTGGCTCGGGATAAACCAGCTTTGACGGGCATGAAGCTGTCCCGGACTGCTGCCTCATACAAGATGGTCCAGGGCCTGGGGCACACCTTCTCCGAGAGGACGTATGAGCGCATCAGATCAACACCATTCTCAATTAATTTAGATGAGAGCACATCAAACTCAAATAAGAAGGTGTTGTCCATTCTTGTGTGCTACTTTAATCAGGAGCTTAAGCATGTGGTTGTTGAACACCTTGGCTCCATTGAAGTCCTAAAGGGAACGGCTCAATATTTGGAAACGGCCTTGGTGACCTTTTTCAATGACCATAACATTCCCTTTGCCAACCTCATCAGTATGATGATGGACTCCTGTAATGTCATGCGTGGGAGCAAGTCTGGGCTGGAGACCAGAATCAGAGGGACGCACTGCCAAAACCTCTTGGATGTTGATGGAGATTCTTGCCACCACATCCATAATGCCGCCAAACAGTTTGCTGCCCCCTTCGGCCACCACCTAGAGCAGCTCTTTTCTGACCTACACACAGACCACCAGTGGGCTTCAGACCAGTCGAAATACCTGATTGAGATCTGTGAGTTTATGGGCATTCAGGGAACGAACCCACAACGGTTTGTGGCACATCGGTGGCTGTCGGCTTATGATGTGGGGATCAGCACTCGCCGAATGTTGCCGGCATACAAGGTGCTCTACTATGGATTCCTTAGCAAGGCAGACCAGACCCTCTACGAAGAAGTCCTACAGGAGATCTACAAGGACCATAGTGTTGGTGAGCGGGCAAAGGCCAGGATCAACTATTTCCACCAGGATCTCTCCAAAAAAGGAATGACACAGGTTGGTAAGGACAGAAAAGAGAGGGTGGTGAAGAAACTCTGGTTCGAGAGTCTCAACACTAACCTCCAGCTGAGCGCTTACCTTGGTGTCCTTCCAATCCTCAAGGAGTATGTGATGGTGTTCCAGGGTAGCCAAACCCTTGTCCACAAACTGCATGACAAGCAGCTTGGAGTGGTCACCAACTTCATGGCATGCTTTGTCAAGGCTGAGCATCTTCACACCACACCGAAGAAGCTCATGGAGATGGAGTTCAGGGACAAAATGCTGCCTCTCAGGGAGTTTTATGTCGGACCGGTGGCTGAGAAACTCAAGGCAGAAAATCCAAGTCATCCGATTGTGCTGCAGTTTCTCGACACAGTGAAGACTGCATACATGTCAACAGCAGCCTACATGCAGAAAAAGCTGCCACCGAACAGCAGGACCCTACAGGCACTGTCTGCTCTGGACCCATTGGTAAGAGGCCACTCAGAGACTGGAATACTGCTGAAGCGGCTGTCAGGGCCAGGGATGATGGGCCACTTGGTGCCACCCCAGTGTGACGTGCCACTGGAAGTGGTGAAATTCAATGTGGATTCTACCCTTCCCCTGTACAGCGATGGTGACAACATGGTGAACTGGTGGGCAAAAGTGATGGACACTGGCAGGTACCCAGGCCTAAACCATGTGGTTCGAGGGGCTCTCTCCATTTTCCACGGACCCATGGTAGAATCATCATTCAGTGCCATGGGAGACATAATAACCAACAAAAGCACCAAAATGAGCATGGCAACCTACAATGTTATCCGGACAACCAAATATGCCCTCAGGTCCAGGAGTCAGACGGCCATCCAGATGTTTAAGAGAGATGATGTGAAGCTCTCCAGGGTCGATAAGGTCCTCTGCAGGAACATCCACACTGCAGGAACATTGGACAAGGCTCGCAGACAACAGGCCATGTTGGAAAAAAAAGAGAGGCAGGAAGAGTTTGAGTGCCAGCCATCAACCAGTGGCGAGCAAAGCAGGAAGACTGCAGTGGAGGAGGACAGGCAAGCCAAATTGAGGCACATAACCGCTCAAAAGCGGAAAAAGGCACTGGAAGTACTGGTACAGGCAAAAAAGGCAAAAAAGATTTGAGATTTTTGTGTACCTGACATGTTTATTTTATTTAGTTTTGTATGTAGTTCAATATTGTATACAAAGGTTTATTTAAATATTTGGTTGTGTTTCTGTCAAGGGATGCTGGGTTGGGGTGGGGGGAGCCAAATGGGAAGGGAGTTATGTAGGAAGTATTTCAAATGTTTATTCTGTGAGTTACCCATGTCAAATTCTAATAAACGGAAGTAAAAAACAAAGAACTGGCTTCATTTCTCATTCCCTTGTTCGGAAAAGAATCAAGGACGAGTTAAAGGGGTTGTGAAAATTGATAACCATCCAAGCTAAATAGCCGCAACTTATTTGTGTTTTACTGGAATAACATTGAAGCATATGCAATATATATATATATATGTGTGTGTGTGTATATATATATATATTGTGTGTGTATATATATATATATATATATATATATATATATATATATATATATTCCGCGAGGGGGTTTGGGTCCTTGTCACCTTTTTCATCCCTGATGAGTTTGCACCCCTGGTTCAGCTGTCTTGACTCCCGCAGATAGACTCCCTTGTCTTTGTGTAATGAATGGAATCTGGGTCAACTCTGCAAGATGGAGAGTTTTACATAGTGAGACTTTGGATATTGTATCAGAGATTTCCTGTTAGCTGATAGTTGGCGCCATCTTTGAGGACTCATTGGAGTAGAGATTGGCTTTCCATTGCTTAACTCTACATTGGAAAAGAACTGAACTGATTGTTGCTGATATCCAGGGAAGTGCTCTGGAAATTATAATTTGTCTCTTTTATGTAGCAAAGCATTGTAGCCAAGAGCCGATATGGAGGTTGGTGGAACCGTGCTGTTGCATACCTGAAACAATACACTTTTACTGTGAGGTTATAAATGTTAATTGATTTGTTTTGTTCAGGGGGATGTAACATCCATCCATCCATCCATCCATCCATTGTCTACCGCGTAACTTGTATTTGGGGGCGGGGGGGTTAGGGCCTCTGGAGGAAGAAGCCATCAGAGAAGCCTGGGAATCAGCTGCCGATCCCTCGGGTCGGGCTGCCAGATAAGAATTTTACTTTTCTGGTACCGGGTGTATTTATAAGCTTTAGAGCAGCCACACTTGCACAAACAAAACTTCTGTCTTCTCAACCTTGTTTAAATTGTGTTGGTCACGACGTAAAGGGACGATCTGACGAAGAACAGAGAGCAGGTGAGTTGACGTTGTGGATTTCCTGCAGCTGTGCAGTGTGACAGGCAGACACCGGTGGAAGGAGGACACTGGGAGGCCACGCCCTGGTGGTTAACAGATATGGGAGAAAGACCTGACACAAGAAGGAGAGCGAGGGCAGACTGCCAGATTCTAGCAGAGGAGACTGGAAGTGCTAAAATGCAAATGGTCTCATTCCAGCTGTACTCAATTTAGAGGCTAAAAATGATTTGAGCAATTGGGCAGGTTCCACGCTCTGATTGGGCGAGTCATGTCTGGCAACAATGCGTACAAATTTGGACTTTGACACCAGAGACCAGTGTCTCCATCCCGTCTCCTAACAACCCTATGGGCTGTTTCTGGAAGGCACTGACAGGTGTGTGTGTGTGTGTGTGTGTGGTTGAAAGCGGCCACTGGTTCTTGGATCACATTGAGCATTTAGCCAGAAGGCAGTCTACTTATTGTACATAACTTACAGAACCATGTCTAAATTAATTTATATGATTGTTATTATTATTTATGTTTTCTTCTGTGTGTCTAGTTACTGTCACTGCATCTACTTTTTTTTGCCAGCTCAGATGCTGTAATAGTCAGATCCAGACGACAAATGCAAATTTTGGAACGGTGACATCCATTGAAGAGCTGGAGAGCAAGGCCCATGTTGATTTTACCTCTTGACAGGCTCTGCAAAACACACAATAGCAATGTGGAGTAATATTATCATTTATTATAATTAAAATATCACTTTGGCATCATCCCATTCACAGAGAAATAAAGCAAACATAATGAACATCAGCATTGAACTCATAATTTACCTCCAGCGATTAACATGCGCCATTCAATTAATTTTATACTGGAAGGCGGGTAGATGTGATGGTAACAGCATTGTTAACTACAAAAGGTAGAATGTTGCTGTTCTTATGATGGTGGAGCCAGGGAGCGTGGTGCCATGCTGAGGTTAAACATGTCCTTTGATTGCCGTTTTGTGGATGAAAACTGTTTCCAGCCAGTTAAATGCAGAGGGCATGAACAATATGATCTCTCCCAGGAGGGGAGAAATGTGGCAGTTTTCATACTGTATGTCTTTCACAGCAGGTTTAGTGCTCTCCCCGAGATGTTGACAGGTGTTCCCTTTGGAATAGCAGTCTTGTCTCCTGGCCTCCTGCCATTCAAGGCAGCAGAAATAAGACCACACACTGTGTCAATCAGTGATAACTAACAAACTACAAAGGTGCACATTTAGTAGATGCAACAACAATTGCTGAATCAACACAACTTACAATTAGCTGAATCCCCATCTAGACCACAAGTTTCCCGGAAGGTTGGAGATCTTCTTCTCCAGGTGGACCGGTGCATCATCTCCCCATCACCTGAACCTTGGTGTCATCCTTGACTCTATGCTTTCCTTCCAGTCACTCATTAAATCAGTCACCAAATCTGCCTTCTTTCACCTCAAAAATATCTCAAGACTCTGACCTTCCCTCTCAGACTCTGTTGCTGAGACCCTCATCCACACTCATGTCACCACCAGACTGGACTACTGTAATGGAGTCCTGTTCAGGGTTTCCTTTAAAACCCTGGCAGCCCCCACCCTCTAGAACTCCCTCCCCACAGACATCTGCAACGTCCCCACCCTGGTCACACTGCCCTCACCCTGGTCACATTGCCCCACCTTGGTCACAACTCCCCCACCCTGGTCACACCACCCCCACCCTGGTCACAACGCCATCCAGCCTGGTCACACCGCCCCCACCCTGGTTACACCCTGGTCACACCACCCCCACCCTGGTCACAACGCCATCCACCCTGGTCACACCCTGGTCACACCACCCCCACCCTGGTTACACCCTGGTTACACCCTGGTCACACCACCCCCACCCTGGTCACAATGCCATCCACCCTGGTCACACCCTGGTCACACCACCCCCACCCTGGTTACACCCTGGTCACACCATCCCCACCCTGGTCACAACACCATCCACCCTGGTCACCACCCCCACCCTGGTTACACCCTGGTCACACCACCCCCACCCTGGTCACAACGCCATCCACCCTGGTCACACCGCCCCCTATGCTAGCCCTATGCTGAGAGTCTGCTTCTTGTTGATGTGTTAGTAATTGTGCAAAATAACGTAAACTATTTTTTGTTTTTATTGATTGTGTTATCCATTCATACTCCGCCTTCAGTTACCTGCGTAGGAACTGTTTTTTCTCTGTGATACAACAAACACGCTGACACTACACACTGTTGTCTTATTTACCACTTAATTGTGTGACGTGACCCATCACCATCAAGTTACTGCCCCCTTGTGACGTCATATACCAATACCCAAAGCATCTTTATTAAGCTTTCAAAACACAAACCAGTAAACACTCAACACTGACTTTATTGAAAACACCTTTGAAAATAATAATGGTCACAATTTAAAATTATTAACAGTAGGCTGAATGGCAATATGGAGCTAACCTGTGGTATTTAATGCAGTTTCATAGAAATAAGGCAAAAAAACATGGAATAACTGTAAAAAAAATACAGTTTCTTATCAGCTTGAATGCTGACTGAACAGATAAGACCCAGGATTAATCAGCCTGGCTGTACAACCAAACTCGAGGCTGAGGGCTTTCAGAAGCTCTCCTTAGTATATTGACAATAAAGCGGTTTGTGAGCAGTTTCCTGAATAGAAGGGCGCCATCCGATCACAGAAAAAAGGCTTAAGTTTTAGATATACTCACAGCCTGCCTTCTGTGGTGTTCCTCAAGGTCTGGTTGATGGTCATCCTAGACTTCCATCATAATGTTCCCGAGCCCTTTCACACGTTCACAATTTAATTTAATTATTTTTTCAATTAATGAATCAATCCATTTGGATTAATGACTAGAAAAACTTGACTCAGGCTGCTGAGCTGCATGTCAAATTCATCTTGAGGTTCAACACTCACTTCATACTGCAGTGTGGCTTCTACTGTTCACCTGCTATTGGTGCGGTTATTCCAGCTATTTTTAAATAAAAGTAAATGTTAATCAAAAAGCAATGCAGCGTGAATCAAAAAGCCCCAGCTCTGACTCATGGGGGAATACTGAACAACCATATTAATAAATCAATATCAACATCCGCTCGTCAGCATGAGGATTATTTTATTCAGTGTAATTTGTTTGGTATAATCCACACATGGCTGTATTCCTGTCCCCCAGGAGAGGATTCACATCTATTCCACCATGTCATCCTTACATTGTCTACATGTGAGCTGCGCTGCAGAGGCACCGATCTCATTCAGTGCATTGTCTGACAGTGGTGCATGTTTATCACCTCATCTAAGGATAACAGTCAAAGTGAGATTACACTGCATTGCATTGGCATTCCAGCTGTGTCTGTGCTGTAAATCAGGTTATATGATGCAGAGGGTTTGGATTGTTGGGTGTGATAGTCCTCTGGTGGAGAACAGGCTTCACTGCAGGCATGGCTTTATCAATGAATTAACCTGAGGTACTAATCCACCAATCAGATAATTTACAGCTCCTTTATTATACAAAAAAAGAATGTATTATTTATTGGAAAATATATTTATTGTAGAAAGGATAAATGACTCTGTGACTTTGGCGTCACAGCAATAGGCTACATTTATTTTAACTCAGATAGCCCCCTGACATCTCTTGTAGCAAGAGGGTCAGGGATATTGCCGGTGTGGTCGTTTTGGGGGTTTTTCTTTGCTGCTACGCTCCCTGCTTATGCCGTTCATGATGGCTCATGAAGGGCAGAGAGGTGCTCTTCCTGCCTCAGGCTTTCCACGCAAGCGCGTGGAAGAGCAGGGAGTCCCAGAACAGTACCATACCGCCAAATGAAACTTGTGCAAATAAATAAAGATTCTTTTCGACAAAGTGGTCCTGACTGAAATCAAGCGTAGCGTTAGTTCTGGCAGGCCACAACGTCAAGCTCTAAATCAGCAGCAACAGCGTAGCTGTCAAAACCGAGGAGATCAGCTGACGGCTCAGCTGACTCCCCGTGCTCGCTTCCTGTTGGGAAATTGCATTCAGAGCGCGCTATTTAAACTGCTCTAGCCTGACCTCCCTCGTTGCATCCTCTGCCGGCGTTTTCAACCCACCTCCACCCCAGCTCCTCCCGTCATCTGTTATGTACCTTACCATTGTTCTTGTTGGTTGCTCTGCTCTGTCTGGGGTTTTTCTTTGCTGCCATGCTCCCTGCTTATGCCGTTCATGATGACTCATGAAGGGCAGGAAGGTGCTCTTCCTGCCTCAGGCTTTCCATGCAAGCGCGTGGAAGAGCAGGGAGTCCCAGAACAGTACCATACCGCCAAATGAAACTTGTGCAAATAAATAAAGATTATTTTTGACAAAGTGGTCCTGACTGAACCAAAACCACAAATTTACGTGATACCAGAGGCTCTTTCTTTTTTCTCCAGCGCTCCACTGACTCACCGAGCTTTGCAGCTGAATTTCAAAGCATTGTACATCCTTCCAGTTCTGTCTGTTTTGTAAATGTCTGTTATTTTATTATATTTTCACTTCATCAGCTGAACCTGATTCTGTGTCCAATAGTTATGATTTAATCATGAAAGAAGCTCATGAAGTCACTACTACTGAGGACTATAGGAATACATGGCTCTAACACATGGCTTGTTCATAGACTGTTAAAGGGTCTGTAGGATCCACTAACTGGGTTCCTTTGTTGTTCATCCAGGAACCGCTGGTGCAGTGTACCAACGTAAACTCAAGTCTTACCTCAAGAAGAAGTTCCAGTGTTTGTTTGAGGGCATCACTAAAGCAGGAAACCCAACCCTCCTGAATCAGGTCTACACGGAGCTCCACGTCACAGAGGGAGGGACTGCAGAGGTCAATGACCAACATGAGGTCAGACAGATTGAAACGGCATCCAGGAAACCAGACAGACCAGAAACAACCATCAGACAAGAAGACATCTTTAAAGGCTCACCTGGAAGGGATGAACCAATCAGAACAGTGATGACAAAGGGAGTGGCTGGCATCGGGAAAACAGTGTTAACACAGAAGTTCACTCTGGACTGGGCTGAAGACAAAGCCAACCAGGACATACAGTTCACGTTTCCATTCACTTTCAGAGAGCTGAACCTGCTGAAAGAGAAGAAGTTCAGCTTGGTGGAACTCGTTCATCACTTCTTCCCTGAAACCAAAGAAGCAGGAATCTGCAGATTTCAAGAGTTCCAGGTTGCGTTCATCTTTGACGGTCTAGACGAGTGTCGACTTCCTCTGGACTTCCTTAACAACGAGATCCTGACTGATGTTACAGAGTCCACCTCGGTGGATGTGCTGCTGACAAACCTCATCAGGGGGAAACTGCTTCCCTCCGCTCGCCTCTGGATCACCACAAGACCTGCAGCAGCCAATCAGATCCCTCCTGGGTGTGTTGACATGGTAACAGAGTTCAGAGGGTTCACTGACCCACAGGAGGAGGACTACTTTAGGAAGAGGTTCAGAGATGAGGAGCAGGCCAACAGGATCATCACCCATATCAAGACCTCACAAAGCCTCCACATCATGTGCCACATCCCTGTCTTCTGCTGGATCACTGCTACAGTTCTGGAGGAGGTGTTGAAGACCAGGGAGGGAGGGGAGCTGCCCAAGACCCTGACCAACCTGTACATCCACTTCCTGGTGGTTCAGTCCAAACTGAAGAACGTCAAGTATGATGGAGGAGCTGAGACGGATCCACACTGGAGTTCACAGAGCAGAGAGATGATTAAGTCTCTAGGAAAACTGGCTTTTGAGCAGTTGAGAAAGGAAACCTGATCTTCTATGAATCAGACATGAAAGAGTGTGACATCGATATCAAAGCAGCCTCAGTGTACTCAGGAGTGTTCACACAGGTCTTCAGAGAGGAGAGAGGACTGTACCAGGACCAGGTGTTCTGCTTCGTCCATCTGAGTGTTCAGGAGTTTCTGGCAGCTCTTCATGTCCATCTGACCTTCATCAACTCTGGTGTCAATCTGATGGCAGAAGAACAATCAACCTCCTCATGGTCTAAAGTCTATAGAGACACAAATAAACTAACACATCTGCACCAGAGAGCTGTGGACAAGGCTTTACAGAGTCCAAATGGACACCTGGACCTGTTCCTCCGCTTCCTTCTAGGTCTGTCACTAGAGACCAATCAGAAACACCTACGAGGTCTGCTGACACAGACAGGAAGTAGCTCACAGACCAATCAGGAAGCAGTCCAGTACATCAAGGAGAAGGTTGATGAGGATCTGTCTCCAGAGAGAAGCATCAATCTGTTCCACTGTCTGAATGAACTGAATGATCGTTCTCTGGTGAAGGAGATCCAACAGTATCTGACTTCAGGACGTCTCTCCTCCCGTAAACTGTCTCCTGGTCAGTGGTCAGCTCTGGCCTTCATCTTACTGTCATCAGATAAAAATCTGGACCTGTTTGACCTGAAAGAATACTCTGCTTCAGAGGAGGCTCTTCTGAGGCTGCTGCCGGTGGTCCAAGCCTCCAGCAAAGCTCTGTAAATATAGTTTTTCATTCAGAAATCAACAATAAACCATCTTGGAATTACAAGGTTCTATCTGCATTCTGAACGATTTGATTGGTTTTCCCAACTGCAAAAGGTAAAGAAGTAAAAAGTAGTTCCAAATAGTTACTAAAGAGTAAAGGTAAGAAAGTATTTAGTGAAAAGACTACTCGAGTACTGAGTAACTTCTGAGTAAATTCTGATTATTGTGGCCCTGCACCTGGTTATCTGAGAGACTACCAGGAAGCATAGACGTTGGAAGTGGGGCGGCTACCCCTTCCGCCCCCCCGTTAGATAAGAATCAATGCTTTCTCTAACATGAAGCATTTGTCACCGCACCTTAGCTGAGAGAATAGAAAAAAACGCCGCTCACTGCTTCATCCAGCGTCTCTCCTCTCTTTCTGTTTCACCGGATAAACATGCTTCCTATGACAGAAGAAATTGAGCAGTACTTTACTAACTGTTTGGCTTTTGTTCTAGAAAGCCCCCCAATGAGTAGTCCACAGATCGCTAGCCTATGCATATGCCTTAGTCTACCAAACACCAGCATAATAAACTGGCATTTGTAACCCAGATTCTCAATGGTGGATATCAATGATTGACAACTTTGCAGTCTTAGAATAGTAAGAGTCTTCGATAAATGGATCAAATGCACATGACACCTCAAATAGCCTAACATTTCTGGACTTGTGAGATATGATGATAATATCAGGTGTGTTTGGCATTTCTAAAAAAGTGTTTGCAGGTGAGTTAAACCATTCATCTTGTACAGTAGTGTGTTTGAAAATTGTTTCATCTGCCGCACAGAGAATCTGAGCAGCAATGAGGTCCACAAGTCTGTTGTGTCTGGAAATGTGTGAGTCAATGGGCAACTGTTCATGATGTGGGCTACTGACTCCAGGTGTTGAGGGGAGTGGTGTAGCATACAGAGGGGTGAATGGGTGGACGGAAACCACAGTGATAAGTTATATTTTGTGGGGAGAACCTGCAAGTGTGCTTTAATACAGAAGATGAGGATCTCCTGTTGGCATTGCTGTAGATGGTGTGTGATACAGAGTGATCCGCACAGGGCAGTTTTGACAACTTTCCCTGAAGTTTTAGATTGGACCAGTACTCCATTTTTTGTGCTCTCTGAATAGACACAAGTGTCTGCCTGGATGTTCTAGGCTGGAGCAGGTGAACAATGCTGTGAACACACGCACAAACACACACACACACACACACACACACAGTGATCGATAGTCATGTCGAAGACATTTATTCTAACTTTTCTCTGAGTTTTGTCAACATAAGAATGACTCAACCCACAAGAATCCATGTGATGAGCAGCTACAAACAGAATCTCACATCAGAAACATTCAGAAATTAACTGATTAACAACTGAAAGTGAAACTTAAATAGGATCGACAGATTGACTGACTTTAGACGGTAAAAGAAAAAAAGTGCAAAACACCGAATTTCAAAAAATTAAAACGGAAAACACAGAATTTGGGAAAAAATGAAACTGAATCTGTAAAAAATTAAAACGGATTTCATAGGGCCCTACCGGGGTCATCCCTATGTTCCCCGGGTCCTTTGTTCCCCATTTTTCCCAAAAAGGGTTCTATGTTCCCCGGTCACAACACATATTTAGTTTAGTTTATTTAAACTGTCCAAACATGACAAAGACAAAAACCAATTTACAGCCTTAATCTCTCCTGATCTAGGTCTATTTGGATATGTGACCTGTAAGCTTACATGGGCCTATTTGCCGTGGAATTCAGCACTGATGGTGGAAAAAATAACAGAACATAGGACCCTTTTCAAAAATAGACAATATGTTCCCCGGTCACATACAAAGCGGGGGAACATAGGTACACTCCCGCCCTACCTACAGTGTCCTTCAGACCACCAGATAATAATTACCTGCGAGGGAGGGAGGCCAGGCTGTGGGCTTGGCCCATGACAGAGCCCAGAGGTCGGCCTTAGTCCAAGCTCACGGACCCCAGGGCCTGGGTGTCTGGACCAGCTAACCCTAGCCAGCTAGTTTCCTTATATTACCAGATGAGGTAATGCTAGCCAGCTTATGCTAGCTTCATATGATCATTCTACCCAGATAATGCTAATTTCCTCTGCTCCTTGTTGCTGCTGCCACTGAGCAACCACAGCAACATGACAAGAAGCAGAACCCGATTGGTCCTCCTGTGTGCATTTGACCTGCTGATTGGCTCACAAGTAGAACCTTAGAGAACCAAGGTGGTTTGACTTTGGAAATAGAACCTTTTTGTTTCCTAAATAAAACACCTCACATGATAATAAAAATGTCAGTTAGAACCTGAGGTGATGAACAGTTGTTTGTAATTGTTTCATCACTAATTTCTGGTTCCTCTTCAGACTCAGTGGCTGTAACCTCTCAGAGAGAAGCTGTGAAGGTCTGTCCTCAGTTCTCAGCTCCCAGTCCTCCAGGCCAAGAGAACTCGACCTGAGTAACAACGACCTGCAGGATTCAGGAGTGAAGCTGCTGTCTGCTGGCCTGGAGAGTCCACACTGTCGACTGGAAACTCTCAGGTCAGATTCAACTACTTTGAGAAGTTTACCTATGAAGCTTTCAGTGATGCGTTTACATGCACCAAATATTCAGTTATTTATATTCACGTATTCCTAAAAAGACACGTTTGCTACTAATCTGTTAACATGGCTGATGAAATACTGTTTCTGCTGCTAACGACTTGCCAGCAAAAGAACAAAACAAAACATTTGTCAAAACCAAACCTCTTGTTTATCTTTTCCCCGCCGTTCGATGTTTTAATAGTTTTATAAATCCACCTGGTGTTTATAAATGCTGTTGCAAACGTCAGTCTACGTTTGTGAACGTCACTCCATGAACATGTGAGCCTGAACTACAACACCAGACTGTCTCTGCTGTCAAGGTGGAGCCAGTTTGAACCACTTTCTATACAGTTGAGTTCATTGAGTTTTATATGAAATGAACTAATATTCTTGTCACGGTGGCTGAAGCAGCAGGGAGGACCCACATGCAGACTCAAAGCTATGCAGATGCAATGAAGACATATTATTCATGAAAACACCCCCTAGTGGCCAGCAGAGAGAATGCAGCTTTAAGGACCTTCAGGCTTGACTTCACTTTTCTGAACCAGAGGTTGATGCCTGATTGGAATATCAACTCTGACAACTGAACATGAACCAACCAGACATGTTGATGCTGCTGACAGTTTTAATTCAAAGTTTAAAGCTTCTAACTCGTCTGCAGGGCGGAGACAAAACACCATTTTAACACCAACATTTGCACACACATTTATGATGACAATGACTGTAAAAGGCTCTATAGCAAGGGTCACTAAGAGGTGGAGCTTGGCCCAGATCCAGACCCAGACCCCGTCCTATCTGGACACAGACCCATAACTGATAGATCATTGAGAATTATTAAATGATGACGGAACATTTCCATTTTACTGCTGCAGCGTTAGCATCACTACACTGGTTCAGATGGTTGGAGGCTAAATCATCTCACTGGTTGCTACTCACAAACACTTAATTACCCAGTAATGCAACGGGGTGAAACGTTAACTCCGAACTTAATCAAATCTGTACAAGAGTTTCTGTGAGTGACGTTTCTATGGTGACAACTGACGAGACTCACTGACAGCTGACAGATCGATCAGAGAGTCGAGGTGATAAACGTCAGTCAGGTCGGTGAAATCTAGAGCCGATAGATAAGTTCACACGGCTGCTCTCAAAGAGGAACGCTGACAGTGAGAACAGAGCTTTCTAATATTAGCCTGGCAGCTGGTGATGTCCAAATGAAGCTTCGTGAAGCATTTTCTTTATTTTCTGAACCCAATAGATGGCGCTCTCTGTTCAACAAAGGGTTGAAGGCCGATAGATTTCCATTGCTTTCAACCCTTTGTTGAACAGAGAGCGCCATCTATTGGGCTCAGAAAATAAAGAAAATGCTTCACGAAGCTTCATTTGGACATCACTACTGGCAGCTAATAATAGCTGCCATACCCTAGCTTCATATGCTAATGATAGTCAGATAATGCTAGCTTCCTATATATTCCTAATGTTGCCATACTAATCGTATGAAGACAGTGTTAGCTGGCTAGCATGGTAGCTAACAATGAAAATAAACTTATTAGCAAGACTGAACTAGTCTGGTGTTTGTCCTGCTGTCTTTCACAAGGCTTGATCTTGAGGTTTCTTCTAAGCGTTGGCGTAACATTTCCTCTGCTCCTTGTTGCTGCTGCCACTGAGCAACCACAGCAACGTGACAAAGAAGCAGAACCCGATTGGTCTTCCTGTGTGCATTTGACCTGCTGATTGGCTCACAAGTAGAACCTTAGAGAACCAAGGTGGTTTGACTTTGGAAATAGAACCTTTTTGTTTCCTAAATAAAACACCTCACATAATGTTACTAAGTTGTCATAGAATAAGAATATGTGAATAACTTAATTATGACAAAAATGTCAGTTAGAACCTGAGGTGATGAACAGTTGTTTGTAATTGTTTAATCACCAATTTCCGATTCCTCTTCAGACTCAGTGGCTGTAACCTCTCAGAGAGAAGCTGTGAAGGTCTGTCCTCAGTTCTCAGCTCCCAGTCCTCCAGTCTAAGAGACCTGGACCTGAGTAACAACGACCTGCAGGATTCAGGAGTGAAGCTGCTGTCTGCTGGCCTGGAGAGTCCACACTGTCGACTGGAAACTCTCAGGTCAGATTCAACTACTTTGAGAAGTTTACCTATGAAGCTTTCAATGATGCGTTTACATGCACCAAATATTCAGTTATTTATATTCACGTATTCCTAAAAAGACACGTTTGCTACTAATCTGTTAACATGGCTGATGAAATACTGTTTCTGCTGCTAACGACTTGCCAGCAAAAGAACAAAACAAAACTTTTGTCAAAACCAAACATCTTGTTTATCTTTTCCCCACCGTTCGATGTTTTAATAGTTTTATAAATCCACCTGGTGTTTATAAATGCTGTTGCAAACGTCAGTCTACGTTTGTGAACGTCACTCCATGAACATGTGAGCCTGAACTACAACACCAGACTGTCTCTGCTGTCAAGGTGGAGCCAGTTTGAACCACTTTCTATACAGTTGAGTTTATTGAGTTTTATATGAAATGAACTAATATTCTTATCACGGTGGCTGAAGCAGCAGGGAGGACCCACATGCAGACTCAAAGCTATGCAGATGCAATGAAGACATATTATTCATGAAAACACCCCCTAGTGGCCAGCAGAGAGAATGCAGCTTCAAGGACCTTCAGGCTTGACTTCACTTTTCTGAACCAGAGGTTGATGCCTGATTGGAATATCAACTCTGACAACTGAACATGAACCAACCAGACATTTTGATGCTGCTGACAGTTTTAATTCAAAGTTTAAAGCTTCTAACTCGTCTGCACGGCGGAGACAAAACGCCATTTTAACACCAACATGTGCACACACATTTATGATGACAATGACTGTAAAAGGCTCTATAGCAAAGGTCACTAAGAGGTGGAGCTTGGCCCACATCCAGACCCAGACCCCGTCCTATCTGGACCCAGACCCATAACTGATAGATCATTGAGAATTATGAAATGATGACGGAGCGTTTCCATTTTACTGCTGCAGCGTTAGCATCACTACACTGGTTCAGATGGTTGGAGGCTAAATCATCTCACTGGTTGCTACTCACAAACACTAAATTATCCAGTAATGCAAAGGGGTGAAACGTTAACTCTGAACTTAATCAAATCTGTGCAAACTGGAGTTTCTGTGAGTGACGTAACAGTTCACACCCTTATTTAATTAGACGCTCGCTGCCACAACGCACAAATAAGGTTTCGGGAGGATCGGTTGTACAATGTTGCGAAAATTATTACCGCAGTACCAACTAATGAAAACCAACGGAAGGCCTGGCCTCCCTATCAGTGACAGGATGGAAATAAATATTGCACTTACAAATGATGAAACCACAATATGCATTGAATCACTTTATATTCAGTTGACACCGGTTGCGCGTGAAGGCAGGCGCGCTGACACGTAATGTTTTGTTTTTTTTAACGGCAAAAGCCGACTCGTTAACCATCAATTGAAAGACACTCTTAACACGCTCAACCCTTGCAAACTCAGCGTCCATACACCCCAACCCTCAACCACTAAATCAAATCGTCCAAAAACAAACCCAGTCCTGAGTCCAAGCCTGAACTCCCAGCAAAATAACAAAAAAAAGAAAAGGGGAAATGTTTGCCTCACAGTCTAAAGAGCCGCCGCCGCGGGTATCCTGTAACGCGGCGCAATCCCTCCATCAACGCACATCAGAAAAAATTTCCTTGTCCTGCATTCCTCTCATGATCCCCCAAAAAAGGTAATCCACAAAAAACGGTTAGATTCCAACAGGGTCACAGTATTTTTCCAGCAGTCGGGCCTCAGTCGGGCCTCAGTTGTGCGCAGGGTCCCCGTACCGGATTTCGGTCAAGCATTTCCGCCCCCAGGGCGAGCGCTCTCCCCGTCCCCATGTATAGACAATGGCATAGAAGTCCAGCCCTATCCACCAACACGCGTTCCACACACTTGGCCGACCATCAAATAGACATAAATGGCATAATATTCAATAAGCAAAATAACAACACATATTTATCATAAACATACATATGCATCATACCCTCATTTATCCCAGCCAGAAAAAGGTGACTTGATGGCAATCTTTACAACGTTTCTATGGTGACAACTGACGAGACTCACTGACAGCTGACAGATGGATCAGAGAGTGGAGGTGATAAACATCAGTCAGGTCGGTGAAATCTAGAGCCGATAGATAAGTTCACACGGCTGCTCTCAAAGAGGAACGCTGACAGTGAGAACAGAGCTTTGAATCAAAACAGACTCTTTTCTTCCAACTGGCAGTTGAACACCTGAATGCCTCATATGTTCTGAGACTCTTAAAAAGCACATTTTCAAAGCTGTGTTTTGTATTTTACTGTTATTATCAGAGTACTTGTTATTCATAATTCCTCCAGTTCAATATGAAAACTATAAACATTGTTGAAATGTTATTGAATTACAGCCTTTTTTCTTTGCTAGATCGTTTAAAATTAATACCAGATCTTTGTTGGCACACCAGGTCTGAAGACAGACCACATAGACTGTTTCAACTGTTGTTTCTTCTCTTTTCTAACGCTTCAATTTCTCTCTCAATCATTTCAGCTCGTCTCTTGTCTTTCTTTAACTTCCTCCTCTGTCCATCTCTGTCCATCACTCAGCCACGCTTATCCCACCCAGTACAACATCAACACAACAAAAGACAAATATAACTTTTTCTCATTTTAAAAAGTGGACAAATGGACATAAGTCTATGTAAAGTCCCCAGAAGTGACAGTAGTGTGTCTGTCTTCAGTCTGTCAGGTTGTCTGATCACAGAGGACGGCTGTTCTTCTCTGGCCTCAGCTCTGGACTCCAACCCCTCCTATCTGAGACAGCTGGACCTGAGCTACAATCATCCAGGAGACTCAGGAGTCAAGCTGCTGTCTGCTGGACTGGAGGGTCCACACTGGAGACTGGACACTCTCAGGTGAGGACAGGTGGACAGACATCAGACTGGACGCTCTCAGGTGAGGACAGATGGACAGACATCAGACTGGACACTCTCAGGTGAGGACAGATGGACAGACATCAGACTGGACACTCTCAGGTGAGGAAAGACATCAGACTGGACACTCAGGTGAGGACAGATGGACAGACATTAGACTGGACTCAGGTGAGGACAGATGGACAGACATCAGACTGGATTCAGGTGACGACAGATGGACAGACTTCAGACTGGAGATTCTCTTGTGAGGACAGATGGACAGAAATCAGAGTGGACACTCAGGTGAGGACAGATGGACAACAGCTCCAGACTGTGTCTCCATCTCTGACTGAGGAACTGGGGTTCATGTTTAATGGTGGACCTGATTGAGGTCTTTGAATGTCTTCCTGCAGGGTGGACCATGGGGGACAGCAGAGACTGAGACCTGGTGTGAGGAAGTGTGAGTATGTTTTCAGTAACTCAGCTGCTCCAGATTTGATTGATTTGATTTCTTCGTGGTTGTAAAGATGTCGTGTTGTGTTCACACCAAACGCCACATTTTCACACTCAGTTGCAAACAAAGTCAACGCAGAGACACAAACGGACGGCAATGTTGAAATATTTCAACTCAAGAGATAAATTCCTCTGTGTTTCTAAAGCGTCTCAGTATTGAGATCGTCCTCCTGTCGTCCTGACGTCCCTGAATCCTAAATGGAAAAAACAGATATTGTCTCCTGGGTCTGTGGTCCCCTAGAGGTCTACAATAGTAGCTCACATTAGTCCAGAGACCAGACCAGACTATGTGGAGGAACCAGAGACTGTCTGTGGTCCCCTAGAGGTCTACAATACATTTACATTTAGGTCATTTAGCAGACGCTTTTGTCCAAAGCGACTTACAATGTACATTTGTCAAAAGAAGGAAACAAAGAAACCACAACATATCATTGCCACAATGTAGCTCACATTACATCACATTGTCTGTGAAGAATTCACAAATCCCTCAACTGTTTGGACTCATATTCTAATAGTTATTAATTATTGGCATTTGCGTACAAACCCCTTTATACTGAGACAGAGTATAGGTTAATTTATCTTTTCCCTGATTTCAGGGTGGTGCCCCATTTATTATTAATTATATTAATAATCCTAGAGCAATAATTCTATTGATATTAATAATTATCTATTAATAACCGAATCTGCTCCTACTAGTTCCACAACACTGTGTTTTTCTCCGCGATCCAACAAAACACACGCCACTACACACCCTATTTATCAATGTGTTGGGACCTCACCAAAGAGAACAAAGAGCGGCCTGCATGGAGGCCAAAAGCCTTCACATGCGGTCAGAACAAAGGAACAAAGGAGATAAAGAACTACAAATCCCCAAAGCCTCCATCTCGCTTTACTTCTCACTAAGGTGTGAAGTGTGACGTCACACCAACTCTGGTGCCCTATTGGCTGACAACCACAGGGACCCCCTGGGGTCGACCGTGAGGTATAAAAGTCTGCACCCGGCCCTCTCTCTCTCTTTCTCTGCCCTCTCCACCTCGCTCTTCACCGTAGCACACCGCTACAACAGGAGATCGCCGCCCCACGCGGTCTCCTGTTTGCCTGCAGAAGGAAGAACACAAACGGTTTCTTCATCCAAGATACCAGCGAGAAGGATTACTACGACGACCCGCTCTCAGCTGGAGCCAGCTGACCAAATCGCCGCACCACGCAATTTTATTGTTTGCCTGCAGAAGGAAGAAACACGAACGGTGTTCTTCAGCCAAGTTGATCAGCGAGAAGGATAACTGCTAAGCCCCGCTCAACCGACTCGTCGCATGCCCCAGCCGCCGCAGGAGGACTCGCGAACCACAGCCCGTCGCCACCGGCACATCAAGAAGCACCGCCACCGCATAGGACAGACTTAGAGGCATAGGTTCGATAGTGTAGGATATGCTTTGTAACGGAACAGCTTCAGTGATGATACGCTGGCTGTATATATACTGGCCTAATCCTCCGGTCAGAGAAGACGCAGCAACTTCTCCACTTTAGATGACTTTACTGACCTCCAAATGAACAGGACACTGTAGTACACTGTAGTTTGTGCGTGTGTTTGGTTTGTGATGTCTGCAGAGGACAACAATAATAAAACAATATTAGTAATAATTAACCTACTATACAGTAACATTAATAATAGAATAACCTGAATTACAATAGACATGAATAACGTGTCATACTGCAAATCACCGACAGGGGTCAGTGTAGGATCGTTAAACAACACTACGGCAATTTGACACGTTAGTAACAATATGATAGCTGCCTCAATGAACGACAGCTACATTGCTAAATAAACAGACACAGAAGGAAATCAAATGTATGGTAATTAAGTAACATGTCGGCCCGTCCATGTTTCATGGGGTTCAGTAAGACATGCTAAATGGTAAGCTAACAAAGCAAACCAAGCTCATTAACCTGGTAATATTAATAGCTCTTGTTACATACAAAATATAAACAATATCCACTCATCAAGTAACTTACATCATCACCGACGCACACTGTTGTACAAAGGAATAAAGAAGAGCGCTGACGATCGGTGGAAGATTAACTCGACTATTTAACTGCACATAAAGTTTTATCGTATCATAAATTTGCTGTGACGTGTACTCCTCCCAGCAGGGAATTCTTGTTAACGTGTTTTAAGTTTTGACCAAGGACTGCCGAGTCCGTTGCTTTCTATATTGTTGTTCTCGAGTGCTGATTGTGTACCCACGCCGCTGGGTTTATTTCTCTAACAGTGTGTGGCCTAACCTCGGACACATTCACAAGCTTATCAGTTAAACGACCGGGGTCTCGCTGAACGAACGCCAGTTCATTCACGAGCTCCCGTGTGATGGTAACACGCTTACTGACCATTGTGTATTGTGAGGACCAATCTCTTGCGCACGCATTCCCTGCTCCCTCTTTGTTCCTGCTAACACACACCCAGACATACACTGCCCCCACACATATCCTACGTCAGCTGTTCCGTCTCTGGATGTAAGGGAAATAGCTCCACCTGGTGGCTGCGTCCGGCCATCTCTCTCTATCTCTCTCTTTCTCTCTCTACTCTTTTCTACGTCAGCAGTTCCACCTCTGAACGCTGGGAGGAAGAGCTCCACCTAGTGGCTGGCCCCGCCATCTCACGTCATCACCTCGCCCCACACACACACGCACGCACACACACACACACACACACACACACTTCACGTGTGTCTCTTCCTTTGTTTAGCTTAGCTTTGTGTGCATTTAGGTAGTTAGGTAATAACTACCTGAACCGACACCTTACCGTGGTGGAGGGGTTTGAGCACCTGAATGATCCTAGGAGCTATGTTGTCCGGGGCTTAATGCCCCTGGTAGGGTCTCCCAAGGCAAACAGTTCCTAGGTGACAGGTCAGACTAAGAGCGGTTCCAAAGCCCCCTATGAAGAAGAAACGCACAAGGATGTTTACGTCGCCCGGACTGGCGTCACCGGGGGGTTGGGGCTCGCAGGCGAGCGCCTGGTGGCCGGGTCTGTGCCCACGGGACCCGGCCGGGCGCAGCCCGAAGGAGCGACGTGGGCCCGCCCTCCTGTAGGCCCACCACCCGCAGGAGGGTTCAGAAGGGGCCGGTGCGGTGCGATTTGGGTGGCTGTCCTGGGCGGGTGCCCCGGCGACCCAATCCCCGGACGGTGACACTAGCCATGGGGACATGGAATGTCACCTCACTGGGGGGGAAAGAGCCTGAGCTAGTGCGGGAGGTAGAGTGCTACCGGCTAGAGGTAGTCGGGCTCACCTCTACGCACAGTCTGGGCTCTGGAACCCAACTCCTTGAGAGAGGCTGGACTCTCTTCTACTCTGGAGTTGCCCGTGGTGAAAGGCGCCGAACTGGTGTGGGCTTGCTTATAGCCCCTCAGCTCAGCCGCCATGTGTTGGAGTTTTCCCCAGTGAACGAGAGGGTCGTTTCCCTGCTCCTTCGGGTCGGGGATAGGTCTCTCACTGTTCGGGGGGGAGTTCCTGGGGAAGGATAGAACTTGAGATTGACAGGCGGATCGGTGCAGCGGTTGCAGTAATGCGGTCGTTGTATTGGTCCGTCTTGGTGAAGAGATTTACCAGTCAATCTACGTTCCTACCCTCACCTATGGTCATGAACTTTAGGTCGTGACCGAAAGAATAAGATCCCAGATACAAGCGGCCGAAATGATCTTCCTCCGCAGGGTGGCGGGGCGCTCCCTTAGAGATAGGGTGAGGAGCTCCGTCACACGGGAGGAGCTCGGAGTAGAGGCGCTGCTCCTCCACATCGAGAGGAGCCAGTTGAGGTGGCTCGGGCATCTGTATCGGATGCCCCCTGGACGCCTCCCTCGGGAGGTGTTCCAGGCATGCCCCACCGGGAGGAGACCCCGAGGAAGACCCAGGACACGCTGGAGTGACTATGTCACCCAGCTGGCCTGGGAACGCCTTGGGGTCCTCCCGGAGGAGCTAGGGGAAGTGTCCGGGGAGAGAGAAGTCTGGGCGTCCCTGCTCAGGCAGCTGCCCCCGCGACCCGGTCCCGGATAAGCGGAAGAAAATGGATGGATGGATGGATGGATGGTAATAAGGCTTTGTTAATTGCAGTGTTATTGATTGTGATCATTATTACTGGTTTAATAAATCTTATTATATTATAACTAACTGTCTCTTGTGCTTGTTGTGTATTTGTCACTGGATAACAGCAGGTTGTGAAGGCTAGTGTTCGGATTTCACACCTTTTAATTGTTCAATTGTTTTTATACTTCTATGCCAATGATCACGATGATTGTCATGTGAGTATAAAACCCTTTATATTGAGACTGAATACAGGTTCGGTTATCTTTTCCCTGATTTTAGGGATGGTTCCCCGTACATTTATGATCATATCATACTAATATATTAAATATAATTATTAATATCAATAATTATATTGATATTAATAATTATCTGTTGATGACCGAATCTGACTGCTAGTATCCCAACAAATGAAATGGGTGACGTGACCCATCACCATCAAGTTACCGCCCCCTTGTGATGTCATATACTAATACCCAAAGTATATTTATTAAGCTTTCAAAACACAAGCAAAAAACACCCAATTGGCTCCAACAATAACCTTTAGCTGCATTGTGTTTGTTCTCTCCATCAGATGTCTGTGAACTGGAACTGGACACAAACACAGTCAGCAGAGAACTCAAACTGGACGACACCAACAGGAAGGTGACACGTGTGTTATACAACCAGTCATATCCACATCATCCAGACAGATTTGACTCATATCCTCAGCTGCTGTGTAGAGACGGTCTGACAGGTCGATGTTACTGGGAGGTCCAGTGGAGAGGAAGGGTTTGTATATCAGTGAGTTACAGAGGAATCAAGAGGAGAGGAGAAAACTCTTGGTTTGGATGGAATGATCAGTCCTGGAGTCTGGGTTGTTATGGTGGTCGTTACGCTGTCTATCACAAAAACAAAGAAACACTCATCTCCTCCTCCTCCTCCTCCTCCTCCTCCTCCTCCTCATCCTCTGGTGTGGTAGCAGTGTACTTGGACTGTCCTGCTGGCACTTTGACCTTCTACGGAGTCTCCGCTGACAAACTGATCAACCTCCACACCTTCAACACCACATTCACTGAACCTCTTTATCCTGGGTTTACAGTCTGGACTGGATCAGTGTCTCTGCGTCTCTGAAGCTGTGTTCAAAGTAACACAAAGCAAATTTTTCACGCAGTGCGATTATATTCAGAGTCAATGCAAAGATGTGAATGAAAAAATTGCAATTTGTAATCCTCCTTGTACTTGTTATTAAATGTATTAATGTTTGTGTAAATGTACTTAAATCATGTATACTATCAGTAAAGAATACGGTAAAATAGGTTCATTTAAAATGAAATGGTTCTAAAGGTAGAACTGGCTTTTTGTTTATTTAATTCCCTAATTTATGCAGTATTTACCTGGGCTGATGATTTTTTTTATTTTTTTTTATTTCGGGCATGTCAATGATAATGAAATGATGGTAAATGTATGCTTAAAATATACTCACTCTTGGCATAATTAAATGTACAATGTTATATTTTGTTGTACTTTGGTGGAACCTTAACTTTATTTACATTGTTTATTTTTTGTATGTTTAAAGGTTTTTCCAACTTCCTCGTAGCCGGTCAAATAAATTGAAGGATGAGTGAAATCCTGTGTCTGGTCAAATCCTTCCTTTTTCAAGTGTGGGAAGCCATGGCGTTGTCAATACACTTGACAGTGCGGGTGAACTGGGAACGGCTGGAGGAGCCCCCTGTCCGAGAGATTTTCGACTCACACCTTCGGCGGAGATTGGGGGCATCGAACCTGGGTGGGCGATGTTCAAAGCTTCCATTGCCGAAGCTGTGGCGGTGAGTTGTGGGCTAAAGGTCTTATGTGCCTCAAGGGGCAGTAAGCCTCAAACACCATGGTGGACACCGGTGGTCAGGGATTCCGTCCAACTGAAGGAGTTATTCCGGGATATGTTATCCCGGAAGAGTCCGGAGGCGGTTGCAAGGTACCGACAGGCCCGAAGGGCTGCAGCCTCCGCCGTGAGGGAGGCAAAGCAGCAGGTGTGGGAGGGGTTCAGAGTAGGCATGGAGAAGGACTTTCGGTCGGCACCAAGGTGCTTCTGGAAAACCGTCTGGCACCTCAGAAGAGGGAAACGGGGAACCATCCAAGCTGTAAACAGTAAGGATGGGACACTGTTGACCTCAACTGAGGAGGTGATCGGGCAGTGGAAGGAGCGCTTTGAGCAACTCCTAAATCCGACCGACATGCCCTCTATGGTAGAGGCAGAGTTGGAAGCTGATGGAGGATCATCGTCAATTTCCCTGGTGGAAATCACTGAGAACAACTCCTCAGTGGCAAAGCCCCAGGGATTGATGAGATCCACCCAGAAATGCTGAAGGCTTTGGTGGTGGAGGGGCTGTCTTGGATGACATGTCCCTTCAACATTTCGTGGAAGTCAGGGACAGTGCCTAAGGAGTGGCAGACCGGGGTATTGGTCCCTCTGTTCAAAAAGGGGGACCAGAGAGTGTGTACCAATTACAGGGGCATTACACTACTCAGCCACCCTGGTAAAGTCTACTCCAAGGTGCTGGAAAGGAGGGTTCGACCGATAGTCGAACCTCTGATTGAAGAGGAACAATACGGGTTCCGTCCTGGCCGTGGAACAACGGACCAGGGCCCTCATTTATAAAACTGTGCGTAGGATCCTAACTAAAAGTGTACGTACGCCAAAAAGCCAAAGTTTGCGTGCGCCAAAAAAAAATCTGATTTATAAAACTGTGCGCACGCAAGCTGTACGCAATGTTCCCTTTATAAATCACAGGATCACCTACAAGTGTGCGTACCTGAGTCCCGCCCTGTACACGCCCAGATTTTACTATGTTAATGAGCCGGCATGCAATCGTTTCCGTGTGGTGAATCACGGCGACAGGTCAGGAAAAAGCGAAGAAACGTAACTTTTCAGAAACGGAGAAGAGACACTTGTTGGGGAGGTGGAGGCCCGGACAATAATTTAATTTAGTGGCCACAGCAACGGGATCACGAATAAAAAGACGCAGTGCGAGTGACAACACATTGCTGCTGCAGTCAACGGCGTCAGCTGGACGGAGCGGACGGTGATCTGAAGGTAAATGACATCTTTCTGCTCCTAACATGGATTTAATGTATTGCTAGAGTATTTGAGGAAGTTTGATTTTGATGTGACTTTGACGGGGATTGTGTCCGAAAAGGAGGGAGAAACAGACGCGACTGAGACCAGAGGTATAAGGGTGAACAGATTTTACACTTTTATTGTATATAAAACAAAACGTTAAATAGTTTCTGTCCTTCCAGAGTCTGCAGCGTGTGGCGTAGAGGAGGGTGACGGTGAGGAGGGTGATGTGAGGAGGGTGACGGGCCCTCGGCACAGCGTCCGGGTCCGGCGCAAAGCAGCAGCGCACCCCGGACGCATGGCACATCAAGCGATCGGGTGCTCACTGATGCCGTCCTGCAACTTCAGCGAGACACAATCACCGCCATCAACAACGTTGCAGATGAGCTACGGCAAACGCGCACTGTGATTAATAAAATAAAACGTTTACAATGAACATTGATTGTTGTCTTCCTTATATTACAAACGCATAACATCCTCACGGATTCTTGCGCCCTGTTGATACACCTCCAGTCGGGCAGGGGGCCGAGGCTCATCATGCTGGGGACTCTACCACCTTTGCCGGGTGGAGTCTGCCTCCAGAAGTTTGGTAAAGTTGCGCTCTCCACGCTCCATGACTGAGCGCGCACGAGCGTGCCACTTATTATAGCGCATTTCCTCTGCGCTCTGGTGGTTTAAAAACGAGGATAAGTGTAACAATTATACGATGGCTTAATGGCTGTAAGTATGTGCGTTGATGATATATGCACATAAATAAGGAGAATATTTAGTTATTCCCGCTGTGTTCTGCAGTGATCTAATGGAGGATATTTATTGTATTTATTACATGCATTTGGGCCGTCTCCTCCTCCTGCGGTGACAGCGCTGATTCAATATTTCAAAATGATTTTGATTTAAGATACAAGTCAGATTTTAAAAGAAGGTGTTAACATGAAAAAAACTATCACTCATTAAAAGCGTCAAAAACATTGCTGGAGTTCATCATGATAACGCAGATCTAACGTATGATATGGAGTGTAATTAAATGTGTGCGAGTCATCAAAAATATATAGTTCTTCTCACATTTAATGCTGATTCCCTTCCAGTCTCCAGAATGTGCGTACCGGTACGCATGCCTCAGAGTTTGCTTACGGGTACGCACACTTTCCCGTCAAGTTTGGTTTTTATAGATCACAACATTTGCGTGGAAAGTGGCGTACGCACGTTTCCAGCCCCGTTTTGTGCGTACGCAAGCTTTATAAATGAGGGCCCTGCTCTTTACTCTTGCGAGGATCCTGGAGGGGGCCTGGGAATATGCCCATCCAGTCTACATGTGTTTTGTGGACTTGGAGAAAGCATATGACCGGGTTCACGGGATATCTTGTGGGAGGTGCTGCGGGAGTATGGGGTGAGGGAGTCACTTCTTAGGGCCATCCAATCTCTGTACTCCCAAAGCGAGAGCTGTGCTCGAACTTGTTTCCAGTGGGGGTTGGCCTCCGCCAGGGCTACGCTTTGTCACCAATCCTGTTCTTGATATTCATGCACAGGATATCGAGGCATAGTCAGGGGGAGGAGGGTTTGCAGTTCAGTGTGCTGCGGATCGACTCGCTGCTTTTTGCAGATGATGTGGTCCTGCTGGCATCATCGGTCTGTGACCTCGAGCACTCACTGGATCACTTCACAGCCGAATGTGAAGCGGTCAGGATGAGGATCAGCACCTCTAAATCTGAGGCCATGGTGCTCAGCAGGAGGAATGAGTCCTTACCCCAAGAGTTGGCTGATGTGGCCCGGGAAAGGGAAGTTTGGGGATCCCTGTTAAAGCTGCTGCCCCTGCGACCCGACACCGGATAAGCTGTAGACGATGAGATGAGATGACTGAGTTGCATTCATGAAGGACCCCTGCCCAAGTGGTTTTGGGACACTTTTATTATTATTTTATTTGAACTTGAGCTCATGTAACTTCCTTATTACACAGCTTTTGTCTTTTTATTATTCCCGTATTATGATTCTAATCCACACATTCTTTCATCTTGATCTTAATCAATTTCCTTTTGGAGAATATTATGCGTTTCACTGCGTCTAGGCCGAGGTGAAGCTGATGATAAAATAGTGGCAAAACGCCTCCGACCTTTATTTGCGTCTGCAGTGTCGGAGTTGCCCAGAGCCGAGATGCAGCCAGCGGACGCTTCTCTTCTTCCAAGCCTGTTGGTGACGCTGGATTCAATTCAACGGAGGTTCACTGCAGCAAAGTCAACATTTATACCCAGACACGTTCACATGCATCATGCAGCCGTCTTCATCAGCTGGTCTGTGTATCTCTGGACACAAAGACGAGTCCTTGGGAACACAACATTCAGCAGGCCATCATGCACAAGTTGTACCAAGTTCAACTGATGCAGGTATTAGAAATAATAACACTATAATAGAGTTATAATAATGGGACTAATCTCCACATTCAATATACTATAGTATCGGACTGTACTCGGGGAAATGAAACAAACATCAGCCCTGGTTTCATTTTCATGTCGAGGCATCTTTCAGATCGTCACACTGGTTTTAAAATATAGTTTAATTAAACTTTTGATAAAATATCAGTTCAAGAACAGTTTATTCTCTTTAAAATGCAATTTTATTTATTGTTCCATATCATAATAAAAGTAGTGATGTCCAAATGAAGCTTCGTGAAGCATTTTCTTTATTTTCTGAGCCCAATAGATGGCGCTCTCTGTTCAACAACAGGGTTGAAGGCCGATATATTTCCATTGCTTTCAACCCTTTGTTGAACAGAGAGCGCCATCTATTGGGCTCAGAAAATAAAGAAAATGCTTCACGAAGCTTCATTTGGACATCACTAAATAAAAGTTATCCCAGGACATGTTTTCACATACAGCAGGACTAGAACACCCTCATGATGTTCAAAGTCCCAACATCACCCAAGAGCAAGCGTTATAAAGCGTTGATGAATGGAAAATCACAGCTGCAGCATCATCATAGTTTATCATTCCTTAGTGAATTTAGCAGGAGCATTTTCTCCAACAATGAAGAAACAGTTTAATATGTGTTTTTATTTGTAATATGTTAAATACATTATGTTTTCTTTTCTAATCTGTGTGTGCTCTGTGTTTCATGTTGATGGTTTTCACTAGACAGCAACTATTTGCTCCAGTCACTAATGCATGTTCCTCAACACGACAAGGTTCAGTCTAAAGACAAAGCCATCCCCATATACTTCACCCGGGTCTGGTCCGTTGAGGTCCCCGGCCTTCACTGCCACCCATATGGCAGCGCACCTGACCCCAGTGGTTCCTCCCGCGGGTGGTGAGCCCACAGGATGGCTGAGGAGCGGTTGCCACATCGCTTCTTCGGGCTGTGCCCGGCCGGGCTCCGTGTCAAGCCCAGCCACCAAGCGCTCACTGACGGGCCCTCCCTCTGGGCCCAGAGCCTGGCTCCAGACGGGGGCTCCGGGCTTCCTCCGGGCTGGGTCACTCCCCTACCTCAGTTTTTCATGGGATCTTTTGAACCATTCTTAGTCTGTCCCCTCACCTGAGACCAATTTGCCATGGGAAACCCTACCAGGAGTACAAAGCTCCAGACAACACAGCCCTCAGGGTTATAGGGACACACAAACCTCTCCACCACGGTAAGGTGATGGTTCCAGGAGAAGATGAATGCAACTCCTTCACTTATAATAGGCTCATTGGAGATGAGCCAGGCTGGGTGGTTTTGTGTCCGACTTAATGAACACGAGGCAGCGATAGTCTCACAAGATCAAGGCAGCCGCAGGTGCTCTTAACCAACTGCAAGACCCGGGGCATGATGGGAAACGCCTGGCTCTCTAATGAAAACAATAGTGTGAGCAGTGTGGCTGATGGTTCACTTTATTTTCTGCATTTGAATATTATTGTTTGCTGTGATGTCATTAGTTGCTGTGGACTATTGTTTTGGACTTTTTATATTGTTTACCTCTCCCATGAACTGCATGAAAACGGACATCATTCCACTAATTGACACACCTGTTGAACCCGCTTCAATCAGCATCTGATTGCCAGTTGAGCAGATCCTCCCAATAAAAGGATGCTAGATCTCTTACCAGAGGACTCTCTGCTCGGATGAACGTGCTGCACGCTGTCGCGGGCTGGATCGCCTCCTCTATTCCCCCGGTGTTTCTACTGGCTGGATCTCCTGTGTCCCGGTGAAAGCAGGTGCAAAAGGAAAACCAGGAGCCAAGTGGAGACTGGAATGAACTGAGTATTTCCCCCCCTTGGTATAGAACATTGGACAATCGAAAAGACTTTTCCTTTTAAATAATTCTGTCCTTTTTAAGAAGCAATTATCTTGATGAGCTTGTTTTTAGAAAGGGTAATAAAACATATTTCTATAAGAATTCTTGTGTCGTTCTGCCTGTGTTGGTGTGGCTGGGAATCCCAAACCTAAAATTTTATTCAAATTAACAGACCTGGGGCCCGTTTCACAACGCAGGTTCAACAAACTCTGAATCTAACCCTGAACTCTGAGTTGACCAACTCTGAGATCGGCAACTCTGAGTTTTCGGTTTCAGAACAGCGGTTTTGAATTAGTTCAGTCAACTCTGAGTATGTAAACTCTGAGTTACGCGCGTGCCTGCCGACTCTACAAAGCCATCATCAATGGAGCTCCGATACTATTCACCATGGCAACCGGGAGAGCGTTATTAGATATTACTGAGTGTTTATGTAGAAAACAAGAGCATCCTGAGAAAGCGGAGCAACGTAACTGCAGCAAAGTAGCGATAGTTGGCGTGGCAGACAATTACTGCCCGATCTAATGTGTATAACTGAATGAAACAGTCTATTGATCTAAAGGTAATAAGTCTTTATTTTCAGGCTTGCAGAGCGACACTGTGGTGTAACGGTTAGCAACGCTGCCCACGGTGCCGGCGACAGGGGTTCAACTCTCGTAGTTCACAAAGTAGGGCAATGAATAATTTATTATTTACACAGAAAGAAAGTGGTGTCAGTTGAAAATTAAGCATAAGAATATTGTGCAAATATCTTGACTAAGGCATATGATTTTAATCATATTTCACATATTTAATAGTAAATATAAGCAGGTATTTCAACACAGTAATGTACTTAAACATTTCATAAATCTCCCGTTCGCTTACGAATCTAGTTGCGGATTATGTCCGTGATATGAAATGTTGAAAATGTCAGAGAATATTGTTTAGATAATATCTAATGTGATTGAAAGGAAAGGCAATCAAAATTCTCTCCCAACGCAAAGCTGCTAGAATCACTTTTATTTCCATATCGATTAGGTTGACGATGAAAGGACGGCACATTTTTTCAGAGTTGGTTCAGATTCTGGAAAAAGGCGGAGACATGTAGGGAGAAACTCACGGTATGTTGAAGCAAACCTGCTAGCAAGCAGGTTAGGTTCACGGAGTATGTTACCCGGGTAACTGACTCAGATTTATGCTGAACTGGCTTTGTGAAACCGAAAAACCAGAGTTTCCCTCATCTCAGGGTTAACTAACTCAAGGTTTTCACTAAACCTGCTTTGTGAAACGGACCCCAGGAGCTCTGTTACAATTGGCTCTCAGTTTTGTCAACAAACACCACGTTTAGTAGAAAATGCAGATATACTGTGATCCTAATATTTAAAGGCGCCATATGTAAGAATGTGGCCAAAAACGGTACGACACTCAAATTCAAAACACTGCGGCGAGTCGTATCCGCCTCCCCCTCCACCCCCTCCCCTCCAGACTCGAGGTTGCCAGAGCTGTTGGCGTATCCTCCGTCAGCAAGCTGGACGGCGGTCGGGGTAGAGACGCACACAATGATTAAGTGGATAAATAGTCTGTGTACATTGCGGCCATCCAACTTTCGTTTTGAAGTCAACAATCGCAAAACGGATAATGAGTCGTTTCCTGTTTTTCGCTTCAAAATAAAAGAACGAAAAACGGAAAAATGACTCGTATCCCGTTATTCGTTTTAAAAACGGAAAACGACTCGTTAACTGATATTAGTTATTGTGTTTATGAATGGGATTCGGGGATGAAATAACAGTGCCATTTTTCATTCCAGATTTTGTCGTAGGCTACGTCTTTTTTACCCGGAAGGCGCTGTTATGCCGCGAAATTACCTGAAAGCCTACTTTGAGACATTTAGGGGGGGCTCTGAAACACTGTTCATTAACGCTCTGACAGCGTCTGACGCTCGCGTTTTGAAGTAAACCTACTGTTTTAAACACGCACCAAAAGCGTTATGACGCGGACATAAAAGCGGAGCCTCCGCCTCAGCGCCGCCGCCACTCAGCTGTTGATCCTCGGTGACTGCCACGGTCTGCGCTCTGACCGACCGGGAGCCGCTCCGTGAGTCGGTGTCCAACTCACAACAACAGCTAACAACAGCGATTAATTAACAGTGTAGAGTTATGATTAGCGTAATGCGTAAGTATTTCCTGCTTCCTAGTGTTGCGCAGCCAGGTTTTCAACCTGCGCAAGGCTGGGAAAGAGCGCTCGGATGCCGCGGGGAGGCGGATGGGGGGCGGATGGGAGGGGGTGCGACCGCACCCCTAGTTCCGACGTCTGTGCTGCTAACGTTTGTTTCTATGATCGAAATGAATAACGTTGTTACTCGACAGTTCAAAGTATTCGAAATGTCCATCCCCGTCAAGCTGTGATGCTAACTTAGTTAGCCAAGCTCAACGTACCTGTCTAGGAGAAGAGTAGCCAATCCTGCATCCGATTTCAAATTCCTCTCAGCTTTCTACTGTCTCCACCGTTCAAATGCATCCCCTATATAGACCCTCGCTTTGCCTCGGTTTTTATCTTGGCGTTTTTGTGAATCATAACGAGCTCTTTTGGGTTTCGTTGCCTCCGCCATTGTAGCTCAGTCGAAACTGGCAACCCGTGGTTGCTCGGCAGCTGAGACTCTACTGACTGCAATGATTTGTAGACGCCGGTGGGTGGCGCCACGTGCCAAAACATGTTTTCAAAACATAAACAATGATTTGCGGTCCGCAAAATATTTTTTGAAATGCGAATATTTTGGCTGTACTGTTGTTATTGGTGAGTTCAGTATGTTATATGATCATTATTCCTGAGTCTCTATGACATATTAGGATGATTTTACAGCCAGTTGCTTTAGATTTCTTACATATGGGTACCTTTAACTCATGTTGTTCAATAAAAAGTCAATCTGTTAACAAACATATCTTGTGTGGTTGATAATAATAATCATAATAATAATCATCATCATGTAATATAGATTATTTGTATTGCTCTTACCAAAACGAGAAATTAGCCTACAGTGTGCTTTAAAGAGGCAGACATAATAAAACACCCGATATACATTTAATACAGTATAACTGTCAAACGTTACTTATGTGAACTACATTCTATGATACTACTACCTCAACAGCAGATCCACTACTATACTATAGTGTTTTTACATTATGTTCATAATTACATATATTTGGTGGCATTATTTTATACTTTGTGTTTTTATACTTGTTTGACTCTTTGTTTCTTCCTTTCCTGACTAGTTATTTATATTTAATGTCACATTTCAACAACATGTGATAATAGTTGTGAAACTGTGTTTATCCTCAATATATGAATAATTCATAACAACGACTCATATTTCAGAATGATAATTAATAATGAATCTGTAAACCATGGGCGTCAGAAAAAAAGAATGCCATAGCAGAGAAAGAAATATGGTTATACTTTGTAAAGTGGTTGGGTCCTGTCAGATTAATATTTGAAAATATAAAAAAACAAAATAAATTGATTCCACAACTAATTTGGAGGATTTATTTATGCTCGCTTGCAAATACCATTTGTGTTAAATGCATTCCTGTTGATGTTATCCAATCAATGAGTGAGGTGGAGAGGACAAGTGTAGTCGGAGTACAATCTCCAATAAACTACATTTCCCCTTTGTGGATTATTCCTGATGTATCACGTTAACATGGAGCTTCTATTTAGAGCTAATTTTCCCAAGTGAGAGAAATCAACATCCTGGTAATTAACTACAATACATGTTGAGGACCAGTCAGCTGTTATTAACCAGAACAGGGAACCTCATGACAAGAGACTGAAGAAACTGTTCTACTGAAATTAACTGATTCCCAACTGAAAGTGAAACTGCAAACAGCGCCGAGTGGACAGACAGACCAAAGTAATGATTTTAAAAAGTGACTGGGCCTTGTCTCACCCTCATACATTTGGTCTGACTAGAGATTGGAGAAGATTCACTCACCCACTCAACTCACCCGGATTGCTCTGATTTTTATTTTGTGGGTTATATTCGATTTAAAATAAAATAACATTTTGGATACGGGCCAGACAATCATCCCAGCACAGTAAACCTGGTCTTACTGAATGTCAGATTTTTAGTCAGGTCTCCCCCTAACTTGTAGCATTGCAGCACTTTATTACGTTTAGACAAGAAGTCAGCAGCTCCACTACAAGTCAAACGTCTGCGTCTCCGTTGTGTTAAAATAAATAAACCAAGTGAACATGTCACACTTTAATCCAGTCGATTACAAAACACTAGAAGAAGTGATGCTGCATCCAAAGTCCTCTACCTGTTGATTTGACAGTTTACCAATAAACTTTATGAAGCATGTTTATGATTGTATTACTTTGTATTGCATTTAGTCAACAGTTTCCTTTTATCTTCCCATGGACCTCGAAAACTGCAGATGAAGCCGATACACAGATTTATATTGCTTTATCATCTGATGACTATGACCCAATAGACTCACTCCTTAACTGCATTGAACAAATGAATGACTGGATGGGCCACAATTTCTATTAAAAAAAATAAATAAACAGAAATAATTGTTTTTTGTGCCAAAACAGCACAGACTTAAAGTCACAGCTCACCTTGAATCTCTCTAACTGGAAACTAAAGACCAAGTCAGAAGTCTTGGTGTAGCTGGATTCTGACTTCAACAAACACATCAAGAAAGTTCAAATAACTGTCTGCTATCACCTTAAAAATATCACAAGACTTAAATAAGTCATGTCCCAGCACGACCTTGAGAAGCTTCTTCATGCATTTATTTGTAGTAGACTCCACTACTGTAACGGTATCTTTACAGGTCTCCTGAAAAAAGCTGCTAGACCACTGCAGTTAATCCAGAATGCTGTTATCAGGGTTCTAAGTAGAACACATCATACCAGGACTGAAACCGCTGCATTGGCTTCCTGTGTCTCTTAGAATTGAGTTTAAAATGATTTTCTATGTTTATAAAGCACTTAACGGATCTCCTTCTGTGTTATACCGGGCGGACCCCTCAGGTCTTCAGGTGCTGGTCTGCTTCCTGTCCCCAGAGTCAGAACAAAGCCTGGAGAGGCAGCTTCTTAGTTTTCAGCTTCATGTCTGGAATAAACTTCCAGAAAAGCTGAGGTTTTCCTCCACATTACAATTTCTTTAATCTGCTCATTTATGTTCAGAACGTTTTTACTGTTATTCATCTGTTTGTAATTTCTTACTTTTTATATATTTTTAATGATCCCCCCCTTTTTTATCATGTGGACTTCTTGTCTGTATTTCTGTTGCTTTTTAATGTTTTACCTTTACTGAATGGTTTTATTGTTCTGTAAGGCATCTTGAATTGAAGGTGCTTTATACCATATATAAATTACCCGGATCTGTTGCCAAGATGATGAATGGACTCTGATCCCTGGTTACTTCCTGGTGTCTGAGATCTATTACACATCGTCCCGTCGTCTCTCCTCCGTGTGAACAGTTTGGTAAGTGACAGTTTCTGATATTTCAATCATAAGAATGTGACAATGTTCAGTCTTTACTGCAGTAAAAGTACTGAAGCTGTAAAATACAGCTTCCACTTGAATGCATCAGTAAGAATAATCTACTCATATCATGTATTATAGTACAACACTGCTCTGTGTACTTTTACTGTGGATACTTTAAGAACATTCAGCTAATAACAAAGCAAAACTTTCATATTTACTAGTATTTTTACTGTGAAAACTAGTTTCAAAACAGAACATACTACGGACTTACATGTAATAAACTGTAAGAGAAAAAAAATAAACTAAAAAAATAACTAACTATACAAATTCAACGTGTGATTCAAATTCAATTTTTAATGCAATAATTGAAGTTGAGTCATTCTAATCAACTATCAATTATTCAAACTCTGTTTCTATGATGCATATTTCGGTCCAAACAAAGTCCAGCACCAACTTGACATAATAAACTGAATAGCCAATCATCAGCTTTGATTTATGACCAATGAAGAAAATAGTTGCATGGTAGTCCTTGATTAGGTCCTCTGCTCATGGTACTCGTAGTCCACCTCTCTTCATGTTGATTGGGCGATCCTTTAGTTAAAAGTAGTGATGTCCAAATGAAGCTTCGTGAAGCATTTTCTTTATTTTCTGAGCCCAATAGATGGCACTCTCTGTTCAACAAAGGGTTGAAGGCCGATATATTTCCATTGCTTTCAACCCTTTGTTGAACAGAGAGCGCCATCTATTGGGCTCAGAAAATAAAGAAAATGCTTCACGAAGCTTCATTTGGACATCACTAGTTAAAAGACAAAGTTAAACATGGCTCCATGTCAACAACGGTGAAAAAGACAGTAGCTACCCACATTCAGAGTTCTGTGTGCAAAGAAAAAGTCTCTCTGGTTGTTATTAAATATGCTATACAACACATCTGACGTACTGTGCATTAAAATGTCATATCCACCACTAAAGAAAAAACAAATATCCACCACTACATTGATTAAACTACACTGTGCAATAAAACCTGGATCAAAATCTTCAGTCTGATTCGCGGTTCATACGACCGGTTATTACTTCGGTCTCAGTCGGCAAGTGAGTTGTGAGCGGCGGTTCATGTTATTACTTCGGTTCGCAGTAGCTCTATGTATCCAGTAGAGGCGCTAGTGGACCAGGAGACTAATGTTAAACACCACAGAACAAGACGGGCTTCCTGCTGCCAAGCCCGTAAGCATTTGGGACAGATGGCAAAAGGAAAATATATATTAGTGCTGTCAATTGATTAAAAAAAATTAACTAATTAATCGCACAATTTGCCGTAATTAATCGCAATTAATCGCTTTGTTTCTTCTTAAGAATAAAGTATGTTATAATGGCTTTAAATCTAAAATGATGGAATTTATGTAGAATCAACACAAAGGAAGTATTTAAATTCAAATACTTTTGTTAAATAGCAGCTTTTTTTAACTTTAAGCACAGATTCTCTCATGTGAACTACAGATTTCCAAAATAACCATCAAGGCCATCAAAATTAACTGTCAGCTTGAAAAAGGCATATTTCTTATATGCACTAACAGAACATATCAAATAGGTCCACAATAGAACATGTAGATATGGAAAAAAGGTCAAGGAAATATTCTGCTGTGAAGTCAGAATGATAAATCCTTTTCACTGCTCGGCGATCGCTCGCCACGATCCCCCCCTCCCCACTGACGCCGCAGCCTCAGCCAAAATCTTACGCTGAACTCCACTGAAAGCTAATGGCTAACGGCTTTGCGGCACACGTCGTCATAGGTCTTACGTCAGCCGCCACGGGAAATAAACAAAACACAACTCACAACTCAAAATGAACGCAAAGATTAACGCGTTAATTTTGACAACACTAATATATATATTGTCCATCCAAGCGGAAGACAATGGATGGATGGATGGATAATATATATATTTGAATAAGAACTGACTAATTTGCTGCTGACACCCGATTCCACCGGCTCAGTGGATTACCTCGGTTCAAAGAACCGACTCTTCGGTCAGACAGTCTCTAATCCCTTCTCAATGACCCGCTCTGGAGTGTGACTGTCCAATCGTTGAATTCATGTTGCCTCCAGACCAGATGTACAGCATTGCATCTCAGAAACTTTTCACAAGAAGGAGAAAACACGGAAAATAAACTCCTTTATGTCGTACCAGTACGACACACTTGGTAACTGCTGACATTTGCAATTAAATAAAGGGTTCCCGATATCTAAAAAGTGAATCTGATTTGTGGAAAACAGAGAATAATTTCAATAAGTCCAAAGGGCATTGCCTCCAGTGTTTTGGTTTTTCAAGATTTTGTAAATGTTTATTAACAATGCTAGTTGAAGTCAACATGGTCATTTAGAATGTATCTGGATAAAAAGGCCCTTAAAAAGAACGTTCTAACCATTAAACAACATTGTGTACTATGTCTATGTAGTATTTTATTTTTTCTATGTAGTATTTTGTTGTCAAACCTAACCTTGTTTTTGTTGTCTAAAGCCAGTGGCGTCAATTCAGCCAAAGCTAAGGTATGGCAAGGTTACTAGTCACATGACTTAACTACAGTATCAATCAATATACATGCCCAGCAAATAATCATAACAAAAGTGACAAGTCTGCTATGTAGCTTATCTGTGTGGTTAGGAAAATTTGAACTTTTTTAAATGCAGTCTCACTCCGCGGTGTCATAACTTTGTGTCCATAGTTATGACACCGCTAACATAACTATGGACACAAACACTTAACAACTATGCACGTTAATCAATCAATTCAGTAAAATGCACCGTTGCGCATCCAGCAGCAGGGTTATGTAATTGCAACAATATCAAGTGAACATACCAAGTCAACTTAAAACTGTTAAAGTCCAAATGCAAAGAGGAGAGGGAGGGAGAAGAGGGTGCTGAGTGGCTAACAGCCTCGTTAACAGCCTGAATCCCACCTTCACTACCTGGTCCTCCTCCCTCTGCTGCTGGGGCAACATTGGACCCATCACCTGCCTTTTTTTTATTTTTTTATAAAAAAGATTCTAAAGTTATCTGCTTCCTTTTCATTTTAGTTAATTAGCTTAGCAAAACAAAAACGCGATAACAATAATGACCCAGCTCTGACCTCCGTCATCTCGTTAGGGGGGGCTGGGAGATCCCATTTCAAGATATGGAGGGGGGATACAAGTGTTGGGAAAGATAATATCTAGAGAAATCGATTGTGTTGTTCTGATTTTCACTTGTAGTTAATTTATATGTATTAAATAATAGATTAATCAATACAAATTGACACAGAGTAATTCCATAAATGTATTGAAAAAAAAGAATATTTACATTTTCCCCTGGAGCCAAGGTGTGGCAGCTGCCATACCTTGCCATACCCAATTGACGCCCCTGTCTAAAGCTAACGATGGTTTTGTTTTCTAAAGCTAACGTTGGTTTTGTTTTCTAAAGCTAACGATGGTTTTGTTGTTTAAACCTATCGTTGGTTTTGTCGTCTAAAGCTAATGTTGGTTTTGTTTTCTAAAGCTAACGTTGGTTTTGTTGTCTAAAGCTAACGTTGGTTTTGTTGTCTAAATATAACTTTGGTTTTGTCGTCTAAAGCTAACATTGGTTTTGTCGTCTAAAGCTAACGATGTAATGTTGTCCTGTGTCCTGAAAGCCTTTGAGATTCTGCTCCTGTCGTCTGGACGCTGTACAACTCAAACGGGACCAAAACATTATTGGTCTCACCGTTAACTACCGTTCATAGTTTTCAAGAAATAAGGTCCCCTTGGAAACACAGGAAGGGGCGGGACTTTGCCTCTCTGTTATCAGTGTTGCCGTAGTGACAGTGTGTGTCTCTGCCAGCAGGTGGAGACTCTGCTATGAATCAGTGTGAGGACCGAGAGGACGGAGTCCTTCCCTCTAAAACCACTCAGGATGGGGGACATGACAGCCAGACCAAAGCTCAGAGGTGAGACGAGGATCTCGAAGTGTCCAGGACTCGGATCACTCCACCATCATGATTCTCACTCAAAAACATAAATATACATGATATTAACTATATCACTTTATTGAGTTTAAAATTGAACCTTTTTATTAATTGACTGTCCTGAGGTGAAGAATCAGGTCTTGTTCCAGACCTGGACAGCAGTTAAGTTTGATGATGATAAGTGAAATAAAAAGACATTCGGATTAAATATTAACCTGACATACGCCTGGACCAACACTGTAACCTGCTGACACTTCAGCTGATCAGCTTCAAATATTGAATGAAAGGAATGAAAGTTTAACTGGGAAATTCAGATTCTCTGTTGAACCACAGAAACACAGCGTCCATCAACATTAAGTCAAGTCTGCTGAATGAATAATGTGATGGTCTGAACTGCCAAAAATATTGTGTTAATAACATTTGTTGATAATTTCTTGTTGTGGCTTATATTGTGATGAATGAAGCTTAACTAGTGAGAATCTTGGAAAAAGTATTTCCTTAAATTGTATGTATTGTATCAGGATGCAGCAACAGAGACCAGACTCCCTTGGACCTGGACCTGGACCTAGCTGTGTATCCATAAAGAGTGTCCACTCTATGGGTCACCCTATTCTTTTTAAAGCTGAACAAGCTGCTGATGGAAGGTAAGAAATGAAACTGAACTCTCCTTACAGGATGAACCAGGTCTAGACTAGCCCCTTAAACAATAATGCCGAGTCCACCAGCCCTGAATCCTGCAAACTGTTAGGTCTTCTGAGCCACGATGATATGGGAGAGTGTCATGTTTCACTGGAGCTCGAACAGAAAGGACCAATTAAATCTTTTTAACTGAGATAAAACTAAAAAATAGAGACAGTGAGGAGAAAACCTCCCTTTGAAAGAAAGACGAGAAAAGTTAAGAGTCAGAGAGAAGCTAACTTGGCTAATGACAAATAATAGTAGAGGCTAAAATAAGATAAGCTAAGAACAAAAAGACTCCAAACCAAAAGACATCAAACTCAAGCACCATGTTCGTCTCAGTCAAGGGAGGTTGTAGAGTATTAAAGCTGTATTCTACGATTTGAACCCCCCCCCCCCCCCCCCCTCTGTGCTCCTCCGAGCTCTATCGTTCTCCCCTCACAGCCTCCCACCTCCCTCTTATTTTACGAAAATAGTTCAGTGAAAGGTGTTTCTAAAAAAATTTTAGGCGAGAAATAAGCTATGCAGTTGCTGAATCTGTCTTTATTTTAGATCGACAACGCTCCGTTTGAAAGATTATCGAGCAGCGCCGTCTCTGGAAACTCGCCGCTCCGCGATGGCATTACATGGCTTCTAACATAATAATAATAATAATAATACATTTTATTTGTATAGCGCTTTTCAAGGGATCTCAAAGACACTTTACATATACAGGTAAAAATTAATACATTTAAACAAGTACTATTAAACACAGGGAGGCTACAAGTGAGTGCATTAAAACAAGCAGGTTATTCTTAAGTAGATAAGTTAAAAAGATGTGCTGTGAAGTTATAAAACGGTTAAAAACAAGTAATATAAAGTTATAAAACGGTTAAAAACAAGTAATATAAAGTTATAAAACGGTTGAAGAGCAGGCACATTTAAGAACAAGTTAGTGATGCAGTACAGATGAGGTAGTGGATTATTGGGGGTTGAAGGCGATTCTGAAGAGGTGGGTTTTGATGAGTGATTTGAAGGTGGTCTGGTCCGTGCAGGCTCGGATGTGTGGGGGTAGTGAGTTCCAGAGGGAGGGGGCAGCAAGTGAGAAGGCTCTGTCGCCCCAGGTACGGTGTTTGGTCCTGACAGGTGGGGAGAGGAGGTTTGTGTCGGAGGAGCGAAGGTTACGGGGGGGATAGTGGTGGTGGAGCAGGTCGGTGAGGTAGGAAGGGGCCTGGTTGTGGAGGGCTTTGTGGGTGAGGAGGAGTACTTTGTATTCAATGCGTTGGGGAACAGGGAGCCAGTGGAGATTTTGCAGAACAGGGGTGATGTGGTCACGGGAGCGGGTGTGGGTGAGGAGGCGGGCAGCAGAGTTTTGTATGTATTGCAGTTTGTCGAGGATTTTGGCAGCTGAACCGTAGAGGATGCTATTGCAGTAGTCTATTCTGGATGTGATGAATGCATGAATCAAAGTTTCGGCAGCAGAGAAGGTGAGTGATGGGCGGAGACGGGCAATGTTCTTGAGGTGAAAAAAGGCAGTCCTGGTGGTGTGATTGATGTGTTGTTGAAATGTGAGGTTGCTGTCGAAAATGACTCCAAGGTTGCGCATGTGTAGGGACGGGGACAGAGTGGAGTTGTCGACGGAGAGAGTGAAGTTGTGGGTGTTTTTGATGAGGGATTTGGGGCCGATGATCATCATGTCTGTTTTGTCACAGTTGAGTTGAAGGAAGTTGTTTTGCATCCAGGTTTTTAATTCAGTGAGGCAGGTGGTCAGAGTGGAGCAGGTGGCTGTGGTGATGGATTTGGTGGAGATGTAGATCTGGACGTCGTCAGCGTAGCAGTGGAAGTGGAGACCATGTTTTCGAATAATGTTGCCAAGGGGGAGGATGTAGAGGATGAAGAGAAGAGGACCAAGCACCGAACCTTGGGGGACGCCTTGGGACAGGGGAACAGTGGAGGAAGTGCAGTTATTAATGCTGATGAATTGCTGTCTGTTGGTGAGGTAGGAGCGGAGCCAGGAGAGTGCAGTGCCAGTGATGTTGTAGTAGTTTTCCAGACGGGACAGGAGAATGGAGTGGTTGATGGTGTCGAAGGCTGCAGTGAGGTCAAGCATGATGAGGATGGTGAGGCGGCCGGAGTCAGAGGAGAGGAGGAGGTCGTTGGTGACTTTTAGGAGGGCTGTTTCGGTGCTGTGTTGTGGGCGGAATCCAGATTGAAATGGTTCATACAGGTGATTAGAGGAGAGGTGGGTTTTGAGTTGAGCAGCGACGACACGTTCCAGGATTTTTGACAGAAAGGGAAGATTGGAGATGGGCCGGAAGTTGGACATGATGTCGGGGCTGAGACCTGGTTTCTTGAGGATGGGAGTGACAGCAGCAAGTTTGAGTGGAGTGGGGACAGAACCAGAGATGAGGGAGGAATTTATGATTTTGACGAGGAGTGGGGTGACGGATGGAAGACAGGTTTTGATGAGAGCTGATGGGATGGGATCTAGGGTGCAGGTGGAGGTTTTCATGCCATTGGTGAGTTGAGGTAGGTCCATGGGAGACAGCAGGGAGAACTGTGACAGGCACTGAGAGAGTGAAGGGGTGGGATCCAGTGGTGGGGTTGATGGAGCCGGGGAGGTGGTCAGGTTGCTGTAGATGTTGTTGATTTTATTTTGGAAAAATGACAGAAAGGAGTTACATGTTTCCACTGTGAAAGCTGTAGAGATGTTATCGGGGGGGTTGAGAAGTTTGTTGATTGTGGAAAAAAGAGTCTTGGGGTTGTTGGAGCCAGAGTGTATGAGGTGTGAGTGGTAAGTGGACCGGGCTGTGTTGAGAGCAGTTTTGTATATATGGAGAAAGTCTGTGTAAGCGTGGAGGTGAACTGTTAGGCCGGTTTTATTGTAGAGTCTTTTCAGTTGTCGTTTGCGGGATTTCATTTGATGGAGTTCAGGGGTGTACCAGGGAGCTGAGTGGGTGAAGGTGACTGTTTTGGTTTTAGTGGGAGCCAGTAGATTGAGACAGGAGGAAAGAGTGTTGTTGTAGTAGTCCACAAGGTCGTTGGGATCATCAGACAGGGGGGGAGGAGAGATGGATAATGCACCGGTGAGAGAGGCTGAGAGGGCTGAGGGGTTGATGGACTTGATATTTCTGAATGAGATTTTGCGTTTATCTTTTGGGATAGGGATGGGGATGTTGAGGTCGATGATGATGGCGAGATGGTCAGAGATGTGGAGGTTGATGCTGGAGAGATGGTTTAGTGTGAGTCCAGTGGAGCAGACCAGATCGAGGATGTGACCATGGGAGTGGGTGGGGAAGTTGATATGCTGTGCGAAGTTGAAGCAGTGTAACAGTTCCAGGAATTCAGTGGCAGGTTTGCAGTTGGCGTCGTTGATGTGAAGATTAAAATCTCCGAGGAGGAGGACAGAGGGTGAGATGGCGCAGAGCTGGGTGAGAAAAACCGTGAAGTCTGAGAGAAAGGTGGGATTTGGTTTGGGAGGGCGGTAAATGATGGCAATGACAAGTGGAGTAGGACCAGGGAGTTTGAGGGCAAGATGTTCAAAGGATGGGGCGGCTGGGGTGGAGATGGTGGTGATTTTGATGTCTTTTCTGTGGATGGCAGCAATACCGCCACCCCGTCCTTCAAGGCGGGGTTTGTCCGTGTATGTGAATCCTGTGGGTGTGATCTGGTTAAGTGAAAAATAGTCCAGGGGTTTTTGCCAGGTTTCAGTGATGCAGAAGAAGTCCAGTTTATTGTCAGTGATGAATTCATTCAGAATGAGAGTTTTATTGCTGAGTGAACGTGTGTTGAGCAGAGCCATTTTCAGGTGTCGTTGTTTTTGGGTTGGTTGGGAGGACTGAGGGAGAGGACGGAGGTTGGAGAGATTCACGTGTGGTTTGTTGTGATAACGTTGTGAGGGAATACTGATGGAGGCTCTGTGGGTGATTATGGTTTGTATGGGTTGGATTTCTGGAGAGAGGGTTAGTGACGGGTGTGGCCTGCAGGGGGAGCCAGCGGGGGGAATAGTGCTGGGGGTTGGTGGAGCTGTCGGCGGATGTTCCGGGGAGGGGGCGTGTTGGGTAGACAGTCATGCAGGTGTGTGTGATTGGACCTGAACGGAGTGCTGTATGTTAGCAGTTAGCAGGTGACTGCCTAGCAAGTTGGGGCGAATACCATCCGGTTGGAAGAGGGAAGGACGGTCCCAGAACAGATTAAAATTGTCAATAAAACCAAAGTTGAAAGCTGTGGAGGTGAGCTGGAGCCAGGTGTGAAGACTGAGGATTCTGCTAAAATGTCCTATCCCCTTTCCCAGTGAAGGGATTGGACCGGAGATAAAAACAGACAATCCACAGGAACTTAAAAAATTAAAAAGAACGTTAAAATCCATTTTGGTCAGTTCTGACTGCTGGCGGGCTGTTTCGCACGTCCCGACGTGGACTATAATTCGCCGAACAGAGGACGGAAGTGAGTGTAGCAGACCCGGGAGTGTCCAACTATTACTGTAGTTGGAGAGAAGAGTGGTGTGGGGGATGACAGCCGTTGGTTTTCACGGCCGGAGAGAGCGCGGCCAGAGTCCGCACCGCGGGGCCGGACGGCCGAGCGAGGACGCCGTGACACGCCGTCGGCCCCGGGTTTGGGAGAGGAGCTCAGTGGTTCAGGGCGAGGAAGACCTCCGGAGCGTCTGAGTACGGCCTCATGAAGGATCCTGCGGCGGGAGGCGGTGGTAGTCCGGGATGGAGAGCGCTCAGCTGGTCCCACAGTGGAGCAGCGGGTCCCCCCGCCACTGCTAGCCACCGGTGCCTGGTGAGCAACGGTGACTGCAGGCGTCGATCTCGGAGATGGATCCGGATCGGGGCGAGCTGGAACCGGGGGATCGGCAGCTGGTGGAGCGGGAGTGTCGGCCGACGGAGCCGCGTGGTGGTTCGACAGGCGAGGCGGCGAGGCAGTCCCGTCTGAGTTCTTCCTTCGTCCTCGGACCACCACTTCCGACCACGAGGAAGAGCGGTTTGGAGTTGAGCAGGAAGACGGCCGAGGGCAGGTGGACGGGTCCCAAACAGCGGTGTTGTGGATGGCTGCGCTCAGGGAGGCAAGTTGCTGGGCCTGATCAGCGGCTAGATCCATGAAACTGGACAACATTGTCTCTTTGCTGCGCAGTTCATCGGAGAGCCTTTTGATGTGATTCTTCAGGTCGGTGATTTTTTTATTTGCTGTTGTGAGATCATCTCCTTGACTGGGCATAGTTTGTGGGGCCTGGGCCGGGTGGCGGCTGGCTGCCGGTAGGGCCTGGAGGTGGCTCGCTTCCGGTAGGGCCTGGTGGTGGCTGGCTGCCGGTAGAGCCGGGGCCAGGTGGAGGCTGGCTGCCGGTGGGGCCAGGTGGAGGCTGGCTGCCGGTTTGGGCCTGGGCCGGGTGGAGGCTGGCTGCCGGTGGTGCCGCTAAACTCCGTGCTAGCTGTGGTGCGGAGCTAGCTGTGGTGCGGAGCTAGCTGTGGTGCATAGACAATGAATGGGAACATTCCCTCCGCTATGAACTCAGGCAGGCCGTTTAGTTTCCCGGTGTGTCCAGGACTTCCACAACATGTACAAAGCAGTAATAGTGTTTATTACGGCCACGAATGATGAAACATCGTGCCGGTTGGATTTCTCTCTCACCCCGACCGCAGTACGTCCCCGATCCCAAACTGCTCGGCGATCACTCGCCACAATACCCTCCTCCTCCCCGCCCCACTGACGCCGCATGTCTACTATTGGCTAAAGTTTGGCTCAAGTCAAAAATCGTAGACTCCATCTTTAACACATTGAGCAGGACTAGAATACGCTCAAAATTTCAAAAGTCCCAACATCACCCAGGGGCAAGCGTTACAGCGACAGTGGCGAGAAAAAACTGCCTTAATAGGCTTTTAGGCAGAAATCTTGTGCAGCCCAGGCCCTTGGGTTCCGACTGCATTTGGTGTTGGTAGTATAGTAGTAGTAGCATTAACAGTAGTGGTGGCATTAACAGAAGCAATAGTATCAACAGTAGTAGTCCATGGCAGCAGGCACAGCCACGCCGAGATGGATCCATCCCAACCACGTCGCCGTAGACCAAAAAGCAGGAGTAGTTGAGCAGTCACACAGCGGGCAGGTGGAGCTACAATGTGGTGTTTCCAGCGTCAGGCAAGTTAGCAGTCTGCATCGGTCAGGACCTCAGTGGACTCTGCTGGACCAGAAAGCATAGCCAGACTCCTGGGAGTAATCAAGTTAATAACAGTAGAGATGCCGATTTTAGTTAATTACTTTAATTAAAAATACTGGCGGTAAGTGTCAAACAAGACCACAGTATCGGTGCAGTCCGGATCAGGTTCCACCACGGTCCAGGGAGACCTGCTAGGCGAGAAAGCACAGGGACTCCAGGGGAACATACACACAGAGAGAGAGAGAGAGCCAGCCCTAACTATAAGCGGTGTCAAAGAGAAAGGTTTTAAGCCTACTCTTAAATGTGGGAACAGCGTCTGCCTCCCGAACCAGAACCGAAAGACGGTTCCACAGAAGAGGAGCTTGATGGCTGAAAGCTCTGGCCCCTGTTCTAATTTTGGAGACTTTAGGAACTACAAGTAACCCTTTATTCTGAGAGCGTAGTGCTCTAGGAGGACAGTAGGGTTTAATGAGCTCTTTAAGATATGATGGTGCCTGACCATTAAGAGCCTTGTAAGTGAGGAGAAGGATTTTAAATTCTATTCTGGATTTTACTGGGAGCCAGTGCAGAGAAGCTCATACAGGAGAAATGTGATCCCTTCTTCTGGTTTTAGTCAGAACACAAGCTGCAGCATTCTGGACCAGCTGGAGAGATTTAAGAACAGCCTGATAATAAAGAATTACAATAGTCCAGCCTTGAGGTCACAAATTTGAGGTCACAAATGCATGGACAAGTTTTTCTGCATCTTTTTGAGACAGCATTGGCCTAATTTTAGTAATGTTACGCAGGTGAAAGTAGGCTGTCCTTGTAGTTTGTTTAATATGCGAGTCAAAGGACAGGTCCTGATCAAAGATAACTCCAAGGTTTCTTACAGTAGCATTTGAGGCGATGGCAATCCCATCAATAGTCGCTATATCTTTAGACAGCGAGCTTCGGGGGAGTTTAGGCCCAAGTACAATAACTTCCGTTTTATCGGAGTTTAACATCAGGAAATTGCAGGTCATCCAGGATTTAATGTCATCAACACATGCCTGGAGTTTAACTAGCTGATTGGTTTCTTCAGGCTTGATCGATAGATATAACTGAGTATCATCAGCATAACAATGGAAGTTTATAGAGTGTCCTCTGATAATGTTGCCTAAAGGAAGCATATATAAATTGAAAAGAATTGGTCCGAGCACAGAACCTTGAGGAACACCGTATTTAACTTCAGTGTGCCTGGAGGATTTTTCATTGACATGCACAAACTGAGATCGATTGGATAAATAGGACTTAATGCTTAATGCGGTTCCTTTGATGCCAATTAATTTTTCCAGTCTACATATTAGAATCTCATGGTTAATGGTGTCAAACGCAGCACTAAGATCTAGCAGAACAAGTACAGAAACCAGTCCTTTGTCAGAAGCAATAAGAAGGTAATTTGTAATTTTCACCAGAGCTGTCTCTGTGCTATGATGTACTCTAAATCCTGACTGGAAGTCCTCAAGTAGACTGTTATTGTTGAGAAAGTCACACAGCTGATTGGCGACTACTTTCTCAAGGATCTTAGAGAGGAAAGGAAGATTTGATATTGGTCTGTAGTTTGCTAAAATCCTTGGACCAAATAAATTTGGTCGTCGGGGACAGACACCGTTCTTATGTGGTTTTGGGTGGGTGACTGCTCTAATGGAGGCGCAGAGAAGTGTGTAAGACTGCAATGAATCAACACTGGTTTGTCATGTTTTAGGACTACCAATGAGATCAGCGATGTTTCTAGATAGGAGAGCGGCTCAATTCATCTCGATGCCATCTCTCCTGATCAGACCAGGTTTTCCCCAGAAAGGCTGCCAATTATTAACAAAGCCCACATCGTTATCTGGACACCACCTCGACAACCAGCGGTGGAAAGATGACATGCGGCTATACATGTCATCACTAGTAAAGTTTGGCAGGGGACCAGAGAAAACTACAGAGTCCGACATCGTTTTTGCATATTCACACACCGAGCCAACATTAATTTTGGGGGCGACTCCTCTCTGGTTGTATAGAAGTCTGTAAGAAAATGGCCCTACTTCTTTCTCGATGTATTATCTCAGTAAACATTTTTTATGGTCTCAATCTCTAGTTTCAAGTCTTTTTCAATCCAGCATGATGTTCATTTAGTACATTATGGTCCATTTAGAGTCCACCAGACCAGAAAGCAGGGGATCAGGGTACCCGCCGGGTCTTAAAAACTTGAAAAAGTCTTAAATTTGATAACCGTAAATTAAGGCCTTGAAAAGGTCTTAAGTTTTGTTTACAAGTCTTAAATTTCATTCTCAAAGGTCTTAATTTTTCCCTTTCTTATCTGCATGATAGTACAGCTCAACAACATAACTGTATACTAAGTAAAACACTAACAAAAAACAAAACATGGAACGTTGCGTTGTAAAATATTTTTTTTTTCTCTCCGACTATCGATCTCCGACATGAGGTGGCATTAATGCACTGTTTCAACCAGGTGGTCGGAAAATCCTGATTTCCAAGTTTACTAGAATGCCACATTGCGCTAGAGCGTGCACAGTTAGCCGCTGACCCACCGATGTCGTCGCTCGCGCAGCACCTTTGGTAGGAGCTGTGTAGCTGCTAAGCATGCTAAATGTTTAGCACTCTTCATGTGCGACTCCAAGGCCAAATGACCCATTGTACCGAGCTTGAATTTTTTTCGGCAAAGACGTCACTGAGCCTCCCACTCATTCCCCGGTACAGCCTGAACCCAGTCATATTTTGAGTCACTGAGCCACAGTGGATTAAATCTGCACTTGCCCATAACGTAAAATGAAAATATAAGCGAGCTCTTCAAAGTGATGTTCCCCGACTCGGAGATTGCGGCTACTTTCACATGTGGGAGCAACAAGACTGCCTATATTACCAAGTTTGGTCTGGCCCCTTTCATCACCAAACAACTGACCGACCAGGTCAATAAGGCGTCTGGATTTGTGGTCATGCTTGACGAAAGTCTAAACAAAAGCACAAAAACTAAACAGCTGGACATTCATCTGCGCTACTGGGTTGGTGACCGGGTCCGCTCAAGATATTTTGGCTCTGAGTTCATGGGCCATGCTACGGCGCTGGACCTACTAAAACATTTTAAAGTAAGTATCCATTGCTTTTTTTCTTATTTTTCCCCCCACAAATGTATCCTTAAACTGAAATATAGATGTTGTTTGAACTTAAATCAGAATAATAGAGTTAATTTGCAAAAGCAGATAAACACCTGGTGTATACTAATTTAAAAATGTTGTAAAAACTAGTTATCTTATCTCTTTTGCAAATGAACTCTCTTCATATATCTTTGCCACATAGTTACATAGGCTCTGAACAAGAGGTTAGAGTTAGGGCCATAGGAAAATGCATGTAGAGTAAACAGAAAAAAACTATAATGACAGCAGTGACGGTAATATTCTCCCTCACCACTCTCTGGGACAGAACCCTTTAACCTGGAGGCTTGAATCTCCACCACACTAGAATTTACAGATTACATAGTGCTATGATGTTATGACAGTGCCTATGATAGAATACAACTGTGTTTTAAAATTAGTTTTTGATTTCTTGTAGGAATGTTTACGTGACCTTGATTTGAGGATGATGGTGTCTCTGTCCATGGACGGACCCAACGTCAATTGGCGTTTTTTTGAGATGCTGCAAAAGGAGCATGCTGAATATTTTGGGGGAAATGTATACATTTGGCGTGCACACACTTTATTCTTTATTAAAAGAAGTAATTGTTATTTGTCCCTGTGTTATTCTGTTATTCTGACAGATTTCTTTTGCATTATTTCATAAATGTATCATGCCAGAATAGGTGCGAGGTTGGTCTTAAATTTCATCGGACGTGGTCTTAAAAAGGTCTTAAAAAGTCTTAAATTTGAGTGGAAAAATCCTGTGGGGACCCTGGCCGGATGCTTTAGGGGGCGGGGCTACCTCGTGATTGACAGGTCACTACAACTCTACCAATTCATTTATTTACTTATTTATTTATTATTATTTGTCAATTTCTTCCATGTACCGCACAAAAGAAACCGAAACAACGTTTCTCCTCGTTCCACGATGAGATAAAGTGCACAGGCACAACAGAAAAAACAAGACACTGGGGTAAACAGTAAACAATAAAGTGCACAACATATTACTCAGAAGTTAGCTACTAAGATGACTCACTTAGCTGTAAAGTTGACCTTGAATTATGAAGCTTCACACCAGAATCCAGATGGATCCAGATCCAGTAAGGTTGCTGCTCGGGGTGCCACTCTGTTGCTAGTGTTCATCAGATCGCTCCAAGAATCCAAGATGGCAAAATGCCAAACCTGAGACTTCAAAACTGTAGTCCACAAACACAATGGGTGACGTCACCATGACGACGTCCACTTCTGATCTGTCTGTGGTTTAGTGACTCTTTAAACGTGGTTTTCTCCACAGAGTTCAGCAGATCTCAGAGGTTCCATTGACCCATCAGCATCAAACAGACCTGGACTCCATATTTATGGTGAGTACATGTACAAGCTCACCTTTCACTATTAACCACATCAACTACAGATTCAATGCTGAACAGGTTCTAGTGGTCTCCATGCTGCTCAGACCCACACATGAATCCCATGTTGGGTTCTTTAGAGTTCATGTTCAGTTTATCCTTCTGTTCCAGCTGCTGGAGGAGAACATCGGCACTTTTGTGAAGAACGAGCTGAAGAAGATCCAGAAGATTCTGAGTCCAGATTACCCAGAATGCTTGGAGAGTGAGGACGAGGAGTTGTTGGACGGTGAGGATGAAGACCAGAGGAGGAGCAGAGAGGCGTTTCAGAAGATCACAGTGCACTTCCTGAGGAGAATGAAGCAGGAGGACCTGGCTGACTGTCTGCAGATCAGTAAGAGGATTTTAACAGATTTAACATGGTGGAAAGAAGAGAATGATTCAACATGAAGAACTTCATATTTCTCCTAATAGGCTGCAAACAACTTCAATGTTTAGGTTCTCTGGTTGTCTACAGACCCGATTACAGCTGACATCATCATAAATATGTGTACGCATGTTGTCAACCTTTATGTTGTTTTGCTTCAACCATCCAGACGAGTTAGAAGCTTTAAACAGTGAATTTAAACTGTTAGTAGCATCTAAATGTCTGCTTGTTACGTGTTCGGTTGTCAGAATCGATATTCCAACAGACTCAAGTTCTACAGAGTTCAGACAGGATCACGACCGTTTCAGAGGAACAGGTGTTTCACTTCATCCAGTGACCGTGTTAACTGGTGACTTTCAGCTCGTATAACTAAATTGTTGGTAGATGATAAACAAAGGTGTATTTAAAATGGGCTTCTACGAGGACACCTCCATGTTCTGTTGGTGTTTTCAATGGTGACGTCTCAGGGTGGAGGATTATATATTATATTTTCACTTTATCAGTTTAACCTGATTTTGTGTCCAATAGTTTTGATTTAATCATGAAAGAAGCTCATGAAGACACTACTACTGAGGACTATAGGAATACATGGCTCTAACACATGGCTTGTTCATAGACTGTAAAAGGGTCTGTAGGATCCACTAACTGGGTTCCTTTGTTGTTTATCCAGGAACCGCTGGTCCAGTGTACCAACATAAACTCAAGTCTTACCTCAAGAAGAAGTTCCAGTGTTTGTTTGAGGGCATCACTAAAGCAGGAAACCCAACCCTCCTGAATCAGGTCTACACGGAGCTCCACGTCACAGAGGGAGGGACTGCAGAGGTCAATGACCAGCATGAGGTCAGACAGATTGAAATGGCATCCAGGAAACCAGACAGACCAGAAACAACCATCAGACAAGAAGACATCTTTAAAGGCTCACCTGGAAGGGATGAACCAATCAGAACAGTGATGACAAAGGGAGTGGCTGGCATCGGGAAAACAGTGTTAACACAGAAGTTCACTCTGGACTGGGCTGAAGACAAAGCCAACCAGGACATACAGTTCACGTTTCCATTCACTTTCAGAGAGCTGAACCTGCTGAAAGAGAAGAAGTTCAGCTTGGTGGAACTCGTTCATCACTTCTTCACCGAAACCAAAGAAGCAGGAATCTGCAGGTTTGAAGAGTTCCAGGTTGCGTTCATCTTTGATGGTCTGGACGAGTGTCGACTTCCTCTGGACTTCTACAACAACGAGATCCTGACTGATGTTACAGAGTCCACCTCAGTGGATGTGTTGCTGACAAACCTCATCAGGGGGAAACTGCTTCCCTCTGCTCGCCTCTGGATAACCACAAGACCTGCAGCAGCCAATCAGATCCCTCCTAGGTGTGTTGACATGGTGACAGAGGTCAGAGGGTTCACTGACCCACAGAAGGAGGACTACTTCAGGAAAAGGTTCAGAGATAAGAAGCAGGCTAACAGGATAATCGCCCACATCAAGACCTCACGAAGCCTCCACATCATGTGCCACATCCCGGTCTTCTGCTGGATCACTGCTACAGTTCTGGAGGACGTGTTGAAGACCAGGGAGGGAGGGGAGCTGCCCAAGACCCTGACCGACATGTACATCCACTTCCTGGTGGTTCAGTCCAAACTGAAGAACGTCAAGTATGATGGAGGAGCTGAGACGGATCCACACTGGAGTCCACAGAGCAGAGAGATGATTAAGTCTCTAGGGAAACTGGCTTTTGAGCAGCTGCAGAAAGGAAACCTGATCTTCTATGAACCAGACCTGAAAGAGTGTGGCATCGATATCAAAGCAGCTTCAGTGTACTCAGGAGTGTTCACACAGGTCTTCAGAGAGGAGAGAGGACTGTACCAGGACCAGGTGTTCTGCTTCGTCCATCTGAGTGTTCAGGAGTTTCTGGCTGCTCTTCATGTCCATCTGACCTTCGTCAACTCTGGTGTCAATCTGATGGCAGAAGAACAAACAACTTCCTGGTGGTCTGAAGTCTATGGAGACATAAATAAACTAACACATCTGCACCAGAGAGCTGTGGACAAGGCTTTACAGAGTCCAAACGGACACCTGGACCTGTTCCTCCGTTTCCTTCTGGGTCTGTCACTAGAGACCAATCAGAAACACCTACGAGGTCTGCTGACACAGACAGGAAGTAGCTCACAGACCAATCAGGAAACGGTCCAGTACATGAAGGAGAAGGTTGGTGAGGATCTGTCTCCAGAGAGAAGCATCAATCTGTTCCACTGTCTGAATGAACTGAATGATCGCTCTCTGGTTGAGGAGATCCAACAGTACCTGACTTTAAGACATCTCTCCTTCGATGAAATGTCTCCTGGTCAGTGGTCAGCTCTGGTCTTCATCTTACTGTCATCAGAAAAACATCTGGACGTGTTTGACCTGAAGGAATACTTTGCTTCAGAGGAGGCTCTTCTGAGGCTGCTGCCGGTCGTCCAAGCCTCCAGCAAAGCTCTGTAAATATATTTTTTCATTCAGAAAACAACAAACCATCTTGGAATTACAAGGTTCTATCTGCATTCTGAACGATTTCATTGGTTTTCCCAACTGCAAAAGGTAAAGAAGTAAAAAGTAGTTCCAAATAGTTACTTAAGAGTAAAGGTAAGAAAGTATTTAGTGAAAAAACTCCTCGAGTACTGAGTAACTTTACTGAGTAAATTCTGATTATTGTGGCCCCACACCTGGTGATCTGAGAGACTACCAGGAGGCATAGACGTTGGAAGTGGGGCGGGGGGGCGGCTACCCCTCCCGCCCCCCCTTTACATAAAAATCGATGCTTTCTCTAACATGAAGCGTTTGTCACCGCACCTTAGCTGAAAGAAAAGAAAAAACAGCGTTCACCGCTTCATCCAGCGTCGCACACACACAAACACACACACACAAACACACACACACAGTGATCGATTGTCATGTCGAAGACATTTATTCTAACTTTTCTCTGAGTTTTGTCAACATAAGAATGACTCGACCCACAAGAATCCGTGTGATGAGCAGCTACGGGGGGGTTTAAAAAGTGGGCGGTATATTGTGACTCCTCCATAAATGATTGCACATACACTTGCATATTTATCCACATTTGTCTCTGAATGACAAGGATTTAGAATTAGAACGACTGGAATGTTTCTTCAGTAAATGTCTTTGATTCATCAACCACATGATTAGACACCGTTTGACGGGAAAAAATGCTCTAAAATTGTAAAACACAGAATTTAAAAAAATTAAAACGGAATCTGGAAAAAAATTGAACGGATTTCATAGGGCCCTACCGGGGCTATCCATGTTCCCCAGGTCCTGGTAACAACACATATATTTAGTTTAGTTATTTAAACTGTCCAAATGTGACAAAGACAAAAGCCAATTTACAGCCTTAATCTCTCCTCATCTAGGCCTATTTGGATATGCGGCCTGTTAGTTTACATGGGCCTATTTGCCCTGGAATTCGGCACTGATCAGTGGCGTCGGAACGAGTTTGAAAGTGTGGGTGCAAAAAACAAAAAAAACAGCTGGTTTCGGGCTGGGTTCCTGAGACAATTTTGAAAATTCCAGAGGCCAACTAGCATTCATGCACGTTTTCATGTGGGATATAAGATAATAATAAAAAAAGTCCAACAATAAACTGTCATTATGTTAGGTCAGGGGTGTCAAACTTACCGCCCGCGGGCCGGATCAGGCCCGTGAACGTGTTTAATCCGGCCCACGAGATGATTTCCAAAGTATAAAAATAGCTGCAATTTTTCAATGAAAAGAACTGCTGTTCTAAATGTGTCCACTGGATGTCGCAATAGCAATTCTGTTACGCAAGAAATCTGTTTATACCAGGGGCGAGCAAGTAGGCCTATACCTGACAGCATGGCCGGAGCTGCCTGTCTTTCTGCCTATTACATCTTCTACCGTGTTTTCATAAGTAAAATAGTACAAAAATAGTAAAATAAACAGTGGTAACCCCACTTAAAATGCTGCATGAGACACTTTATGAAGCCTGATAATTCTGTGAAAATGAATATCTTCTGTGGAAATGTAAAGACAGTGAACAGTGTGTGATTTACTGTAATGTCAGTCACTTTAGTTCATAAGGTTGGTTTGTTGAAATTGTTCATGCATTTTTCATGCATCATGCACAGCTTTTATTTTTCTATCAATAAATAGAGTATCCTACATGGCAGGGAGTAGCCTAACTCAACCCTCTTGAATAGTTTGTACCTCTGTTTTTATAGTGTGGTGAGTTAGCTCAGGATTAAGATGTGGAAATGATGAATGCAGTATTTGATACCTAGAAGAGTATTTTGTTCAATCCCACATAGGCTGTGACTTAAAGTTGTATGCCTTTGTAGTTACACTGAGACGAAGTCTAAGTTCCAATCACTGAGGCATAGTGTTCTTGAAATTGCACCATTTTTCCCCCCTCAGAATTTTCAACTAATTTCAAGTGTTCTGTAAAGAGCATTATTTGTGGTGTGTACATTTTCAGAATATGCTTGTACTATTTAGGACCAAAGTAAAACCAAGGAAACAAATCTGAAGTTGCCGTTATTTTTATGTAGTGATGTCCAAATGAAGCTTCGTGAAGCAAGTATTTTCTGAGCCCAATAGATGGCGCTCTCTGTTCAACAAAGGGTTGAAAGCAATGGAAATATATCGGCCTTCAACCCTTTGTTGAACAGAGAGCGCCATCTATTGGGCTCAGAAAATAAAGAAAATGCTTCACGAAGCTTCATTTGGATTTTACTCCATGTGGCCCCTGAGCTAAAATTAGTTTGACACCCCTGTGTTGCTGTTTAGTGGTTTCATTCAAGCTGATTGAGCTGCAAGTAGCGTCTTTTTATGCACAGAGTGATTTAGTCTACATGTTCTAAATTAATAATCTGCTAAAATAAACTGTGCCTGATATTGACAGACACAGACACACCATCATAACCTGAATTTCCATTCAAGGAGTTAGGAGTAGGTAGTCTGATATGACGTTGTTTTTATTGAATCGATTAACAATGACATCTCATTCTCTCAAACTGTATACTCTTACATGTACCTTGGCCTTTCGGAACATTGTTTACAGTAGCATTCGTCCGACGAACGCACCTAGCACTTAGCTTAGCAGCTATGCTAGCAACAGCTTTCCGTGTTGATCAACATTGACCGTAGCCTAGTGTAGCGATGTAGTAGTGTATCCAAGATCTGTAGTTCTCCACACACAAGTTTCAAGAACAAATACAAATGAAGGTAGCGTAAAGCAGTAATGCACAGCGATTTCTAAGGTAAGTGTGTTGGTGATGCAGATAACTGAACTGAGCTTCAGTGTTGTAGCCTCGTTGGTCGTAGAATAACCCTTTTCCTGGACCTGGCTTGCGGGCTAAGTATGCAATTGGCTGAGCATGACATCATGACCAAGAGGCCAGACTAGAGCAGACATAATTAAAGGGATAGTTCAGAATTTTGGACATAAGACCTATTTTCCAAGTGAGCCAGTGTGTTCGAGACGTCTGGAGACGTTTTCAAGAAATTTCATTCAGTTCTTCCATTTGCCGAGTTTGCTTATGCTATGGCTAGCGCAAGTCAACGGTTCTTAGCTAGACAGGCATTAAAAACAGTCTTAAAAACAGTCTTGCCCACTCCACAGTGCACCCGAGGCAAATCAATTAAAACACTACACTGTCGATGTACATATCTGTGTTAATAGAATAATATTTGAAACAAAACTAACCTCGCATCGCATGAATCATCCATTTTTTGAGGAACTAGTTTCTCAGCAGCAGCAGAATTTTACTTTGCTCCGTCAGACTCAAAACTCTAAGACGCGCCGCCCTAAATACTGCCCGTAAATAGGCAATCGAACCGGGCCAAACTGTCGGCACTTATACCCCCAAGGCTGTCTGAAAAGCCCTCGGAGCTCACTCAAACACCGGGCAGCCCACGGCCACAATTACGCACCGCGAATTAGACCCGTAAACCCTCGGACGCGTTGCGGGGGATTCCCTCCTGGCACCACCAGTCTCCGTTTGTTCGGTCCCAGTTCTCAGCTCCAGCGGTCTCCACAGACGCTCGTTCACGTTCTGCCCTTTTGAGCATCCCTCTCGCGCAATTCTTCCTCTGTAAATTCAGGCTCGTACAGGTACGGTTGGGTTTGGGTGGAAAAAAACTCCTCATCAGAGTCTTCAAAAGTTTCACTATATTCTCCAAAAGTGTCCATTTCTGTGAGATTGAAGAAACTAGCACTGCAGGCTACTCTGCGTCTGTAGCAATGACAGCAGGTAAACAAACTATTATAGAACCGGTAACTTATAAGCGCTAAGTGATATCACTCCGCCGCTGCCATAGCCTACTAGGAAGTATGACACGCTGCTGCTGCTGCTGAGACTAAAATCCTTAAAAATGCAAGGTTGGTTTTATTTCAAACATTCTATCAACACATATGTACATCGATAGTCTGCTGTTACAATGGATTTGCCTCGGGTGCACTGTGGAGTGGGCAAGACTGTTTTTAATGCCTGTCTAGCTAAGAACCATTGACTTGCGCTAGCCATAGCATAAGCGAACTCGGCAACTGGAAGAACTGAATGAAATTTCTTGAAAACGTCTCCAGACGTCCCGAACACACCGGCTCACTTGGAAAATAGGTCTTATGTCCAAAATTCTGAACTATCCCTTTAAAGCCACAGCGCTGTAAATAGATCTAGTTCATGCTGCAATCACTGGGATGCCGTGTCGTGGTCAACATACGCATTTTCCTTTTTTTTTCCCCGTGAAAAGTGGGGGTGCGGCCACTAGTGATGTCCAAATGAAGCTTCTTGAAGCATTTTCTTTATTTTCTGAGCCCAATAGATGGCGCTCTCTGTTCAACAAAGGGTTGAAGGCCGATATATTTCCATTGCTTTCAACCCTTTGTTGAACAAAGGGTTGAAAGCTCTTGTGTAGAGTTATCTACACAAGAGATCCCAATATGTTAAAATTGGGGATAACACATCAATGAACTTGGACATAGTCTGTGGGGTCCCACAGGGGTCAGTTCTGGGTCAGAAGCTGTTTATCTTATACATAAATGATATATGTAAAGTGTCAGATACTCTGAAATTAATAGTATTCGCGGATGACACAAATATTTTCTGCTCGGGAAGTGACTTGAACCAACTTGTGGGAACAGTAAATCAGGAAATGGCCAAACTTCAAGTGTGGTTTAATACAAATAAATTATCTCTAAATCTTGGTAAAACTAAATACATGCTATACGGTAAGAGAGGCTGCAATAACAATCCCAACATTCATGTAAACGGAGTTAATATTGAGAGGGTCCGTGAAAATAAGGTTCTGGGAGTGATTATAGATGACATGTTAAGTTGGAAGCCACACATAGCACAATTAAAAAGGAAGTTGGTCAGGAGTGTGTCTATACTTTGGAAAGTACAAAAAATCCTAAATCAAAAAGCACTTCATCTGTTATACTGCGCACTAGTCTCTCCGCACCTGCAATACTGTGCAGAGGTGTGGGGACACACATATAAAGGCTCCACACAGCCCTTGCTAATTCTCCAAAAAAGAGCCTTGAGAATCTTACACTACGCCAACTACAGGGCACACACCAACCACTTATTTATCGAATCGAAAATACTCAAACTATATGATTTAATAAACTATCGCACAGCACAAATGATGTACACAGCTTATAACAGAACTCTCCCTCAGAACCTACAAAATCTCTTCATACACAGAGAGAGACAAAATCTTAGAGGGGACATGATTTTCAGGCAAAGAAAGGTACGAACTACGTTAAAATCCTTTTCCTTATCGGTCACAGGGGTTAGACAATGGAATGTGTTAGAAGAAGAAGTAAAAAAAACAGCAACACTAAGTGGCTTTAAGAAGAAGTATGTATATTCAACCGTTGACCGGTATAGATTATTGCATGAAAGTTGATAAATGTCTGAGACACGAATCAGTAGACATGGTGTTGTGACGGGATGGGAGCATAACAAATGAACATTCTGTACCCAAACAATAAGTTGGACCGAAGAAACTGTATGGTGTGATGTCAGTTGTACGTGGTAGGAAATATCAACAATGTGTAGATAAATGAGGTATGAATACCAAGCGCAACTGTTACTCCTACAATTCACGATGGAGTTACTGAGCTGGTCAATGAATGCTATCGACAGAGTGTTCTCAACACGGCGTGCGGGTTCTGGTGAACCTACGTGTCCGGATGGGACCTTCATGTCCGGCTACATCATGGATGGTTGGGGAAAGTGGAGAGTCATCTGCCTTGCCACTCTGGATGTGGAAGACGTCGAGGACGTGTACTTGTTCGCGTTCATGACAACTGGAATAATCGCCTTGGGATGTGGAATCTTCATGCTACATCGGAAATTGAGAAAGATCGCCACGGAGATGACCAGTGTGAGGGCAGACAACGCCACCACTCGGCTCACCAAAGCTGCAGAGTACAGTGAGGATTCATAAAAAATAAAAAAAAAGGGGGGGGCTCCCACACCATCTCTCACCATCTCAACAACTAGTACCTACACTGGACTTTATTTTTTATCTTGATTTTTACTTTTTTCATTCTTTATTTTTCTTCATTATTTACTTCTCCTACACTGGACTATATTTTTTATCTTTATTTTTTATTTCTTATTTTTATTTATTTATTTTTTTTTTATTTTATTCTTCTATTTTTTTTTTTTTTTTTTACTTCTCTTTTCCCTCGGACTTGTCTACATGTTGAGACTGTTGCTCTATTGTGATGAATAAATATGGACAAGTGTGCAAACACACACGTAATCTGTATGCACTGGACTTCAGCTCTCTGTACCACCTACTGCTGTAACATGTTGTGTCAAATGTCACTAGGAAAAGGAAAAGTTATGTCAAATGAAAAATGCAATGAAAAGAAAAGATTATGATGATGATTTTATCCTGTGTGTAATGGGGGCGGGACTAGATAAGCCTTGGCTTCTCCCGCTTTCCCTTTCGGCCATGTGTATTTTACTATGTGAAAATGATGTGTGATGATGATTTAACTGACATGCCCGAAATAAACAAATAAACTAAACTAAACTAAACTAAACAGAGAGCGCCATCTATTGGGCTCAGAAAATAAAGAAAATGCTTCACGAAGCTTCATTTGGACATCACTAGCGGTCGCACCCCCTGCACCGTTGTGGCGTTCCTGGCACTGATGGTGAAAAAAAAATAACAGACCGGGGAGCATAGGACCCTTTTTCCAAAAATAGTAAATGGGTCATTCCATGTGAAAACAGCCAATATCGGGGTACCCATTAGGATCATCAAGTGCCCACATGGTCATTTGGGGGTCCAAAAAAGTGAAAAATTATTTTGGCCACCATGTGCTAGTTTCCTTATATTACCCGATCAGCTAATGCTAGCCAGCTTATGCTAGCTTCATATGATCATTCAACCCGGATAATGCTAGCTTTCTAATATTAGCCTGGCAGCTAATAATAGCCGCCATACCCTAGCTTCATAGGCTAATACTAGCCAGATAATGCTAGCTTCCTATATATTCCTAATGTTACCATACTAAGGAAGCCAGTGTTAGCTGGCTAGAATGGTAGTTAACAATGAAAATGAACTTAAAAGCAAGACTGAACTTGTCTGGTGTTTGTCCTTCTGTCTTTCACAAGGCTTGATCTTGAGGTTTTTCTGCATTGGTAGACATTTCCTCTGCTCCTTGTTGCTGCTGCCACTGAGCAACCACAGCAACATGACAGAGAAGCAGAACCCGATTGGTCTTCCTGTGTGCATTTGACACACTGCTGATTGGCTCACATAATGTTACTAAGTTGTCATAGAATAAGAATATGTGAGTAACTTAATTATGACAAAAATGTCAGTTAGAACCTGAGGTGATGAACAGTTGTTTGTAATTGTTTCATCACTAATTTCTGATTCCTCTTCAGACTCAGTGGCTGTAACCTCTCAGTGAGAAGCTGTGAAGGTCTGTCCTCAGTTCTCAGCTCCCAGTCCTCCAGTCTAAGAGACCTGGACCTGAGTAACAACGACCTGCAGGATTCAGGAGTGAAGCTGCTGTCTGCTGGCCTGGAGAGTCCACACTGTCGACTGGAAACTCTCAGGTCAGATTCAACTACTTTGAGAAGTTTACCTATGAAGCTTTCAATGATGCGTTTACATGCACCAAATATTCAGTTATTTATATTCACGTATTCTAGTGATGTCCAAATGAAGCTTCGTGAAGCATTTTCTTCATTTTCTGAGCCCAATAGATGGCGCTCTCTGTTCAACAAAGGGTTGAAAGCAATGGAAATATATCGGCCTTCAACCCAAGAACAAATCTAAAGAAAATTGGAGAAAACAAAATTTTTGGCAAAACCAAACTTCTTGTTTATCTTTTTCTCGCCGTTCAATGTTTTAATAGTTTTATAATTCCACCTGGCGTTTATAAATGCTGTTGCAAACGTCAGTCTGCGTTTGTGAACGTCACTCCATGAACATGTGAGCCTGAACTACAACACCAGACTGTCTCTGCTGTCAAGGTGGAGCCAGTTTGAACCACTTTCTATACAGTTGAGTTCATTGAGTTTTATATGAAATTAACTAATATTCTTGTCACGTTGGCTGAAGCAGCAGGGAGGACCCACATGCAGACTCAAAGGTATGCACATGCAATGAAGACATATTATTCATGAAAAAACCTCCAGCAGAGAGAATGCAGCTTTAAGGACGCAGGGTTGGTGGAGGAGGGGCTCAGGATACGCAGGATGGGTGGAAGGGACCTGGAGGAGGTTGACGAGCGGACCCCCGGAAGGCTGCGTGGAGCAGGCGTCGGACGGTCCCCCATCAGGACAGGAACGGGCGACAAGCAGACCCACGGAAGGCTGCGTGGACCAGGCGTCTGACGGTCCCCCGTCGGGACAATAACGGGCAAAGAGTGGACCCCCGGAAAGCTGCGTGGAGCAGGCGTCGGACGGTCCCCCGGCGGGACAGGAACGGGCAACGAGCGGACCCCCGGAAGGCTGCGTGGATCAGGCATCGGACGGTCCCCCATCAGGACAGGAACGGGCGACAAGCAGACCCACGGAAGGCTGCGTGGACCAGGCGTCTGACGGTCCCCCATCGGGACAATAACGGGCAAAGAGTGGACCCCCGGAAAGCTGCGTGGAGCAGGCGTCGGACGGTCCCCCGTCTGAACAGGAATGGGCGACGAGCGGACTCCCGGAAGGCTGCGTGGAGCAGGCATAGGACGGTCCCCCGTCGGGACAGGAACGGGCTACGAGCGGACCCCCGGAAAGCTGCATGGAGCAGGCATCGGACGGTACCCCATCTGGAGAGGAATGGCCGAAGAATGGACCCACGGAAGGCTGCGTGGAGCAGGCGTTGGACGTTCCCCCGTCGGGACAGGAACTGGCGATGAGCAGACCCCCAGAAGGCTGCATGGAGCAGGCGTCGGACGGTCCCCCGACTAGACTGGTGCCAGAGAACCACTGGCAGGTGTTGACAGGACCACCGACTGAGGACCACTGGCAGGTGTCGACCGGGCTGCCGACTGAGGACCACTGGCAGGTGTCGACCGGGCCGCCGACTGAGGAACACTTGCAGGTGTCGACCAGGCTGCCGACTGAGGACCATTGGCAGGTGTTGACCGGGCCGCCGACGAAGCAACAGGAACCGTTCTCAGCCATGCTGTTAAAGGGGATGACCTAGCAGGCATTGGCTGGGCAGTCGACATAGGAGCTGGGGATCGAGCTGAGGCATGGGCTGGTAGCTGTGCTGTGGCTGAGGCAATGCTTTGGACTGGTAGCTTGGCTGTGGCTGTGGCTTGAAAAAAGGTTGCTAGCAGCAATTTGATGAGCCCTGCTAGCAGGATTGGCTATAAAGTCCTGATATCACCGAATAATGTCATGACCATTAACTGCTGGGTCCTTTTCTGGTCCGGTCATTCTGTCACGTCGGGAAAAACGGATAACTATGGAAATGGGAGGAGGACCCAAATGCAGTAACTCAGACAAGGGGGCAAGATAGGGAGAAACAAAAAGCAAGCTTTATTTAAGCTGAATTAAAAAAAAACAGGGAGTCAGGTACAAAAAAACAGTCAAAGGGGAAAAAAGGCAAAGTAGCAAAAAAACAGGAAGGCAAAGTAGCAACAAAAAGGGCAGGACAAAGTACAAAGAAAAAGGAAAGTTCTAATTAAACATGGAAAACTGAAAACCAAAACACACCACAAAGGGACTGGAATCAGGCAGGAACATGAGCAGGAGCAGACGTGAACAAGAGGCAGACAGATACAATGACCGGACAAAGGAGTGAAAGGAAGACAAACTAAATACACAGGGAGGCAGGTAGCTGACGAAGGACAGGTGACAGACATTAGGGCAGGTAGGGTAATCAACACGAGAGGGTGGGGGAGTCAAGACAGCAGAAACAACAAGGACCAGGAAGTAGGCCTACAAGATAGAAGGACTACATTTACATTTAGGTCATTTAGCAGACACTTTTGTCCAAAGCGACTTACAATGAGTACATTTGTCAAAAGAAAGAAACAAAAAAATCACAACATATCATTGCCAATAAAGTAAGAGCTAAAAAATAGAACAAGTGTTAGATCCTTGTCTGAGTAAAGTAGTAGCTGTTCAGCAAAACATACCCTAAGAACAACAGTGCTATGATCAAGGTGCTATGTGCTAGGTACGGTTTTTTTGGGGGGGGGGGGTGTTAGTGGGTCATGCTATGCAGAGTTGAGGTGAAGTCTGGACAGGTGAGTCTTGAGTAGTCAAGGCAGGAGATGACCAGTGCTTGGACCAAGAGTTGCGTTGCATCCTTTGTGAGGAAGGTCCGAATCCTGCGGATATTGTAGAGGGCAAATCTGCAGGATTGGGCCACAGCAGTGATGTTGGGGGTGCAGGATAGTTGGTCATCGAGGATTACACCCAGGTTCCTCGCAGTTGAGGAAGGTAATACTGTGATGTCCTCGACAGTGACCAACAGGTCCATGCGAGTCTTTCCCTGGGATGAAGAGGAGTTCGGTTTTATTCAGGTTAAGCTTGAGGTGATGTGCAGTTGTCCAGACAGAGATGTCTGCCAGACAGTCCGAGATGCGAGTTGCAATGTGAGTGTCAGAGGTTGGGGGAAAAGAGAGGAATAGCTGGGTGTCATCTGCGTAACAATTGTCGGAGAATCCATGCGATGTGATTACAGAGCGATCTGGTGACATAGAGAGAACAGTGTATAGTGAGAACAGAAGCGGTCCTAATACTGAGCCTTGAGGGACACCCGTGTCCAGAGAACAGGGTTTGGACATAGAGCCATTCCATGTGACCTGAAAGGTGCGATTTGTCAGGTATGATGTGAACCAGGTTAGAGCAGTCAGTTATGCCAAGTTCAGCCAGACTGGAGAGGAGGATTTGGTGGTTGACTGTGTCGAATGCAGCAGATAGGTCGAGGAGAATGAGAACGGAGGAGTGGGATGAGGCTCTGGCGTCTCACAGGGACTCGGTCACTGTGAGGAGGGCCGTCTCAGTGGAGTGAGCAGTCCTGTATCCTGATTGATTAGGGTCAAGGAGGTTGTTCTGCGAGAGATAGGATGACAGTTGGTTGTAGGCGGCACGTTCCAGGGTTTTCGAGAGGAATGACAGAAGAGATACAGGTCTGTAGCTCCGGATGTCAGCAGCGTCTAGGGTGGGTTTTTTAAGCAGGGGCTCTTAAAAGCCGCTTGAATGACACCTGAGGTGAGGGAGGAGATGATCAGGGTGGTGAGGAATGGCAAGATGTCGTGTGAGATGTCTTGGAGAAGAGAGGAGAGAATCGGGTCAAGGGAGCAGGTGGTGGCACGGTTAGACGTAACAAGTGCATGAACGTCTTCAGAGGAGAGAGGGCTAAAGCTGGTAAGGCCTTCAGAGTTGAGAGTTAGTGGAGATGTTTTCTGGGAGGTTATAGGAGTGAATGAGGAGCTGATGTCATTTACTTTCTTGGTAAAGTAAGTTGCAAAGTCATCAGCAGTAAGGGAGGAAGGAGGGGGAGGGATAGGAGGGGTGAGGAGGGAGGAGAACATGGAGAAGAGTTTCCTGGGGTTGGAGGTGGAAGAGTTGATCTTTGCCTTCTGCCTGTAGAAACGGTTGAGGTGAATTCAGAGAGGAGGTGGTGGTAGTGAGCAAGGTCCTCATGCTGGCCCGATTTCTTCCACTAAAAAATAAAACAGGAAAACAACACTACAAAAACCCACAGTCATGACAATGATCCTAATATTGCCATACTAATCATAGGGAGCCAGTGTTAGCCGGCTAGCATGGTAGCTAACAATGAAAATAAACGTATTAGCAAGACTGATCTGTGTACTGTGAGCTGGTGTTTATCCTGCTGTCTTTCACAAGGCTTGATCTTGAGGTTTCTTCTAAGCGTCGCGTTGGCGTGACATTGCCTCTGCTCCTTGTTGCTGCTGCCACTGAGCAACCACAGCAACATGACAGAACCCGATTGGTCTTCCTGTGTGCATTTGACCTGCTGATTGGCTCACAAGTAGAACCTTAGAGAACCAAGGTGGTTTGACTTTGGAAATAGAACCTTTTTGTTTCCTAAATAAAACACCTCACATAATGTTACTAAGTTGTCATAGAATAAGAATATGTGAATAACTTAATTATGACAAAAATGTCAGTTAGAACCTGAGGTGATGAACAGTTGTTTGTAATTGTTTCATCACTAATTTCTGATTCCTCTTCAGACTCAGTGGCTGTAACCTCTCAGAGAGAAGCTGTGAAGGTCTGTCCTCAGTTCTCAGCTCCCAGTCCTCCAGTCTAAGAGACCTGGACCTGAGTAACAACGACCTGCAGGATTCAGGAGTGAAGCTGCTGTCCGCTGGCCTGGAGAGTCCACACTGTCGACTGGAAACTCTCAGGTCAGATTCAACTACTTTGAGAAGTTTACCTATGAAGCTTTCAGTGATGCGTTTACATGCACCAAATATTCAGTTATTAATATTCACGTATTCATAAAAAGACACGTTTGCTACTAATCTGTTAACATGGCTGATTAAATACTGTTTCTGCTGCTAACGACTTGCCAGCAAAAGAATAAATCTAAAGAAAATTAAAGAAAACAAAACTTTTAGCAAAATCAAACTTCTTGTCTACCTTTTCCCCACCGTTCACTGTTTTAAATAGTTTTATAAATCCACAAGAGGTGGAGCTTGACCCAGACCCCGTCCTATCTGGACCCAGACCCTTAACTGATAGATCATTGAGAATTATTAAATGATGACGGAGCGTTTCCATTTTACTGCTGCAGTGTTAGCATCACTACACTGGTTCAGATGGTTGGAGGCTAAATCATCTCACTGGTTGCTACTCACAAACACTAAATTACCCAGTAATGCAACAGGGTGAAACGTTAACTCCGAATTTAATCAAATCTGTGCAAACTGGAGTTTCTGTGAGTGACGTTTCTATGGTGACAACTGACGAGACTCACTGACAGCTGACAGATTGATCAGAGAGTGGAGGTGATAAACGTCAGTCAGGTCGGTGAAATCTAGAGCCGGTAGATAAGTTCACACGGCTGCTCTCAAAGAGGAACGCTGACAGTGAGAACAGAGCTTTGAATCAAGACAGACTCTTTTCTTCCAACTGGCAGTTGAACACCTGAATGCCTCATATGTTCTGAGACTCTTAAGAAGCACATTTTCAAAGCTGTTTTTTGTATTTTACTGTTATTATCAGAATACTTGTTATTCATGCCCTGATCCACACAAATTCTGGAACACCATCAACATCATGGAAAACAAACATACGCCATCCAATCTGCCCACTGTAATTAAACATAATGGTACTGTTATCACAGACAAATCCAAAATGGTGGACCACTTCAACAGACACTTCATCAAAGCAGGCTGTGCCTACAAGGACTATCCCAGTATTCCCGCTTGTTCTCCTGTCAGCCTTACCACCCATTCGCCTACACTAGGTTTCTCCCTTTTCACGTTTCAACCTATACAAGAACTTGAGGTGCTTGAGGACCTCCTCAACCTGGACACTCATAAATCTGCTGGCCTGGATACTCTAGACCCACTGTTTTTAAAGACTGCAGCTCATATCATTGCTGCGCCTGTCTCCTGCATTTTTAATCTCTCTCTCTCCGAACGGGTGTGTTTCCTCAGGATTGGAAATCTGCTGCTGTCATCCCACTTTTCAAAGGGGGTGATAGCTCAGACTTGAACTGCTACAGACCCATCTCCATCTTGCCCTGTCTCCAAAATATTGGAGATGCACATCAACAAGCAACTCATTTGGAGACTCACATCATCATCAACCCGGCTCAGTCCGGTTTCAGATCAGGACATAGTTGCATCACAGCTACACTTGAAGTTCTCAATGACATGTGCCTTAGATAACGTATTGTGTCGCTGCATTTGTTGATTTGGCCAAGGCTTTTGACTCTGTGGACCATGAAATTCTGCTAGGCAGGTTCAAGATATTGGACTCTCTGAGAACTGCCTAGCCTGGTTCAGAAGCTATTGTTCTGGTCGGCTATAGTCAGTGAAGGTGGAAGGTTTACTTTCTGAACCATTGCCCTTGACTAATGGTGTCCCTTAAGGGAGTATATTGGGCCCTACACTGTTCAATATCTATGTTAACAACATTGTCCTTGCAGGAGCTGATTCTCATGTACATCTATATGCTGACGACACCATCATCTACACATCTAGCCCCTCTCTGACCACTGCACTTTCTTCTCTGAAGGACAGTTTCAACAAAATCCAACATGCCTTCTCCACTCTCCGTCTAGCTTTAAACACCAGTAAAACTAAATTCATGATATTCAACAGAAACCTACCAAAGGTCAAGTGCCCATTCAAAATGGATTCGACGGATCTGAGATTGATGTTGTGAACAAATACCTCGGTATCTGGCTTGACAGTAAACTCTCTTTTCAAACACACATAAATGCACTGCTCACCAAGGTCAAAACTTGCATCGGTTTTCTTTACCGCAATAAGTCTTCCTTCACACATTCAGCAAAGCATCTCATAGTTAAATTGACAGTTCTCCCCATTTTTGATTACGGCAATTTAGTCTATAGGTCCTCTTCAAAAACACTACTCCATAAACTCGATGTTATTTATAATGCCGCTATCCGCTTTATTACTGGAGCTCCATTTAACACCCATCACTGCATCTTGTATTCCGCCCTGAACTGGCCGTCGCTCCATTCTCGCAGACAATCTCACTGGTTTTTGTTCATTTATAAAACTCTCATTGGCAAAACTCGGTTATATCTACAATCATTACTCAATATTAACACCACACACCGTAGTCTCCATTCCAGCAGCTTCATCAATCTCCTAATACCCAAAGCCCGTATTTCCGTCGGTCGCTCTTCCTTTAAGTTTTCTGCTGTAGACGACTAGAAACTTCTGCAACAGACCTTAAAGCTCAGTTCATTCATCCCACTTTCTGCTTTTAAAAACTCAATTCAACCCATATTACAACTTCGTTGCACCTGCTTCTCGCTCTTGTCCTTCATCTTACATATCACTTCTTCATGCCGGTCATGCCCATTCGCTGTTATTTAGGCCCGAGCGCCGACAACGTCGGGCTGCAAAGCCCTATTGTTATTGTAGTGTTTATTATTCTTTTACGAGTTTGACGTGCCTTTTGGGGGCTTGAGCATTAAAAAAACCTAACAAAATTTAGTGTGTCCATGCGGCCTGGCAAAAAATTTGAGATTTTGCCAGTTTCGCATTCAGTCACGAAGAAGTTGCTCGCTAGCGCCACCTAGCGTGTCTACTCGCCAGCCCCGCCGCACCGTAACTCCGATTGAGATGAAATTTTGTGCAGACAAGTTCTCTCTACAAAAAATCCTCTTGGAGTACCAAAGTCCGCCGACCAAAATTTTCCGCCATCTAGAATTTTATGAAAAACCCGATGTTGCTCATTCCTCGGACATCGTTGGTCCGATTTGGACGAAATTTGGTGTGCGTATTAGACCTAGCTGGGGTTAGGGTCCAAAATGTTTTGAAAATATGCTTTTAATCAGAAGATATCGGCCAATGAACATTAGAGGGTTGGGCCACCAAAACACAATTACCATAACTCTATAACCTTTGGCCCCAAAATTACGAAACTCGAAAACTATGTTGCCATAGCTTTAAAGAACATACATGTCAATTTTCATCAAAATCTAACAATCTGGGGCGCTTACAGAAATTTCCAAAAATTGCCATTTTTGGCTGTTTTTGGCCATTCACAGGGGTCGTACTTGATCTATAACCGACTATACCGTTGATCCGCTTGATACCAAAATTGGATATGTGGTTGGAAAGGCCAAAAAGTTACTCAAAGATGCTCCAAATGTTTAAGGGCGTGGCCAGGGCGACCCCATGACTGCGCTACTATTTCGAACCTTCGCCAAAGGCATTAAAGGTGTTATAACTTCAGCATTTCTTCTCCGATCTGCTCCAAAATATTCATGCTTGATAAGAGTCACGTCCTGAACACAACTGCACTGCAATTTTGACTCACAGTCAGAGCGCCACCTAATGGCAACATGAAATGTGACTGATTTTATGCCCTTTTTCCAAGCAACAGCCCCCTACCCTGTCTAGGTTGGGCGTACACACATTAAATATTTTTTCCTAGATAGTACATGTGGAGATGAACAAAAAAGCCTCTTGGACCCACTGCCTAAAGTCATCACAAAGTGGGTAAAAAAAATGTTTTTAGCCATCTGCATATCAGCTCTGTGACTGTAAATAGTGGGGGAGGGGAGAGAGAAACACTAAGGGGACTCAGAGAGATGTCAGGAAGGCATGGAGATGTCACCTCTGTCACTGTTTAACACCAGATCAAGTCAGGATATTTTCCACACCTGCTAATGACTTTATTCATTGTCTGATCTGCTCCAAACTTCACATGCACCTCAGACAGCCTTCGCCATAAACATCAAAACTATTATAACTCCAGTGTTTCATCTCTGATCTGCTCCAAACTTTCCATACTTGATTAGACTTCCTTCCTGAACACGTCTGCACTTTGATATTCCCTCACAGTCAGAACGCCACTGTTGGGGTAGTAGCAGGAGCAGATTTGGTTATCAACAGCTACTTATTAATGTCAATATGATTATCGATATTAATAATTATATTTAATATATTATTATGATATAATCATGAATAAACGGGGCACCAATCATCGTGATCATTGGCATAAAAGTATAAAAACAATCGAACAATTAAAAAGGCGTGAAATTCGAGCACTAGCCTTCACAACCTGCTGTTATCCAGTGACATATACACAACAAGCACAAGAGACCGCTAGTTATAATATAATAAGATTCATTAAAATCAGTAGAAGAGACACACGTGGAGTGTGTGTGTGTGCGTGCGTGCGTGTGTGTGCGTGCGTGCGGAGAGAGAGAGAGAGAGATGGCCGGGCGCGACCACCAGATGGAGCTATTCCCCACAGCGTTCAGGGGCGGAGCCACTGACGTCGGATAGAATCGCGAGAGAGAGAGAGCGAGAGATGGCCGGGTACAGCCACCAGATGGAGCTATGTCCTTAGCGTCCGGATACGGAAACAGCTGGCGTAGGATACGTGTGGGGGCGGTGTATGTGTGTGCACATGTGTGTTAGCCAGAACAAAGAGAGAGAGAATGCGCGCGTAATACACAAAGGATCAGTAAGCTATTACCATCACACGGGACCTCATGAATGAACTGGCGTTCGTTCGGCGGGACCCCGGTCCTTTAACTGATGGTAGATCACTTACTGAGCTCGTGAATGTGTCCGAGGTTGGACACGCATTGTTACCGAGATGAAACCCAGCGGCGTGGGAAACACAATCAGCATTCAAATACAACAACACAGAAAGCAACACGTTAACAAGAATTACAAGCATATCCTACACTATCAAACTTATGTCTCTGCCCAGACTGATAGCCTCTTACTGGTGTCGTTGCGTAGGCTGTGAGTCCGTCCCGGCGATGGCGGCGTTCCTTAACGCGGTGGCGGCGACGGTAGTCCGTGAGTCCAGGCGGCAGCGGGGTGAGTAGGCTGAGTCCAGACGAGAGCGGGGCGTTTTTCCTCTCGTTGATCAAGCTCGAATAAAGAAAACAGTTCGTGTTTCTTCCTTCCGCGGGCAACAATATAATCGCACGGTGTGGCGATTTAGTCAGCTGACTTCAGGCAGGAGCGGGGCTTCCGGCTGGTCGCTGAAATAAAGAAACCGTTTGTTTCTCTTCTGCAGGCAAACAAAAAGAATCGCGCGGTTGTGGCGATCTCTCAGGATCCGTAATCATAAAAAAAAGAAAAAGGCGAGTCGCGGAAAACGGGGAAAAACAGTCTGCCGCTCGTCCAGCGAGAAGACTGTGGCCTAGGACAAAGGAAACGCTGCAGACGTTATAAGTTTGCCTCCTGTTGCAGCGTTGTGCTGCGATGGAGGAGTCTACCTCCTGTTGCAACGTGGTGTTGCGATGGAAGAGAGCGTTCTTAAGGCGGCGCCGGTTTATATTGCTCACGGCTGCTCCCGGGGACCCCCTGGGGTACCTGTGGTTGTCAGCCAATAGGGCACCAGTTGTGTGACGTTGCACTTCGCACCTAGGTGCGAGGTGAAACCAAAATGGAGGTTGTAGTTTTTTTATCTCCTTTGTTCCTTTGTCCTGACCGCATGTGAAGGCTTTTGTAGGCCGCATTGTGTAGTCCTCATGGTGAGGTCCCAACACCACCTATTGGCGACAGGAAATGTCATTGATTTTGGGAATTTTTCCAAGTAAAAGCCACACCTGGCTATTTTTTCACTAATTCCTTTCATTTCAGCCTGCAAGGAGGACACAGGGGGAGGAGGAGAGATGTCAGGAAGGCATGGACATGTGTGTGAGCTCTGTTACTGAAATGTAGTTTCACTTGTCACCACAGCCACTCCACGACTGCACGTGACAGACAGATGGCTTTGTATGTCAATCGCTTGTGTCTAAACTTGCACCACAACGAGGCGGCCGCAGCACAGGTAGGCGGCTGCGACGCTGCCGTGTGACCGCAGGCACTCCACGACCGCACGTGAGAGATGGATGCATTTCATTGTCAATCGTTTGTGTCTCAACTTGCACCACAAGAGGCGGCCGCAGCACGGGCAGCGTCCACGACACTGCCCTGTGACCGCAGGCAGTCCACGACCGCATATGAGGGAGGGCCCGTCACGATACTGCTATGCAGTTTTAATTGTCATTATCTTTTAATACTGTAATGTTGTGTAACCTGTCTCTATGTCTGTTCATGTTTTTTGTACTCTGCCTTGCTGCTGCTTCTTGGCCAGGTCGTCATTGCAAATGAGAATTGGTTCTCAATTGACCCACCTTGTTAAATAAAGGTTAAATAAAAAATAAATAAATAAATTCATAATTCCTCCAGTTCAATATGAAAACTATAAACATTGTTGAATGTTATTGAATTACAGCCTTTTTTCTTTGCTAGATGGTTTAAAATCAATACCAGATCTTTGTTGGCACACCAGGTCTGAAGACAGACCACATAGACTGTTTCAACTGTTGTTTCTTCTCTTTTCTAACGCTTCAATTTCTCTCTCAATCATTTCAGCTCGTCTCTTTTCTTTCTTTTGTCTTCCTCCTCTGTCCATCTCTGTCCATCACTCAGCCACGCTTATCCCACCCAGTACAACATCAACACAGCAAAAGACAAATATCACTTTTTCTCATTTTAAAAAGTGGACAAATGGACATAAGTCTATGTAAAGTCCCCAGAAGTGACAGTAGTGTGTGTGTCTTCAGTCTGTCAGGTTGTCTGATCACAGAGGACGGCTGTTCTTCTCTGGCCTCAGCTCTGGACTCCAACCCCTCCTATCTGAGACAGCTGGACCTGAGCTACAATCATCCAGGAGACTCAGGAGTCAAGCTGCTGTCTGCTGGACTGGAGGGTCCACACTGCAGACTGGACACTCCCAGGTGAGGACAGATGGACAGACATCAGACTGGACTCTCAGGTGAGGACAGGTGGACAGACATCAGACTGGACACTCTCAGGTGAGGACAGATGGACAGACATCAGACTGGACTCTCTGATGAGGACAGATGGACAGACATCAGACTAGATTCTCAGGTGAGGACAGATGGACAGACATCAGACTGGACACTCTCAGGTGAGGACAAATGGACAGACATCAGACTGGACACTCAGGTGAGGACAGATGGACAGACATCAGACTGGACACTCAGGTGAGGACAGATGGACAGACATCAGACTGGACGCTCAGGTGAGGACAGATGGACAACAGCTCCAGACTGTGTCTCCGTCTCTGACTGAGGAACTGGGGTTCATGTTTAATGGTGGACCTGATTGAGGTCTCTGAATGTCTTCCTGCAGGGTGGACCATGGGGGACAGCAGAGACTGAGACCTGGTCTGAGGAAGTGTGAGTATGTTTTCAGTAACTCAGCTGCTCCAGATTTGAACGTGTTCATGACTGAAATCCGATGATCACGTTTCTATCAGGATGTAGCGTTTGTTTCTTCGTGGCTGTAAAGATGTTGTGTTGTCTTCACACCAAATGCCACATCCCCGGCTCCTCCTAGCTGAGTACCTGGCATCCCTGTGCAAGACACCTCACCCTAATTGCTCCTGACGAGCTGGCTGTTCGCCCTGCGTGGTTGACTCCGCCATCGGTGTGTGAATGTGTGTATGAATGGGTGAATTGCTGTAAAGCGCTTTGGAGAAAATATCGCTATATATGCCATTTACCATTTACCATTTACCATTTTACATTTACATTTTCACACTCAATTCGCTTTATGCCAAAGGCTATTGTGACGTACTTCCGCTGAAATGTCAGCCACCGCGATTGCTTCCGGGAGCATAGGCGTCTATTTGTTTTGGTAGGTAGCTGCTACGCTAATGTTAGTTGACAAGACATGAAAAAGTCAACTTTTAAATACCAGAAAGTGTCTGGTACAACTGCGGAACACTGCTGTGTACCACAGTGCCAGGCATCTGCAAAGTACAATTCTGTACTTAGTTTTTTTACTTTTCCGGCCGATGAGGAGCTGAGGCGTAAGTGGATTGTCGCTATCCGCAGGGACAAATTTAGTGTAACGTCTCACACCCGGGTGTGTAGCCGGCACTTCAAAACTGAAGACATCCGTGAACCAGCAGCAGAAACAGGTCGACGGCTGTTGAAAAGGGGCTCTGTTCCTGTATTATTTGAGTGGAACAACTTCTCCCTTCCACCTACAAGACCAGGAGTTTGGGAGAGAAGGGAAAGACCGCCGCCAGAGGATGACCGGGAGGACACACCGGATCACGTAGCATTCGACGTCCTCATGCAACACGACTACGCGTCGAAACCTGAAGCTGCAGTCGTTGATTTGGTGTTGGAGGAAAATACGTCTCTCCGGGAGGAAATTCGCCTGTTACGCCAACAGATCGAGGGCGTTACACTGAGGCAACGGTTTGGCATTCACCGTTTTGCGGCCTCGGACAAGGATATCAGGTTCTTTACAAGGTAAGTCTACTCTAGATATGTAGGCTGAGCCTGTGTGTGTGTGTGTTTGTGTGTGTGTGTGTGTGTGTGTGTTGGAGATTGTAAAGTACGATCATGTTGTGCTGTAGTGTTAGCTGTAGTAGGTATACTGTGATGTAGTAGTTAGCTGTAGTGGGTATACTGTGATGAACCCCAAATAATACATATCCTTGCCTATTTTAAGTGGGAATACTGAGGTGGTGATGCTTTTTAAGTGGGTATACTTATCACGTAGACTACGCCACTGATGTGACGATTGTAAGCAATGAGTCAGGAGCACACTGTATGTAGGGGATTGCAGTATGTGTGTTCTGTCAGAAAAACTCTTGTGGTGTAATAGTAACACCGCCACCCAGGTACATTTAATTAAAGTTATTTGTGTACATTTTGTGTAGTTAATTATGAACAGTTTTTTATCTGTATCTGTATTCCATTTCTTTAGGTTTGCATCATATGATCTACTGATGCGTTTCTGGGGCTTGATTGCAAACTCTCTACCATCCATGGTCAGTGTTCGACAAGCACAGAGAGGAGCTCTCACAGAGTCAAACGCTTCCCATTCCCTGCAGCCCATTGACGAGTTTTTCTTATTTTTGAATTACCTTGCCCTTGGGTCCAAGCAACGGGACCTTGCTGACCGGTACAGTATCCATCAGTCCACGGTCAGCAGAATTATAACAACCTGGAGCAACTTCCTGTTCACAGTACTCGGCTCAGTGAGGATCTGGATACCCGAAGACGAGATACAGAGAAATCTGCCTGCAGACTTTAAGGACTACCCTGACACCACAGTCATCCTTGACTGCACTGAGCTGCGGTGTCAATGCCCATCTTCCCCTCTCCTCCAGAGTGAGGTATTTTCCTCCTACAAGTCCCACTGCACTCTGAAGGGGCTCATTGGGATCGCACCACATGGGCCAGTGACATTCGTCTCCGCGCTGTTTGCTGGGTCTATCAGCGACAAACAGATTACCCGTGAGTCTGGTGTCCTCAGTCTGCTCAAACCTGAGATGGCTGTCATGGTAGACAGGGGCTTCCTCATCAATGACATTGTGCCTTGCAAGGTCTACAGGCCACCCTTCCTCTCTGGCAGGTCTCAGATGTCTGCCTCTGAGGTTACGGAGACACAGGCCATAGCCCGTTTAAGGGTGCATGTTGAACGCTCCATTCGCCGGGTCAAGGAGCACAAGTTCTTTGATTCAGTGATTCCCCTACGGGTTTTTGGGAGCATTAACCAACTCTACACAGTGGCTTGTCTGCTTACCAACTATGAAAATGGGCCACTGGTAAAGGCTTGGGCAAAGAAGCCTGAGGTCTGAGGTCTTTCTAACATGTACATTTAAAAATCTTAATTTTGTTCAAGAATCCTTTTTATAACCCCTTTCAATTCCTTAATCTTATCAGTTTATAGAGTTGAGTGTATATTTGTTTAAATATTGTTATATTTGTTTGTATACACCTTTTGCTACCTTATTAAAATACTTCTTTGGTCAATCTTCTTTTGTTTGGTCTCATTTTTAATTACTGTCTCTTACCTTTTAAAACTTAAGCCATACAAAACACTGAAATGCTTAGATCCAAGTAATTTATTACTCATTGACCCTAAACATTACATCACAAACAAAAACACAATGCAGCAACATTTCACTGATGAGGTTGAAATTTATTTCCTACACAGTAGCTTCAAAAACATTTACACTGCGATCAATTCATTAGTTTGCCAAAAAGGCATTGAGGTAGAAATAAAAAAAGAAATAGTCAACTTTTTCTTTAATGGTTTGTATGACTTCCATGTCACGGGGAATTCTCTGGATAAACATGTCATCTGCTGTGTAAATGACAAAGTCACACCAGTCACACCCAGAAACCAACATTTGTCCCTGGACCTGCCAGTAATAAGGATGGGATTGTCTCAGTGTTTGTGTCCCATCCTTTATCCTAATGTAAGGGCAGTCCACATAGCTAGCTACGTTTGGGCATTTAATTTCTAATAGGCCAAACACTGGCTGCCCCACAGGATCATACACTATCCCATCAGGTGTTGACCCCATCCATGGTGCCTCAGGGTGGATCAGGAACCCACATGGGTAGTGGTTGACCTCCCTTACCTTGCAGTACTCCTCTAGTGCTACAGGCTCCAAGGCAAGACCCCGCCGCATGTCAGCAGTCTGATGACACGATCCCAGAAGCCTTTTTGCAAGGTTCTCAGCAGAGCTTTCCGCCCTGGTGTGGCAAACTTCTCTAAATTTAGTAGATGTGATGCGGCACCTCCTCAGTTGGTGCCACTCAACGCAGGAACTCTGCTCTCGTGTGCTCTTTTCAATTTGGTGTGCTGTCTCAAAAGATGTCACGAGGGATACCAAATGATGGTGCTGGTGTTCAGAAAGTACAAATGAACAGGTAGAGGGTCCGAGTCTGTAATATGACAGTGGCAGCTGTGGGGGAGAAGGGGCATCTGTGTGCGGACGGGTACTGGGGACTGTCCTTATTGGTAGCTGATAGGACAGCACACTTCCCTCCTGCACCGGACCGAACATGGACTCAACCAGAGGAACATTGCTGGATAGCGCCATTACGGTGATCATGGGAGCTTCATCTGCACTAAGTCCATGGTATGCCTCCTGAACTTTTAATGTGGAGATGTCTGGCAGAGGGCAGCTCACTCCTTTATACAAGTTGCTTCTGTGGAAAAAAAGACAAACAAATGTGTTGTAATTAAGAAGTAATAGTAGTAGTAGAAACACATACTTCATACTTAGTATATAGTATATAACTAACTATTATACTATATAGTATATATACTATATATATATATATATATATATATATAATATATAATTATATTATTATTATACTATACTTAGTATATAATATATAGTCATTACATCATACTAACACATACCTTATTCCTTCTGCAAGCCTCCTCTCTCTTGGTCTGGCTGATATGATGACCATGTCATTAACTGGACCAGGTTTAATACCCTGCATCAAAATACAAACATGTTTGAGAAACATTCAAGAGATATCCATACTTAATGACAGTCATGAAAGTCATACAAAGGCTTGCTACCATGGTCCTTGGTTTGTGCCACTTTTGTTCAGTTTCTGTGCAGCTGAACACTGGGGGAACTGATGTAAGCCTCAGCTGGGAGTAGTGCGCCGTCTGGTACAGTAGAGCTGCCACATGACAGCACAAAGCTGTACCTGCCACACAGGTACACTGGCATCTCTCCAACACCACCAGCTTAGAATCCCTTAGCACAATCTGTTACAAACCCAAATATTTGTTAGAAAAAATGTACCAGCTAAAACTGCAATTAAAAACAGACAGCCTTTCACACACTACATTTTGTTAGTGAAACTTTGTTAGTGAACTTTTAAATATGTAAATGATACAGGGATTGATACAATTTAGCCTAGAGTTGACCATGTCAAATGTAATAGGATTGATCAGGATTAATCTCATTTTACTCATTTTAAAATAGCAGTGCAGAATAAGTAACGATAACTTCTAACAAAATCTTGCTTCTGTGGGAGTCATTCATTTTACATTCTTTCTGGTACAACCTGTATTCATATCACATGATATCTCAGGTACCATATGATTAATATAGTGCAATGATTGTGTTTTATCTGTATCTAATTCACAGCAATGATATAACTCACAGAAACATGATTTTGACAAACAGGAACCTGTTTCTTTTGAACCTGAACTGAACTGAACTGAACTGAACTGAACTGAACCTGCAGGCTGACTTTCCCTTACACTCAGACAGTGAGGCTTCTGGCTTTTCCTCATAGATCGGAAGCACTCCGACCTAACCGTGACCTCTCCTCCTGACTCCTTGTTTGCAACTGTGATTAACATTGAGGTTAGGGTATCGCATTTTCAGAAACACAAATGATTCACGACATTAACCTATCACTCTGCTTACGTTGTTAACACTACTTCTTCACTGTGCTAACTTTGGCTAGTAAAAAGCCAATGAGTGTAGCTTCTATCGTCGTTTGATAAACTCAAAACAGTGGCTTGTTAACTTACCTTCGTAGTTGTGTATATAGCTGGCCACATACAGTTTAAATCCTTTATCTCTTTTTGCCGTTGGTGTCTTTGATGTGGCCTGGATGATTCGGTGAACATCGTTTACCGTTATCCTCGGCAGGTCCTGCAGTGATCTCGTGAAAAACGCCATAGCAGAGAAAACGGGCTCTGGCTAAAGTTAACGTCAACGTAAACCGGAAGTTGTGCTACTGGCTGAAAAGTCCGGAAGCATCCGAACGGAAGTCCGCGGCATATAGGGTATTGCAAACAAAGTCAACGCAGAGACACAAACGGATGGCAATTCCTGCCAGACGGCAACGCAAAATTCACGTAGTCGTGTTGGTGTGAGTTGAAATATTTGAAATGAAGAGATAAATTCCTCTGTGTCTCTAAAGCGTTGAGATCGTCCTCCTGTTGTCCTGACGTCCCTGAATCCTAAATGGAGGAACCAGATGTTGTCCCAGCTGGGTCTGTGGTCCCCTAGAGGTCTACAATAGTAGCTCACATTAGTTCAGAGACCAGACCAGACGATGTGGAGGAACCAGAGACTGTCTGTGGTCCCCCAGAGGTCTACAATAGTAGCTGACATTAGTCCAGAGACCAGACCAGACTATATGGAGGAACCAGAGACTGTCTGTGGTCCCCCAGAGGTCTACAATAGTAGCTCACATTAGTCCAGAGACCAGACCAGACTCCAGAGACTGTCTCCTGGGTCTGTGGTCCCCTAGAGGTCTTAGTCAAGAGAGGTTTCAATCTTAGTCTTAGTCCAGAGAGGTTTCAATCTTTAGTACTCAATCTTTAGATCCAGAACAGACAGTTTGTGTTCTCACTAATCCAACTTTCCTAACGCTCTACATATATTACACTAATTATTAGGGGTGTGACGATACACTCAGCTCACGAGACGAGACACGATATTGGGTTCACGAGAATGAGACGAGAAGAGATTTTAAGAAAACTACAATTACAAAATATATGACTGGTCGGGCTGAACATGCATTTTGAAATGTTTTATTATAACTCTTTACATGCATGATGTAAGCATGAGCTCTTAATAACCTTCTTCTTCCACAAATTGAAACTAAAACTAAAATTGATCAAATTTAAAATAAAATAAAATATTTACTGCATCGTGCTAGTATTAGCAGCGGTGTAGGGCTTTATTTTCACACAATGCTTGCATATTGTCTTATCAGTCACTCTACTGCCATTTATCATTTCCGCCGGGTACCCAAAGTGCTGCCAAACAAACGATTTGAAAGTAGCGAGGGCATCTTCAATGTTAATACCGGTATTTTCAATGTCATTCTGGCTGCTTGCTGCTTCCCTTCCTCCTCCTCCTCTTCTTCTTTTCCTTCTCCTTCTTTAGTTTCTGGCAGGCTAGAAGTAGCAAAGGCGCATTACTGCCTCCACAGGTCACACAGAAGTTTGGATAGCTCACAAATCTTGCGAGACAGATTTTTAACGTGACGAGAAATATCGTTTAGTTTAATCTCGTCACACCCCTACTAATTATACATATAGAAACCTGTTCTCCGGGCAGGACCACACGGCCTCCCACAAAGAACACCCCCACTCCACATGGCTGACTGGTCGACACTAGTGATGTCCAAATGAAGCTTCGTGAAGCATTTTCTTTATTTTCTGAGCCCAATAGATGGCGCTCTCTGTTCAACAAAGGGTTGAAAGCAATGGAAATATATCGGCCTTCAACCCTTTGTTGAACAGAGCGCGCCATCTATAGGGCTCAGAAAATAAAGAAAATGCTTCACGAAGCTTCATTTGGACATCACTAGTCGACACCCACAGCGGCCATCTTGTAACACACACACTTGTATACTATTTAGTTAAATAGGCCACTTGGACTTAGTGTATGTTTCTTTGTTTATTGTTTATAAACCCCTTTTGAACATACTGCTGTGTTTATTAATGTTGTATAAGAATGAATGATATCAACCTCTTCTTCCTTCTCATCATCCTTCAACTGTTTGCACTCATATTCTAATAGTTATTAATTATTGGCATTTGAGTACAAACACTTTTATATTGACACTGAGTACAGGTTCGGTTATCTTTTCCCTGATTTCAGGTTGGTGCCCCATTTAATATTAACTATATTAATAATCCTATAAATATCAATAATTCTATTGATATTAATAATTATCTATCAATAACTGAATCTGCTCCTGCTAGTTCCCCAACACTGTGTTTTTCTCTGCCATCCAACAAAACACACACCACTACACACCGGTGTCCTATTTATCAATGAAATGGGTGACGTGACCCATCACCATCAAGTTACCGCCCCCTTGTGATGTCATATACTAATACCCAAAGTATATTTATTAAGCTTTCAAAACACACACCAAAAAACACCCAATTGTCTCCAACAATAACCTTTAGCTGCATTGTGTTTGTTCTCTCCATCAGATGTCTGTGAACTGGAACTGGACACAAACACAGTCAGCAGAAACCTCAAACTGGACGACACCAACAGGAAGGTGACATATGTGTCAGACGACCAGTCATATCCAGATCATCCACACAGATTTGACTCATATCCTCAGATGCTGTGTAGAGACGGTCTGACTGGTCGCTGTTACTGGGAGGTCGAGTGGAGAGGACTGGTTGATATATCAGTGAGTTACAGAGGAATCAAGAGGAGAGGAAACGACACTGTGTTTGGAAGGAATGATCAGTCCTGGAGTCTGAGTTGTTATGGTGGTCGTTACTCTGTCTGGCACAAAAGCAAACAAACACTCATCTCCTCCTCCTCCTCCTCCTCCTCCTCTAGTGTGGTAGCAGTGTACTTGGACTGTCCTGCTGGCACTTTGACCTTCTACAGAGTCTCCTCTAACAAACTGATCCACCTCCACACCTTCAACACCACATTCACTGAACCTCTTTATCCTGGGTTTGGAGTCGGGTCTGGATCATCAGTGTCTCTGCGTCTCTGAAACTGTTCACAACAAACACAGACCGGTGCGATTACATTCAGAGTCAATGCAAAGATGTGAATGAAAACATTGCAGTTTGTAATCAGTCAGGTTCATTCCTCCTTGTACTTGTTGTAAATGTATTAATGCTTGTGTAAATGTACTTAAATGAATGGAGTATATCGGGATGGCTTTGTCTTTAGACTGAACCTTGTCGTGTTGAGGAACATGCATTAGTGACTGGAGCAAATAGTTGCTGTCCAGTGAAAACCATCAACATGAAGCACAGAGCACACACAGATTAGAATAGAAAACATCCATCCATCCATCCATTTTCTACCGCTTATCCTGTATTCAGGGTCACGGGGGGCTGGAGCCGATCCCAGCTGTCATTGGGCGAAGGCAGGGTACACCCTGGACAGGACGCCAGTCTATCACAGGGCCGACATGTAGAGACAAACAACCATTCACACTCACATTCACACCTACGGGCAATTTAGAGTCACCAATTAACCTATCCCCATCCTGCATGTCTTTGGACTGTGGGAGGAAGCCGGAGAACCCGGAGAGAACCCACGCTTACACGGGGAGAACATGCAAACTCCACACAGAAGGAACCCAGGCCGACCCGGGAATCGAACCCAGGACCCTCTTGCTGTGAGGCGAGAGTGCTACCCACTACACCACCGTGCAGCCTAGAATAGAAAACATAATGTATTTAACATATTACAAATAAAAAACATATTAAACTGTTTCTTCATTGTTGGAGAAAATGCTCCTGCTAGATTCACTAAGGAATTATAAACTATGATGATGCTGCAGCTGTGATTTTCCATTCATCAACGCTTTATAACGCTTGCTCTTGGGTGATGTTGGGACTTTGAACATCATGAGGGTGTTCTAGTCCTGCTGTATGTGAAAACATGTCCTGACATAACGTTTGTTATGATATGGAACAATAAATAAAATTGCATTTAAAAGGGAATAAACTGTTCCGGAACTGATATTTTAGCAAAAGTGCATTTTAATTAAACTATATTTTAAAGGTCCCATATTATGAAAACAGGTTTTCTCTGGTCTCTACACCTATGAACTGGGGCCCGTTTCACAAAGCAGGTTCAACAAACTCTGAACCTAACCCTGAACTCTGAGTTGAACAACTCTGAGATGGGAAACTCTGAGTTTTCGGTTTCAGAACAGCGGTTTTGAATTAGTTCAGTCAACTCTGAGTATGTAAACTCTGAGTTACGCGCGTGCCTGCCGACTCTACAAAGCCATCATCAATGGAGCTCCGATACTACGATTCACCATGGCAACGGGGAGAGCGTCATTAGATATTACTGAGTGTTTATGTAGAAAACAAGCTCATCCTGAGAAAGCGGAGCAACGTAACTGCAGCAAAGTAGTGATAGTTGGCGTGGCAGACATTTACTGCCCGATCTAATGTGTATAACTGAATGAAACAGTCTATTGATCTAAAGCTAAGAAGTGTTTATTTTCAGAATTGCACAGCGCCACTGTGGTGTAATGGTTAGCAACGCCGTCCACAGTGCTGGCGACAGCGGTTCAATCCCCGTAAATCACAAAGTAGCGCAACACATAAATTATTATTTTTATTGGGTATAATCCCCCCCCAGGCACAGAAAGAAAGTGGCTTCAGTTGAAAATTAAGCATAAGAATATTGCGCAAATACGTTGACTAAGGCATATGATTTTAATCATATTTCACATATTAAACAGTAAATATAAGCAGGTATTTCAACACAGGAATGTACTTAAACATTTCATAAATCTCCCGTTCGCAAAAACCCTACCTCCGCAAAGAATCTGGTTGCGGATTATGTCCGCGATATGAAATGTTGAAAATGTCGGAGAATATTGTTTAGATAATATCTAATGTGGTTGAAAGGAAAGGTAATCAAAATCCTCTCCCGACGCAAAGCTGCTAGAATCACTTTTATTTCCATATCGATTAGGTTGACGATGAAAGGACGGCACAATTTTTCAGAGTTGGTTCAGATTCCGGAAAAAGGCGGAGACATGTAGGGAGAAACTCAGGGTTTGTTGAAGCAAACCTGCTAGCGAGCAGGTTAGTTTCACGGAGCATGTTACCCGGGTAACTGACTCAGATTTATGCTGAACTGGCTTTGTGAAACCGAAAAACCAGAGTTTCCCTCATCTCAGGGTTAACTAACTCAAGGTTTTCACTAAACCTGCTTTGTGAAACGGACCCCTGGTCCTCCCTGAGCCTGTCAACTCCCAGGATGAGGAAAACAAGCGACTCCTACATGGTCTCTGCAGCGCCCCCACTGGTACAACGGCGCTCCTATAGGCTGTTCAGATTCAGCTCCCGTCGTTACTATTGGCGCATGCTACCGCTAGCGTAAGCAGCATCGTCTCCGTCTCTCTCCAAGTAGGCGATGACAGAAGGAGCTCATTAGCATTTAAAGGTGCAGACACAGAAACGGCCTGTTCTCAGCAGAGCTCATTTAAGCAACTTTTAGACAGCTGAAATTCAGGACTACGGATGGGTTTGGGGCAATGCATATCAAAAACAGTGTTGTTGGACCTCTGACACCTGTGTGGAATGGATGAAAAACAGTATAATAGGGGACCTTTAACCTGTAGCTAAACCCCTCCCACATTCTCCTCACAAACACAATTGGCTATCATTAAAGTACCACTATTAAAGCTCTCCAATAAAAAGTAACCACATAAAGTTACTCCCTAATTCGTGTAAAATATTCCTTGACCCATGTCTGACTACAATATACAGAGGTTTGACATGTTTAACCCTACAAAAATAACGTTTACACACTAATCCTTGTTAACATAGTAAATTACACAAAAGCCATGTGTACACCTGGGACACATAGTCCCAACTTCAAATATCACAACTACAACAAAATAAATCAAATGCATGTACCTTATAATATTTAATTCTTTATTTGCTATCCTCCATCTATCTTCTGTTCAAATCCCTCAATGCTACACTGAGACTAACAACTACTATACAGTGTACAAACATGCATTAAGAATGGTTAAATATATATCATTACACAAAACGTACATTTGTATGTCATTCTGTCTTACAGGCAAGATTGTAAAATAAGAGCCCACAATCATGTCATGATGCATGAGGGACAAACATTTGCCAGCCTAGCAAATACTTTTCAGATTACTTCCAAAAACATGATGACACAAACCATCCTTGGTACAATATGGGCCATGATAAGCAAACTTACACATCTAACAAACAAGCCCTTTACAATTTAATACAACACACATGAAATTCATATTCAACCAACTTCATAACATACAAAATAATACAATAAGCTACTAACAATACTTCCATCCTTCATTTCACATATAATTATACATCTCAAAGACTTACAAATGACAATGTAGAATAATTATCAACATACATCAGCACTACTTTCCAATTCAATTTGCCAAAAATGTTATCCTTCAAAGTACCCTCAGTTTGGACGACTGGTCCGCAAACTGCATACGTTGATCAGGATGGTTCACCATTTGCAAAACGTTTCCCAGAAGCCTGGGAAACCAGAACCCCGCATGATTTCCAGGATGGTGGAGATCTTGGCAGATATGATCAAGCCTGCAGCTCCCAAACAGCGCACCGTGGATTTGATCACTGGGAATGCCAAGAATTGGGGTCACAACACTTACCTGATCCTCATGGAGCATTATGAGACAGGTATTGAAGATCTTTTGAAAGAACTTTCTGGTCTCCTCACTCCAGAATGGAGGAAGGCCTTTGAGGTAGCAGTTCGTTGGGCTAGACGTAACCTACCCCGCATCACACGGGATGTGATTGATCATGCTGAGGCCCTGGTTGCAGCCAGAAACAACACCGGGGATCCGGTCCAGAGGCAGGCTCCACAGCAGACTCAGCAGATACAGCAGACTGTGCAGGAGGTCACAGTCCAGACACAACAGACTGCAGGAGGTCACAGTCCAGACCCAAGGTCCACGGCAACCTACGACCAAGAACTCGGTAGCCACAATGACCGACTCAAGAGAACAGGAGTTGGACTGGTACCGCAGTACTCCACGTGCTGATTCTCCCCGGGAACGTAGGGAGACACGTGGGAGTACAAGGGGGACCAGGGGACAGGTCTTAACTGAAGACAATATTCTTCAGGAGACTGAGACCGAGGATCCAGAGGAGTTGAGGGTTTTGGAAATCCCTTCCCCTTCTCCCAGGCATTTGGAGCTGATAGCCCTGTTTGATGAGATGCAAGCCGAGGAAGAGAGAGAGGAGGCTGAAGCTCAGGCTCTTCGGACATCTGGGCAGTCCATCGTTCAAGTCCACCAGGAGGAAGGCTTGGATGAGGACATTTTTGAAGAGTCTTCAGACCATTTCATCTCCCCACAGCCACAAACATTCAAACCATACAGACATATCAACATCCAAAGAAAACTGACAGACTGGAACTTACAGGTTCACAAGAAGTGGCTCTTCCTAGGTGACTCGAACCTCTGTAACATCCCGGACTATTTCAACAAGGATCTGCAGGTAGAGAGCTTTCCAGGAGCTAATTTCTGCCACGCACAAGCCCTTATGGAAAAGACCATACCACCAGAGCATGTCGAAGTGGAAAAGGTGGTTCTTTCATTTGGCATGAATAGCAGAGGGAATAAGTCAAAGGAGACCACGGTCAAGAACTTGCAGGGGGCAATCAGGTCCACTAAACGGAAGTTCCCATATGCAGAGATATGGATACCTCTGGTGAACTTTTCCTTGACCCTCCCTGTAGAGGAAAGGGAGAATCTTGAGACTCTTAATGAACACATTGAGAGGAACATGCCCTTCATTCCTCTCCTTCCAGAAGCCCAGTTTCACACAGCAGTTGATGATGTGCACTGGACGGCAGAGACAGGAAGCGCCATCTTCAACCATTGGATGGCGTTTTTAAACTCCAGCACCCCTTAAGTCTGGAACAAGGGGGGACTGATGGTACACAGTCCGGGATTGCTCAGGACGTTATAGTCTTAGCTAAAAAGTTCAAACTTTCTAGACCACAATATCATTTATTGAGCAAAGGGTTATCATTTATTCCAACTCTTGACATAAACAGGGATCAAAAGGTTCAACTGCAATTGGATATGCAAAATTATCATCGTAAGATTAAATTGGCCGCTTTTTTCAGAGATTCAAATAAAAAAGAAATTTTACCTTTTATAGGACCTTCGATTTGGACACCATCATTACAAGAGCTGCCACCTGAAATTCATAAATGCACAAAAAAGATTTACAAATGTATTTGGGGATTTGTATATACATGTGACTCAAAACACAAATACATTTTCAATGCACACACAAATATGTTTCATTTCATATGTAAGTAAAAAATATTCACATATAAAAAACAAGATTCATAAACATATTTCCAATGCACACACAAATCTAAAAAAAAATCACAAATACATGAATGTTAAAGTATTTGCAATCTTCATCAAATACGCATTTGGGGCTTGTTACATTCATATATGAACTGTTGGACCTGTATTTACAAAGTGCTTTTAATTTGTAAACCTCCCTGCATTTGTGTGTGAAACTTTTGAGACTCCCCTGACGTGACTCTGATCCACAAATGCGTTTTTTCTAAGAGGAGGTTGTCTGTAGCCAATCAGATGTCTCCCTCCTTTACAGCCAATCACGTGAGTGTCTCCCCTCCTCCGGACAGCGGAGACGAAAGATGGCCTCTGGCAGTTCAAATGTAAGTAAAAAGTGTCAGGAGTCATTCACGCAGAGGCGTCATCGGCCGTAGCTTACGGCTCCGCTAACGTTCATCTTTCCTCTGTCCTGTGTACTGCGAAGCCAGTTTAGTGGGTTAGCGAGGTATGTTGAGTCTGTACTACAAGTCAGTCAGTCAGGCTGTACTACAAAGGTGGCTCTCTTTTAGATCACCACGGTAACTTATGCTTAGCTCATAACCTGGTCCCGACCAGGTTATGTTCAGAGTTTAATCATAAAACCGGCTATAAAAGCGCTGCTGTTTCACTATTTAACTAATTTACAGCTTGCGGCACCTTTACTTTGAAAGTCCAGTGGAGCTGGATCAGAACGGAGCGTTTGTACGGAGGGAGAGATCAGCTGATCCGCTGCTGTTGACTTTATCTCTGAGCGTCTCCGCCTACAGGTGTTCTCCTCACCCGTTGAGCTGAGCGTCAGGAGCTCATTATATATTAGACTATAGTCTATATTTTACTTTTATATACAGTCAGTCACCACTGATAGAAGTTGTTCGCTCGCAGCAGGACGGATAATCAGATGGATAATCGGTTAAGTTAATAATTTAACTTAATGTGACCGTGAATAAATTAATTCCGATGTTTCGCCTGTTATATTTCAGTGTCAAACAAAAAATACAGCTGAATGCATTTACTTTCTGTGAGGGAGACATCTGATTGGCTACAGACAACCTCCTCTTAGAAAAAACGCATTTGTGGATCAGAGTCACGTCAGGGGAGTCTCAAAAGTTTCACACACAAATGCAGGGAGGTTTACAAATTAAAAGCACTTTGTAAATACAGGTCCAACAGTTCATATATGAATGTAACAAGCCCCAAATGCGTATTTGATGAAGATTGCAAATACTTTAACATTGTTAAAGCCAAGTAGCCTTGTTTTAATTTGTTTGTATTTGTGATTTTTTTTTAGATTTGTGTGTGCATTGGAAATATGTTTATGAATCTTGTTTTTTATATGTGAATATTTTTTACTTACATATGAAATGAAACATATTTGTGTGTGCATTGAAAATGTATTTGTGTTTTGAGTCACATGTATATACAAATCCCCAAATACATTTGTAAATCTTTTTTGTGCATTTATGAATTTCTGTGTGCATTTATGAATTATGAGACTGTTCTAGCTCCATAATCAGCAGTGGTAGTCCTAAGTAGGGAACAGTATATATTTGAAGTAGAGCGGCAATTAAAAGATACAGAATATTATAAAAAATTGGAGAAACCTATTTATATGGACACTATTCCTATGGTAGCTCAGATTGTTGACACACTTAATGCAAAACAAAAACAATATTTGATGGGGAGCCTACAGCCTAGGGAACGAAGATTTTATATCTTACCAAAAATTCATAAAGATCCGGAAAAATGGACAGTCCCACATGAAATTCCCCCAGGAAGGCCAATTATCTCAGATTGTGGGAGTGAGACATATTTTACAGCAGAGTACCTGGATTATTATTTAAATCCGTTGTCGATCAAGCATCCTGCTTATGTCAGAGACACTTATCATTTTATAGAAATTGTACACAGTTTGAGGATCCCTTCAGATTTTTATTTCTTTTCGATGGATGTGGATAGTCTTTACACAAATATTCCAATTCAAGCTGGCATTACTTGTGTAAAAAAGTATTTCAAAAATACCCGGACCCCAAAAGACCTGATGAGGAACTCTTAAAATTATTGGAGATCAATTTGACCCGTAATGATTTTATGTTTAATGGGGAATATTATTTACAGATTAAAGGGACGGCCATGGGCAAAAAGTTCGCCCCAGCTTATGCCAATATTTTCATGGCCAATTGGGAAGAAGAAGTATTTTTGAAATGCAAAATTAAGCCAGCTCACTATTCACGGTATTTGGATGATATTTGGGGTATCTGGACGGGATCCAAGCAAGAATTTGAGGAATTTGTTGAGATCTTAAATTCCCACGATCCATCTATTAAACTCAAAACAGAACTTAATAAGCAATCGATAGATTTTCTGGACACAACAGTTTTCAAAGGCCCACAATTCTTGACAAATTTCAAATTAGATATTAAAGTGTTTTTCAAAGGTACAGATACACATGCACTACTTCATAAGCAGAGTTTTCACCCCAAACACACTTATAGAGGAATTGTAAAGTCGCAACTTCTCAGATTTGAACGTATTTGTACGGGGGAAGAACATTTTAGAGAAGCAGGACAAACCTTGTTTAAGGCCTTACGGAAGAGGGGTTATTCCAGGCCCTTCTTGAGGCATTGCTTGAAGAGCTTTCGGGAGAGAAAGGAAAGGGATCGTGGGAAGTTAATTCCTTTAATCACAACATTTTCTTCCATGAGTAAGGTTCTCAATGGTAAATTTAAGACCAATTTTGAGGAAGTGTTAGGTCAGGAAGGACCTATTCCAGAGGCGATGGTGATTTTGGCATATAGAAGGAACAAGAACTTGCGGGACATCCTTGTTCAAGCCAAGTTACCACCATTGACTCTGGAAAAACAACAAGTTTTGGAAACTCAATTCTCCAGATTGAGGTTTATTAAAAATGATAGACAAAAAACAGTTTTCAGGATCCAACAGGGATTTAGTCCTAGATCCAGTAATTGTGTATGTATAGTTTATTGTGTGAAATGTGGAGTCAAATATGTTGGTGAAACCAAAAATACTTTGTCCACACGTGTGGTACAACATAGATATAACATACGGAACAAAAAAGAAGTGGACACACCTTTTGTTAAACATTTTCTGATGCATGGCTTATTGTCGATGAGAGTAGCTGGGTTACAGAAGGATATTAATTGGACAGATAGGGAACGGAAAAACAAGGAGAGATATTGGATTTTCATGTTAGGAACCAGGGAACCATTTGGGTTAAATTTGAAGAGGAATTGATAGTTCTAGCCCTAACCCCAACCTTTATCCCTAACCCTAACCTTAACCTCTACCCCTAACCCTAACCTTTAGCCCTAAACCTAACCTCAACCTCTATTCCTAACCCTAGCCTCAACCTAACCTACCCCTAATCCTAACCTCAACCCTTAACCCTAACCTCAATCCTTAGCCCTAACCCTAACCTCAACCCCTTAACTTAACCTTAACCCCCAGCCTTAGGGTTCCCCCACCTCTGTCCACTTCTCATGTCCCCCAGCCCTCACACCCTATCCCCTTTGTCCAACAGAAGGTCTTGACTACAACCGCAGAGGAAACCTCATCAATCCATCAACTCAATACAACCCCCGACTACGTTTCCCCTCACCCCTCCCCCCCTTCATCTACGATCCAAAAGTCCCCCTCCCCCACCAACACCAAGTCCTCCCCTACCCCTATTCCTCTGTTCAGACCTACTTACCATATTGCCCGACCCACCCGTAAAATCCAGGATTGGTTTTTCAAACCACTCAAACCCATTATCATTCTGGGGGACTCAAACATCAATAGGATCCCAGTACACACTTACCCACAAATCCAACTGGACAGTTACCCCGGCGCCAATTCTTACCATTTTCTTAAAGTTCTGGAAAAAACCTCCTCCTACCCACACGTCAAAATCGTCATCTTCTCCATCGGACTCAATAATAAAGATCAGGATCCAAAACAAACGACACTCAAACAACTCAAATCCCTCTTCCGCCAGTCAAAGTCGACCTTCCCCAATGCAGATGTTTACTTTCCCGTCATGAACTTTTCACCTAACCTGACCCCCACACAACAAAGCAACCTGAGGTACGTCAATAACGCCATGGTCACAAATTTCCCTTCACTGCTAGAAATTCCACATGACACCTTCATAACAGAAAAAGATAGCATCCACTGGACAACTAACACAGCCAAACACATCTTTCAGAACTGGCTGGAACAACTAAATTTACAATAATTCCCAAAGCCAACCCGGACACACATCCTCAGGGACAAACTACACACCAGACTCGGGACCTGGGTTGGAATTCCCCATCCAACATCCTCAACCTCTCCATCTTATTCACACCTTCCACACCCCAGCGCAAACTCCTTGAGAGGGGGCTCTCATTCATTCCACGCCCCACCCATCTGGACCGGAAGGAACTTCAAAGGGATCTACATAATTTCCATAGACGCCTCAAAATCATTGATCACTTTCATCACAAACCAGACCGACCCACAACCCCCTTCACCCATCCCTCCCATTGGGAACCTCAATCTGCTGGCCTTCATCCCCTTACGCAACAAATCATTAACCACAATAAAAGGGCCCTCCGACATTTCCGGCCCCCGACGGATATTCCAGACAATCTGTCGGGGCCGGAACGGGGGGCCCTCACAGAACTTATCCATAACCCCAACAGCATAATCAAACCTGCAGATAAAGGTTCCAAAATTGTCATCATGGACCGCCAAAACTACCTCCTGGAAGCCAACAGGCAACTCAATAATACAGTTTATTACAAACAACTAGAAGAGACAATCCAACCCCAAACACAATCCACACTCAGGAACATTGTACAAGACCTCTACAATAAAAAATACATCAACAATAAACAAAAACATTTCCTTTCCGGACCTAATGATCCACGTCCCCGCTATTTCTACCTCCTCCCCAAAATCCATAAAGAACCGGACACCTGGACTATTCCCTTTGAGGTTCCTCCCGGCAGACCAATTGTCTCCGATTGTAATAGTTCCACTTACCACATCTCACAATACATCGATCACTTCTTGGGCCCCCTCTCTACCCAACATCCCAGCTTCATAAAGGACACCTACCACTTCATTGATACAATCCGCTCTTTTACTGTTCCACCACAAGCACTTTTATTTACCATAGACATCGATAGCCTTTACACAAACATCAACACGGACCTCGGCTTACAAACCCTCAAGAACATATTCATCAGAAATCCAGACCCCACTCGGCCAGACACGGAACTACTCAAACTCATTCAGCTATGTCTTACCAATAATTACTTTCTATTTAATAACCAATTCTTTCTACAGATCCATGGAACAGCAATGGGCCAAAGATTCGCACCCTCATACGCAAACCTTTATATGAGCGAGTGGGAGCGGGAGGCCTTAGGCAAATGCACTCTCTTACCCACAATCTACGTCAGATTCTTAGATGACATTTTTGGTATTTGGCCCCACGACCCCGCAAAATTCCCTGATTTCATTAACACCCTCAATAATCATCACCCCTCCATTTCAGTTAAATACACCACCAGTACCACCCAAATCAATTTCTTAGACACCAGTTTAATTTGGCCCCACAAATAACCACTTACAAACTAGAGTTTACTTTAAGCCCACAGATACACACGCCCTCCTCCATAAATCTAGTTACCACCCAAAACACACCTTTAAAGGCATAGTCAAATCACAACTCATCCGCTTCTATAGAATCTGTTCCAACATTCAGGACTTCCACACTGCCACCAAAACACTTTTCCATAGCTTACGCTCTAGGGGTTACTCTGCACGATTCCTCCGCACCATTAAGAATACCGCACTGGCCTCCCTTGCTCCCACTCGCTCTCCCCCCAGGACTTCTCCAACCCAGGCCCCGACAGTGCCTGAGCCAACTCCCTTGCCCTACACCACCCCCTACCCGAATCAGGGTCTGTATCCTCTCCCGGCCCCCCACCCTGACTCCCTACCTGTTCCTCCTTACCCTAATCCTAACCCCCCTACACTCTATCCTAACCCCAAGCCTAATCCCTCTAAACCTAAACCTAATTCCCAATCCCCCTACCCCACTCTCCTCCCAACCTTAACCTTCCCCCCTCCCAAACCCACCGGGGAGTTGGCTCGGACACATTATATACACCAATCCACTCAACACCACCCACTTCTCCCACGACCACACATCTGATCCCCTTTGTCTCCACCTTCTCCTATCAAATAACAGGCTTTCACCGCCAGGTTAAAAACAAATTCTCCACCCTTCACCTCCAACATCCAGTCCTTCACAGTCATAGAATCATTTCTGCCTGAAGAAAACATAATAATCTTCAATCCCTCTTAGTAAGATCTAAATTTTCTGACCATAGACCCATAACCCCCCTTCCACATAATCACCACTACAAACACCGCAAATTCATCCACAACCCATACACACAGGCGGAATTCCCAACACTGGCAAAATTACCCATAACATCCACTAACGTAGTATATATCATCACCTGCACACTCTGTCAAAAACATTACATTGGCGAAACAAAACATTCCATTCACACCCGGCTTTCCCAACACCTGTACAACATTGGGGAGGGTCGACTTCCCACCCCCCTCATTCGTCACTTCCAAACACACCCCCCGATCCACTTCATCATAACCGGAATTGAAAACAACGACCACTGGACCACACCTCAACGGAAAAGAGCAGAGAAAATTTGGATACATAAACTTGGAACAATAACCCCCACAGGCCTAAACGATAACTAAAACTCTTCATCACCTACCCCTTCCCTCCATTACTTTATCATCATCAGATCCATCAAACTACCTTTTCACCCTTCAATTATGGTCCCCCGTCCCCACCCTATGGCCCCCCTTCCATTCTTCTTTTTTTCCCCCCCTTTTTTTTCACTATTTTCTCTACCTTTATCCTTTACTCCCTCAACTCTTGTGTCTTATTTTATTTTTTATTTTTTTAGACTTTAAACCCATCCACGAAATCAAATACCCCCATGACTTCATTAATACTCACAGCCCACAGCGCAGTGGTTTACTCCATGCCCTGCCACCCGGCAGACTCAGGTTCGATCCCCACTTCTCCCGTTCACCTTGCCCCTGTTGTCTTCCACCAATGACCCCGCTCTTCCCCTTCTGTCCCCCTTCCACCAAAAACAACTTAACTATAACCCTAACTCTTAAATCTCTATATATAGATATTTTTTATTATTATTTCTTCTAAGTTTTTTTATTATATATTTTTTAAGCTTTTTTCCTTTTCCCTCCCCTTCAGTTAGCCCCTCAACCCTATCACTTCCACAGTACAATTAGCAGAGTGGTTTGAGCTTTGGCCTACCACCCTGCAGACCGTGGTTCAATCCCCAGTCATCCACTTTCCACACCGGTTTTTTTCCTTTTCCTTCTCCTTTTCTCTCTACAATACTTTAGGCCAGCGCAACAAATACAGTTTAATACAAACCCTGAACCCCAACCCAAACCCCAACCCTTAACTTAACCTTAACCCCCAGCCTTAACCTTAATCTTTAACCCTAAACACAAATAATTGATAACGTTAAATATACTTATTTGATTAATAAATAAATTAATAAATAATAAAGAGAATAAATAAATATATAAAACATGAGATTTATAAATACAAGATAGATAAATAAGTAAATATATAAGGATAAATTAACATACGGATAATAGTAATGGAATAATATATAGTAGATTTAATTTGATAAAGTAGTTAAAGGGTTAAAAATTCTGGGGAGGATTCAATTCAATTCATATTAGATAGTTACAAGTTAAAAAAGTACAAAGTTAAATTAATTTGGCATTTATGGGGTTAAGATTCATGTGGTTAAAAAATACGAATACGTAGACCGGAGGGGATATAAGTGAGGAGAGCATTTTAGGAGCTCACTTTTCATCTGACCATCGAAGGGATAACACCCAGCTATAGAGAGAGAGCCATTTAGACAGTTTTTTGTGTGCCAGACCTGAAGAAGACCCTAGTTGGGTCGAAACGTCGTTGATTTAGGCACCTTCCTTTGTTGTTTAGAAAAAATATTTATTTTATTTTTTTAGTAAAAACACACAATTTTTTTTTTTTTTTTATAGAAAACAAACTGTAAAGACAAACTAACTGTCTTTTTAAAGACAAACAGAAGACAAACATTGACGGTTGGACGGAGGTGCGCTACGGCAGGAAGCGCACCCGCCAAACCAATAGGGACCAGTGGTACGGACGGTCCCCCGGCTGGAAGCACCGTGCACCCCCTTACTCCTACAGGAGGAGGGATCAAGTCCCCTACCCTAACCCTAACCCTTAACTTAATACAATACAAGACGAGGGAAGATTCAAATTTCAAAGTTGGCGCCTATTTCCAGTTTGCTTCGTCCCGGCCATAACGGCCAACCAGCCAAGTTTGAAGAACGACAACAAGATGGGATTAGCACGAGTGTCATCCAATCAGGTTCGTAGTGGGCATGTCACGAGTCATGCAAGTGAAAGACGTTATGGGCTTTTGGCGCATCATCTTCAAGGAGCCAAGGAGGACGTATGAGACAGTCAGCCACAACGGACATTGTCAACCAAACGCTGTTTGAGGTAAATCTCCCAGATAACGCATGTGAACGATATTTTAATTCCTTTTCATACCTCGAGTGGAAAGCCTTGAAGCTAACGTTAGCATCCCTCTGATAAATTGCTACCACCACGTAAGCTATTGTTAGCAGATAGCTATCGTTTTGTATAGTTTTGTGACTAAGTGACTGATGGCAGCCAGGTCATTTTGTTTTACAGCTAAAGTATTAATTGTTAACGCGCGCTTTCGGTCAAAGGCTTTTCTAACATGGCCAGAGGTTAGTCGTAATTGGGTTGTAATGTCCCACTCGTCCTGCATGAGTCCCGCAGAGACTTGAGATCTTATGTTTTTTTCTAGCATTATAGCATGCTACGTTAGCCTGCTCATTGCTGTCTTCCCTCGCTAGAGTCTGCTCTTTTAAAAAAAATATCTGTATATGTCTGTATTCAGATTTGCAAGTGAATGGTACATAGCTCTGTAAATGTCTGATATCAGTTACAACTCAGGCAGGAGCTCTCGATTGGCTGTCTTTTTACACGTGACTACACCGAGTCAGCGCGTATTAGTATGTTAAGCATGTAATCTCTGGGTCTATTTTGTTGGGACCTAACCGTTAGGACTACACAATGCGGCCTACAAAGCCTACACAATGCGGCCAGACAATGGGACAAGGGAGATAAAAAACTACAAACCACCATTTTAGTGTCACCTCCACCTGGTCGCGAGATCTGACGTCACAACTGGTGCCCCATTGGCTGGCAACTGCATGGGACTCCAGGGGGTCCCCCGGACCAGCCGTGAGCTATAAATCCCGCGGCCACCAGAAAAACTTTCTCTCTCCAAAGTAACTCGCGTTACGCCAGGAGGTGAAGATCACGTCTGCAGCGTTTCCCTTTGTCCTAGGCCGCAGTCTTTCCCCCAAACTCGCTGGACGAGCAACAGACTGTTTTACCCCTCTTTTTCTCTACTCGTTTTATTTTTCTTTTGTTTATCATTTTGGATCCCGAGGAGACCACCGCGACAGCGCGACTCTCCCGTTCCCCGCGGTAAGAAGAAAACTTTCTTCGTCCCAGCTGCAAGCAGAACGGATAACTCGACCCGTCTTTGTCTGAAATCAGCTGACTAAATCGCCGAGCCCCGCGATTGTTCCTGCAGAAGGAAGAATTACTAACGGTTTTCTTCAACCAATTGGATCCGGCGCTGAACGAGCGCCCCACGAACTACCGTCCGTTGCCGGCGTCAAGGAACGCCATCGCCGCACGGGACGAAACCCTCACATCGACGCATCTCACATCGACAAAAGTAAGAGGCTCTGGGCAGAAGCAGAGATTCGATAGTGTAGGACATGCTTGTAATTCTTGTTAATGTGTTTTAGGGTTGCACGGTATACCGGTACTAATTTGGTACCGGGGTACTGAGGCATTTAAAACGGTACCATATTGCATTTGGACGGGACCGGTACTTGCAGCGCCGCCGGCAGCGCCCGCAACAGCACGGCGAACTCGCCACGTGACGTCACCGCGTTGTAACTACAGCTGAGAGGACGAGGAGCGAGCTGCAGCTTGGGGAGATAAAAGGCAAGCCGGAGGAAACCGCTAGCAAGTTAGCGAGCAGCGTGGACGGTAGCAACAAACGGAGCAGGAGGAAAGCTTGGAGAGCGCGAGAGAGAGTGAGAGAGCGCGAGAGAGAGAGAGAGCGAGAGAGCACGCGAGAGAGAGAGCGAAGCACGGAGAGGAGAATGGCTGCTGCTCCCGTCACCACGCCGCAACTTGCGGACAAACCAGCGCCGCGAAGTGCGATATGGCCGTACTTTAGCTGAAAACAAATGCGCAAGGCGAGGTAGTTAACGCCGATGCGCCACTGTGTAAACGGTGTTTAAAAACATGCTAGCTAACGGCGGAAACACCTCCGACTTAGCCAAACACTTAAAGGACCAGCACCCAGACCTGCACACTGAGCTCAGGGAACGACAGGTCATTTACTCAGGAAAAAAAGACACATTCAGTGCTAAAAGCAAAAAAAAATAGAGCTGGTTTATTTATATTATTATATTTTATATTATATTATTGTATTTATATTTTAACATTTTTAAAATTGTGTGCATTAGAAAAGCTTGTCTTTGTGGTATTTTATTTTATTTGCTGATTAATATGTTATTGTTCTAAGATTTTCTATTAAAATAAAGTCAGTAATGACATTTTTTGCGTTCACTTTTTATTTGGAAAAGTATCGAAAAGTACCGAAAAGTACCGAAACACATGTTGGTACCGGTACCGGTACCAAAATGTTGGTATCGTGACAACACTAATGTGTTTTAAGTTCTGATCGCGGATCGCCGAGTCCGTTTGTTCATGTGCTGCTGTATGTGAATGCTGATCGTGTACCCACGCAGCTGGGTTGATTTCTGTAACAGTGTTTCCGACTAACCTCCGCCATATTCGCGAGCTCAGAAAGCCTCTACTATCAGTTAAAAGACCGGTCTCGTGGAATAAACGCCAGTTCATTCACGCGAGCCCGTGTGATAGCGGCACGGCTTCTGAGACTCAGAATATCGCTCGCGCATTCTCCCTCTCTCTTTGTTTGTGTCCCGCTAACACACACACACATACACGCCACACACACGTGTCCTAAGCCAGCTGTTCCCGGCGGACGCTAGGGACATAGCTACATCTGGTGGCTACATACGGCTATCTCTCCCCCTCTCTCTCCCTCTCTCTCTCTCTCTCGCTACCCCATCGGACATCAGTGGCTCCGCCCCTGAACGCTGCGAGGAATAGCTCCATCTGGTGGCCGCCCATAGCCATCTCTCCCTCTCTCTCTCTCTCTCGACACGCACGCACACACACGCACACGCACATGCACACGCACGCACACACATACGCACACACACACACTCCACGTGTGTCTCTCCCTTTGTTTAAGCTTAGCTTTGTGTGTTAGGTAGTTAGGTAATAAGGCTTTGTTAATTGCAGTGTTATTGATTGTGATCATTATTACTGACTTAAATAAATCTTATTATATTATAACTAGCGGTCTCTTGTGCTTGGATAACAGCAGGTTGTGAAGGCTAGTGCTTGAATTTCACGCCTTTTTAATTGTTAGATTGTTTTTATGCTTCCATGCCAATGATCACGATGATTGGCATGTGAGTATAAAACCTTTCATATTGAGACTGAATACAGTTTTAGGTTATCTTTTCCCTGATCCCAGGGTGGTGCCCCGTTTATTCATGATTATATCATGATAATATATTAAATATAATTATTAATACTGATAATCATATTGATATTGATAATTAACTGTTGATAACCAAATCTGCTCCTGCTACAACCCCAACAATTTGCTCTGTACAAATCGTTGATGCTAAATTATATGCATGCCTGCTGAATGAGATATTAGTCTATTGGATTTAAATGTTAAACTGAGGTAGTGAAATGTGGGTTTTCTGGTTACCATATTAAGTTTGGTTGCCTAATTATTTAATCTATTTATTTAACAAAAAGCAAAATTACAGATGTCATTTATTTTTGTGTTTCCTGTTGAACTTTAAATACTGAAGCATTGACTAACCTGTCTAAAGGACCAATTTGTGTTATCCATCCATCCATCCATTTTCTACCGCTTATCCTGTATTTAGGGTCACGGGGGATTTGTGTTATTTTTTGTAATTTTTTATTTTACTGTGCAAAATTGATTATTTTGTTGTAACATTTCATAAGTTAAAAAGCCTTTTCTAGCTCACACACAGCTCACGATTTCTGTGTGTTTTTGTTTGTCACCACAGTTGCCAAGTAAAGATTTGGAGATCCAGTCCTGACTCCTGTGTCTCCTTTCCAACTTGGGACACAACAGAGACATAAAATGGAGACGGGTTACATATATTTAATATATAATAGAGGATGACTCCCAGTGATAATGACTACTCCATGGAGATGGTAAGGACAAATAACATTTTTCCAATCTATAAAACTAGATTCAAGCTTGCAATTAAAGCCTGTGCAGATGAACATACTTCCTACCTGTCTCAGTGGAGATGCACTGGCTGTCATTACCACCGGAGGTGCAGCAAGACTGTATAGATAAATTACATTTTTGGTACATGTTAATTTGTGAGCTTTTATTAGCTCTGGACAGAGCCAGGCTGACTTTTTTTTTCCTCCTGTTTCCCCCTATGTGTGTGCGTGCCTGCTTGTATTGATGTCATGCCTGTAAAAAAAGAGACTTTGACCTGGAGAAGGTAAGACCATATTTATTTCTCTGTAAAACTCAGTATATAACTGCATGAATCTATTTTAGATAGAGAAGCGTTATCAGGATCTGTGATTGACATTTTTAATGTTTTAACTTGAGCATATCTTACTTTTAAGAATATAATGTTGATAGGAGTAGAGTTTTGTGTTGAGTGTAATCTCGAAAGAGAATATTTATCACTCTTTTACTTCTGCTCCTGTTTCTCTCTTAGTTTGGAAGTAAAGTGGCACATTGTTGGCTTTGCTAGAAATGCTCAGTGGCTTGTGGATCACAAGGCAGACATTTACTGCTGTAATTGTGCCAACCTGAAGTGAGTGATGATTAATGTGAAATATATTTTCAAATCAAAAAACCCTGATGATTCCTCTAGTTGAAATAATGACCTGGTTCTCTCTCCATTAGCACTGACGGGACCTGCTGTAGAATGAGTCTTCTGGCTAAGAAAACAGACACTCCTCGATGCTTCACCTTGCGCAGCAAAAGTGAGTGTACACACACATACACATGCAAAATAGAAAACGAATCATAGTCCCCCTCCAGTTAAATCAGGTAGCCTCTCCTCAGTGAAAGACACAAGGAAAGCTGGCTTGGAGTTTTTCTCACAGTCAGAGTCCTTTAGGTGCTTTTTGCAAACTCTAAGCAGGCCACCCCCTCCCCACGACTATTAAAAACAATGATGTGCAGGCGTGCTCAGCCTGCCAGATCAGCTTGTTACACATTATCTTGTGACAGCTAACTTTTGCGATCCGGTTCCTACACCGGAAACATTAACATTAAATGTACTTTTTATTCTCAGTGACAGTTCCATTATTATTTAACTTTAGTATAGAGTTGTATTTGGCTTGTGATTTTTCTAAATTAAAGATTGCAATTGCAATTAAACAATTGCTCACCATGCTCTTGCCATTTCTGCCTAGAACTAACGAAAGTCCCCTCTGCTTTCAGTTTATGCATGTCATCTAATTTGTTTTGCAGCTCACTTAATTTTAATTTCTCCTCATCATTGAAAGGGATAGTTCACCCGAAATCAAAATTCAGTCATCATCCACAATTGTGATTTAAGAGGGAGCTGTTCATTTTCCAAGAAGATACTTTTTAAAATCCAGATTGATCAGGGAAAAGACAAACATTAATTGTTATTGCCTTGTGATCTGTTAAGGGTGTAGATAAAAGCATCACAACCATGATACAGTCCTTCAAGGCCAAAAGCCTATACGAGAACATCTGGAACAATCCTTATTACTCCACGTGTAAATTTGACTATTTGGGAATTTCTCTCTCCATATATGAGTTCTTCCTCAGTTCAATCCTTACCTTTGGTGTGGTTCATTCTTTTGAGCTTTGTTCCTTCCCAGCTATCTGAGTTCTGTTGTATGGTTCTGGGCCCTCATTTATAAAACTGTGCATAGGATCCTAACTAAAAGTGTACGTACGCCAAAAAGCCAAAGTTTGCGTGCGCCAAAGTTTGCGTGCGCCAAAAAAAAATCTGATTTATAAAACTGTGCGCACGCAAGCTGTACGCAATGTTCCCTTTATAAATCACAGGATCACCTACAAGTGTGCATACCTGAATCCCGCCCTGTACACGCCCACATTTTACTATGTTAATGAGCCGGCATGCAATCGTTTCCGTGTGCTGAATCACGGCGACAGGTCAGGAAAAAGCGAAGAAACGTAACTTTTCAGAAAGGGAGAAAGAGACACTTGTTGGGGAGGTGGAGGCCGGGACAATAATTTAATTTAGTGGCCACAGCAGCAGGATCACGAATAAAAAGACGCAGTGCGAGTGGCAACACATTGCTGCTGCAGTCAACGGCGTCAGTGGGACGGAGCGGACGGTGATCTGAAGGTAAATGACATCTTTCCGCTCCTAACATGTATTTGATATATTGCTTGAGTATTTGAGGAAGTTTGATTTTGATGTGACTTTGACGGGGATTGTGTCCGAAAAGGAGGGAGAAACAGACGCGACTGAGACCAGAGGGATAAGGGTGAACAGATTTTAAACTTTTATTGTATATAAAACAAAACGTGAAATCGTTTTTGTCCTTCCAGAGTCTGCAGCGTGTGGCGTAGAGGAGGGTGATGTGAGGAGGGTGACGGGCCCTCTGCACAGCGTCCGGGTCCGGCGCAAAGCAGCAGCGCACCCCGGGCGCATGGCACATCAAGCGGTCGGGTGCACACTGATGCCGTCCTGCAACTTCAGCGAGACACAATCACCGCCATCAACAACGTTGCAGATGAGCTACGGCAAATGCGCACTGTGATTAATAAAATAATACGTTTACAATGAACATTGATTGTTGTCTTCCTTATATTACAAACGCATAACATCCTCACGGATTCTTGCGCCCTGTTGATACCCCTCCAGTCGGGCAGGGGGCTGTGGCTCATCATGCTGGGGACTCTACCACCTTTGCCGAGTGGTAGAGTCTGCCTCCTGAAGTTTGGTAAAGTTGCGCTCTCCACGCTCCACGACTGGGCGCGCACGAGCGTGGCACTCATTATAGCGCATTTCCTCTGCGCTCTGGTGGTTTAAAAATGAGGATACAGGTACGGCAGTGACAGGTACGGTAGCCTACGGCAGTGACAAAACAGTGACAAAACAGAACAGAAGCTGGTTCAGCTTCAAAGGTTAGTACCTCCCAGTGATCTTGGCGGAATATTCAGTGGCAAATTCAACGATCCTGCCGTGCAACAGTCCCGTGGTGTGTCTGGCTAGCAGCTAACGGAGCTAGCTGCTATAGCTAGCGCCGGCCACAGCATGATGGTGGTGTGCGAATCCTGCTTTCCCACCCTCTCAAAACTGAGAGAGAGCGTAAACGGCCTGGAGGCTGATCTCAGGGAGAAGGACAAAATCCTAATGAACTTCTCCACCGTCGCCACGACCCAGTCCAGGCTCATCGCCCACCTGAAAGCTTCCGGCGCTGGCGACCGGAGCATGTCGGCCACAAACAACACCACCCTGCCGTGGACCGGCTCCGCCATCGCTGGATCGCCGGCACCAGCTGTCGCCGAGTCCCGCTGGCACCACCTGGGAGCCAAGCCGAAGGGAACGGCAGCCTCCACCTCACGCCTCCGCCTGCCGGAATGGCAGTGCTCCATCAGGGAGGATGGAGCGGTGGCCCCAGCACCGGTGAGCTCGACGCCTGTCAAGCCGAGGGACCCGTGGTCGGTGGTGGGAAGGGGCGCCGGGGCTCGTCCATCTCCCCCGCCTCCGCCCCCGGAAATCCCGCTCGACAACAGGTACAACATCCTAAGCCTGCAGGACTTCCCTCCAGTTGGCACCTGCTGCAGCCCGCCGCCAGGAACCGACCACCCGGCTCAACGGTCGCGGAACCGGGATCCACCCGCCCGGTCTTCACCATCACCTCCATCCCGCTCGGGACGAGCAGCGGCACAGCGCCGCCACCCGCGGGTTCCCCCCGAGGAGCGCGGCGTCTCCAGGCGCGCGGCGACGGCCGCTCCGGCTCGGCGCACTCCCGAGGTGCTGGTGGTCTGGACCTCGCTGGTGAGGCACGTGTCCGTGCGCAACGCACGGACTTTTTGCCGGCCTGGTGCCTGTGTCACGGAGGTCACATCCTCCGCTCAGCAGGTGAGTGCCCAACATCCCTTGGCCTCCACGCTGGTCGTGGAGGCTGGCATCAACGACCTCAAATTTCAGCAGTCGGAGGTGCTCAAAGCGAACTTCGTCGCCATGGTGGATAGCGTGCTGGACACGGGGAAGCGGCTAATTGTTCTGGGTCCGCTTCCCCCGCCCCGCTACGGTGATGTCATCACCAGCCGCATCCGCCAGCTGCACCTGTGGCTAAAGGGATACTGCCTGGGCAACAGTATCCCTTTCGTTGACAACTACGCGGCCTTTTTAAACCGACCTCAACTTTTTAATCGGGACGGCCTTCACCCCAACCAGGAGGGATCCCGGCTTTTATCTGTGAACATTGACCTGACCATCCGCTCATGCACCACACCCACCTCTTGACTAACACACGGACACTCTGCCCCACGCTGTCCCTCCCACCCACACTCACCCCCCACTCCCTGCACCATACATAGCCCACACATCCACCCATCACCACCCCCATCAGAACCACAGGACATCCATCACATTGAAACACTTATCACTCACAGACATCAACCCAGGACTGTTTTTAGACCGACTGATTGTTTTAATGTCCCCATAAAGAGACATACTGAGCGCACAATCAATGAAGACATCAAGATGGCCCTACTAAATGTGCGCTCGCTGTCTAACAAATCTTTTATTATAAATGATGTAATTTTAGACAGAAAATTAGACGGTATTCTCCTTACTGAGACATGGCTCGGCACTGACGCACGTGTTGTTCTCACAGAGACCTGTCCTCCAGATTTTAACTTTTTATTTTCAACAAGGGTGGGCAGGAAAGGAGGGGGAACTGCCTCGATCACAAGGTCAACATTATCGCCAAAGGAAGCTCCTTTTAACAACTATTTATCATTTGAATACCACGCCTTTGTTTTTAGCAGCCCTCCTATTCTTTGTGTGACTGTTTACAGACCACCCCAGCACCCTACTGCTTTTATCAGCGACTTCTCAGAGTTTTTAACCATCATTCACGCTAAGTATGATAGGATTTTAATAACTGGTGATTTTAATCTACACATCGATAAAACCTCAGACCTAGCATCTAGAGAATTTTTAAACCTCCTTCACTGCTTGGATTTTAAACAGCATGTCTGCCAGCCAACCCACGACAGGGGGCGCACCCTGGACCTGGTCATAACCTATGGCCTGTCTGTGGGTGCGCCCTCTGTCGTGGATCTGGCCGTGTCAGACCATTTTATAAATAACCCCAAATTTTTATTCTCCACAATTGAGTTTTTAACCAACGGTGAAAAAGGTCACCAATAACACCAACAGACTCCGTTTGTGAGGCGTTTGCTGACCACTTCAGAAGTAAAATCGATAACATTAGATCCAGTCTTTTATCTCACCAAATCTCAACCTCCGACATTCCTGGATCAATGCTTCCACCTGAGGAGACTCTGGACTCTTTTGCCCTGGTTGACGCAAGGACACTTGGTCGAGTCTTCTCCCAAGTGAAGCCCACAACCTGCCTTTTAGACCCAATTCCCACACGCTTTTTTAAAACGTTTTATGACGTTTTTGAGGAACAGCTTTTATATATGGTGAACTGCTCTCTTCAGACGGGTGTCTTCCCCACATCCTTTAAAACGGCGGTGGTGAAGCCCCTTCTGAAGAAGAGTGGCATAGACCCCACCATTTTTAATAATTATCGTCCAGTATCCAACTTACCATTTTTAAGCAAAATTTTAGAAAAACTGGTTTTTACACAGATAAATAACTTTTTATATTTAAACAATACATTGGAGAAGTATCAGTCTGGTTTTAGGACAAACCACAGCACAGAGACAGCCCTTTTAAAGATTTTAAATGACATCAGGTTCAATTTAGATAATCATAAACTCACAGTCTTGGTTCTGCTAGATCTAACCGCCGCCTTTGATACAGTGGACCATCACATTTTAATAAACCGTTTGAGGAACCTGGTTGGTCTCTCTGGTGCTGTTTTAAATTGGTTCTCCTCTTACCTCACTGACCGAAGCTTCTTCGTAAGTCTGGATACCTGTTCCTCCAAAACACACAACCTTAAGTGCGGGGTTCCCCAGGGGTCAATTTTAGGCCCAACCCTTTTTAATCTCTACATGCTTCCCCTGGGTGATGTCATCAGGAGGCACGGCATCAGCTTCCACAGCTATGCTGACGATACACAACTGTACATCGCTGTGTCTCCTGATGACACAGGGCCTTTAGATGCCCTTTTTAATTCCATTTTAGATATCCAGTCATGGATGGCAGCAAACTTTCTACAACTCAACCAGGACAAAACAGAGGTTTTAGTCATAGGTCCTGAAGGCCAGAGAGAGAAACTTTTACCAAAATTAAATAATTTTAAATCATCGAAATCTCTGAGAAACCTGGGCGTGATTTTAGACTCTGAGCTCAGTTTTATTCCACACATTAAAAAATGTAACAAAGGTAGGTTTCTACCACCTGAAGAATATAGCCAGAGTCCGCCCGTTTCTCTCACAGGCCAGTACAGAGGTGCTGATGCATGCTTTTATTTCCAGTCGTCTAGACTATTGTAATGCCCTGCTCTCTGGTCTTCCTAAAAAGAGCATCCATACTCTCCAACTGCTAAAAAACTCAGCCGCACGCGTGCTGACGAGGACCAGAGGGCGGGAGCACATTACACCAGTTTTAAAGTCGCTGCATTGGCTCCCTGTTCGCTTCAGGATCGATTTTAAGATTATTTTACTTGTTTTTAAATGTCTTAATGGTCTTGGGCCCTCTTATTTATCTGACCTAGTCCTATTATATCAACCCTCACGGACCCTGAGGTCCTCTGGCACCGGCCTTTTAACCTTTCCACAAGTCAGATTGAAAACACACGGGGAGGCGGCTTTTAGTTATTATGGTCCCCGACTGTGGAACAGCCTGCCGCAGAACCTCAGGGCCGCAGAGAATGTTGATGTTTTTAAAAAACGGCTCAAGACTCATCTTTTTAGTCTGGCTTTTAATTAATTAACTTTCTATTATTTTAAGTCTGCTATTTTATTCCCCAACTTTTAATCTATTATTTTAAGTTTGCTTATTTTAGTAGTTTATACTGATTTTATTCTATCCTATTTAGCTATTTAGCTTTTTTATCTAGTTTTTGCTATTTATTTTATTACTGCTATCTTGTTCTATTTTACATTATTTTATCTCTTTTACCGTCTACTGACAGGAACCAGAGTCCCTCATGGTGTGGATGGCCTTTCACTCACCGATGTCTCAGTGCCGAGCCATGTCTCTACAGTTTTAGCCAATGCAGTGCGTGGGGGTGTGTGTGTGTGTGTGTGGTGTCCATACCCGAGTTAACTCATGTTAGTGTGAGTGTGCGAGTGTGTTCCGGGTGGGGGGTCGGGTCTTTCTTTCTGTTGTTGTTGTTTTTATTGTTGTTGTTGTTTTGTTCTTATTTTCTAAATTTGTATTTTCTGTACGGCACTTTGTGTTGCATTTACCTGCATGAATGGTGCCATATAAATAAATTAAATTGAATTGAATTGAATTGATAAGTGTAACAATTATACAATGGCTTAATGGCTGTATGTATGTGCGTTGATGATATATGCACATAAATAAGGAGAATATTTAGTTATTCCCGCTGTGTTCTGCAGTGATCTAATGGAAGGTATTTATTGTATACTGTATAACATGCATTTGGGCCGTCTCCTCCTCCTGCGGTGACAGCGCTGATTCAATATTTCAAAATTATTTTGATTTAAGATACAAGTCAGATTTTAAAAGAAGGTGTTAACATGAAAAAAACTATCACTCATTAAAAGCGTCAAAAACATTGCTGGAGTTCATCATGATAACGCAGATCTAACGTATGATATGGAGTGTAATTAAATGTGTGCGAGTCATCAAAAATATATAGTTCTTCTCACGTTTACTGCTGATTCCCTTCCAGTCTCCAGAATGTGCGTACCGGTACGCATGCCTCAGAGTTTGCTTACGGGTACGCACACTTTCCCGTCAAGTTTGGTTTTTATAGATCACAACATTTGCGTGGAAAGTGGCGCTGACACTGCTCTATAGATTTAATTGCAAACTACAACTGTTTAGTAAGTTAAAGATGTTGCTGATTACAGCATGAAGTGGCAATGAGGTCTTAAAATATTTTGAGAAGGTCTTTTAAAAAGGTATTGAAATTGACTTCAGGATTCCTGCATATACCCTGGTAATGGTATGATAAGAAAAAAGCAACTCAAATTAGAAACGATAATTTCAGTTCTCATGAATGTTTGTCTGTAAAATGCCAAAAGGTTTACATGGATTGTCCAAACAAATGCCTGTTTTCTCCCTAGATGGACAATCGGAGGTATTTAAGGAGGCCCCAGTAGCCAAGCAAGTGAACAGGCAGTTTGAAATGATCTGACGCACAGTATGTACAGGGTGTCCGCGGAGTCTTAAAAAGTCTTAAATTCATTTTTCTAAATTTAAGGCCTTAAAAAGTCTTAAATTCGTCCAAAATGTCACATGTTTGTCTTAAATAAATAACTCAGAGGTCTTAAATTTGTCGGGGCAGGACTATTTTATTTTTCTCGCGGGACTTTTCGGGAAGGAGATGTAGAGAGGCTACTTTCTTGCTAGCTGCGTATATAAACGGATGTCTGCGCGCTTGCTAGCTAGTCTGCGACAATGGGTAAGTGCAAATTCAACGTCAGTTGGCTGGAAGACGTCCGTTTCCGAGGTTGGCTGGAGTCTCATTGAGTGACACACATGCTATGCTTGGGTTGTAATACAGCGGGATCCCCCCCACCATCGCGGGTTTTAGGTCTTAAATTTCATTCAAGGTGGTATTAAAAAGGTCTTAAAAAGTCTTAAATTTGACTTGCTGAAACCTGCAGATACCCTGATGTATTGCCCAAATGTATTCTTAAATGATTTTTACATTTGTTTCATTTGCAAGAAATAGTTACAAAGTTTAATAGCCATGACCTAAGTCCAAATATTGCTGATCGTCTTCATAAGCTGCTCCTGTGCTTCACAATTGTAGAACAGAGTCCAACATTCTTTGCATTGAGAAAAAGGCATCAAAATTACTCTTATTGCACGTAACAGGCAATAAGTAGATTCTGCTAGTATATGTTACTAAAACCTATGTAAATTTGTCTGTAAATGCAAATTTTAATCGCCATCCCACAGTGATACGTTGCTTTCTCACTGCGGTGAAAAAAAATCCATACCATACATACACAATGTTGACTTACCTTATAACAAATGTAGACATCCTTGTTTATCTTCTTTACGTTGAGTTGACTGGTCAACCACACAGCTTAATCCACCAGAGACATGTAGCTCTGTTTAGATGTATTTTAGGAGATGGGATGTCGGGGATAAAATATACCCCATCGCCTATCCTCTCAGGACACCTCGTATCAGAGATGTCTTACCCCTCCACATCCCTTTTGATGGCTTCTGGATGAAACCAGGTCCATATATGACATATTTTGGACTTGCAATATGGACAGTACAACATTAAAGTTATGAATATCACTTTAAAGGATAAAACTGGTGTAGTCTTTACTTATTGTAAACATGGCCTGTGAAAATAGAAAAATCTGCAATGCTTTTCTGTTAATAACTATGGTCCATCTATCCACCGCCAGAAATATATATATTCCATATCATGTAACTATTTGAACTCCATGGTACTCAAAAATAAAATAAGATAACAGATTTGCAATTGTTCTTTGTTCTGCACAGCTTTGTTTTTCAATATAACATACTGATGATTACAGTATGATTATACTGCAAGTGTTTGAAAAAGTTGATCATAGATTGTTGCTTATGCCCATGCAGTAGAATAGGAGGGGGCTTTTCCAGTGTTACTGGGTACAAAATACTGAAATATTCCTATTTTTTTTCATTTTTTCATATAAAAACAATATTTTGGAAGTAAAACACTATATTGAACAATTATATAAAGTAACTGCTGAATACCTTACATTTACAGAGATTGCCTTAGCTGTTTTAATGTGTAATGACTTACTATCCTTGTTTTTCTGTCAAATGAAACTTTTTAACAATATTTGTTCAGTTTACTAAAATGATTGTTAAATACCATAAATGTACAGATATTATCTTTAAATATACCTATTAATGCATTTTGATGTACAGTGTATAATTTTCCATTGTCCAATTCATTAAAATAACACTGTAAATGTGCAGAAATTCCTATTTTATTAAAGGTACATATTTTGTTTATACATTGTATCATAGTTTTTTTTACTTGGGGAAACCACAATTATGCAGCAAATCAGGGTAGATGGACAAGACGGTCTCATGAAATGACTACTAAATACCCTTAATTTACAGGGATTGGCCTTAAATGTAGCTTTTTTTAATGTATTTTTAATGTAATCTGCTTCTTTTCCACTGTCCAATGAACATTTTTAAATCTCGTAATTCTTTAAAATGACAGATTAATACTGTTAATGGGCAGACATTAATCGTTGGTTTAATGCATTTATGGCATTTTTATACATTATTTCATGTCATTGTACATAAAAGAACAATATTTAAACAGGAAATTACTCTAGATAAACGATGCCATTCCATTAAAAAAGTACTAAAAACCCTTAATTTACAGGGACTGGCCTTAAATGTAGCTATTTTTTATGTATTTGTAATGTATTTAGCTTGTTTTTCCACTGTCTTATGGTTGTTTTTAAATATGCTAATTCTCTAAAATGACAGATTAATACTGTAAATTTGCAGACATTTATCTTTAGTTTTATGCACCTAGTTTGTTTTTATACGTTATAACTTCTGCTTCAGCCCGGGGTTGGGGCTCGCAGGCGCGCGCCTGGTGGCCGGGTCTGTGCCCATGGGACCCGGCCGGGTACAGCCCGAAAGAGCGACGTGGGCCCGCCCTCCTGTAGGCCCACCACCCGCAGGAGGGTTCAGAAGGGGCCGGTGCGGTGGGATTTGGGTGGTTGTCCTGGGCGGGTGCCCCGGCGACCCAATCCCCGGACGGTGACTCTAGCCATGGGGACATGGAATGTCACCTCACTGGGGGGGAAAGAGCCTGAGCTAGTGCGGGAGGTAGAGCGCTACCGGCTACAGGTAGTCGGGCTCACCTCCACGCACAGTCTAGGCTCTGGAACCCAACTCCTTGAGAGAGGCTGGACTCTCTTCTACTCTGGAGTTGCCCGCGGTGAAGGCGCCGAGCTGGTATGGGCTTGCTTATAGCCCCCCAGCTCGGCCGCCATGTGTTGGAGTTTTCCCTGGTGAACGAGAGGGTCGTTTCCCTGCGCTTTCGGGTCGGGGATAGGTCTCTCACTGTTGTTTCGGCCTATGGGCCAAACGGCAGTGCAGAGTACCCGGCCTTCTTGGAGTCCTTGGGAGGGGTACTTGAGAGTGCTCCAACCGGGGGCTCCATTGTTTTACTGGGGGACTTCAACGCTCACGTGGGCAACGACAGTGTTACCTGGAGGGGCGTGATTGGGAGGAACGGCCTCCCCGATCAGAACCCGAGTGGGGTTCTGTTATTGGACTTCTGTGCTGGTCACGGTTTGTCCATAACGAACACCATGTTCAAACATAAGGGTGTCCATCAGTGCACATGGCACCAGGACACCCTAGGCCGGAGGTCAATGATCGACTTCGTGGTTGTGTCATCTGACCTCCGGCCGTATGTTTTGGACACTCGGGTGAAGAGAGGGGCTGAGCTGTCAACTGATCACCACCTGGTGGTGAGTTGGATCCGCTGGCAGGGGAGGAAGCTGGACAGACTTGGCAGACCTCAACGTGTTGTGAGGGTCTGCTGGGAACGTCTGGTGGAACCCTCTGTCAGGGAGGTCTTCAACTCCCACCTCCGGGAGAGCTTTGACCAGATCCCGAGGGAGGCTGGGGACATTGAGTCCGAATGGACCTTGTTCTCTGCTTCCATTGTTGACGCGGCTGTTCGAAGCTGTGGCCGTAAGGTCTCCGGTGCCTGTCGTGGCAGCAATCCCCGAACCCGGTGGTGGACACCGGAAGTAAGGGATGCTGTCAAGCTGAAGAAGGAGTCCTACCGAGCCTGGTTGGCTCAGGGGACTCCCGAGGCAGCTGACGGGTACCGGCAGGCCAAGCGTGCTGCAGCACGGACAGTCGCTGAAGCAAAGGTTCGGGTCTGGGAAGAGTTCGGGGAGGCCATGGAGGAGGACTATCGGTCAGCCTCGAGGAAATTCTGGCAAACCATCCGGCGCCTTAGGAAGGGGAAGCAGCCCTCCACCAACACTGTTTACGGTGGAGGTGGGGAGCTGCTGACTTCGACTGGGGATATCGTCGGGCGGTGGAAGGAATACTTCGAGGATCTCCTCAACCCCACTGTCACGTCTCCCATTGGGGAAGCAGAGGCTGGAGACTCAGAGGCTCATCCACCCATTACCCGGGCTGAAGTCACCGAGGTAGTTAAGAAGCTCCCCGGTGGCAAGGCACCGGGGGTGGATGAGATCCGCCCTGAGTACCTCAAGTCTCTGGATGTTGTGGGGCTGTCTTGGTTGACACGTCTCTGCAACATCGCGTGGCGGTCGGGGACAGTGCCTCTGGACTGGCAGACCGGGGTGGTGGTCCCTCTATTCAAAAAGGGGGACCGGAGGGTGTGTTCCAACTATCGGGGGATCACACTTCTCAGCCTCCCCGGGAAAGTCTATTCCAGGGTGCTGGAGAGGAGAATTCGGCTGATAGTCGAACCTCGGATTCAGGAGGAACAATGCGGTTTTCGTCCTGGCTGTGGAACACTGGACCAGCTCTATACCCTCCGCAGGGTGCTCGAGGGTTCATGGGAGTTTGCCCAACCTGTCCACATGTGTTTTGTAGACTTGGAGAAGGCATTCGACCGTGTCCCTCGTGGCATTCTGTGGTGGTACTTCGGGAGTACGGGGTTGGGGGCCCTCTGCTAAGGGCTGTTCGGTCCCTGTATGACTGGAGCTGGAGCTTGGTTCGCATTGCCGGCAGTAAGTCAGACCTGTTCCAGGTGCATGTTGGACTCCGGCAGGGCTGCCCTTTGTGACCGGTCCTGTTCATTATTTTTATGGACAGGATTTCTAGGCGCAGCCGTGGGCCGGAGGGGATCTGGTTCGGGAGCCACTGGATTTCATTCCTGCTTTTTGCGGACAATGTGGTCTTGTTGGCTCCTTCGAGCCAGGACCTCCAGTATGTCCTGGGGCGGTTTGCAGCCGAGTGTGAAGCAGCCGGGATGAGGATTGGCACCTCCAAATCTGAGGCCATGGTTCTCGACCGGAAAAAGGTGGCTTGCTCCCTCCAGGTCGGGGGGGAGTTCCTGCCTCAAGTGGAGGAGTTTAAGTATCTTGGGGTCTTGTTCACGAGTGAGGGAAGGATGGAGCGGCGGCTGCAGTAATGCGGTCGCTGTATCGGTCCGTCGTGGTAAAGAGAGAGCTGAGCCGAAAGGCGAAGCTCTCGGTTTACCGGTCAATCTACGTTCCTACCCTCACCTATGGTCATGAACTTTGGGTCATGACCGAAAGAATAAGATCCCGGATACAAGCAGCCGAAATGAGCTTCCTCCGCAGGGTGGCGGGGCGCTCCCTTAGAGATAGGGTGAGGAGCTCCGTCACACGGGGGGAGCTCGGAGTAGAGCCGCTGCTCCTCCACATCGAGAGGAGCCAGTTGAGGTGGCTCGGGCATCTGCATCGGATGCCCCCTGGACGCCTCCCTCGGGAGGTGTTCCAGGCATGCCCCACCGGGAGGAGACCCCGAGGAAGACCCAGGACACGCTGGAGTGACTATGTCACCCGGCTGGCCTGGGAACGCCTTGGGGTCCTCCCGGAGGAGCTGGGGGAAGTGTCTGGGGAGAGGGAAGTCTGGGCGTCCCCAGGCAGCTGCCCCCGCGACCCGGTCCCGGAGGAAGCGGAGGAAAATGGATGGATGGATGGATGGACGTTATAACTTTGTTAATGTACATGGAAAAAATAGTATTTTAACATAAAATTACTGTAGATGGACTTGGCTGTTTCCTAAAATAAATAATGTATACCGTGAAATTACAGAGATTAATCTGAAAGTTATCTGATTTTAATGTTTTTTTAACATAGTATGTATGTTATTTTACAGTATGGCATGTATAAACTATAATATACTATATTTTAATTAATTTTGACTGTAAAATCTACTCTGTATTTTTACAGTTATTGTATGTAGTTCTGTGATCCAGTTATTTACTGTAATTTTACGGTATCCGTTTGGAAACTTTGCTGCCAGTGCTTTGACCGTTTTTTTACTTTTCTTTCTTTTTTTACAGTGTAGCATGCTACATCCTGCATGTTCCCAAAGCCAGAACGAACGGAAAGTAGCCACATCAACGGAAACGTTCCACGATACAAAAACCGAACATGACGTCTGAAAATATTCTACAGTAGCGTTTACTGTTAACACTGCGGATAGCAACATCCCACAAAGTCAAGGGATGCAGTCGAATAGTCAAAAAATAAGGTCCTAACTCCTATTCCTAACTCCTATTCCTTGACCTCTGGGGAAAACGTCACGGGGTTAAGGAAAGGCGAGAGGAGAACTCCAAAGGATTTAGGAAAAGTCGACCGCGGTGCTCAGAGAATCCGACCGTCATTATAATGCTGCTGATGATTGACAGCTGATGATCGGCACCAGTGATTGATGTGCGTCTGCACTGGAGAAACTACAACAATGGACTACAAAAAGCCAAGGGAGTAGGTTTGATTTTGAGATTGGTGGGGACACAAAAGTGCTCCAAGGCAGCACTACTGAAAGTTGATGTTTTTTTGCATTAGCAATCATTATTTCACGTCATGAAAATGTTATAGGTTAGATTATAAAATATAATTAATTAATATTAAGTAATTATAAAACCACATGATCATCTAAAATCTGAGGTTTTATTGTATTTCCACCACAAATTTTCTTTCTTTGTGTTTTTAAACCGTTGCTCTCTTCTACACAAATACATGAAAATAAGAATTAAAAATAACTTTAAAAAAGTGTATCTCTTTGGCATTAAATATTCTCTTTTATTCATTATCTGTATTGTTGAGCCTCTACCTATACACCCTTGAAGTAACTTACACTTTGACTCCTAAAGAAGTCTCTTATATCCACTTTTTTCTTTGACATCCTTCAAATCCTGTACAGCACACACGCACGCACACACGTACACGCACGCAAACAGACACAAACACAAATGTAAATGACACCACCACTGATATTAAAATCCATCTAGCTGACGTGACCCAGGAAGAACAAATGCCGAACATGTTGACACCTTACACTCGCAGTTGCAGATAACATGCACTGCCTCTCATCCCGTCCAACTAGCAGGTTGCAGGTAGTTTTAACAAGCAGAAGGAGTGGCAGTGGGGACAGCCAATCACATGTAAGTTAGCGAGAAACCGGCAGCCGATCAGGGAGCGGTATTTAGGTTAGAGGCGGGACTTCTAGCAGAGACCGACATAACCCTTTGTGTGCCATAATCATTGACTAAACACTACGGACAGTGGTTGTATTGATAGTGACTATACAGTAGCGGCTGAATATTGGTAGGGACGTGTCCCTAGCGTCCCTACCCAATTCTACGCCCTTGCAAAAAGCACATCGTCCACTTCTCCACATGTTGGTTTTATAAGCAGCTGGTTCTGGCTTCAGGTCCAGAAGCTCCTCCTTCCTGTTTGACCGTAAATAAAAAATACCATTGAATTATTATCACTGTCCACACACACATTTACCAACACAATTCCAATTCCAATATGTCTGCATGAAGGTACTTGTTAAATATGCAAATACGCATATTGTTTGTTTTCATGAACGGCCACAGTGTGCATCACGGTGTGCATCACACTGAGCTCTGTGACTGAGGGCCCGTCCACTAGGGTTGGGTATCGTTTGAATTTGAACGATTCCAATTCCGATTCCTTGTTTCGGTTCCAAAAGATACTCGATTCCGATTCTTTTAAGAGGCAGGGTAAAAAAAGGTTTAGGATATTTTATGAAGAAAAAACATAAAAGGAAGTGTACGTCGCCCGGATTGGCGTCACCGGGGCCCCACCCTGGAGCCAGGCCCGGGGTTGGGGCTCGCAGGCGAGCGTCTGGTGGCCGGGTCTGTGCCCACGGGACCCGGCCGGGCGCAGCCCGAAGGAGCGACGTGGGCCCGCCCTCCTGTAGGCCCACCACCCGCAGGAGGGTCCATAAGGGGCCGGTGCGGTGGGATTTGGGTGGCTGTCCTGGGCGGGTGCCCCGGCGACCCAATCCCCGGACGGTGACTCTAGCCATGGGGACATGGAATGTCACCTCACTGGGGGGGAAAGAGCCTGAGCTAGTGCGGGAGGTAGAGCGCTACCGGCTACAGGTAGTTGGGCTCACCTCCACGCACAGTCTGGGCTCTGGAACCCAACTCCTTGAGAGAGGCTGGACTCTCTTCTACTCTGGAGTTGCCCGCGGTGAAAGGCGCCGAGCTGGTGTGGGCTTGCTTATAGCCCCCCAGCTCAGCCGCCATGTGTTGGAGTTTTCCCCAGTGAACGAGAGGGTCGTCTCCCTGCGCCTTCGGGTCGGGGATAGGTCTCTCACTGTTGTTTCGGCCTACGGGCCAAACGGCAGTGCAGAGTACCCGGCCTTCTTGGAGTCCTTGGGAGGGGTACTTGAGAGTGCTCCAACCGGGGACTCCATTGTTTTACTGGGGGACTTCAACGCTCACGTGGGCAATGACAGTGTTACCTGGAGGGGCGTGATTGGGAGGAACGGCCTCCCCGATCAGAACCCGAGTGGGGTTCTGTTATTGGACTTCTGTGCTAGTCACAGTTTGTCCATAACGAACACCATGTTCAAGCATAAGGGTGTCCATCAGTGCACGTGGCACCAGGACACCCTAGGCCGGAGGTCAATGATCGACTTTATGGTTGTGTCATCTGACCTCCGGCCGTATGTCTTGGACACTCGGGTGAAGAGAGGGGCTGAGCTGTCAACTGATCACCACCTGGTGGTGAGTTGGATCCGCTGGCAGGGGAGGAAGCTGGACAGACTTGGCAGACCTAAACGTGTTGTGAGGGTCTGCTGGGAACATCTGGTGGAACCCCCTGTCAGGGAGGTCTTCAACTCCCACCTCCGGGAGAGCTTTGACCAGATCCCGAGGGAGGCTGGGGACATTGAGTCCGAATGGACCTTGTTCTCTGCTTCCATTGTGGACGCGGCTGTTCGAAGCTGTGGCCGTAAGGTCTCCGGTGCCTGTCGTGGTGGCAATCCCCGAACCCGGTGGTGGACACCGGAAGTAAGGGATGCTGTCAAGCTGAAGAAGGAGTCCTACCGAACCTGGTTGGCTCGGGGGACTCCCGAGGCAGCTGACGGGTACCGGCAGGCCAAGCGTGCTGCAGCGCGGGTAGTCGCTGAAGCAAAGGTTCGGGTCTGGGAAGAGTTCGGGGAGGCCATGGAGGAGGACTATCGGTCGGCCTCGAGGAAATTCTGGCAAACCATCCGGCGCCTCAGGAAGGGGAAGCAGCCCTCCACCAACACTGTTTACGGTGGAGGTGGGGAGCTGCTGACTTCGACTGGGGATATCGTCGGGCGGTGGAAGGAATACTTCGAGGATCTCCTCAACCCCACTGACACGTCTTCCATTGAGGAAGCAGAGGCTGGAGACTCGGAGGTTCATCCACCCATTACCCGGGCTGAAGTCACCGAGGTAGTTAAGAAGCTCCCCGGTGGCAAGGCACCGGGGGTGGATGAGATCCGCCCTGAGTACCTCAAGTCTCTGGATGCTGTGGGGCTGTCGTGGCTGACACGTCTCTGCAACATCGCGTGGCAGTCGGGGACAGTGCCTCTGGACTGGCAGACCGGGGTGGTGGTCCCTCTATTCAAAAAGGGGGACCGGAGGGTGTGTTCCAACTATCGGGGGATCACACTTCTCAGCCTCCCCGGGAAAGTCTATTCCAGGGTACTGGAGAGGAAAATTCGGCCGATAGTCGAACCTCAGATTCAGGAGGAACAATGCGGTTTTCGTCCTGGCCGTGGAACACTGGACCAGCTCTATACCCTCTGCAGGGTGCTCGAGGGTTCATGGGAGTTTGCCCAACCAGTCCACATGTGTTTTGTGGACTTGGAGAAGGCATTCGACCGTGTTCCTCGTGGCATTCTGTGGGAGGTACTTCGGGAGTACGGGGTCGGGGGCCCTCTGCTAAGGGCTGTTCGGTCCCTGTATGACCGGAGCAGGAGCTTGGTTCGCATTGCCGGCAGTAAGTCAGACCTGTTTCAGGTGCATGTTGGACTCCGGCAGGGCTGCCCTTTGTCACCGGTCCTGTTCATTATTTTTATGGACAGGATTTCTAGGCGCAGCTGTGGGCCGGAGGGGATCTGGTTCGGGAGCCACTGGATTTCATCCCTGCTTTTTGCAGACGATGTGGTCCTGTTGGCTCCTTCGAGCCAGGACCTCCAGCATGCCCTGGGGCGGTTTGCAGCCGAGTGTGAAGCAGCCGGGATGAGGATTAGCACCTCCAAATCTGAGGCCATGGTTCTCGACCGGAAAAAGGTGGCTTGCTCCCTCCAGGTCGGGGGGGAGTTCCTGCCTCAAGTGGAGGAGTTTAAGTATCTTGGGGTTTTGTTCACGAGTGAGGGAAGGATGGAACGTGAGATTGACAGGCGGATCGGTGCAGCGGCTGCAGTAATGCGGTCGTTGTATCGGTCCGTCGTGGTAAAGAGAGAGCTGAGCCGAAAGGCGAAGCTCTCAATTTACCGGTCAATCTACGTTCCTACCCTCACCTATGGTCATGAACTTTGGGTCATGACCGAAAGAATAAGATCCCGGATACAAGCGGCCGAAATGAGCTTCCTCCGCAGGGTGGCGGGGCGCTCCCTTAGAGATAGGGTGAGGAGCTCCGTCACACGGGAGGAGCTCGGAGTAGAGGCGCTGCTCCTCCACATCGAGAGGAGCCAGTTGAGGTGGCTCGGGCATCTGTATCGGATGCCCCCTGGACGCCTCCCTCGGGAGGTGTTCCAGGCATGTCCCACCGGGAGGAGACCCCGAGGAAGACCCAGGACACGCTGGAGTGACTATGTCACCCGGCTGGCCTGGGAACGCCTCGGGGTCCTCCCGGAGGAGCTGGGGGAAGTGTCCGGGGAGAGGGAAGTCTGGGCGTCCCTGCTCAGGCAGCTGCCCCCGCGACCCGGTCCCGGATAAAGCGGAAGAAAATGGATGGATGGATGGATGGATATTTTAAATGAGCTAGCTAACCAACGGTCTTTCTGAATGAAATAGTCTGACCTTCTCCATCAATTTTAATTCTATTAACTTTTTACTTTTTATGAACTTTACTATAAATTTCTCACAGGGCTGTTTTCAACTCCAATATAAATATCAAATCTATGAACTTGAATATAAATATTATAAATTATGAATACATTTTCACAGGGGTTCCTCAAGAGAGCTTTATTTTTGAAAACCTCATGAAAACACATTTACACATGAGTGTGTGATGCTGCAGGTACTTTGACATGTTACCGTGCTCCCACTGATGGGCTAACCTGGTGCAGAATAGCAAATAAACAATAAGAAACAACTTGTAAAACCTTCCTTTTGTTGCACCGACATCTCCCCCTTTGCCGCTAAGGTGAACAGAGTCGTGGAGTCACCAGCCTGGCTAACGTTAGCAATCTCAGGTCGTAAATTGTCTATGAAAAAACATGTGGGCTAATTTGTTAGCTGCCTCAATGTTGGCGCATGACATATTGTTTATTATTCAACTTTCCGGATTCGGACTGCAGTGCAGTCGCTGCGGTGCCACGCTGTGGGTCGGAGCCGGACCCACAGCCGGAGCCAGAGGAAGACGCAGCGGACGGTTGGCGCAGCACGTCAAAGACGGGGCACACATTTATTTCTACTCCGTGAACTCGGAGGAGGTGCTTTTTCATGTTCGTCGTGCACCCTCCTACGACGAAATAATCTTGTCGCAAGTGTTGCATTTTGCCGAGATTTAGTTGTTTTTAGAAACGTGAAGCCACACTTTGGACCGCCGACGCACGCTATCTATGCTTGACTCGCTCGGTTACGCAAACACTTCCGGTGGACACTTCTTCGTTGGTGTTCAGCGGCTTCTTCTTCTCCGGTCGGAGGACTGGGTATCGAAACTAGGAATCGAAATTTAAACTTTTGAACGATTCCGGGAGAATCGGAAAGCTAGTCCCGGTTCCAATCGATTCTCGATACCCAACCCTACCGTCCACACGTACCAAAACAATCTTTTTTTCTCAGTTTTTCCTTGGCGCCGTTTCAAGAAAACGTCAACACAAATCCGCTGAAAACTACTCAGCGCGCTGTAGTAGCCTACATATCGCAGGCCCCAATGTAGCGCTGTTTCTGCTACAAAAATACACCAAAAACGCAGAAGAAGAGACGGAGAATGGGGAAGTAAACACATTGCTTGACCGGATGTTTGCCATTGCTATGGCAACAAGTGAAAGCTACGGCTACTATCCACCCGATCACCCGATCAATAAACACCCATTAGATGACAATTTGGCCCGTATAAATAAAACCAACAGTAACTATCAACAGCCGTCACCCTAAGGACCTTAACGCGGCGTTGTCACACGTTGATGGATTAATTAGAAAAATAAATGCCTACATTCATGGGAAGTTAGCTAGCATAAATGTCTGTTGTTAGCATCGTAAAATAGTAGCAAATCTGTAACTTTTTTCCCCGGAATATCTTCCCGCAGTAGTGAGAGCATGGTCTTCAAAACAAAGGTGAGTTTTAAACTTTCTTTAACTAAATGTCAAAAGCATGCTCCGTTTCGTTTGAAACTATAGGTAAAACCAGGGCTCAAGTGTTTTACTGAGTTCAGAGTGAGATTTTGGCTGAGGCTGCGGCGTCAGCAGGGGGGTGGCGAGTGATCGGCGAGCAGTTTGGGATCGGGGACGTACTGCAGTCGGGGTGAGAGAGAAATCTGACCAGCACCCGCTGCATTTACACCGTGTCATCATTCATGGCCGTAATAAACACTATAACTGCTTTGTACATGTTGTCGAAGTCCGATATATTTCCATTGCTTTCAACCCTTTGTTGACAGGTGATGACCTGAGGGTGGATGGAGGTGTCAGCACAGACCTGAGGGTGGATGGAGGCGGTGGAGGTGATGACCTGAGGGTGGATGGAGGTGTCAGCACAGACCTCAGTGTGGATGGAGGTGTCAGCACAGACCTGAGTGTGGATGGAGGCGGTGGAGGTGCCAGTACAGACCTGAGGGTGGAAGGAGGCGGTGGCGGTGTAGGCCTGATGGGGCTGCTGTAGTAATCGTCATCATCCTCATCACTGGATAAAATCACTCGCCTAGAAATTCACAATATACAAGCACAATGACATTACTCATTCAGAGAGATGAACACACACACACACACACAGCTTGTTTTAAACAGGGAAAAAGGCCTAATACTCCACATTTACTGTACTGCAACATCACTTTGTGTGTTTGAGAGGAGAATGTATGTGTGTGAGAGGAGAATATGAGGAGAATGTGTGTGTGTGAGAGGAGAATATATGTGTGACAATGCCAGAATGAATTATGTCTTGTACGGCCCCTCATAGCTTTGAGCTACATACATAAAACCTGTCCTTCCAAGCATCCATTTAATATCTACCATTTCATAATTCAAACAGCCTCACCTCTTTTTGCACTTCCCCCTTCCCATTTTCTCTGCGGAATCGGACTCATCGACAGTCGGTACGTCTGTGTTCTGTTCATACTCAACTAATTTTGTTCGGACAATCTCATACGTTGCTGTGGGAGACAGACAAAAGAGTTGCAATTAGTTTCATTCCGAAGAGCAAATTTAAACCAAATCAACAGTGAGCTCATCACTATCAATACAGATGGACACATTACCTGCTTTTCTCTTAACGGTCAACTTGTATGTTGCCCAGTCAGTGTGGGGGTCCTGTTGCTCTACGACCACCTTTGCCAAGGTCACCCTTGCTGGTGGCCAGTAACATGCATCCTCCTCAGGTCCGATAAACCATTTGGTCGGTATAACTGCCAATCCTCCACCATTTATAAAATCAACTATTGCGAAAGGCAACATGCTTAAAGGAAAAACAGAAATATACATACATAAAAATGCATACAACAAACAATAACAAAACCAAAACAAATAAATAGCACACTAGTGCAGGAGTGGCAATGCCACGTATCCAGTCTTATGTGGTAACAGAACAATTTTTGTTTTTAACTCCTCGACAGGTAATAGCTGCAAGTCTATTGCAAGATAAATTGAAAACAAAAAGAATTCCAAGACGTGACGAGTCCATTGGATAGGTGAAAAAGGATTTGGTGGTTTCAAAGACATTACACAGTACTTTCACAGTTCCAGACTGTGACAAAATGTTTCGCACAATAACCACCCTTCCCCCTACAGAAAAACAGTAATCGCCACGAGAAGAGGAGATCAGTGTCCGTCCATCATTGTAACATCTGTACTGTTCCCATGTTCCAACAGAATTAATCATCGGTCCAGAAAAGTGAAGCCGTTTCAGTTGGGTGAAAACTTTTGTGGTCTTCTGGCTTGACAATTTCTGCTTCTCATGGATCCGCCTGATGAGTTGCTGGACAGGATTTTGAGGCCGACGGACAAGTTTTTTAAGTTTACCTAAAAATGTCTCAAAGGGAAAAGCTGAAACACTATCCAATGGACCATATTTTCGTGCATCTTGAGCTAGGTGGATCAATGAATGGATGTTATAACTAACAAATTCAGTGCCATAAATTGAAGCAAAATCTGTTACAAAGAGTTTTAAAATCTCCTCAGCATAGTCACAATTGTCAGGAGAACATAAGGCAGGACTAAGAAAAATTCTCATAGATACAGACATAAGTAAAAAGTTTCTGTACATTCTACTGGGTATGTTATTAAGGAGGACAACAGGGCCCGTGTAAAGTAAAAATTGCCGAAGCTCTGTAGCTTTCCATGTGCTGAATTCAAACAAAGATCGTGGTTTCCTTGCAAAATTGCTAGGTAAATATTGCCTGAGAGAAACCATATATGCTGACATTACAACAAAAACATTCACAGATTGCCTGCATTTCAGCGGCCCCTTCAACCAAAGAAATATTAACTTACGCATTACCCCCAAGCACACAAGGTGCATATAATCTAACACAAAACTGGTAACTAAACCTATACCTAGATCATTTAGGGGGGAGACGGACAGTTGGTGCTGTTGATGATAGCCCTGCCTACCAAATTGTTCATCTGTCCTGAGCTCTGCTGATATCTCAGGAAAAACCACCCTTCCATTCATGTACTGGCCTTTTTGAGTGCACCTCTCACATCCATAATAGCCGGTATGGCCTTTGGAGCATTTAAGAAAGGCACGAGCAGGTGCATCACAAATAAAAGCATCGGGTAATGCTACCCTGAAATGTACACCATTGTACACAATACCTCTCTGAGAAACGGCCTTCATATCTACTATGAATTCTCGTAAATACTCATGCACGTTTGTGGGTTTGGACGCACCTGAATACACTCCAATTACAAACACACTACACTCTGGAATTTCCTTAATTCTACCAAGAATAGGCCACAGACTCATACTGGAGCTGAGGAATAAGGGCAATCCAATGTTAATTCGAAGTGTGAGTGTATCAGTCCCATTAAAATGTCCGAAGGATGTTAGTTCAGATATGAGAGCATTTTCAATCCCAAAGTGAAAGTAGGACCCCCCAGCTACATTTGTCACTTGGCAGGATCTGTCAGTGGACATAAGAGTTCTGGCATCCATTGGGACAGCGCTGTTTGTGGTATGTTGAATTCTGAAGCCCACTCTGCAAGCCCACATGAATCAACATCATCATCATCATCATCATCTTCAGTACATTCATCTCCATGCAAATCAGAGTCACTATCATAACCAGGCATATCTGAGGGAATGTCACAATCATAAAAAAAATCTTCCACAGGATCTTCCAGATCATTTGATAGATTCTCTTGAGTCTTGAGCATCGTAGAAAGTGTCCGGCGTTGAATCTTGCTGTTCTAACAAATCATCATCATTGACTCCTCAAGCAGACGCAAATGTTCTTGCACTTTTGCAGAAATTTTCCTCCTTTTCGTTCGTTGTGAACCCTCCATTATTTCTAAAAAAAAAAAGAAAAAAAAAAAAGTTTTGTTTAGTTTCGCCCTAGAACACGAACACGAACACACACACACACACACACACACAGCAGAGGGGCAGAAGCGCTTGTCGACCGGCGCGGAGAAATGCACGTCTGAATTCAGCAGGGCCGCGGTCCGGTGTGTCCCCAGCGTAACGGGGCTAGCGCTAGAGCACGGGAGTCGCATTAAGGGCTACACCGTGACAACTAAGGGCCGCGGCCGTCAGCACGGGAGTCGCATTGAGGGCGACACCGTGAAGGGCCGCGGCTGTGGGCCCGGGCTCCAGAGCCTCACCTGGACTGTGGCTATTTTCGAAACCGAATACTACAGAGCCCCGAGGCAGCCGCTCTTCGGCCCAATAAGTTACACACACACATTGCGGTTTCGAAAATAGCCACAGGTGAGGCTCTGGAGAGTCGGACCCACGCGCCACCGTCAGCACAGGAATCGCGACTCGGTGCTGGCCACGTTAGCCGCCGAGCCACACTATCAGGGCTCACGGGGACTCGTGTGCTGGCGGTAGCGGCTCCAGCGCCTCACCCGGACTGTATTTACTTTCCCTCACTGCTAACGTTACGTTATCAGAAACATTCAGAAGACACAAGCGTCCAATATTTCACCTACTAAACACATTTTTTTAGCGGTCAAATGTGGCAACTATCTGTAAAGTTACTGTGACTGTACATTCGCTAAAAGCTACCTAAGTTAGTCCCTGTTCTCTTAGTTACAACTCTCCGAAAAAAAGTCACAATATCATGCGGTACAAGATATCCCCCATTCCCTGTTTAGCATACAGAGAGGCAGATTCTTACCTGTCTTGTCCAATGTCCAAAAACACGCTCTTGACCTTAGCACCCCGGGTAGCAAAGAGAACAATGGTCTCTCCGGTAGCAAAGGCGGCAAACCACGGTTGCTAGGGACTGAAGAGGCTTCGGCCAATCACGGGGAACCTGACATGCGGCGGCCTCGTGATCTCAAGCTGGGCAGTCATGAGGATGCTGCATGTCAATAGAGCTCAACAGTGACCGCCCACTTTTTTAACGGCTCCGGTTCCGGAAGTGAATTTGCCATTCATTTACTCCATTGACGTTTCATAAAATCCGTATATTAGGAGTTTTAAGCCTGGAACCAAGCCAGTCAGCTAGCAGATGAATCGTGACCATAAAACATTGAATTCGGCGCAATTTTTGGGGGGAAAAACGGAGAAAAAAGCAAAGGTACAAGACTGTGTACATAATTATGTTAAGAGTAAAGGAACTGCTCATCCCATAAACCATTGCGAATGTAACAACGACGTCTCTGATTGGTGGAGCTCGCTGTTACCATGGAAATGTTTACCGAACCCGCAAATTTCATGTTCGGGTAAACCCTTTCCACACTCCTCATCATTAAACAAACGCAGCAGGTCAGAAAGTGAAATGATGGCAGTTTGTGGTAAACGATCATAGATTCAGTGCTAGCAGCAACTAGCTAACATGAAATTCGCGGGCTTGATAAACATTTCCATGGTAACGGCGAGCTCCACCAATCAGAGACGTCGCTGTTACACTATAGGATTGTGGGTAGTGTAGTACTTTTCCATGACACCGCAAATAAAACGTGTTTTTCTTAAAACAAGGTTGATATCATACGGACTTGTGGCTTCTACAGGATCATAAACCATCGTTTCACAATCTGATAGCTCGTGGTGAGTCGACTTTGGATGGTTACGACATTATCGCCAATAATCAAAATCTCTATACAGAATATGAATGGCTTTTTACTAGAGGATGCTGCATGTCGCTGAACGTGTGTATTGCTTACTGAAAGATAATGTATTTTGTCACCATATCCATTATGTTGGATAATGTGTTTAAAGACTTTTAAATGTATTGGGGCGAAACTTCGGGAAAAAAACAAAATTCATATAAAAAGTATACTAGTCCAGTGGCTGTTAAAAAATAACATAGAATCTATGTCCGACAATTTTTAATTTTGAAATGGCACCCAGATGAAGCCCACCTATTACCCATGCTGAGTTTAGCCCATCTATTGCCCATGTGGGTCCCAACAACAAAGCCCACTCTGAGCCCATGCCCAGCTGAAGCCCAACTAGCCCAAGTGAGGCCCATATGGGCCCCAACTGGACGTGTTTGCAGGGAGAGTGCCATCTATTGGGCTCAGAAAATAAAGAAAATGCTTCACAAAGCTTCATTTGGACATCACTACTAAACGCCCGTCCTGTCTGAGTTTACCTCTACCGGAGCGGGACGTTTCCATTCATTGTCTATGTAAGAAGCCGCCTCCCCCCGCAAGCTCTCGAAAAGCTTTTAAACTGAGCGAAGTCGATCTAAAATAAAGACAGATTCAGCAACTGCATAGCTTATTTCTCGCCTAAAATGTTTTCAGAAACACGTTTCGTGAACTATTTTCGTAAAATAAAATAAGAATGCGAAGGTTGGGCGCATGGTCTGTGTGTGTGTGTGCGTGCGCTTCATCGAGTGGGACACACGTCTCACAGCCATATGAGCTGACTGAAGGAGAGCTTTACCTTTGAGAGAATGTTTTTATACTTTGTTGAATATGTATCCATGTTAACGTTGTGCAGTGTAGAACAGAAACAGTTTGTTGTTTAATGTGCATCTGACATCAAGTTACTTTCTTCTGCTACTTAATGTTCTGAGGTTGCTGGCAGCTTTTTTTTTTTGTTCAGACCTATTTGTGTGTTGTTTTTGCATACTAGGTGTTGCCTAGTAGCCTTAGACATGCTCATTTTATTTTGTGTAGAAAAAAAAACATGGCAGTCTTAAATTACAAGCATATCAAGCATTTTATTTTGATGGCTATTTTTCAGGTTTATTGTTTTCGTAAATTATTAAAATGTGTTGACAAAAGTAATTAAGTGATCTGATTATATCTGTTTCATAATATGTCAGCAAGCAATGCATCAAGACTGTGTTGTAGATGTGGAAGCCTTTCCCCCTTGCAAAGTTAACCATATCCACCTTTCATATGATGCAAACATAATGTGGGTGATATGAATGTAAGATGATTGACACTGATATGTGCTTTTGTTTATTCTTTTTAAAGAAATGGCAGAGACTCAGAAAACCAATCCAGTGCGGCAGCATTTCAGCGAGACTACTCCTGCAGCACTGGCTGACACTTTTTCAGCACTTTACTTGTTCTACCTCACCTTTTTTAAGTTCAATAAATGTTCCTTTTTAAATTGAGACTTGTAACATTTGTTATCAGTGTAATTTTTAACATAAATTGAGGGAGCAAAAGTAATATCGGCTCCAAATATCGGCTCAAGAAAATCGGCAGGCTGTATCGGTCATCGGCCAAGGCTGATGATCAGAAAATCAGTATCGGCATCAGCCCTAAAAAATCTGTATCGGTCGATCCCTACCTCAGACATCAGTCAGGGAGACAGATGGCTTTGAATGTCAACCGCTTGTGTCTAAACTTGCGCCACAAGGAGGCGGCCATGGCACTGCCATGTGACCGCAGGCACTCCACGGCCGCATATGAGCGAGGGCCCGTCACATCACTGCTTGCAGTTTTAATGTTGGTTTTGTTGTCTAAACCTATCGTTGGTTTTGATGTGTAAACCTAACTTTGGTTTTGTTGTCTAAATCTAATGTTGGTTTTGTTGGCTAAATATAACTTTGGTTTTGTTGTCTAAAGTTAACGTTGGTTTTGTTGTCTAAAGCTAATGTTGGTTTTGTTGTCTAAAGTAGGGATGCACGATATTGGATTTTTTGCCGATATCCGATATGCTGATATTTTATAACTTATTTGGCTGATAACCGATACCGATATATATATAAATCTATACAAACTTGTAACGGATGACAGTTCTTCAAATGGACAATAAAAGTGCAGTAGGTAGTGATGTCCAAATGAAGCTTCGTGAAGCATTTTCTTTATTTTCTGAGCCCAATAGATGGCGCTCTCTGTTCAACAAAGGGTTGAAAGCAATGGAAATATATCGGCCTTCAACCCTTTGTTGAACAGAGAGCGCATCTATTGGGCTCAGAAAATAAAGAAAATGCTTCACGAAGCTTCATTTTCAACAGTGCATTTCTATGAATAACATCCCCGCACGCTCACAGATCAGCGGAGCAAACCCGTTTCTTGCCCGTGTAGAAGAAAATGCGTTACCTTACAATTCTTATTTTAATCTAATACTAATATTACTTTCCTGCTGTCCCTATTTGATTGTGGTTGACTTGTTATTCTTGATGAAAAGACCCTTTGAATTGTTCCCCTTCCTGGACCGTCTCCGAAACACCTGTATCTCACATACTTGATCAAGGCCTTCATGAATGACCCCTGATGTGTCATTATGTAGAAAGAACCCAGCTGTTCCCAGGGAAGTCACACCTTTCTGTTGTCTCTGGACGTCTCTTCCTCTTGGGAGAGACGCGTATTGAATCTATGTAAATCCACTGTTTAGACCTGCCCCTTTGGTTCTGTCTATAAAACTCTCCCTTGCACCAAACTATTCAGAATGGATCTTCATGGATACACTGTGAATTTCTTTTCTCCACTGTCAGTGATTAAACCTCATTTGAACCAGCCACAGAATTGGACCTGGAGAGTTTTCTTCCACACCCGCTTCTTCATGAAGCGTCCGTCGACTCAGCGTGCGCACACAAAGCCTTCCTGCCCCGCTCAGCTGATTACACCTCCGCCTCACCTGCGGCGCCTCACACACCCCGGAAAGTTAGCTTTAGGCAACAATACCAACATTAGCTTTAGACAACAAAACCAACGTTAACTTTAGACAACAAAACCAAAGTTATATTTAGACAAAAAAAACAAGGTTAGGTTTAGACAACAAAACCAACATTAGCTTTAGACAACAAAACCAACGTTAGGTTTAGACAACAAAACCAACGTTAGGTTGAGTGGGCGAGCGAGCGTGCGCGTTCCCTGCTCCGTGCACAGTGGGACAATCAGTCTCCACCTGAGGGGCGCTTGGCGTTACCTCTGACTCGCCGTATAGTGTTGGCTTCAGGGAATATGATCAAACAAATGTTGCCGACTGCGACTTACGTGTTAAAAGAATGCGTGTTGGCCCCTCCTCGCATCACCGACGCTGAACAATCGTTGCAAATATAAACTTTGCTATCCGTTTCCGACACCTTAAAAAACGTACACACAGCTGACATTTTAAACTTCTCCCTCGCTCTGCTGCAAGTTGAAGTAGGTGACGTGTGGCGTTGCGATGCGCACGCAATCCTCGTGCCCTCGGGCATTTAATCTGATTTAATCAAGGAAGCAGCCGTCTTTATTTATCGGTTTAATATATCGGTGTGTTAGCCGATAACCGATAACACGTTTTATCGTCAATATCGGCCGATACCTTGCCGATAATATTGTGCATCTCTAGTCTAAAGCTAACGGGACTAAAACATAATTGGTCTCGCCGTTAACTACAGTTCATAGTTTTCAAGAAATGAGGTCCCATTGGAGACACAGGAAGGGGCGGGACTTTGCCTCTCTGCTGTCAGTGTTGCCGTAGTGACAGTGTGCATCTCTGCCAGCAGGTGGAGACTCTGCTATGAATCAGTGTGAGGACCGAGAGGACGGAGTCCTTCCCTCTAAAACCACCCAGGATGGGGGACATGACAGCCAGACCAAAGCTCAGAGGTGAGACAAGGATCTCCAAGTGTCCAGGACTCAGATCACTCCACCATCATGATTCTCACTCAACAACATAAATGTACATAATATTAACTCGATTGCTTTATTGAGTTTAAAATTGAACCTTTTCATTATCTGACGGTCCTGAGGTGAAGAATCAGGTCTTGGTCCAGACCTTTGTACTCCATGTAGGGGATGATCTGAATCTAGTGTCGACTCTCCTGTTGAATCCATTTGTTTTCACTTTGGTGAACAATCACTGAGACCAGACGCTTTAATTGCCTTCAATACTGTTACTTGTCTGAGAAGAAGAAGCAGTAAAGTTTGATGATAAGTCAAATCAATTTGTGTTTATTTTGTCAGAACTGGCTCAGATCTCTGACAAAAACAGCACAAGAGGGAAGTTGCCGGCACTTATATTTATTGATCAATTTGCATCACTCGTGACATTGCAGATAGGAAGGGGGGGGGACTTATGTATCGAGATAATATTTTATAATGATAATGTTTTTTTTTAATATAATTTCGTGTTGTGGCTTATATTGTGATGAATGAAGCTTAACTAGTGAGAATCTTGGGAAAGTATTTCCTTAAATTGTATTTATTGTATCAGGATGCAGCAGCAGAGACCAGACTATCTTGGACCTGGACCTGGACCCAGCTGTGTATCCATAAAGAGTGACCACTCTATGGGTTGCCCTATTCTTTTTAAAGCTGAACAAGCTGCTGATGGAAAGTAAGAAATGAAACTGAACTCTCCTTACAGGATGAATCAGGTCTAGACTAGCCCCTAAACAATAACTCTGAGTCCACCAGCCCTAAATCCTGCAAACTGTTAGGTCTTCTGAGCCACGATGATATGAGAGAGAGACAGTGTCGTTTGCAGGTCTTGGTCCAGACCTTTGTAATCCATGTAGGGGATGATCTGAATCTATGTCGACTCTCCTGTTGAATCCATTTGTTTTCACTTTGGTGAACAATCACTGAGACCAGAAGCTTTAATTGACCTCTGTACTTTTAGTTGTCTGAGAAGAAGAATCAATAAAGTTTGATGATAAGTAGTGATGTCCAAATTAAGCTTCGTGAAGCATTTTCTTTATTTTCTGAGCCCAATAGATGGCGCTCTCTGTTCAACAAAGGGTTGAAGGCCGATATAGTTCCATTGCTTTCAACCCTTTGTTGAACAGAGAGCGCCATCTATTGGGCTCAGAAAATAAAGAAAAAATGCTTCACGAAGCTTCATTTGCACATCACTAATGATAAGTAAAATAAAAACACATTCGGATTAAATATTAACCTGACACTAGGGGTGTGAATCGTTGGCTTCACAGCGATTCCATTAACAATTCAGTAGTTGGCTTTTCGCTTCTAGGACAATTTTTTTTTGGAACGATTCAATTCTGTAAACCACGAGTCGAGTCAGTAACTTTTAACCACAATTCTATATCCATGAAATAAACATGCAATAATGTGAGTGAGACTATCTGTATTCTTCTGAAAGGTGAAAAAATAAACAGACCACAGAATTACTAATAACATATTTATTCTATAAAAAAAAGTAGTCCTGCATAATATTTTATGGTGAATACAAAAATGTAATTAAACATTGCTCACTTATTTAGATTTTTCAATAGGGTACATGCTGGCAGGGGAGAGAGTGTCTTAAAAGTCTTAAAACAATAATTATTAAGAATCGTGATTCATAAGATTTAACTCATTCATATCGATTATTGGTGAAGCCAAAACTATTCTATTTATTTATTTTAGCAGATCGATTTAGTTGAATCGATAGAACTGACAATCGGTTCATCGATGCATCGCATGAGTCGTTACACTACTACCTGACATACACCTGGACCAACACTGTAACCTGCTGACACTTCAGCTGATCAGCTTCAAATATTGAATGACAAGAATGAAAGTTTAACTGGGAAATTCAGATTCTCTGTTGGTCTGTTGAACCACAAAAACACAGCGTCCATCAACATTAAAGTCCGGGTAAAGTAAGAACAAATATGTGTTCTGAGTTTGGCATACCACAGAACAGTGTGTTGTTATTCACCCTGCCAACTTTGAGAGTTTAAAAAAATTGCCAAATATATGAAATTAGGTCTCAAAGTCATGAAAAACAAGCACTTCTGTCTTCTCTCAAACGCTGGGGGCGTGTCAGTTAGAGGTGCTGGAACCCCGCCCATGCGCAGGGGGGACTACCAGTAGAATGAATAAACAAATAAATGAATGCCACTAGGAGGATGATTGACAGGCGCTCTCCTTCATACAATCACGCGCACACTTCATGGCTGCACCTGATTGGACGATCGCTTTCACAGCTGTCCTGTCTGCTCCCGGATTTCAAACCGACCAACATGGCGGCTCGTTTGGAAACTTTCTCTTATTTTCCGACAATAGTTCACCGTAATGCGTTTCTGAAAACATTTTATGCGAGAAATAAGCTATGCAGTTGCTGAATCTGTCTTTATTTTAGATCGTCAACGGTTGTTAAAATAATTTTTCCGTAAACGAATAAATTCACCCAAGGAGGAGATCGGAGACATAAGTAAAGTCGACGTCTGACTTTAATCTTGTACAAGAGGAGCAGTTACAGTGCAACAACGTGTGAGGATGCTACAGAGGAAGTGCTCAAATCACTGTTGTGACTTGAGTCTTTTAAAGGCACAGGAGATAATGCGTCATTGACAGTTAATCTTCATGCAGAACTAGACATCATGACTACCAGGCCTCTGATAACATTTAGGTCAGCAATGGGGATACTAAAGTAATAAACACATAAAGCTGTAACCTGAACAAAGAAAACTTTAAGACATGAGGTTATACAAAATTCTTATAACATTCCCTCCTGTTTATGCTTATCTCAAGCATAATCATTAGTTAAATTTTGTGGAGGGTGAGAGCGAAAACCCTGTCAGGCAGTTTCTTAGCAACTTCCAGTGACCATCTTTACATTCAGGCAGGGAAATTCTCTCACGGCCCCTCTGCCTACAGGCGACCGCCTTGTGGTCCTCCAGTCCAATCGGGAAAATACAATGATTCAATTCAAACAAGGTTATACATAAAAAAAAATCTAATCTCTAACAGTCTAAAGCTTAATAGGAAGGAAGAATAGAAATCAAACAAAATGTCCAACGCAGGCTGGTCAACCCATCGATCCCGTTAGTCGAACCTGATCCTGCCTAGGAAATCTCACCCTAGACTCGTGGAAAACAATAAAACATTACAGACTTCCTTCCATCATGTGATTAACATATATATATATACATAGTGGAGACAACATCTTTCTCTTGACGCTGCACTCGTAATGCTTATCAGTATCTTACATCTTCCTTTTGGGATTTTCTGTATCATTGTGCTGTGGAATTTATGTTTTTATTTTTATTTAAACTACTAATCATAGAAATCCTCCAAGTCCCTGCACATGTCCTCAGCTTCCAGATCACCTGGAACTTTCTGCTCACCTAGGAGTCGGGAAGCACACTTCACAGGGGTTATTTCATCGTCACTGTATTCTGATAGATATGATGTCGCATCACCTTTATCCTCCTCATCCGGCACTCTGTTGTACAGTAACATCTTGTTCATGGCAACGTCAATCAGCCTCTGAACTAAGTCTCTCAGGAATGGAACACAACAACAACACAACGTAGTCATAATTATGGTTATTATATTTATGGTTATCAAAACTGATTGTATGAGCCCTGACCACCTCCCAAACATGCTCTCCATCCATGAAAAGTAAGGGTGATCGTCAATACCTGAGTTTTCTGCGAACTCCTCGGAGAGCGACGTCAAACCTGCCAGCGCCCTAGTCCCACTGCTGTCAGGAGCGGTGTTATTGGGAATGAAGGTGCAACACATATCCCCAAACATCTTACACACGCCTCCCTTCTCGGCCAGCAGTATGTCCAGCGCCAGCCGTTTCTGCCATGCCAAGAGACTAGTCCTATCTAATTGTGAAGACAACCCCTTGATGCTGTCTCTGACATAATTGATGAACCTTTGTTGGTTATAATACAAATAGTTAATCCAATCAACATTTTTAATGTTGGTCTAAGTGTCTTACCACAGCAGAACCACCAGATGTCCGCCCTGGTCACAAGTTGTCTTCTCACCCACACATTCTGCTCACCCCCTTCTCCTGCTGATAACTTCAGGGTTAGATTACAGGGAGCCAAAGTTCCTACACTAACTGTACCTTCTTCTCTAGACAGACAGGTGTAGTTGCCGTCATATGGCTCAAACCAGGGTGGCCACGTGTGAGTTGGCACAGGGGGAAACAATTGGTGTACAGTGGTGCAGTTACTGTCAGCGGGTAGAGACACAAAGTTATACAATTTGCGGTCTGATTTCTCTTTTAGCTCTTAATTTGGCTGGTGTTGAATTAGCTAGCGTTGTATTGGCTAGTGTCGAATTTATAATCAGTGATTCAGCTGCGGTGCGATTGTTGTTGCCATTCGATTGTTGAGACTGACGTTTGTGTGCCCAGAGTATCGGAACTACCACTATCACTGCTATCAGACTGATTAGACACAATGTTCCTCTCATACCGCATCCCGTCCTTCGAAACAGATGCCACAGTCTATCTGCCATGGTGTGGTGTTTTTACTTATCTGTCCCCTCCGGAGTGCTGTATGCTCTCTTACAGTGTGTCAGATGAACCCACGTTCCTCTCTCAGCGATGTGGACTGCTGTCGGTGTAGATAGCAGAACCTGATATGGACCTTCCCAGCGAGTAGATGACCAGTGATAACTGCAATGAAACTTTTAGTTGAATGTTAGACATTTCTGATAATTTAGCCATGACTTGGTTTCTGAAATGTGGACCGTTTTCACAATAAATTGTTTCTGGGAATCCGAATCTTAGTGCAATAATAGTAGCAAAGATTTTTGCTACCACTATAGCGTCGTTTGTTGCTGTTGGTGTGATTTCAACCCATTTTGAAAACATATCTCCTATTACTAGACAGTATTCCTTCCCCTCTGATTTGTTTAGTTCGATGAAGTCCATGCATATTGTTTGGAAAGGATATTCAGCTTTGGGAACGCTCCTCTTTTAGGTCTCATTCTTCCTTGCGAGTTGTGCTTGGAACAAATCAAACAGGATGCACAAAAATTTTTAGAGTAATTTTGGAATCCATATGTTGTAAAACATTTACTTATCATTGTCACCATCCCTCCTGTTGAGACATGGGTAATCCCATGGCTCAAAATAGCCGCAAATCGATAGAGGGTTTTAGGAAGGATGGGCTTACCCTCAGGTCATCTCCAGATGTCGTCATCTGTTTGTTTTGCTCCTTTGTCGCGCCACAGTGATTTCTCAGTGTCTGGTGTTATAGCCTGCATGTCCTTCAAGATATCATGGTCAATGTGCTCTGTGTCAGTATCAGCTACAAAAATGTAATCTAAGCCCCGTCCCTCTGTCGCTGCGCGTTTAGCTTCTACGTCTGCTTTGGGGTTTCCCCGTGAAACTGGTTAGAATCAAATCTTTGTGTTGAATAGATTTGCCTGTAGATGTTACCATGCCTCTGTTTTTCCACTGTTGGTCGAAAACATGCAGTGTGGAGAATGCATACTGGCTATCTGTGTAGACTGTGATAGCTTTCCCTTCCCCCAATCTACATGCTTCCATCAAAGCTACTCTGTCTGCTGCCTGTGCTGAGAAATGTGATGGCAAAGGTGAGGATTTCAGCACCCTCCCCTGTGTCACCACCACACACTACTGGCATTCGTGCCATCTGGATTTTTCCTGCAGGAACCGTCAACAAACATTGTTATGTCTGGATGTGTGAGTGGTGTATCAGTCAGGTCTGCTCTCAGCAAAACAGTCTCCTCAGTTTTAACTAAGGAGTCATTTTTATCACCGTCCTGTTCGTATGGCAAAGGTGTAGATGGATTCAATGTGTTGCAGCGTTCGATTGTCAAATGTGGCTGCACCATTAGTATTGTCATACAATTGAGATGCCGTGCTGATGACATGAAAGCTACTTTGTTTTGCATCAGAAGTACAGAAATCGCATGTGAAACCTTCAATGTCAATGGATGAAATAACACGAGTGAAGCTGAACTTTGTACAGCAATAACTGCTGCCTGCACTGCCTGTAAACATGGAGGCATAGCTCTGGCTATGGGATCAAGTTTAGAAGAGTAGTAAACTATCGGTCGTAGTTTTTGTCCAAAAGGCTGTGTTAAAACACTGGTCATGAATCCTTGTCTCGCGTCACATGTTTGGGTGAAAGGTTTTTTGTAGTCTGGGAGTGCTAATACTGATGTGCTCACTAAAACCTGTTTTAGTTGTTTAAAGGCCTGTTCTGCCTCCTGTGTCCAAATAATCGTATCCCCGGCTGCCATAGGCTGATCATAGATTAGACCCTGCAGTGGTTGTGCTAATTCAGCGTAATTAGCAATCCATTGCCTGCAAAAGCCTGTCATGCCTAAGAATGACATCATTTACTTTGTGACCTTGTTCAGCTAAAAACTTCAGCAGTGCTAAAGTGTCTATTTTACAGTCAGCTTGAGTTTTTGAAGCCATCAGAATATCATCAACATACAATAGAATTTTGGTGGGTTAAATTTGGCTAAATTTGATGACATCGCCTGTGTGCTGTGTGTGTGTGTGTGTGTGTGGGTGGGTGTGTGTGTGTCTCGGCATGACCTGTCCGTTGAGATAGTCACGCAGTTGATGAGTCTCGATGCCGTCTGAGTCCTCTGCCTCTTGCCCCTCCTCCTCGTCCTCCTCCGGACCTGCAGCCTCTCACCCAATGTCCAGTTTTAGCAAACATCGTTCCTGTCTCTCGACCTGCTCCCCTCCGCGCCCCCTCCCTCCTTCTCCTCCTCTCCGCCATCCACCCCGCTTTCTCGGTGCACCCTCTCGGTAAAACACATTGCAATCACTCCTCCAATCATCACCATCATCATCAAGACAAAGTAGTCACTTATCTCCTCCTTTCCCTTGTTTCTGTGTATGTGATGAAATAAGAGGATTGAATGTCTTACCGCTACGGGTTTTACCCCCTTGTTCTGCGTCCCATGGGTGCCCTGGTATTTGCGGAGCGGAGGCTTCTGGCGGTTCGGAGGAGGCCGGAACATGTGCCGGCCTGGGGTGGAGTGGAGGTGGCCGCAGATGAGGCTGATCCGGGCAGGGGGAGGGACAGGCGTCGGACCCAGAGGGACTTCGTCATCATCTCTCCGTTGTTCTCGGCGAGAATAAAGAACAGGATAAAGATTAGAACTTGTCTGTTTGTGTACTTCTTTTTCTTTTCACTCCTGCTCTAGTCTAATTTCCTTATCTTCCTGCTCCCAATCTCTTAGTTTCCTCCACATTTAGTCTTCCCCGAAACCCATATTTGGTTTTCAACAGCTTAAGATATTTGACGCTGTCTTTATCTTTTTCCCGCATATACTTTGAATCTCCTGTATATCACCTTCCGTGTTCCGGCCGCAACACGAATGGCTGTTACCCTTTTTTTTTTAATTTATATCTAGTTCACCCAATTCTATTTAAATAGGTTGTATATATACTCACAAACAACTATAATAATAGTAATAATAATAATCAGAAAAACATACACGGCAGAAACTCACAAACAAATATAATACGAACGTGCTCAGCAAAAAACTAATGTTTGTCTTACCTGAATGATAGCGCTTTTTTCCCTTTTTGTTAACTCAGGCGGCCTGGTGGATCAAAGTAGTTTACGTCGTTCCAAAGACGTGTTACTGGCCTCCAGACCCAGTACTTTGAGGTAGGAATCAAAGTAGGTCCCGTCGTTCCAAAGACGTACACCTTATACTGTTCTCAGGCCCAGTACTCCGAGGTGCTTGTTTGACCTCGGGTTTTTTTACTGACTTGGCAAGACTCCCTCCTAAATCAAAACTACCCGATAGGAGAATCCCTCCTCTCCCCTTTTTTTTTTTTTTTTTTTGTAACTGGTCGACTGTTGTCAACACAGTTCTCTGTGTCTTGCTAAATGAGTAGAAAAACCTTTTCACCCGATCTGGTAAAACTCTTTCTCGGCAAGTTGAGAATCCTGGATTGCCTTGTTGCTTCTCGGGCTTGTGGCCCCCGGACTTTAAACCGTGCAATCCTAGACAGTTTCGCGGCGCTTTTTGGGTCTCCCACCCCCTCAACGCTTTTTGGACCTAAGCCTAAACCCCCCGGATTTTAAACCCCACGCTTTTTTGGACCGTAGTCCCCGGACTTTAAACCTGGCTGTCTATTACTGGCCCCAGACGCAGTCTTCGAGATCCCAGATCTCAGTTGTTTTACCAAATGGTGAAAATCCCCTCATTCAGGAATTTTGTGTTTGCCCGATTTGTTTTAAATGCCTCAGATTCCTCCTTCGTTCGGACCCCGTCACTGCTCTCCTCTCCAGCCGGGCCCGCCTTGCAAGGTGTTCAGGCCTGGTAGTTGGAGAAAAGAAACAGATATTGGGCCCCACGTTGGGCGCCAAATGTTAAAAGAATTTTTCCGTAAACGAATAAATTCACCCAAGGAGGAGATCGGAGACATAAGTAAAGTCGACGTCTGACTTTAATCTTGTACAAGAGGAGCAGTTACAGTGCAACAACGTGTGAGGATGCTACAGAGGAAGTGCTCAAATCACTGTTGTGACTTGAGTCTTTTAAAGGCACAGGAGATGATGCGTCATTGACAGTTAATCTTCATGCAGAACTAGACATCATGACTACCAGGCCTCTGATAACATTTAGGTCAGCAATGGGGAGACTAAAGTAATAAACAGTTCAACACATAAAGCTGTAACCTGAACAAAGAAAACTTTAAGACATGAGGTTATACAAAATTCTTATAACAACGGTCAGTTTAAAAGATTTTCGAGAGCTTGTGGGAGGTGGCGCCGCACCGTCTCTCCACACTCTCCGTGAGGCGAATGCATTGCAGGGCTTCTTACATACCGTAAATCCTCTAATACAGCTTCAGCCAAAATCTCCGCGACGCAAAGGCATTGCACGGCTGACAGTGAATGGGAAGCGTGGAAAAAACACTGTCTGTGGAGACTTAACCCGGACTCCATTAGAGACCAGCCGTTATTTACCTCCGCCGACAGCGAGACTGGCCATTGTTAGAAACCGGCCGGTAATAGAATACAGGCCAGTATTAGAGGATTTATACAGCAGGGGAGGGCTTATGCTAACTACAATAGCGATACGTAACGCCAAAGTGATTTCAGACCCGCCCATTAAACCCAAGACACAGAAACGTTTCAGATGCCTAGCTCCACAATTACATAGTATATGGTTGATGGCTTTTTACATGTGTTAAGGAGACATGTTATAACCCATTTAACGTGTTTAGAAGAAAATGACTGATTTTGGCTTACCCAGACTTTAAGTCAAGTCTGCTGAATGAATAATGTGATGGTCTGAACTGCCAAACACCTCCCACAATGCAACTTTCACCTCGCATTACTTAGTTTTACAGTAGGATAATTTGTGTTTATTTGCATCACTCGGGACATTGCAGATAGGAAGGGGGGGGTTTACTTATGTATCACGATTGTATTGTGATAATAACGTTTTTTGAAAACGTCATGTTGTGGCTTGTATTGTGATAAATGAAGCTTAACTAGTGAGAATCTTGGGAAAAGTATTTCATTAAATTGTATTTATTGTATCAGGATGCAGCAGCAGAGACCAGACTCCCTTGGACCTGGACCCAGCTGTGTATCATTAAAGAGTGACCAGTCTATGGGTTGCCCTATTCTTTTTAAAGCTGAACAAGCTGCTGATGGAAGGTAAGAAATGAAACTGAACTCTCCTTACAGGATGAATCAGGTCTAGACTAGCCCCTTAAACAATAACTCCGAGTCCACCAGCCCTGAATCCTGCAAACTGTTAGGTCTTCTGAGCCACGATGATATGAGAGAGACAGTGTCGTGTTTCACTGAAGCTCTAACAGGGGACCAATTAAATTCATTTTTTTACTGAGATTAAACTAAAATTTAACAAATAATCAAACCTTAAAGAGACAGTAAGGTCAGAACCTTTTGAAAGAAAAGACGAGAAAGCTAACTTAGATAAGGTGAAGGCTAATGACAAAGAAAAGTAGAGGGGAGGCTAAGCTAAGCTAAGAACAAAAATACTCCAAACCAAACCAACCAAAAGACATCAAACTCGTCTTCCTGTCACTCAAGGGAGGTTGTAGTGTAGTAAAGTAAGACACTTTGGGCCCTAGTTTCGTAGACCAGGCGCAGTCAGCTTTCAGCGCAGCTGCGCCGCGCCGACGGGGTGTGTCCGCCTGGACTTTGCAAGTTTCGTGCACCGCGCAGGCTCGCGCAGGCACTCCTCCCGTCTCGCCCACCGGCGCAAGTGGGAAAGAGGGAGGAGAAGAAGGCGTGAGTGGGAGACGAGGAGGAGACGAGGCGTGGACTGGGATTAATACAGCCGATTCAGATCTTCACCAATCAAATGAGCTCCTCTCCTCTCCTTTAATGCGTTAGGGGAGGTTCAGTGCAAGTTCCGTCACTTGACAACCCGATGACAGAAGCAGCGCCGCTGCTCCCACCACGCTCATCACGCGCTGTGCGCGCGTATCATAATAATAACAATGCCCATATTATAAAAAACAGGAGAGAGAGAGGGAGATGTTTTGGTCCGAGAGGCTGAGTTTCCGTTACGCGTGCCATCCGCCTTTGATCTGACGTCAGATGTGACGGGACAATCTATATAGATATAAATTCACGTGTTGATTCAATCAGTTGCATTAAATAGTGTTTGTTGTGATTATTTATTGCATTTAAATGTGCCTGGAACTGTGGAAACCTGCCTGTGAGGTCTCGGTGACGTGTGCGCACTGCGCGCCGGTCCGCCAAACTTCCGATCCGCCAAACTTCCGATCCGCCAGCTGTGATTCGCATTGAATCAATGGACTTTATTTACGCCTTGCGCCGAAAGTAGACCAGGTCGGAGCTGGCGAGCTTTCAGCGCAGTCTCAGCGAGGCTTTTTGCCACGAAACTTCCGCTACGCCAAGCTGAATCTGTGACGCCTCCCCCTGCTGCGCCGCCACACCCATCTTGGTGCAGGCGATCCACCAAACTGCCAAACTGACGGTGCGCAAGGCTGCGCGGGTCGAAACTTGCACTGCGCCGGCTGCGCCACCCTGCGCCGCCCTGCGCTGGTCTACGAAACTAGGGCCCTTTATATCCACCAAACTGTTATTTTAGGTTTTAATGTAGCTGATAATGCGTGAGGAGGTGTCTATTATCAGGAGGTAGTGGACTACTTGGAGGTAGTGATGTCCAAATTAAGCTTCGTGAAGCATTTTCTTTATTTTCTGAGCCCAATAGATGTCGCTCTCTGTTCAACAAAGGGTTGAAAGCAATGGAAATATATCGGCCTTCAACCCTTTGTTGAACAGAGAGCGCCATCTATTGGGCTCAGAAAATAAAGAAAATGCTTCACGAAGCTTCATTTGGACATCACTACTTGGAGGCCAGAACCGTCAGGTGCCCAGTGGAGTTTTTGCAAGCAAAATATAACGTTTTTTCACAAGTCAAAGCTTTGTTTCCACATCATTGGCACCCCATAAGGTTCTAATGCAACGGAAATGTTCAAAGCTCCAGATAATAGGATGGACCTTAGATTTGACTTGTCAACGGGAGATATTTCCCTTTGGCTCAGCTACGAACCACAAACCCAACAATATGCTAGTAACACTCTGAGTGCAGCACTAAGACGAGTGTTCACATGTCCACAACATGGTCTCATGTGACCCAGATCCATTTATAGTATTGATCCTGACGCAAGCATAAACTATCAGAACAAGACTCATCAATGTAATGATAAACAGAGCAAACTCATTTCAGTCAGACAACTCACGTTTAGAATGTTTATTGTAGCAACAGAACATACTTAGTTAGTCTGGCGTCTAGGCTCCGGCCTCATCACTCCCCATATGTGATTACATAGAGATGATGGGAAGTGATGATGAGTAAATATCTTAACCCCCCAAAACAGCACAAGATCGGAGACAAACGTTGCTCATTTTAAATCTTCTATGTGTGGACCTTGGCACCCGCTGCCGTCTGGGTTTGCAATCTCATCGTTGGGTTTGCAATCATCCGTGATGAAGAGGGGAGTCAACCGATGGATTGAGGAGCGATGATTCAGGAATTTGTTCATGGAAGGAAAGGAACAGAAAGCAGTGTTAATTTCCCCATGCATCATCTGTCATGTTCCATCAGATCATGCATGGGACGTGCCCTTTCTTAAGACCATTGATGAGGAGCTGAATGAAGGGATTCTCGAGAAGGCTCTGGGATTCTGGCTGTTGACATCTAATGTGGAACTGAATTCCTGCTGGCATTGCTTTGATGGCATTAGTTTGGTTGTTAAGTGAATTCATTTCAACTGAACAGATATCTGCAAACCATGTAATACTGCATCCCCAAAACCGGCGGAAGGGCAGCATCAATGAACTGGAGACATCAGATGACTCCACAGAGTAGTTACTAACAAAGCAATACTATTCCATTCGTTGCACAGCAGGGACCAAAAGATCTGAGAGATAGCCTTTGTCTATGACCATGGTGTCTCCTAGATTTTAAACAGTTAGCCGAGTCCACCAAGCATGATATGAATGACAACCCTGAGGGATTAAGCACATGAGTTAAGGTTAACAAAGATATAAGATCCCTTTTGGGATGATGGCAGCTGCAGACCAGGATTTGATAGCTGCTCAGATGGGAGACAGCTTGTCTTGTGGCAGAAATGCTTACATGAGAACGCTATCAAAGGTTATACCGAGAAATTCCAACACGGTCGAGGACCTACTGTGTTTCTCTTCTGAAAGAGCTGCGCTGTAACCTGGCTGGAACAGCGGGAGTGATCTGGGTTACTTCATGACATTCAACACGGTTTCTCTGGTTGGGACGTTGTGGGTCCACAACAGTTCCGGTTCTCCCCTCAACTGGAACTGACTCTAGTTTAAAGGATGTCTTGAAGGAGTCTTTGAGTTCTGCCATCTTTGCTGCTTTTCGCTGAACTGCTTCCTCTTTGCGGCGACAAGTGCAGAGTTTGGGAGATTGTCACAGTGAGTCTTTATATGGCCATCTTCACCACACCGATAGCAGTAGCCGGCCTTGGGAACAGAAGACGGGTTATTTGATGGCTTGCCCGCCCTCTACCCTCTTCTCGATTATGTCCATTTTTACCCAAATATATGAATACCAGAAACCAAATGTTCACGTCTTTCTCCACTCCTGGCTAGCTCGCCACAATATGTAACATGCACTGATGAGGGTTTTTTCACCTTATTAAGCACAGCTTAGGTACAGATAGCTACACAGTCATTATTTGGGCTAGGTTCAGAAAACTAGGTTGGACTCTAGGAGTGGAGCGTCAGACACTGAACACAGTTTAGATTTAGTAACACCATATAATTGTGACCCATAAACACATTAAATATTACAGCAATGAATATAAGAAGAATACGAATGGCCATTCATTGGAACCCACAAGTTCATTTTATCATTCAACATTAAATGACTTGGCAGCGCAAATATATTCCTGTGACGGAGAGCACACCGTCACCTGGCTTTGAATAAACCAGCACTTGGGATTGAGTGGGACTATGCACTTTAATAATTGCACACACTAGTGATGTCCAAATGAAGCTTCGTGAAGCATTTTCTTTATTTTCTGAGCCCAATAGATGGCGCTCTCTGTTCAACAAAAGGTTGAAAGCAATGGAAATATATCGGCCTTCAACCCTTTGTTGAACAGAGAGCGCCATCTATTGGGCTCAGAAAATAAAGAAAATGCTTCACAAAGCTTCATTTGGACATCACTAGCACACACACTTTAGGAGGATGTAAACTTTATTGGAGATTTGCACAGTACATTTTAACACATTGTTTTGCACATTTTGTATGGATATGTTTGCCGTATTTATTGAATGTTTGTCACCATGTTTACTGTCCTTGGTCGGCTCTTGGCTTGCTGGGGGGCTCCATCTAGAGCAGAGGGACATAATGGTTAAATGGGCATATTAAATGTGTTATTTAAACAAGGATATAAGCTAAGGTGTATTGCGTTGAGTCGAGTGTATTGTGTACCAGTCTTTGTCCTTAGGGTGTGCAGGCAAAAGGCTTCCCCAGGAAACGGACACTGCTTTTATAGTTCCGGGGACAACCAAAAGTAAATTGGTGTGGGGGTGGTGGATGTGTGTATTGTATCTATTAGTGATGTCCAAATGAAGCTTCGTGAAGCATTTTCTTTATTTTCTGAGCCCAATAGATGGCGCTCTCTGTTCAACAAAGGGTTGAAAGCAATGGAAATATATCTGCCTTCAGTATCTATGTAAATGGAATAAGAAGTGGATATGTGCATTTTCTTTGTTAGTAGAGGTACATGAGGGTGTGTATATAGGTTAGTGATTATGTGGTGGAAATATAGAAATAAAAAGGGTGGGTTAAACATGTGGGTAGGCAGTGGACCCCAGCAGATGGACTCTTCTAGGTTCATTAGCTGTGACACCCTATAAATAGGTGCCATTTTGACAACCGTAATGGGAATTTTGGATGTTTGTACTTTATAATCAGAATATTTGTCAGGCTGACGCCATCCGCATCTCCTCATCTGACTGTTATGCTATGACGAAAATGAATGTCTGTTTGTAGATGATATGAACATAAGTGCCACATTGACATAAGATACTTTCAGGACTATGACGCCTGTGTTCTGTAAATCTTGACCTTGCCTGTACATCTTGTCTTTGTAAGATAGGACATGATCCGTCCTTTGGTTCCTCCTCCTTAAAAGGGAGACTGTTGTTGGACTCAGGGTCGTTCCTGCTGAGTCTGAACCTTTGTATCAGAAGGCAGGGGTGATCCTCCTCTGCAGATTAGAATACTTAGTGAAATAAACCTCGGAGAAAAAGCAGATCCTGGTTGTTGATCTTTATTGGGCAGATTCATTTTTCCACAACACAACCTAGTTTCGAACTGATGTATCGATACAGGAGGCTTTAATGGGTAAATAAAGAACCCTCTCTGTTGCTCACCCTAAACCTGACAGTGGTTCATTCTTTGCTGGACACTCCAGCCGTAATTGTGGTCATTCTCACAATTAAATAATTGCCCAAAAAAAGGTGGGAGTTCAAGGGTTGTCTGTAATGACGAGGCACAACCACAGCACAACGGCCCAACAGTTGAGTGTCCAATGGAAGGGGGAAAAGGTCCGTACTGGGAAACATTCTTGGCAAATGCTTTTACTTTCGTCCGTCTTGCGCCGGTCCAAGAATTTCACCTTAACCTGGCCAATTCCGTGATTCAAACGGCATACGACTCCGATTCAGACGCTCAGCGGCTCCCGTAGTCGGCTCCTGCAGCAAACATTTCCCCAGCGTGCTCCTCTGTCACAACTGGCAGCAAGCCACAACTGAGTTATGTTACCTAGCGCTAACGCGTAACGTGATGGCGTAACGGCGGGACGTGATGGCGTAACGTGATGTTTTACGTTATGAAGGAAAAGGGGATAAATTAAATAGGGTTTTTTCACCCAGGTTACAGCCTACTCATGAAAAAGGTTTTTGATGGCAGAGATGTTGTGTGCTGGCAGGGAATCAATTACTAAATCGTCCAAAGATGTCGGACAAAAGGGGTTTGCAGGCGTTATAAAGATTACAGCATAGAGCCTCTGGGAGTTGGAAATGCAAGGGCTGCTACTGACCTGAATAGGTGTAGGTGCCATGTAGTGTTTTTTGTGTGTCACATCCGGGGAGGAGTCAGGTGGGGTGGTACGTCAGCAGAGTTGTAAAATCAGCTGTTCTTCACCTGTTGTTTCACTGCCTATGTTTTTTTGGCTCAATAAATACGTGAATCGACATTCCTCCAGAGCTTAGTTTTTATTATTCAGAAGCGCGTCCGGCAAGTAAAGTGTTTCCCCCGCTTAGCCTCTCGGCGACCACTATTGTTCCAACCATAGTCGCCTAACAATAGGAGTTAAACATCGAGAGATGCTAAAATGTTTATTTATTTGTTTAATTATTTATTTATTTTTTAATAAAGTATTTCATAATGGCAACACCTATCAGGCTTACTTAGATGAGAGAAAAGGGGGATTCATACAGTGAACTATCATATATATACTATTTCTGGCTCTGGCATTGACCTGATACGTTGCACTAAGCCAGTGATAAGGTAATAAATGAAGCATCTATTAGGTTGCTTTGACAGAGCTTTGTAGAGACTCGGGACATTGACTGGAATGATCAATGGACCTGCATTTATATAGCGCTTATATAGCGCTTTTCTGACTTACTAGCTACTCAAGGTGCTTTACACTACATTCAGTCACTTAGACATACCTGTTCTCTCTCTCTCACTCTCTCACTCTCTCACTCACTCACTCACTCACTCACTCACTCACTCACTCACTCACTCACTCACTCACTCACTCACACACACACACATTCATGATTCACTGATGGCAGAGGAGCCGCCTGCACATTAATCACTCATACGCATTCACACACTGATGGTACAGTATCTTGCCCGAGGACACTTCGGCATGTAAACTAGAGGAGCCGGGTTTCGAACCGCCGATCTTGAAGGACGACTCACTCTACCTCTAGCCACAGCCGCTGCCGAGTCAAGGGATGTTTCCTGCATATTTCCCCAATTTTTGCAGGTCGGAACTTCCTAGGACACAGGAGGCTTTAATGGGTAAATAAAGAACTCTCTCTGTTGCTCACCCTAAACCTGACAGTGGTTCATTCTTTGCTGTACACTCCAGCCGTAATTGTGGTCATTCTCACAATTAAATAATTGCCCAAAAAAAGGTGGGAGTTCAAGGGTTGTCTGTTATGACGAGGCACAACCACAGCACAACGGCCCAACAGTTGAGTGTCCAATGGAAGGGGGAAAAGGTCCGTACTGGGAAACATTCTTGGCAAATGCTTTTACTTTCGTCCGTCTTGCGCCGGTCCAAGAATTTCACCTTAACCTGGCCAATTCCGTGATTCTTCTGTGCACCAGATACACATGCATAAATTTACATTTTCATTGAACTATATGCAGATGGGAGATTTATGACGTGTAGGAAATTGCACCTGTTTCTTTGGAGGATGGTTTACAGAGTTGAACACTTGATATATTTTACTGGGGCTGAGATTTAGAGGTGGACAAACCTAGCAAAGTGGCTTTTAGACACAGGGAGGAGTGTGGGAGAAGGAACAGACCAGGGTTTAATGGCCGTTGAAATGCCAAACACAACGGGTGACGTCACCATGACGACGTCCACTTCTGATCTACAGTCTGTGGTTTAGTGACTCTTTAAACTTGGTTTTCTTCACAGAGTTCAGCAGATCTCAGAGGTTATGTTGACCCAGCAGCATCAAACAGACCAGGGGCCTCATGTACTAAGAATTGCGTGGATTTCCTACTGAAACATGGCGTACGCTAGAATCCAGAAACTGTCGTACGCACAAAATAAAACAGATGTATCAAAGTGTGCGTACGCATGGATCCAAGCACTTTTCCTTTGTACATCCCAATCAACGTGGAATTAAGCGCACATGTGGAAGTGCTAAACTCCTCCCTGTCCACGCCCCCATTTAAATATGCAAATTAATTTAAATAGGGCCTGCACGGGGGATTCCCCTCTCTGCACCATCTACAAAATGAGTAAAGGGAAGAAGCGCAACTTCACAGAGTCTGAGCTCGAAACGCTCTTAAGCGAAGTAGAGAATCGAAAAACAGTATTATTTGGTAGCCTCTCATCAGGCATAAACACCAAAAAAAAGAAATGTGAGTGGGAGCGTGTGTGTGAGGCAGTGAACGCTGTGGGGTCGGAGCAGCGCACACTCCCTGAATTAAAAAAGAAATGGTCCGACGTGAAGGTGGAGGTGAAGCGGAGGATTTCGGCCCACCGCCGAAGCGTGACCGCAACGGGCGGGGGGGCAGGAGGGGAGGAACTGACCCCTTTTGACCAGAGAGTGGCGGCCATTGTGGGTGACACAGCTCTAACCGGAGTTGTGGGGGCCCATGAGGGCGACACCGATCATCCCCAAGGTAAATGTGTTAAACTCAGAAATGGTGTCATTATACTGGTCGTACAATAGGTTGCTCACATTACACATGCTCGTGCGTAAAGTTGCCAGGATATAAACACATTGACTCATGTTTAATTACTTAATTTTTTATTATCATTTCTGAATAGACGATGAGCCAGGAGAAGGCACCTCCACCGGCACCGCGCGCCCTGGCGTCTCCACCAGCATGCTCCCCGGCATCTCCACCGGCTCCACCAGCACCTCCACCAGCAGGGCCGGTTTTTGCTATGGGCAATGTGGGCGACCGCCCAGGGCGCAATCTATGTGAGGGCGCACGAGCGAGCGCCCTCCAAAAAAAAAAAAAACTGTTGCCATATCTCTATACTACCGCCGCTCATTTCCATGTCAAAGTTGGTGGAGTGCACGCTTGGGCGCCCTCACGTCAACTTGCTGCTGAGAGTCAGAGTCATACAGGTTATGTGTGTGTGTCAGAAGAGGCAAGAGGGAGGGGGGCGGCGGGGGATCAACTTGCGACTGCAGAGGTCGGCAAGAGGGAGGGGGGCGGGGGATAGACTGATCATAGGCCACCACACAACACAAACTGCTGCCAAATAAATTGTATTTCATTCCTAAAATTAACATAGACCCATATACAATCACACCGGCCGCGGAAGCGCCGCGAATAGTCGCGGCCGCCCCGCGCCGTGAAGCGATCGTTTCGGCGTCTGCTCTATTTTTTGCGCGTGCCGCGAGCGATCGTGTCAATTCTGGCAGGAAATCACACAAAGAAACACGAGACAATCCAGTCAATTTTCAAAATTAAAGCAATTTTCAAAATAAAATACCGCAATTGACAAATGCGGTATTTAACTCGCACTGGGAAACAGGAAGAGAAAATACATTTAATAAATGTGAAGAGTAGATAAACAAATATGTGTATTTCAACTGTATATCTACACTGTCTACTACCATACACACTCTCTCTGTCTGTGTGTGTGTCTCTCTCTCTCTCTCTCTCTCTCTCTCTCTGAACGGATAAATAGAAGAAGTGTACAAACATTTTGGTTACAGAAACATGGCATATTTATTTTATGAGGTTATGATAAAAAAATAGCTCTGAATGAACAACAGATGAGCAGAAGCGCTTGTCGACCGTCACGGAGAATTACCGTCTGGTCTGAACAGGGGGGCAGGGGGGGTCCATTTGTGTGTATGTGTCTGTGGGGGGGGGCGCTGGAGGTGAGGTTCGCCCAGGGCGTCATGAAACCTAGGACCGCCACTGAGAACATCGTCACTTTTGTGAAGAACGAGCTGAAGAAGATCCAGAAGGTCCTGAGTCCAGATTACCCAGAATGCTTGGAGAGTGAGGACGAGGAGTTGTTGGACGGTGAGGATGAAGAGCAGAGGAGGAGCAGAGAGGCGTTTCAGAAGATCACAGTGCACTTCCTGAGGAGAATGAAGCAGAAGGAGCTGGCTGACTGTCTGCAGATCAGTAAGAGGATTTTAACAGATTTAACATGATGGAAAGAAGAGAAGGATTCAACATGAAGAACTTCATATTTCTCCTAATAGGCTGCAAACAACTTCAATGTTTAGGTTCTCTGGTTGTCTACAGACCCGATTACAGCTGATGTCATCATAAATATGTGTACGCATGATGTCAACGTTTATTTCGTTTTGCTTCAACCATCCAGACGAGTTAGAAGCTTTAAACAGTGAATTTAAACTGTTAGTAGCATCTAAATGCCTGCTTGTTACGTGTTCGGTTGTCAGAATCGATATTCCAACAGACTCAAGTTCTACTGAGTTCAGACAGGATCACGACCGTTTCAGAGGAACAGGTGTTTCACTTCACCCGGTGACCATGTTAACTGGAGACTTTCAGCTCGTATAACTAAATATTTGGTAGATGAAAAGAAAAAATGTATTTAAAACAGGCTTCTACGAGGACACCTCCATGTTCTCAATGGTGGCGTCTGAGCGTGGAGGATTACGGTATACCAGGATATTTAGAAATCCCAACGGTACTATTTTCAACAGAGGCTCTTTATTTCTAGACTGACTCACTGAGCTTTGCAGCTGCATTTCAAAGGGTTATATATCCTTCCAGTTCTGTTTATCTTGTAAATGTATTTTATTTTACTTCTGTTGGCTTCATCAGGTGCACCTGATTGATTTTGTCTCCATTAGTTTGATTTAATCATGAAAGAAGCTCATGATGTCACTACTACTGAGGACTATAGGAATACATGGCTCTAACACATGGCTTGTTCATAGACTGTAAAAGGGTCTGTAGGATCCACTAACTGGGTTCCTTTGTTGTTTATTCAGGAACCGCTGGTGCAGTGTACCAACGTAAACTCAAGTCTAACCTCAAGAAGAAGTCCCAGTGTTTGTTTGAGGGCATTAATAAAGCAGGAAACCCAACCCTCCGGAATCAGGTCTACACAGAGCTCCACGTCACAGAGGGAGGGACTGCAGAGGTCAATGAGGAACATGAGGTCAGACAGATTGAAACGGCATCCAGGAAACCAGACAGACCAGAAACAACCATCAGACAAGAAGACATCTTTAAAGGTTCACCTGGAAGGGATGAACCAATCAGAACAGTGATGACAAAGGGAGTGGCTGGCATCGGGAAAACAGTGTTAACACAGAAGTTCACTCTGGACTGGGCTGAAGACAAAGCCAACCAGGACATACAGTTCACGTTTCCATTCATTTTCAGAGAGCTGAACCTGCTGAAAGAGAAGAAGTTCAGCTTGGTGGAACTCGTTCATCACTTCTTCCCTGGAACCAAAGAAGCAGGAATCTGCAGGTTTGAAGAGTTCCAGGTTGTGTTCATCTTTGACGGTCTAGACGAGTGTCGACTTCCTCTGGACTTCCTCAACAACAAGATCCTGACTGATGTTACAGAGTCCACCTCGGTGGATGTGCTGCTGACAAACCTCATCAGGGGGAAACTGCTTCCCTCTGCTCGTCTCTGGATCACCACAAGACCTGCAGCAGCCAATCAGATCCCTCCTGGGTGTGTTGACATGGTGACAGAGGTCAGAGGGTTCACTGACCCACAGAAGGAGGACTACTTCAGGAAGCCCAAGACCCTGACCGACATGTACATCCACTTCCTGGTGGTTCAGTCCAAACTGAAGAACGTCAAGTATGATGGAGGAGCTGAGACGGATCCACACTGGAGTCCACAGAGCAGAGAGATGATTGAGTCTCTAGGAAAACTGGCTTTTGAGCAGCTGCAGAAAGGAAACCTGATCTTCTATGAACCAGACCTGAAAGAGTGTGGCATCGATATCAAAGCAGCCTCAGTGTACTCAGGAGTGTTCACACAGGTCTTCAGAGAGGAGAGAGGACTGTACCAGGACCAGGTGTTCTGCTTCGTCCATCTGAGTGTTCAGGAGTTTCTGGCTGCTCTTCATGTCCATCTGACCTTCGTCAACTCTGGTGTCAATCTGATGGCAGAAAAACCAACAACCTCCTGGTTGTTTAAAGTCTCCAGAGACAAACCTAAATTAACACATCTGCACCAGAGAGCTGTGGACGAGGCCTTACAGAGTCCAAACGGACACCTGGACCTGTTCCTCCGCTTCCTTCTGGGTCTGTCACTAGAGACCAATCAGAAACACCTACGAGGTCTGCTGACACAGACAGGAAGTAGCTCACAGACCAATCAGGAAACAGTCCAGTACATCAAGGGGAAGGTTGATGATGATCTGTCTCCAGAGAGAAGCATCAATCTGTTCCACTGTCTGAATGAACTGAATGATCGTTCTCTGGTTGAGGAGATCCTACAGTATCTGACTTCAGGACGTCTCTCCTCCAATAAGCTGTCTCCTGGTCAGTGGTCAGCTCTGGTCTTCATCTTACTGTCATCAGAAAAACATCTGGACGTGTTTGACCTGAAGGAATACTTTGCTTCAGAGGAGGCTCTTCTGAGGCTGCTGCCGGTGGTCCAAGCCTCCAGCAAAGCTCTGTAAATATAGTTTTTCATTCAGAAAACAACAAACCATCTTGGAATTACAAGGTTCTATCTGCATTCTGAACAATTTGATTGGTTTTCCCAACTGCAAAAGGTAAAGAAGTAAAAAGCAGTTCCAAATAGTTACTTAAGAGTAAAGGTAAGAAAGTATTTAGTGAAAAAACTACTGGAGTACTGAGTAACTTTACTGAGTAAATTCTGATTATTGTGGCCCCGCACCTGGTGACTGAGAGACTACAAGGAGGCATAGACGTTGGAAGGGCAGCTAACCCCCCCAGTTACATAAAAATCAATGCTTTCTCTAACATGAAGCGTTTGTCACCTCAGCTGAAAGAAAAGAAAAAACACAGCTCACCGCTTCATCCAGCGTCTCTCCTCTCTGTCTGTTTCACCGACACACACGCGCACACACACACACACACACACACACACACACACACACACACACACACACGATTTCAAAAAGTGGGCGGTATATTGTGACTCCTCCATAAATGATTGCACATACATTTGCATATTTATGCACATTTGTCTCTGAATGACAAGGATTTAGAATTAAAAAAACGTTAAAAGAGTTCTATCTATAACCGGGCGTGGAGAGTTTGTGTGCCGTCATGTGACTGCCTGGCTGCGTTTGATTGGTGAAACGGAGTCAGTGAGAGTCTTGAAAGAAGACTCAGACAGAAATAAACAGATGGCACAGTGTGACGTTAACCTCACCATGGAGCCTAATACGCCACCCAGCTGCAACAATAACCTGATGAACAAACATGTTAAACATCCTTTAACTTCATTATGATAATAATGTCAGTTAGAACCTGAGGTGATGAACAGTTGTTTGTAATTGTTTCATCACTAATTTCTGATTCCTCTTCAGACTCAGTGGCTGTAACCTCTCAGTGAGAAGCTGTGAAGTTCTGTCCTCAGTTCTCAGCTCCCAGTCCTCCAGTCTAAGAGACCTGGACCTGAGTAACAACGACCTGCAGGATTCAGGAGTGAAGCTGCTGTCTGCTGGCCTGGAGAGTCCACACTGTCAACTGGAAACTCTCAGGTCAGATTCAACTACTTTGAGAAGTTTACCTATGAAGCTTTCAATGATGCGTTTACATGCACCAAATATTCAGTTATTTATATTCACGTATTCTAGCGATGTCCAAATGAAGCTTCGTGAAGCATTTTCTTCATTTTCTGAGCCCAATAGATGGCGCTCTCTGTTCAACAAAGGGTTGAAAGCAATGGAAATATATCGGCCTTCAACCCAAGAACAAATCTAAAGAAAATTGGAGAAAACAAAACTTTTTGCAAAACCAAACTTCTTGTTTATCTTTTCCTCGCCGTTCAATGTTTTAATAGTTTTATAATTCCACCTGGCGTTTATAAATGCTGTTGCAAACGTCAGTCTGCGTTTGTGAACGTCACTCCATGAACATGTGAGCCTGAACTACAACACCAGACTGTCTCTGCTGTCAAGGTGGAGCCAGTTCGAACCACTTTCTATACAGTTGAGTTCATTGAGTTTTATATGAAATTAACTAATATTCTTGTCACGTTGGCTGAAGCAGCAGGGAGGACCCACATGCAGACTCAAAGGTATGCACATGCAATGAAGACATATTATTCATGAAAAAACCTCCAGCAGAGAGAATGCAGCTTTAAGGACGCAGGGTTGGTGGAGGAGGGGCTCAGGATACGCAGGATGGGTGGAAGGGACCTGGAGGACGTTGACGAGCGGACCCCCGGAAGGCTGCGTGGAGCAGGCGTCGGACGGTCCCCCATCAGGACAGGAACGGGCGACAAGCAGACCCACGGAAGGCTGCGTGGACCAGGCGTCTGACGGTCCCCCGTCGGGACAATAACGGGCAAAGAGTGGACCCCCGGAAAGCTGCGTGGAGCAGGCGTCGGACGGTCCCCCGGCGGGACAGGAACGGGCAACGAGCGGACCCCCGGAAGGCTGCGTGGATCAGGCATCGGACGGTCCCCCATCAGGACAGGAACGGGCGACAAGCAGACCCACGGAAGGCTGCGTGGACCAGGCGTCTGACGGTCCCCCATCGGGACAATAACGGGCAAAGAGTGGACCCCCGGAAAGCTGCGTGGAGCAGGCGTCGGACGGTCCCCCGTCGGGACAGGAACGGGCTACGAGCGGACCCCCGGAAAGCTGCATGGAGCAGGCATCGGACGGTACCCCATCTGGACAGGAATGGCCGAAGAATGGACCCACGGAAGGCTGCGTGGAGCAGGCGTTGGACGTTCCCCCGTCGGGACCACCGACTGAGGACCACTGGCAGGTGTCGACCGGGCTGCCGACTGAGGACCACTGGCAGGTGTCGACCGGGCCGCCGACTGAGGAACACTTGCAGGTGTCGACCAGGCTGCCGACTGAGGACCATTGGCAGGTGTTGACCGGGCCGCCGACGAAGCAACAGGAACCGTTCTCAGCCATGCTGTTAAAGGGGATGACCTAGCAGGCATTGGCTGGGCAGTCGACATAGGAGCTGGGGATCGAGCTGAAGCATGGGCTGGTAGCTGTGCTGTGGCTGAGGCAATGCTTTGGACTGGTAGCTTGGCTGTGGCTGTGGCTTGAAAAAAAGGTTGCTAGCAGCAATTTGATGAGCCCTGCTAGCAGGATTGGCTATAAAGTCCTGATATCACCGAATAATGTCATGACCATTAACTGCTGGGTCCTTTTCTGGTCCGGTCATTCTGTCACGTCGGGAAAAACGGATAACTATGGAAATGGGAGGAGGACCCAAATGCAGTAACTCAGACAAGGGGGCAAGATAGGGAGAAACAAAAAGCAAGCTTTATTTAAGCTGAATTAAAAAAAAACAGGGAGTCAGGTACAAAAAAACAGTCAAAGGGGAAAAAAGGCAAAGTAGCAAAAAAACAGGAAGGCAAAGTAGCAACAAAAAGGGCAGGACAAAGTACAAAGAAAAAGGAAAGTTCTAATTAAACATGGAAAACTGAAAACCAAAACACACCACAAAGGGACTGGAATCAGGCAGGAACATGAGCAGGAGCAGACGTGAACAAGAGGCAGACAGATACAATGACCGGACAAAGGAGTGAAAGGAAGACAAACTAAATACACAGGGAGGCAGGTAGCTGACGAAGGACAGGTGACAGACATTAGGGCAGGTAGGGTAATCAACACGAGAGGGTGGGGGAGTCAAGACAGCAGAAACAACAAGGACCAGGAAGTAGGCCTACAAGATAGAAGGACTACATTTACATTTACATTTAGGTCATTTAGCAGACACTTTTGTCCAAAGCGACTTACAATGAGTACATTTGTCAAAAGAAAGAAACAAAAAAATCACAACATATCATTGCCAATAAAGTAAGAGCTAAAAAATAGAACAAGTGTTAGATCCTTGTCTGAGTAAAGTAGTAGCTGTTCAGCAAAACATACCCTAAGAACAACAGTGCTATGATCAAGGTGCTATGTGCTAGGTACGGTTTTTTTTTGGGGGGGGGGGAGTTGAGGTGAAGTCTGGACAGGTGAGTCTTGAGTAGTCAAGGCAGGAGAGGACCAGTGCTTGGACCAGGAGTTGCGTTGCATCCTTTTTGAGGAAAGTCCGAATCCTGCGGATATTGTAGAGGGCAAATCTGCAGGATTGGGCCACAGCAGTGATGTTGGGGGTGCAGGATAGTTGGTCATCGAGGATTACACCCAGGTTCCTCGCAGTTGAGGAAGGTAATACTGTGATGTCCTCGACAGTGACCAACAGGTCCATGCGAGTCTTTCCCTGGGATGAAGAGGAGTTCGGTTTTATTCAGGTTAAGCTTGAGGTGATGTGCAGTTGTCCAGACAGAGATGTCTGCCAGACAGTCCGAGATGCGAGTTGCAATGTGAGTGTCAGAGGTTGGGGGAAAAGAGAGGAATAGCTGGGTGTCATCTGCGTAACAATTGTCGGAGAATCCATGCGATGTGATTACAGAGCGATCTGGTGACATAGAGAGAACAGTGTATAGTGAGAACAGAAGCGGTCCTAATACTGAGCCTTGAGGGACACCCGTGTCCAGAGAACAGGGTTTGGACATAGAGCCATTCCATGTGACCTGAAAGGTGCGATTTGCCAGGTATGATGTGAACCAGGTTAGAGCAGTCAGTTATGCCAAGTTCAGCCAGACTGGAGAGGAGGATTTGGTGGTTGACTGTGTCGAATGCAGCAGATAGGTCGAGGAGAATGAGAACGGAGGAGTGGGATGAGGCTCTGGCGTCTCACAGGGACTCGGTCACTGTGAGGAGGGCCGTCTCAGTGGAGTGAGCAGTCCTGTATCCTGATTGATTAGGGTCAAGGAGGTTGTTCTGCGAGAGATAGGATGACAGTTGGTTGTAGGCGGCACGTTCCAGGGTTTTCGAGAGGAATGACAGAAGAGATACAGGTCTGTAGCTCCGGATGTCAGCAGCGTCTAGGGTGGGTTTTTTAAGCAGGGGCTTCACTGTAGCCGTCTTAAAAGCCGCTTGAATGACACCTGAGGTGAGGGAGGAGTTGATCAGGGTGGTGAGGAATGTCAAGATGTCGTGTGAGATGTCTTGGAGAAGAGAGGAGAGAATCGGGTCAAGGGAGCAGGTGGTGGCACGGTTAGACGTAACAAGTGCATGAACGTCTTCAGAGGAGTGAGGGCTAAAGCTGGTAAGGCCTTCAGAGTTGAGAGTTAGTGGAGATGTTTTCTGGGAGGTTATAGGAGTGAATGAGGAGCTGATGTCATTTACTTTCTTGGTAAAGTAAGTTGCAAAGTCATCAGCAGTAAGGGAGGAAGGAGGGGGAGGGATAGGAGGGGTGAGGAGGGAGGAGAACATGGAGAAGAGTTTCCTGGGGTTGGAGGTGGAAGAGTTGATCTTTGCCTTCTGCCTGTAGAAACGGTTGAGGTGAATTCAGAGAGGAGGTGGTGGTAGTGAGCAAGGTCCTCATGCTGGCCCGATTTCTTCCACTAAAAAATAAAACAGGAAAACAACACTACAAAAACCCACAGTCATGACAATGATCCTAATATTGCCATACTAATCATAGGGAGCCAGTGTTAGCCGGCTAGCATGGTAGCTAACAATGAAAATAAACGTATTAGCAAGACTGAACTGTGTACTGTGAGCTGGTGTTTATCCTGCTGTCTTTCACAAGGCTTGATCTTGAGGTTTCTTCTAAGCGTCGCGTTGGCGTGACATTGCCTCTGCTCCTTGTTGCTGCTGCCACTGAGCAACCACAGCAACATGACAGAACCCGATTGGTCTTCCTGTGTGCATTTGACCTGCTGATTGGCTCACAAGTAGAACCTTAGAGAACCAAGGTGGTTTGACTTTGGAAATAGAACCTTTTTGTTTCCTAAATAAAACACCTCACATAATGTTACTAAGTTGTCATAGAATAAGAATATGTGAATAACTTAATTATGACAAAAATGTCAGTTAGAACCTGAGGTGATGAACAGTTGTTTGTAATTGTTTCATCACTAATTTCTGATTCCTCTTCAGACTCAGTGGCTGTAACCTCTCAGAGAGAAGCTGTGAAGGTCTGTCCTCAGTTCTCAGCTCCCAGTCCTCCAGTCTAAGAGACCTGGACCTGAGTAACAACGACCTGCAGGATTCAGGAGTGAAGCTGCTGTCCGCTGGCCTGGAGAGTCCACACTGTCGACTGGAAACTCTCAGGTCAGATTCAACTACTTTGAGAAGTTTACCTATGAAGCTTTCAGTGATGCGTTTACATGCACCAAATATTCAGTTATTTATATTCACGTATTCATAAAAAGACACGTTTGCATGGCTGATGAAATACTGTTTCTGCTGCTAACGACTTGCCAGCAAAAGAATAAATCTAAAGAAAATTAAAGAAAACAAAACTTTTGGCAAAATCAAACTTCTTGTCTACCTTTTCCCCACCGTTCACTGTTTTAAATAGTTTTATAAATCCACAAGAGGTGGAGCTTGACCCAGACCCCGTCCTATCTGGACCCAGACCTTTAACTGATAGATCATTGAGAATTATTAAATGATGACGGAGCGTTTCCATTTTACTGCTGCAGCCTTAGCATCACTACACTGGTTCAGATGGTTGGAGGCTAAATCATCTCACTGGTTGCTACTCACAAACACTAAATTACCCAGTAATGCAACAGGGTGAAACATTAACTCCGAATTGAATCAAATCTGTGCAAACTGGAGTTTCTGTGAGTGACGTTTCTATGGTGACAACTGACGAGACTCACTGACAGCTGACAGATGGATCAGAGAGTGGAGGTGATAAACGTCAGTCAGGTCGGTGAAATCTAGAGCCGATAGATAAGTTCACACGGCTGCTCTCAAAGAGGAACGCTGACAGTGAGAACAGAGCTTTGAATCAAGACAGACTCTTTTCTTCCAACTGGCAGTTGAACACCTGAATGCCTCATATGTTCTGAGACTCTTAAGAAGCACATTTTCAAAGCTGTTTTTTGTATTTTACTGTTATTATCAGAGTACTTGTTATTCATGCCCTGATCCACACAAATTCTGGAACACCATCAAAATCATGGAAAACAAACATACGCCATCCAATCTGCCCACTGTAATTAAACATAATGGTACTGTTATCACAGACAAATCCAAAATGGTGGACCACTTCAACAGACACTTCATCAAAGCAGGCTGTGCCTACAAGGACTATCCCAGTATTCCCGCTTGTTCTCCTGTCAGCCTTACCACCCATTCGCCTACACTAGGTTTCTCCCTTTTCACGTTTCAACCTATACAAGAACTTGAGGTGCTTGAGGACCTCCTCAACCTGGACACTCATAAATCTGCTGGCCTGGATACTCTAGACCCACTGTTTTTAAAGACTGCAGCTCATATCATTGCTGCGCCTGTCTCCTGCATTTTTAATCTCTCTCTCTCCGAACGGGTGTGTTTCCTCAGGATTGGAAATCTGCTGCTGTCATCCCACTTTTCAAAGGGGGTGATAGCTCAGACTTGAACTGCTACAGACCCATCTCCATCTTGCCCTGTCTCTCCAAAATATTGGAGATGCACATCAACAAGCAGCTCATGCACCACTTGGAGACTCACATCATCATCAACCCGGCTCAGTCCGGTTTCAGATCAGGACATAGTTGCATCACAGCTACACTTGAAGTTCTCAATGACATGTGCCTTAGATAACGTATTGCGTCGCTGCATTTGTTGATTTGGCCAAGGCTTTTGACTCTGTGGACCATGAAATTCTGCTAGGCAGGTTCAAGATATTGGACTCTCTGAGAACTGCCTAGCCTGGTTCAGAAGCTATTGTTCTGGTCGGCTATAGTCAGTGAAGGTGGAAGGTTTACTTTCTGAACCATTGCCCTTGACTAATGGTGTCCCTTAAGGGAGTATATTGGGCCCTACACTGTTCAATATCTATGTTAACAACATTGTCCTTGCAGGAGCTGATTCTCATGTACATCTATATGCTGACGACACCATCATCTACATATCTAGCCCCTCTCTGACCACTGCACTTTCTTCTCTGAAGGACAGTTTCAACAAAATCCAACATGCCTTCTCCACTCTCCGTCTAGCTTTAAACACCAGTAAAACTAAATTCATGATATTCAACAGAAACCTACCAAAGGTCAAGTGCCCATTCAAAATGGATTCGACGGATCGGAGATTGATGTTGTGAACAAATACCTCGGTATCTGGCTTGACAGTGAACTCTCTTTTCAAACACACATAAATGCACTGCTCACCAAGGTCAAAACTTGCATCTGTTTTCTTTACCGCAATAAGTCTTCCTTCACACATTCAGCAAAGCATCTCATAGTTAAATTGACAGTTCTCCCCATTTTTGATTACGGCAATTTAGTCTATAGGTCCTCTTCAAAAACACTACTCCATAAACTCGATGTTATTTATAATGCCGCTATCCGCTTTATTACTGGAGCTCCATTTAACACCCATCACTGCATCTTGTATTCCGCCCTGAACTGGCCGTCGCTCCATTCTCGCAGACAATCTCACTGGTTTTTGTTCATTTATAAAACTCTCATTGGCAAAACTCGGTTATATCTACAATCATTACTCAATATTAACACCACACACCGTAGTCTCCATTCCAGCAGCTTCATCAATCTCCTAATACCCAAAGCCCGTATTTCCGTCGGTCGCTCTTCCTTTAAGTTTTCTGCTGTAGACGACTAGAAACTTCTGCAACAGACCTTAAAGCTCAGTTCATTCATCCCACTTTCCGCTTTTAAAAACTCAATTCAACCCATATTACAACTTTGTTGCACCTGCTTCTCGCTCTTGTTCTTCATCTTACATATCACTTCTTCATGCCGGTCATGCCCATTCGCTGTTATTTGGGCCCGAGCGCCGACAACGTCGGGCTGCGAAGCCCTATTGTTATTGTAGTGTTTATTATTCTTTTACGAGTTTGACGTGCCTTTTGGGGGCTTGAGCATTAAAAAAAACTAACAAAATTGAGTGTGTCCATGCGGCCTGGCAAAAAATTTGAGATTTTGCCAGTTTCGCATTCAGTCACGAAGAAGTTGCTCGCTAGCGCCACCTAGCGTGTCTACTCGCCAGCCCCGCCGCACCCTAACTCCGATTGAGATGAAATTTTGTGCAGACAAGTTCTCTCTACAAAAAATCCTCTTGGAGTACCAAAGTCCGCCGACCAAAATTTTCCGCCATCTAAAATTTTATGAAAAACCCGATGTTGCTCATTCCTCGGACACCGTTGGTCCGATTTGGACAAAATTTGGTGTGCGTATTAGACCTAGCTGGGGTTAGGGTCCAAAATGTTTTGAAAATATGCTTTTAATCAGAAGATATCGGCCAATGAACATTAGAGGGTTGGGCCACCAAAACGCAATTACCATAACTCTATAACCTTTGGCCCCAAAATTACGAAACTCGAAAACTATGTTGCCATAGCTTTAAAGAACATACATGTCAATGTTCTAACAAATCTAACAATCTGGGGCGCTTACAGAAATTTCCAAAAATTGCCATTTTTGGCTGTTTTTGGCCATTCACAGGAGTCGTACTTGATCTATAACCGACTATACCGTTGATCCGCTTGATACCAAAATTGGATATGTGGTTGGAAAGGCCAAAAAGTTACTCAAAGATGCTCCAAAAGTTTAAGGGCGTGGCCAGGGCGACCCCATGACTGCGCTACTACTTTGAACCTTCGCCAAAGGCATTAAAGGTGTTATAACTTCGGCATTTCTTCTCCGATCTGCTCCAAAATATTCATGCTTGATAAGAGTCATGTCCTAAACACAACTGCACTGCAATTTTGACTCACAGTCAGAGCGCCACCTAATGGCAACATGAAATGTGACTGATTTTATGCCCTTTTTCCCCTCTAGGTTGGGCGTACACACATTAAATATTTTTTTCGAGATAGCCCATGTGGAGATGAACAAAAAAGCCTCTTGGACCCACTGCCTAAAGTCATCACAAAGTGGGTAAAAAAATGTTTTTAGCCATCTGCATATCAGCTCTGTGACTGTAAATAGTGGGGGAGGGGAGAGAGAAACACTAAGGGGACTCAGAGAGATGTCAGGAAGGCATGGAGATGTGACCTCTGTCACTGTTTAACACCAGATCAACAGTCAGGATATTTTCCACACCTGCTAATGACTTTATTCATTGTCTGATCTGCTCCAAACTTCACATGCACCTCAGACAGCCTTCGCCATAAACATCAAAACTACTATAACTCTGATCTGCTCCAAACTTTCCATACTTGATTAGACTTCCTTCCTGAACACGTCTGCACTTTGATATTCCCTCACAGTCAGAACGCCACTGTTGGGGTAGTAGCAGGAGCAGATTTGGTTATCAACAGCTACTTATTAATGTCAATATGATTATCGATATTAATAATTATATTTAATATATTATTATGATATAATCATGAATAAACGGGGCACCAATCATCGTGATCATTGGCATAAAAGTATAAAAACAATCGAACAATTAAAAAGGCGTGAAATTCGAGCACTAGCCTTCACAACCTGCTGTTATCCAGTGACATATACACAACAAGCACAAGAGACCGCTAGTTATAATATAATAAGATTAATTAAAATCAGTAATAATGATCACAATCAATAACACTGCAATTAACAAAGCCTTATTACCTAACTACCTAACACACAAAGCTAAGCTAAACAAAGGAAGAGACACACGTGGAGTGTGTGTGTGTGCGTGCGTGCGTGTGTGTGCGTGCGTGTGGAGAGAGAGAGAGAGAGAGATGGCCAGGCGCGACCACCAGATGGAGCTATTCCCCACAGCGTTCAGGGGCGGAGCCACTGACGTCGGATAGAATCGAGAGAGAGAGAGAGCGAGAGATGGCCGGGTACAGCCACCAGATGGAGCTATGTCCTTAGCGTCCGGATACGGAAACAGCTGGCAGAGTATACGTGTGGGGGGCGGTGTATGTGTGTGCACATGTGTGTTAGCCAGAACAAAGAGAGAGAGAATGCGCGCGTAATACACAAAGGATCAGTAAGCTATTACCATCACAAAACACGTTAACAAGAATTACAAGCATATCCTACACTATCAAACTTATGTCTCTGCCCAGACTGATAGCCTCTTACTGGTGTCGTTGCGTAGGCTGTGAGCCCGTCCCGGCAATGGCGGCGTTCCTTAACGCGGCGGCGGCGATGGTAGTCCGTGAGTCCCGGTGGCAGCGGGGTGAGTAGGCTGAGTCCAGACGAGAGCGGGGCGTTTTTCCTCTCGTTGATCAAGCTCGAATAAAGAAAACAGTTCGTGTTTCTTCCTTCCGCGGGCAACAATATAATCGCACGGTGTGGCGATTTAGTCAGCTGACTTCAGGCAGGAGCTGGTCGCTGAAATAAAGAAACCGTTTGTTTCTCTTCTGCAGGCAAACAAAAAGAATCGCACGGTTGTGGCGATCTCTCAGGATCCGTAATCATAAAAAAAAGAAAAAGGCGAGTCGCGGAAAAACGGGGAAAAACAGTCTGCCGCTCGTCCAGCGAGAAGACTGTGGCCTAGGACAAAGGAAACGCTGCAGACGTTATAAGTTTGCCTCCTGTTGCAGCGTTGTGCTGCGATGGAGGAGTCTACCTCCTGTTGCAACGTGGTGTTGCGATGGAAGAGAGCGTTCTTAAGGCGGCGCCGGTTTATATTGCTCACGGCTGCTCCCGGGGACCCCCTGGGGTACCTGTGGTTGTCAGCCAATAGGGCACCAGTTGTGTGACGTTGCACTTCGCACCTAGGTGCGAGGTGAAACCAAAATGGAGGTTGTAGTTTTTTTATCTCCTTTGTTCCTTTGTCCTGACCGCATGTGAAGGCTTTTGTAGGCCGCATTGTGTAGTCCTCATGGTGAGGTCCCAACACCACCTATTGGCGACAGGAAATGTCATTGATTTTGGGAATTTTTCCAAGTAAAAGCCACACCTGGCTATTTTTTCACTAATTCCTTTCATTTCAGCCTGCAAGGAGGACACAGGGGGAGGAGGAGAGATGTCAGGAAGGCATGGACATGTGTGTGAGCTCTGTTACTGAAATGTAGTTTCACTTGTCACCACAGCCACTCCACGACTGCACGTGACAGACAGATGGCTTTGTATGTCAATCGCTTGTGTCTAAACTTGCACCACAACGAGGCGGCCGCAGCACAACACTGCCCTGTGACCGCAGGCAGTCCACGACCGCATATGAGGGAGGGCCCGTCACGATACTGCTATGCAGTTTTAATTGTCATTATCTTTTAATACTGTAATGTTGTGTAACCTGTCTCTATGTCTGTTCATGTTTTTTGTACTCTGCCTTGCTGCTGCTTCTTGGCCAGGTCGTCATTGCAAATGAGAATTGGTTCTCAATTGACCCACCTTGTTAAATAAAGGTTAAATAAAAAATAAATAAGTAAAATTCATAATTCCTCCAGTTCAATATGAAAACTATAAACATTGTTGAAATGTTAATGAATTACAGCCTTTTTTCTTTGCTAGATGGTTTAAAATCAATACCAGATCTTTGTTGGCACACCAGGTCTGAAGACAGACCACATAGACTGTTTCAACTGTTGTTTCTTCTCTTTTCTAACGCTTCAATTTCTCTCTCAATCATTTCAGCTCGTCTCTTTTCTTTCTTTTGTCTTCCTCCTCTATCCATCTCTGTCCATCACTCAGCCACGCTTATCCCACCCAGTACAACATCAACACAGCAAAAGACAAATATCACTTTTTCTCATTTTAAAAAGTGGACAAATGGACATAAGTCTATGTAAAGTCCCCAGAAGTGACAGTAGTGTATGTGTCTTCAGTCTGTCAGGTTGTCTGATCACAGAGGACGGCTGTTCTTCTCTGGCCTCAGCTCTGGACTCCAACCCCTCCTATCTGAGACAGCTGGACCTGAGCTACAATCATCCAGGAGACTCAGGAGTCAAGCTGCTGTCTGCTGGACTGGAGGGTCCACACTGGAGACTGGACACTCTCAGGTGAGGACAGATGGACAGACATCAGACTGGACTCTCAGGTGAGGACAGATGGACAGACATCAGACTGGACACTCTCAGGTGAGGACAGATGGACAGACATCAGACTGGACACTCTCAGGTGAGGACAGATGGACAGACATCAGACTGGACTCTCTGATGAGGACAGATGGACAGACATCAGACTAGATTCTCAGGTGAGGACAGATGGACAGACATCAGACTGGACTCTCAGGTGAGGACAGATGGACAGACATCAGACTGGAGATTCTCAGGTGAGGACAGATGGACAGACATCAGACTGGAGATTCTCAGGTGAGGACAGATGGACAGACATCAGACTGGAGATTCTCAGGTGAGGACAGATGGACAGAAATCAGACTGGACTCTCAGGTGAGGACAGATGGACAGACATCAGACTGGACACTCTCAGGTGAGGACAGATGGACAGACATCAGACTGGACAGTCAGGTGAGGACAGATGGACAGATATCAGACTGGACACTCTCAGGTGAGGACAGATGGACAGACATCAGACTGGACACTCAGGTGAGGACAGGTGGACAACAGCTCCAGAGTGTCTCCGTCTCTGACTGAGGAACTGGGGTTCATGTTTAATGGTGGACCTGATTGAGGTCTCTGAATGTCTTCCTGCAGGGTGGACCATGGGGGACAGCAGAGACTGAGACCTGGTCTGAGGAAGTGTGAGTATGTTTTCAGTAACTCAGCTGCTCCAGATTTGAACGTGTTCATGACTGAAATCCGATGATCACGTTTCTATCAGGATGCAGCGTTTGTTTCTTCGTGGCTGTAAAGATGTTGTGTTGTCTTCACACCAAATGCCACATCCCCGGCTCCTCCTAGCTGAGTACCTGGCATCCCTGTGCAAGACACCTCACCCTAATTGCTCCTGACGAGCTGGCTGTTTGCCCTGCGTGGTTGACTCCGCCATCGGTGTGTGAATGTGTGTATGAATGGGTGAATTGCTGTAAAGCGCTTTGGAGAAAATATCGCTATATATGCCATTTACCATTTACCATTTTACATTTACATTTTCACACTCAATTGCAAACAAAGTCAACGCAGAGACACAAACGGATGGCAATTCCTGCCAGACGGTAACGCAAAATTCACGTAGTCGTGTTGGTGTGAGTTGAAATATTTGAAATGAAGAGATAAATTCCTCTGTGTCTCTAAAGCGTTGAGATCGTCCTCCTGTTGTCCTGACGTCCCTGAATCCTAAATGGAGGAACCAGATGTTGTCCCAGCTGGGTCTGTGGTCCCCTAGAGGTCTACAATAGTAGCTCACATTAGTTCAGAGACCAGACCAGACTATGTGGAGGAACCAGAGACTGTCTGTGGTCCCCCAGAGGTCTACAATAGTAGCTGACATTAGTCCAGAGACCAGACCAGACTCCAGAGACTGTCTCCTGGGTCTGTGGTCCCCTAAAGGTCTTAGTCAAGAGAGGTTTCAATCTTAGTCTTAGTCCAGAGAGGTTTCAATCTTTAGTACTCAATCTTTAGATCCAGAACAGACAGTTTGTGTTCTCACTAATCCAACTTTCCTAACGCTCTACATATATTACACTAATTATTAGGGGTGTGACGATACACTCAGCTCACGAGACGAGACACGATATTGGGTTCACGAGAATGAGACGAGAAGAGATTTTAAGAAAACTACAATTACAAAATATATGACTGGACTTTTATTTAACCGAGCTGAACATGCATTTTGAAATGTTTTATTATAACTCTTTACATGCATGATGTAAGCATGAGCTCTTAATAACCTTCTTCTTCCACAAATTGAAACTAAAACTAAAATTGATCAAATTTAAAATAAAATAAATAAAATAAAATATTTACTGCATCGTGCTAGTATTAGCAGCGGTGTAGGGCTTTATTTTCACACAATGCTTGCATATTGTCCGTGTCTTATCAGTCACTCTACTGCCATTTATCATTTCCGCCAGGTACCCAAAGTGCTGCCAAACAAACGATTTGAAAGTAGCGAGGGCATCTTCAATGTTAATACCGGTATTTTCAATGTCATTCTGGCTGCTTGCTGCTTCCCCTCCTCCTCCTCCTCTTCTTCTTTTCCTTCTCCTTCTTTAGTTTCTGGCAGGCTAGAAGTAGCAAAGGCGCATTACTGCCTCCACAGGTCACACACAGAAGTTTGGATAGCTCACAAATCTTGCGAGACAGATTTTTAACGTGACGAGAAATATCGTTTAGTTTAATCTCGTCACACCCCTACTAATTATACATATAGAAACCTGTTCTCCGGGCAGGACCACACGGCCTCCCACAAAGAACACCCCCACTCCACATGGCTGACTGGTCGACACTAGTGATGTCCAAATGAAGCTTCGTGAAGCATTTTCTTTATTTTCTGAGCCCAATAGATGGCGCTCTCTGTTCAACAAAGGGTTGAAAGCAATGGAAATATCTCGGCCTTCAACCCTTTGTTGAACAGAGCGCGCCATCTATTGGGCTCAGAAAATAAAGAAAATGCTTCACGAAGCTTCATTTGGACATCACTAGTCGACACCCACAGCGGCCATCTTGTAACACACACACTTGTATAGTATTTAGTTAGATAGGCCACTTGGACTTAGTGTATGTTTCTTTGTTTATTGTTTATAAACCCCTTTTGAACATACTGCTGTGTTTATTAATGTTGTATAAGAATGAATGATATCAACCTCTTCTCTGTGAAGAATTCACAAATCCTTCAACTGTTTGTACTCATATTCTAATAGTTATTAATTATTAGCATTTGAGTACAAACAATTTTATATTGACACTGAGTACAGGTTCGGTTATCTTTTCCCTGATTTCAGGTTGTTGCCCCATTTAATATTAATTATATTAATAATCCTATTAATATCAATAATTCTATTGATATTAATAATTATCTATCAATAACTGAATCTGCTCCTGCTAGTTCCCCAACACTGTGTTTTTCTCTGCCATCCAACAAAACACACACCACTACACACCAGTGTCCTATTTATCAATGAAATGGGTGACGTGACCCATCACCATCAAGTTACCGCCCCCTTGTGATGTCATATACTAATACCCAAAGTATATTTATTAAGCTTTCAAAACACACACCAAAAAACACCCAATTGTCTCCAACAATAACCTTTAGCTGCATTGTGTTTGTTCTCTCCATCAGATGTCTGTGAACTGGAACTGGACACAAACACAGTCAGCAGAGACCTCAAACTGGACGACACCAACAGGAAGGTGACATATGTGTCAGACGACCAGTCATATCCAGATCATCCAGACAGATTTGTCTCACGGCCTCAGCTGCTGTGTAGAGACGGTCTGACTGGTCGATGTTACTGGGAGGTCGAGTGGAGAGGACTGGTTGATATATCAGTGAGTTACAGAGGAATCAAGAGGAGAGGAAACGACACTGTGTTTGGAAGGAATGATCAGTCCTGGAGTCTGAGTTGTTATGGTGGTCGTTACTCTGTCTATCACAAAAGTAAACAAACACTCATCTCCTCCTCCTCCTCCTCCTACTCTGGTGTGGTAGCAGTGTACTTGGACTGTCCTGCTGGCACTTTGACCTTCTACAGAGTCTCCTCTAACAAACTGATCCACCTCCACACCTTCAACACCACATTCACTGAACCTCTTTATCCTGGGTTTAGAGTCAGGACTGGATCATCAGTGTCTCTGTGTCTCTGAAACTGTTCACAACAAACACAAAGCGGTGTGATTACATTCAGAGTCAATGCAAAGATGTGAATGAAAACATTGCAGTTTGTAATCAGTCAGGTTCATTCCTCCTTGTACTTGTTGTAAATGTATTAATGCTTGTGTAAATGTACTTCAATGAATGGAGTATATCGGGATGGCTTTGTCTTTAGACTGAACCTTGTCGTGTTGAGGAACATGCATTAGTGACTGGAGCAAATAGTTGCTGTCCAGTGAAAACCATCAACATGAAACACAGAGCACACACAGATTAGAATAGAAAACATAATGTATTTAACATATTACAAATAAAAACATATTAAACTGTTTCTTCATTGTTGGAGAAAATGCTCCTGCTAAATTCACTAAGGAATTATGATGATGCTGCAGCTGTGATTTTCCATTCATCAACGCTTTGTAACGCTTGCTCTTGGGTGATGTTGGGACTTTGAACATCATGAGGGTGTTCTAGTCCTGCTGTATGTGAAAACATTTCCTGACATAACTTTTGTTATTTAAAAGAGAATAAACTGTTCCGGAACTGATATTTTAGCAAAAGTCCATTTTAATTAAACTATATTTTAAAGGTCCCATATTATGAAAACAGGTTTTCTCTGGTCTCTACACCTATGAACTGGTCCTCCCTGAGCCTGTCAACTCCCAGGATGAGGAAAACAAGCGACTCCTACATGGTCTCTGCAGCGGCCCCACTGGTACAACGGCGCTCCTATAGGCTGTTCAGATTCAGCTCCCGTCGTTACTATTGGCGCATGCTACCGCTAGCGTAAGCAGCATCGTCTCCGTCTCTCTCCAAGTAGGCGACGACAGAAGGAGCTCATTAGCATTTAAAGGTGCAGACACAGAAACAGCCTGTTCTCAGAAGAGCTCATTTGAGCAACTTTTAGACAGCTGAAATTCAGGACTACGGATGGGTTTGGGGCAATGCATATCAAAAACAGTGTTGTTGGACCTCTGACACCTGTGTGGAATGGATGAAAAACAGTATAATAGGGGACCTTTAACCTGTAGCTAAACCCCTCCCACATTCTCCTCACAAACACAATTGGCTATCATTAAAGTACCACTATTAAAGCTCTCCAATAAAAAGTAACCACATAAAGTTACTCCCTTATTCGTGTAAAATATTCCTTGACCCATGTCTGACTACAATATACAGACATTTGACATGTTTAACCCTACAAAAATAACGTTTACACACTAATCCTTGTTAACATAGTAAATTACACAAAAGTGATGTGTACACCAGGGACACATAGTCCCAACTTCAAATATCACAACTACAACAAAATAAATCAAATGCATGTACCTTATAATATTTAATTCTTTATTTGTTATCCTCCATCTATCTTCTGTTCAAATCCCTCAATGCTACACTGAGACTAACAACTACTATACAGTGTACAAACATGCATTAAGAATGGTTAAATATATATCATTACACAAAACGTACATTTGTATGTCATTCTGTCTTACAGGCAAGATTGTAAAATGAGAGCCCACAATCATGTCATGATGCATGAGGGACAAACATTTGCCAGCCTAGCAAATACTTTTCAGATTACTTCCAAAAACATGATGACACAAACCATCCTTGGTACAATATGGGCCATGATAAGCAAACTTACACATCTAACAAACAAGCCCTTTACAATTTAATACAACACACATGAAATTCATATTCAACCAACTTCATAACATACAAAAATAATACAATAAGCTACTAACAATACTTCCATCCTTCATTTCACATATATACATCCCAAAGACTTACAAATGACAATGTCGAATAATTATCAACATACATCAGCACTACTTTCCAATTCAATTTGCCAAAAATGTAATCCTTCAAAGTACCCTCAAACCTACACAAACGTTGGCCCACAACAACATAAAAACAAGTCTACAAGACAAAAGACATGCTGGAGCCAATACTTCACACCAAATTACAACTCAGACAGTCAGAGCACTCTAATTGTTTCCTAAAAACGACCTGCCAAACACAATATACCTGAACATCAACTCATAAACCTACCTCATACATTTACACTATTAGAACCATTGCAAAGTACTTTTGTCCACTGAATAGACAATACTCCACACAAAAAAACCATTCCAACCCAAAAGCAACCACTTGGCCTTAAACAGCTTTTCAACAAAAGACAAGACACATCCTGCATCATCATTTCCATTTACATCACTGGAAAGATCACCTAAATCCTAAACCCTAAATCTAAAGAAGCCACCTACCAAACTTAATACATCTTCAACTGAACAACCATGACAACATTTAAATCACAACATTAAACTACTGATTATAAAAATATTAGTGATGTCCAAATGAAGCTTCGTGAAGCATTTTCTTTATTTTCTGAGCCCAATAGATGGCACTCTCTGTTCAACAAAGGGTTGAAGGCCGATATATTTCCATTGCTTTCAACCCTTTGTTGAACAGAGAGCGCCATCTATTGGGCTCAGAAAATAAAGAAAATGCTTCACGAAGCTTCATTTGGACATCACTAAAAAATATACAATCCACATTCTACTCTAAAATGAACACACTACTCTATAATGCAGAGGAATAAACACGTTGTCATTGTTTTATGAACACAATAATAAACCATAACTTGTACACAGAAATGTGAAATACTAATCATGAGGAATATCACAACTACAAGCTCTATCATGGAGCAAACAGGAGGTCAGAGCATTAACATAAATACATGAGTAATTAAAACTGCGAGCAGTGATAACGGGCCCTCGCATGGCACGTAACTCGGTTAGTGCTACGACCGCCTGACGTGTCGGACCGCCTGGCCTGGCCACCGCCACGGGGCGGGTCGTCCCCGGCCACCCCCACCGCCACGTTGCCAGTCGTCCCCGGTCGTCCCCGGCCACCGCCACGGCGCGGGTCGTCCCCGGCCACCGCCACGGCTGGCGCCTGTCGTCCCCGGCCATCGCCACGGCGCGGGTCGTCCCCGGCCCCCGCCACGGCGCGCGTCGTCCCCGGCCATTGCCACGCAGCCGGTCGTCCCTTGCCTGAATCGTTGCGTCGATCACCGTATCAGACGATTGAAGTTGTCCTGCTAGACTGGGGTGCAAAGTTCCACGACACTGGGACCTTATACGGCTGTTAAAACATGACATTTTATGTGGCCACTAGGTGGCGCTCTGATTGTGAGTCAATATTACAGTGCAGATGTGTTCAGGGTGGGACTCTCATCAAATGTGAGAAGTTTGAACATGATCGGACAATGTACATTGAAGTTATAACAGTTTAGAGTATTGTGGCGAAGCATGAATTTCGTCCATGTTCAGGACGTCGTCCCGGCCACGCCCTTGGACTCATGTAAGACCTTTTGATGATTTTAAATCGGCGAGGCCTCTAGAACAGGCTCGCAAAGTTTGGTAGGAATCAGATCAACGCTGTAGGAGCAGTTCTTTAAAATACGATACCCTATAATTGATTAACGTGAAAAATGGCTGATTTACTGTAGCGCCCCCGAGTGGTCAATTTTAATAAAACTTTCAGGATATGTTCCAGGGCCATATGTCAACATATCCTGCAAGTTTCATGATGATTGGGTTAAATATTGTGGAGTTATGTGTATTGATTTCTAGAGCCCCGCCCCTCTGATGTTCATTGGCTAATAACGTCTGAACGCAACTATATTTCACAAAGCTTTTGGTAGCACTTGACCAGCTTGGTCCAATGATGATTCACAGAAATGTTGGTGAGAATCGGATCCACGGTTTAGGAGAAATTAGCAAAAACGTGTTTTTCACAAAATTCAAAATGGCGGAAAATTTCGGTAGGCGGACTTTGGTGCCATAATGTAATTTTTTGTAGAGCACACGGTTCTGCATGTCCGTGCAAAATTTCAAGTTAATTGGAGTTACGGTGTGAGCTGGCCATCCTTCTTTGCGTTAGGGGGCGCTAGCGAGCCACTTTTTTGTGGCCAACTACTAAACCTTTAAAATCATTGAATTTTCGCCGTTTTCTATTAGTATGCACATTTTTTTCAACTTCTGAATATGTCCGAGAAAGTCCGCGCAAGAGGTTTGCAGGCGCGCACACCCCGCACAGGCACGCGCAGACACAGAGAGCAGGAAGGGAGGGGCTGAAGACTGAAAGTGAAACAAAATCACTAGTGCAGCAGAAACGGAGAGATTAGTGTCGCAGTTAAAACACAGGGAGACAGCTGATCCTGTCCTCAACAGTTACCGTTTCTACGTCCGTCCTTCAAACCGGTAAGTTGTTTAATATTGTGTGATTACGTTACTTCCTATAACTTGTTTAATATTGTGTGATTACGTTACTTCCTAGAACTTGTTTTAATATTGTGTGTTTACGTTACTTCCTATAACTTGTTTTAATATTGTGTGTTTACGTAGCTTCCTATAACTTGTTTAATATTGTGTGTTTACGTTACTTCCTATAACTTGTTTTAATATTGTGTGATTACGTAGCTTCCTATAACTTGTTTTAATATTGTGTGATTACGTAGCTTCCTATAACTTGTTTTAATATTGTGTTATTACGTAGCTTCCTATAACTTGTTTTAATATTGTGTGATTACGTTACTTCCTATAACTTGTTTTAATATTGTGTGATTACGTATCTTCCTATACTTGTTTTAATATTGTGTGATTACGTAACTTCCTATAACTTGTGTAACCGAGAGTTCAGGGCGCCTATACTGGGTGAATAATAAAATAAGAAAAGACACGAATGGCCGTCCTCAGCGACAACAGTGCCGACTTTATTCGTCTTCACACATGTCATCTCCCGCGGCAACCACAACAACGTCCGGTGACCCCTTCACAATAAAACTACACATCCTGTTATGAATACCTGATAACACTACTGAGGGCTGCCACAACAAAAAGATAGGTTACACAGTTTTAAGGAAAGGCGAGAGGAGAACTCAAAAGGATTTAGGAAAAGTCAACCGCGGTGCTCAGAGAATCCAACCGGACTTTCACTAAGCTACGTCATTATAATGCTGCTGATGATTGACGTGCGTCTGCGCTGGATAAACTACAATAAGCGGGTCGTCCACTTCTCCCCATGTTGTTGGTTTTTATAAACAGCTGGTTCACTGACCGGCTTCAGGTCCAGCAGCTCCTCCTTCCTGTTTGACCGTTTGCTGTGTTTACATTTCATTTGTGGTTTTAGTTTCGGTTTTGTCAAACATGAATTTAGTCACTGGCTGCAGTCGAACAGTCTTCCTCTTCAGAAGGTTCCTAACTGAAAAAGTGACCTGGAAGTAAATAAGTTGCCACCATGATAAGAGCCGTTCAAATTCTCTAAATGCAAAGAAAAGGAGCTCCAGTGCTTCCTTTCAGAGCTCCTTTAGGATACAACAGACCTTCCTTTACCAAAGGAGAGGAGATCAGGCCGACCCACAATTCTTTGCGAGAGCAACATTTAAAGTGAGGCACACCTCAGCAGTTCATGAAAACAAACAATATACTTATTTGCATATTTAACAATGACTTTCATGCAGACATATAGTAATTGGAATTGTGTTGATAAACATATGTGGACAGTGATCATAATTCCATCCATCGTCTATCGCTTATCCTGTATTCAGGGTCACGGGGGGGGCTGGAGCCGATCCCAGCTATCATTGGGCGAAGGCAGGGTACACCCTGGACAGGTCGCCAGTCTATCACAGGGCCAGTGATAATAATTGAATGGTATTTTTTATTTATTGCAATTATGTTGCAAATTTGACAAAAACTAAACTAAAACCACAAATGAAATGTAAATGCGGTCGGATTCTCTGAGCACCGCAGTCGACTTTTCCTAAATCCTTTTGAATTCTCCTTCCAACCTTCCTTAACCCCGTGACGTTTTCTCCAAAGGTCAAGGAAAAGGAGTTAGGAAAAGGAGTTAGGACCTAATTTTTTGACTATGTGACTGCAACCATCGCTGCACAGAGAACCCACACGGACTTTCACAAAGCTACGTCATTAAAATGTGCCCGCTGATGATTGACAGCTGTTACGTAAGGCTGCTGTAAAAAACTACAATAATGGACTACACAAAGCTCCCCATGTCGTTAATTTTTCTAAACGGCTCTTTCGGAGACAAACTTCAGGTCCAGCAGCTCCTCCTTCCTGCTGCTGTGACAATCAACTCTGCTCTATCAACCAACAGACCAACACTGTGTGATAATATGAATTTAACCATTTCGTTAAACTTAAATATGAACGTTCAAGTCACAAAAATGATTTAACTTTCAATATTCAAACAGACTTTACAACAAAATAAACTTTAAATCGCAAGAATTTATATAAATTAAAACTGCGAGCAGTGATAACGGGCCCTCGCATGGCACGTAACTCGGTTAGTGCTACGACCGCCTGACGTGTCGGACCGCCTGGCCTGGCCACCGCCACGGCGCGGGTCGTCCCCGGCCACCACCACGCCGTGGGTCATCCCCGGCCACCGCCACGGGGCGGGTCGTCCCCGGCCACCGCCACGTTGCCGGTCGTCCCTTGCCTGAATCGTCTCTTGCCTGAATCGTCTCTTGCCTGAATCGTCGTGTCGATCATTGTATCAGACAATTGAAGTCGTCGTGCTCGACTGGGGTGCAAAGTTCAATGACACTGGGACTGGTATATAGTTATAATAGTGATGATGTTTATGGCGAAGGTTCAACTGACAGCTGTCTGAGGTGCATGTAAAGTTTGGAACAGATTAGACAATGTATAAAGTCATTAGCAGGTGTGGAAAGATTTCTGGTTGATCTGGTGGAAAGCAGACTGGAACTGCATTAAACAGAGACAGAAGCTTCTTCCATTCCCTGTCTGTTTACAGTCACAGAGCTGACAACCTTCTCCATGTCTCACTGATAGACCTCTGCCTCCCCCTAGTGGTTGCTGCTTGTGTGTCTGTCCGCTCTGTACGGATTAGTGAGTGAGAGGAATGAGTGAGTTACTCAGTGGGTTTAAAACATTGTTTTTGAGGATTTTTTGTACATCTCCACATAGTCTATCTAGCAAAAAAAAATTCATGCACGTACGCCCAACCTAAAGGGCGGGCTGTTACTCAGAAAAATGGCATAAAATCAGTCACATTTCACGTTGCCATTAGGTGGCGCTCTGATTGTGAGTCAATATTGCAGTGCAGATACGCTCAGGGTGGGACTCTTATCAAACTTGAGAAGTTTGAACCAGATCAGACAATGGACACTGAAGTTAAAACAGTTTAGAGTTTTGTGAAGCATGACATTCGTCCGCACTCGTGGCGCCGTCCTGGCCACGCCCTTTGACTTATGTAAGACCTTTTGATGATTTTTAATCATTGCGGCATCTAGAACAGTCTCACAAAGTTTGGTAGGAATCAGATCAACGGTCTAGGAGGAGTTCGTTAAAATACTGCATACAAAAGGCGAAAAATCGGTTAAAATGTCACATTAAATTCAAAATGGCTGACTTCCTGTACATTTTAGGGTATGTGTCCAAGAGGCTTTTTTGTACATCTCTACATGTTCTACATACCTTCAAAGTTTCATGTGGGTACGTCAAAGCTAAAGGTGATCTTTCTCTTCAGAGGAGCGGTAAAAGTGTAAAAACATGATATTTCCAGGTACCATCAGGCGCTCTGAACTCATGGCAATATTGCAGTGCAAACGTGTTCAGGGTGGGACTCTCATCAAACGTGAGAAGTTTGAACCAGATTGGATAATGGACACTGAAGTTATAAGAGTTTAGAGTATTGTGGCGAAGCATGAAATTCTCCCGTGTTCATGGCGCTGCCCTGGCCATGCCCTTTGACTTATGTAAGACCTTTCGATGATTTTGCATCGTTGACGCCTGTAGAACAGTCTCAGTGAGTTTGGCAGCAATCGGATGAACGCTGTAAGAGGAGTTCATTAAAATACAATCCCTACAATAGGTAAAATGGGAAAAATGTCCTAAAATGGCTGATTAACTGTAGCGCCCCCGAGTGGTCAATCTTGATAAAACTTTCAGGATATGTTCCAGGGAGAGATGTCAACACATCCTCAAGTTTCGAGCAGATTGGACATTGTATGCTGAAGTTACAATGACTTCCATTACACTGGCAAAACGCAACACCCTGGCCACGCCCTTTGACTAATGTAAGACCTTTTGATACATTTTCATCATTGAAGACTTGAGTACAAGGTGACCAAGTTTGAGGTGAATCTGATAATGCTGCTAGGAAGAGTTCGCTGAAGTATAAAACTTAACACTTTCTATTGCCAGTAGGTGGCGATCTGAGTATGAGTCAATATTGCAGTGCAGATGTGTTCAGGGTGGTACTCTTGACAAATATGTGAAGTTTTGATCATATCAGACAATGTACATTGAAGTTATAACAGTTTAGATTTTTGTGGTCAAAGCATGAAATTCATCCATGTTCAGGACGCCGTCCTGGCCACGCCCTTAGACTTATGTAAGACCTTTCGATGATTTTGCATCGTTGAGGCCTCTAGAACAGTCTTAGCGAGTTCGTTAAAATACAAACCCTACAAAAGCTAAAATGGCCAAAAATGGCCTAAAATGGCTGATTTACTGTAGCGCCCCCGAGTGGTCAATTTTAATAAAACTTTCAGGATATGTTCCAGGGAGATATTTCAACATATCCTGCAAGTTTCGTGATTATTGGGTTAGATATTATGGAGTTATGTGTATTGATTTCTAGAGCCCCGCCCCTCCGGTGTTAATTGGCTTATAACTTCCAAGCGCAACGATATTTTTCAAAGCCTTTGATAGCACTTGATCAGCTTGGTCAAATGATGATCCACAACGATGTTGGTGAGAATCGGATATACAGTTTAGGAAATATTAGCAAAAACGTGTTTTTCACAAAATTCAAAATGGCGGAACATTTCGGTAGGCGGACTTTGGTGCCATAATGTAATTTTTTGTAGAGCACACGGATCTGCATGGCTGTGCAAAATTTCAAGTCAATTTGAGTTACGATGTGAGCTGGCCATCCTTCTTTGCGTAAGGGGGCGCTAGCGAGCCAATTCTTTGTGGCCAACTACGAAACCTTTAAAATCATTGAGCACACCAAATTTGGTAAGCTAATTATTTTGACAAGGCCCCCAAAAAGGCTGTGATTTGGGAAAAATAATAATAATCGGAGCAGTTGAAGCAGTTTCAATAGGGCTTCGCTGCCCGACGTTGTCGGCGCTCGGGCCCTAAATAATCGGAGCAGTTTCAATAGGGCTTCGCTGCCCGACGTTGTCGGCGCTCGGGCCCTAATGAAAAACAAGTTACTCATTGTTTGAGCTATGAAAAAAAGATAAATATATTTCAAACCAATTTAACAAACCAATTTAACAATTATTCAATGTTTCACAATTTGCTAAATTTACAATACATTTCATTTATTGTTCTAAACTTTACACCAATTTAACAATGCAAAGGGCGTGGCCACGGCAACTATATGAAACAACAATCGCTGATTGTGTACCTATTTCTGAGTAATGCCTGATTATTTTTGGACTAATTCCTCTCATTTCAGCCTGCAGAGACGACACACGGGGAGGAGGAGGGGTCACACTAGGGGGAGGAGGAGAGATGTCAGGAAGGCATGGACATGTGTGGAGCTCTGTGACTGAGGACCCGTCCACACGTGCCAAAACAATCTTTTTTTCTCTGTTTTTCCTTGGTGTTGTTTCAAGAAAATCTGCGTCCACACAAATCCGCTGAAAACGACTCAGCATGCTGTAGTACGTATCCCAGGCCCTTATGTGGTGCTGTTTCTGCTACAAAAATACACCAAAAACGGCATGCAGGTGGCCAAGTGATTAGAGCGCATGCCATGTACGCACGTACCCATACGCAGCGACCCCGGTTTGAATCCTGGCCGGAGGTCCTTTGCTGCATGTCACACCCCCTGTCCTCTGCTAATAAAAAGGCGTCTATGCCTGAAAAAATCTTAAAAAAAAAAAAAAATACACCAAAAACGCAGAAGAAGAGACGGGGCATGGGGAAGTAAACACGTTGCTTGACCGGACGTTTGACGTTGCTATGGCAACAAGTGAAAGCTACGGCTACTATCCACCCGATCAATAAACACCCATAAAACGATGATTTGGCCTGTATAAATAAAAACAAACAATAACCATCAACAGCCGTCCCCCTAAGGACCTTAACGAGGCGTTGTCACACGTTTGATGGATTAATTACAAGAATAAATGCCTACATGCATGTTAGCTAGCATAAATGTCAGTTGTTTGTTAGCATCGTAAAATAGTAGCAAATCTGCAACACCCTGGGCCCTGGGCCTGAAATGGAGTTTCACTTTGGATCACATCAGATCAACAGTCGTGAAACTTTCCACACCTGCTAATGACTTTATTCATTGACTCATCTGCTCCACACTTCGCAGGTACCTCAGACAGCAGTCAGGTAGATAGATGGCTTTGAATGTCAATCGCTTGTGTCTAAACTTGCGCCACGAGGAGGCGGCCGCAGCACAGGTAGACGGCTGCGACACTGCCATGTGACCGCAGGCACTCCACGGCTGCATATGAGCGAGGGCCCGTCACATCACTGCTTGCAGTTTTAATGTTGGTTATGTTGTCTAAACCTAACGTTGGTTTTGTTGTCTAAAGCTAACGTTGGTTTTGTTGTCTAAACCTAACGTTGGTTTTGTTTTCTAAAGCTAACGTTGGTTTTGTTGTCTAAAGCTAACGTTGGTTTTCTAGAGTAATGTTGTCCTGTGTCCTGAAAGCCTTTGAGATTCTCCTGCTGTCGTCTGGATGCTGTACAACTCAAACGGGACTAAAACATTATTGGTCTCGCCGTTAACTACCGTTCATAGTTTTCAAGAAATGAGGTCCCATTGGAGACACAGGAAGGGGCAGGACCTTGCCTCTCTGTTGTCAGTGTTGCCGTAGTGACAGTGTACGTCTCTGCCAGCAGGTGGAGACTCTGCTATGAACCGGTGTGAGGACCGAGAGGACGGAGTCCTTCCCTCTAAAACCACTCAGGATGGGGGACATGACAGCCAGACCAAAGCTCAGAGGTGAGACGAGGATCTCGAAGTGTCCAGGACTCAGATCACTTCACCATCATGATTCTCACTCAACAACATAAATATACATAATATTAACTAGATCTCTTTATTGAGTTTAAAATTGAACCTTTTCATTATCTGACTGTCCTGAGGTGAAGAATCAGGTCTTGGTCCAGACCTTTGTAGTCCATGTAGGGGATGATCTGAATCTAGTGTCGACTCTCCTTTTGAATCCATTTGTTTTCACTTTGGTGAACAGTCACTGAGACCAGAAACTTTAATTGCCATCAATACTGTTAGTTGTCCGAGAAGAAGAAGCAGTAAAGTTTGACGAGTCAAATAAATATTCAGATTAAAGGGATAGTTCAGAATATTGGACATAAAATCTATTTTCCAAGTGAGCCGGTGTGTTCGAGATGTCTGGAGACGTTTTCAAGAAATTTCATTCAGTTCTTCTAGTTGCCGAGTTCGCTTATGCTATGGGTTGCGCAAGTCAATCGTTCTTAGCTAGCATGGCATTAAAAACTTCTTGCCCACTCCACAGTGCACCCGAGGCAAATCCATTGTAACGGCAGACTATCGATGTACATATGTGTTGATAGAATGTTTGAAATAAAACCAACCTTGCATTTTTAAGGATTTATGTCTCAGCAGCAGCAGCAGCATGTCATACTTCCTAGTAGGCTATGGCAGCGGCAGAGTGATATCACCTAGCACTTATAAGTTGCCGGTTCTATAATAGTTTGTTTACCTGCTGTCATTGCTACAGACGCAGAGTAGCCTGCAGTGCTAGTTTCTTCAATCTCACAGAAATGGACACTTTTGGAGAATATACTGAAACTTTTGAAGACTCTGATGAGGAGTTTTTTTCCACCCAAACCCAACCATACCTGTACGAGCCTGAATATACAGAGGAAGAATTGTGCGAGAGGGATGGTCAAAGGGCAGAACGTGAACGAGCGTCTGTGGAGACCGGGATAGCCTCCGCTGGAGCCGAGAACCGGGACCGAACAAACGGAGACTGGTGATGCCAGGAGGGAATCCCCCGCAACGCGTCTGAGGGTTTACTGGTCTACGGATGGAGCAGAGGTCCGGGGTCGCGGTGCGTAATTGTGGGTTCGCTTGGCCGTGGGCTGCCCGGTGTTTGCGTGAGGTCCAAGCGCTTTTCACCCAGCTCTGAGGGCACAAGGCCCGAATATTCGGCGGTGTTCATGTGTCTATTTACCGGAGGGAATGCCCGCAACGCGTCCGAGGGTTTACGGTTCTCCGGACGGAGCAGTGGTCCGGGTTCGCGGTGCGTAATTGTGGCTTTGCGTGGCCGTGGGCTGCCCGGTGTTTGAGTGAGCTCCGAGGGCTTTTCAGACAGCCTTGGGGGTATAAGTGCCGACAGTTTGGCCCGGTTCGATTGCCTACTTACGTGCAGTATTTCGGGCGGCGCGTCTTAGAGTTTTGAGTCCGACGGAGCAAAGTAAAGTTCCGCTACTGCTGAGAAACAAGTTCCTCAAAAAATGGATGATTCATGCGATGCGAGGTTAAGGCTGAGTTATGCTTCCGCGTCGACACAACGCAAGGGGGCTTGCGGACCCCTTACGACCTTGCGGACCCCCCTTACGTCCAACGCAAGGGCCTGACGTGTACCTCCCAAAAATCCTAGACGCGCGTCGAGGCGACGCAACGCCAACGCAGCGGCATTGGCTGTGATTGGTCCGCTAACTACATCCGCTGGAGACCGCTATCCGGTTTCCACTCATAAACACTGCCATTTAAACTTTTAAAAGGCTACTTTTATTGTTTTCACCTCGTTTTATTGTTTGCACCTTGTCGCTTTTGCACAAAGAAATAAAACACCAAGTTCTGAAAAATTGTGGACGTTTAAAGCCGGAAAGTAAACAAATACGCTATAACAAGGCTAACGACGATATATGCCAAGAGTCTCGGTCGGTCGGTCAGTCTTTACAAAAAACATAGCGCCCTTTACCGGTGTGGCATTGAATTGCATTTCGACACGTAAACCCAACGCAGAACCATCACGGTCTCCAAGCAACTGCGTGGCCGTTGCGTTGCCGTTGCGTTATCACTACGCGGAAGCATAATCAGGGCTTTAGTTTTGTTTCAAATATTATTCTATCAACACAGATATGTACATCGACAGTCTAGTGTTTTAATGGATTTGCCTCGGGTGCACTGTTGAGTGGGCAAGACTGTTTTTAATGCCTGTCTACCTAAGAACCATTGACTTGCGCTAGCCATAGCATAAGCGAACTCGGCAACTAGAATAACTGAATGAAATTTCTTGAAAACGTCTCCAGACGTCTCGAACACACCAGCTCACTTGGAAAATAGGTCTTATGTCCAAAATTCCAAACTATCCCTTTAAATATTATCCTGACACACACCTGGACCTGACGCTGTAACCTGCTGACACTTCAGCTGATCAGCTTCAAATATTGAATGAAAGGAATGAAAGTTTAAATGGTAAATTCAGATTATCTGTTGGTCTGTTGAACCACAAAAACACAGCGTCCATCAACATTAAGTCAAGTCTGCTGAATGAATAATGTGATGGTCTGAACTGCCAAACACCTCCCACAATGCAGCTTTCACCTCACATTACTTAGTTTTACAGCAGGATCATTTCTGTTTATTTGCATCACTCGTGACATTGCAGATAGAAGAGGGGGGGTGACGTATGTATCACGAGCACGGACATAATTTAGGGGGGGACACAGGGGACATGTCCCCTGCACTTTTTTAAAAGGCCGTTTTGGTCCCCTGCACCTTTTACCGACCAAAAACAATGTTACGCTATATTAAACAGACGCGTCATGCGCTAGGACCAAGCGGAAAACGGCCGATCAAACTGAAGCCTGTTTCCCTTAGTTTAGACCGCCCACAAGCTCCTTGATTGGCTCTGCCGTTTCTTGTGTGATTGGCTGTCCCCGCTGTCACTCCATCTTGCTTGCACACCGACGGTCTGCTAGTCTGCGGTCAGGAGTCCTACAGGAGTCCGCTAGTGTGCATTGGGAGTTTGTTCTGCCTGACGTCAGCTCAAAGGATTGTAATATCAGAGGTTTCATTTACATTTACGTTTGAATCGGTGTCCGTGTGCGCATGTGCGTGCGTGTGTATGTGTGTTTGGTAATTAGACGCAGCCAGGATGTCTAAAAAAAGAAAAGTGGACATAAGAGACTTCTTTAGAAGTCAAAGTGTAAGTTACTCAAGGCGTTACACCCATCCTGCAACACCTTCACTGGCTCCCAATAAAGCAGCATATCCACTTCAAGATCCTCCTCATCATCTACAAAGCTCTCAATAATCTGATCAATAACATGTATTATTATTATTGTTGTTATTATAACTATTGGATTAGAATTGGGTGATAATGTTTTTCTACATGCTTTACAACCAGTCAAACCAAATAAGGGAACAGTAAACTTAAACGTAGTAATAGAAAACTAGAAGAACTACTAGAAAACACAGTGAACTGAAAGAGTTAGAGTTTTATTAAAAATGCTTGTGTCCCCCCCACCTCTGAAATAAAAATTTCGTCCTTGATCACGAGAATAAAGTATTGTGATAATTTCGTTTTCTGGCTTATATTGTGATGAATGAAGCTTAACTAGTGAAAATCTTGGAAAGAGAATTTCCTTAAATTTTATTTATTGTATCAGGATGAAGCAGCACTCATCAGACTCACTCGGACCTGGACCTGGACCGAGCTGTGTATCCATAAAGAGTGACCAGTCTATGGGTCGCCCTATTCTTTTTAATGCTGAACAAGCTGCTGATGGAAGGTAAGATGATTTGGCCCGTACAAATAAAACCAACAATAACCATCAAGAGCCGTCACGCTAAGGACCTTAACGAGGCGTTGTCACACGTTTGATGGATTAATTACAAGAATAAATGCCTACATGCATGGGAAGTTAGCTAGCATAAATGTCGGTCGTTTGTTAGCATTGTAAAATAGTAGCAAATCTGCAACACCCTGGGACCTGGGCCTGAAACTGCCAAACACCTTCCACAATGCAACTTTCACCTCACATTACTTAGTTTTACAGCAGGATAATTTCTGTTTATTTGCATCACTCGTGACATTGCAGATATGGGGGGGTGACATATGTATCACGAGAATATAGTATTGTGACAGTTCCGTGTTCTGGCTTATATTGTGATGTATGAAGCTTAACTATTGAAAATCTTGGAAAGAGAATTTCCTTAAATTGTATTTATTGTATCAGGATGAAGCAGCACTCATCAGACTCACTCGGACCTGGACCTGGACCTAGCTGTGTATCCATAAAGAGTGACCAGTCTATGGGTCGCCCTATTCTTTTTAAAGCTGAACAAGCTGCTGATGGAAGGTAAGAAATGAAACTGAACTCTCCTTACAGGATGAATCAGGTCTAGACTAGCCCCTTAAACAATAACTCAGAGTCCACCAGCCCTGAATCCTGCAAACTGTTAGGTCTTCTGAGCCACGATGATATGAGAGAGAGACAGTGTCGTTTTCAGGTCTTGGTCCAGACCTTTGTAGTCCATGTAGGGGATGATCTGCATTGATATCCACTCTCCTGTTGAATCCATTTGTTTTCACTCTGGTGAACACTCACTGAGACCAGAAGCTTTAATTGACCTCTGTACTTTTAGTTGTCTGAGAAGAAGAAGCAGTAAAGTTTGATGATAAGTATTAACCCCCAGTTCTTTTGTTGGAAGCCCAAGGATAAACCGGAGAACTCTTCAGTTCACAGATTTAGTATTTATTCAGGTCACAGGTAAAGTATGGCAGCGCTGCCGCTGGGCTCGGAATGGCAGAGCTCCCGCAGGATCTCAGTCAGAGCGAGCAAGATTTCCTGGTTCTGGTCACATTTTATCTTCTTGGGCTGAGACTGCCCCGTACAGAGGTTGGACTTTTACACAACCGAGTCTTACTGGTCAGTTATCTCTGACGTGAACCTACAGAAATGTAATATGAAACATGTACAGGGTGTTTTTTTTAAAGCTGAACAAGCTGCTGATGGAAGGTAAGAACTGAAACTGAACTCTCCTTACAGGATGAATCAGGTCTAGACTAGCCCCTTAAACAATAATTCCAAGTTCACCAGCCCTGAATCCAGCCCTGTAGGTGAATACAATACCTAGAGTTCTCCTATGCTAAGACAGATGAAAGTTCTCAACCCAGCAAACCACCTGATATGCAGCAACAGTATTGGCAGCATCAAGGGGTGCAAGTACTCATGAGCTTTTGAGTGGCTAATATTTCTTTCTTATGGAGTTTGACATAGCAATAGAAAGCAGATGATGATTGGCAGCCCAGGGATTTAAGATTAGGTTGGCATTCATTTTATTTATTTATTATTTCAGGACAATGCACATTAATGAACATATACAAAAGTACACGTAAATGTGCCAGATTATAGCCCAGGGGCTAATTTCCATCTGTAGTCCAAATTAGGCAGGTTGATGTTGATGTACAGAGAAAACAGAAGATATACATAGTAAAACTAGCTATACAAAACAGCAAGAAACAGAAAAAAAGAAAAAACAGGACAATTCATTAGTATGTTTAGAGGTGGTTACATGCCTTGGCGTGGCTCTTGAAAGTGGCCAGAGTGGGACATTCCCTTATAGTTGGTGGTATTGTATTCCATAATGCACTACCTTTAATAGATAGTGCATTATGGCTGAATGAGGTTTTCCTAAAAGGAACCTCAACATCCGTGTTTACTATTGCTCTGGTAACTCGAGACTGTCGATATTTAATAAACTCTTGCAAAGGAGGTGGTGCCAGGCCATGTAGTACTTTATAAAACAGGCAGATAGAAGAGAATTTACAGAAATTATCAAAACTCAATAGATTATATTTCTCTAATATGTTGCAATGATGGTACGAGAGAGGTTTTTTAGTTTTAAGTGCCTTTTTGTACAAAAGCTCTACTGGTTTATGGATGGTAGACCTCAACATAGGCCAGCTGGTGATGCAATAGCTAAGATGCGAAAAATATCATTGCATGCAAAAACATTAGGGCAGCTGCATCTCACAAAGATCCTCTAATTTGCTTAAAATTATAAAGATTGAATTAAATTTTTTTGGATATCATTTTTATATGTTTTTAAAAGAGAGACTGGAGTCTAAAATCACACCTAAGTATTTAAAATCCTTAACAACTTCCAACTCTTCTGTGCCCAAGAACACCCCAGGTTGAGAAAGCACAGAAGAAGAAGGTTACTTAGACAAGTATAGACAGACAGTTTTTTTGCATTTAATGCAAGACATGATTTGTTGAGCCATGTTTGAATGTGTGTGAGAGCTGTTGAGAGCACACGTGCTGCCTCCTCAGGGTTTTTTCCTTTAGTAAACATGACAGTGTCGTCCGCATAGAGCTGGACTTCGACATGTAAACATTGTTCAGGTAGATCATTAACATATAATGAGAATAAAATGGGCCCCAGTATGGACCCCTGAGGGAGTCCTACTGGGCAATCCATATAAGCAGAACTGGCCCCATCCACCACAGTGCATTTTTCTCTATGTGCTAGGTATGATTGAAACCAACCTATAATTTGATCAGAAAAATTGAAACGAGATAATTTAGTTAGCAGCACCTTGCGATTGACGGTGTCAAAAGCTCTTTTTAAGTCCAGGTATACGGCACCAACACATCTCTTTTTATCTAGCTGGCATTTTATTTTTTCCATGAACATGGCCAATGCAGTCTCGGTAGAGTGGTGTGGCCAAAACCCAAACTGCATGGGATGTAAAGGTGTTTGGCTATTGCCGAGGAATTCAATGATTTGTGTAGAGATCCATTTTTCAATTATTTTAGAAGTGATGGGTAAAATACTGATTGGTCTGTAGTTATTCATGTCAAATTTGTCCCCAGCTTTAAATAAAGGAGTGATGGTGGCCAATTTCCACGCCTTGGGGACAATGGAGTTTTTTATAGATAAATTAACCAAGTGCATGAGTGGGGGCGCTAGAACCTCCTTATGTGATTTTAAAAATCTAGCGTGAAGCCCAAAAATATCTTTGGCCTTGGAGTTGTTCAAGGCGGTTATGATCTCAATAACTTCTGGTTCTGTGATTTCTTGAATGTGGAATTTGGGATGAGCATTGTCAGTTTGAGTAGGAGCCTGCTGATCAGAGCCCTCGAAAGATGTGAATTGTTTCACCAAATTTTCTATTGATTTAATGAAGAAGGGTTAAGCTCTTGAGACAGAATAGCAGGATCTTTCACCAATTGACTACTAATTTTTAATTCCAAGCCTTTGATTTCCTGTTTGGGTTGTTTTCCTGTCAATTTCTTTATGTTCTGCCATATTTTTTTACTATTACCTCTGGCGTTTTCAATAATCGGTATAAAGAAGTTTGCTTTGGCCTTGCCTAATTCGGATGTCACTTTATTTCTGGCTCTTGTGAAGTTAAGTCGGTCTATATTAGTGATGTCCAAATGACGCTTCGTGAAGCATTTTCTTTATTTTCTGAGCCCAATAGATGGCGCTCTCTGTTCAACAAAGGGTTGAAAGCAATGGAAATATATCGGCCTTCGACCCTTTGTTGAACAGAGAGCGCCATCTATTGGGCTCAGAAAATAAAGAAAATGCTTCACAAAGCTTCATTTGGACATCACTAGTCTATATTAAGTCCAGTTTTAACCGATTTTCTAAGTAGCTGATCCCTATGCTTTATTAGTTTTAAACAGGGAGGGTTTAGCCAGGGTAGAGAGTTGCACTTCTTTCTCCCATGGCGCTCCCTCCAGGAGAAAGAGAGGATAACCTCTTTAACTTTCGAGTGAAATAAGTCACTGCCAGCGTCTGCATCTTCACATTCTATTCCAAGGTCTATCCAGTCAATATCTTTCAGAGCTCTATTCACATTTTCTAGTCATAATAATAGTACGGTTGGTTGAAGTATGACATAGATTTTCTGAGCGTTTGACCTTACGAGAAAAAAAGATTGCATTATGGTCTGAGAGACAGGTTAACAAGTTGTGGGTGTTTGTGATTCTTTCCGGTTTATTGGTGAAAACTAAGTCAATTCTGGAATGAGTGCGGTGTGTGATTCTGGTTGGATGTTCTATTAGTTGAATGAGGTTGAAGTAATCTGTTATGATTTTGAGGTTTTTCTATCTGTTTTGCTATGCTAATTGATGTTAAAATCGCCAAGGAGGAGGATTTCTTTTTTATGATTACATAACATAAGAAGTGCTTTGAGCTGGTCATAAAAATCCAGACCAGTAGTAAGTTTGCGATGGATGCAGATAACTGTCAGCGACATCTCTCTCGAAAGGGAGATGTTTACACCAATGCATTCAAGTGTGATGTTAGTGAGCCATTTAATCTCACTGCATTTCAGTGAGATAATGGGCCCTAGTTTCGTAGACCAGGCGCAGTCAGGGCCACGCCGACGGGGTGTGTCCGCCTGGACTTTGCAAGTTTCGTGCACCGCGCAGGCTAGCGCAGGCACGCCTCCCGTCACTCCCACCCGCGCAAGTGGGAAAGAGGGAGGAGAAGAAGGCGTGAGTGGGAGACGAGGCGTGGACTGGGATTAACACAGCCGATTCAGATCTCCACCAATCAAATGAGCTCCTCTCCTCTCCTTTACTGCGCCAGGCGAGGTGCAGTGCAAGTTTCGTCACTTGACAACCCGATGACAGAAGCAGCGTGCCGCTCCCACCACGCGCATCACGCGTATAGTCATAATAATTATAATGCCGATATTATATCACTATAGAAATTGTAGGCACATTTTAGGCATGTCTATCACAAAACAGGGTCAGGGCGCACAGCAGTAGACAAAATAGTGGCATAACCCGGTGCCTGCACAGCTGCACCGGATTCAGTGCCGCTCAGACCAGCTGCAGCCCCAACTCCGGTTCCAGCTCACGGCAAAGTTGCGCGTTACTCCATACTGCGGAGGCGCAAGACCAGGCACGAGCTGCTGTATTTTTTTTTAAAGATTTTTTCAGGCATAGACGCATTTTATTAGCAGTGGATAGATATGAAAAACAGGAGAGAGAGAGGGAGATGTTTTGGTCCGAGAGGTCCAAGTTTCAGCTGTGTTAATTCAGTCAGGCTGAGTTTCCGTTACGCGTGCCATCCGCCTTTGATCTGACGTCAGATGTGACGGAACAATCTATATAGATATAAATTCACGTGTTGATTCAATTAGTTGCATTAAATAGTGCTTGTTGTGATTATTTATTGCATTTAAATGTGCCTGGAACTGTGGAACTCCTGCCAACTTGATCTGGACGGCCTACGGAAGCGTACAACAATGGAAATGGCTCCAGAGAAATGAACTTTTTATACTTGGGATAGCGAAATCGAGAGATGCTAAAATCGATAATTTTGTGTTTATTTATTTGTTTAATTATTTTTTTATTTTTTTATATAGTATTTCCCAGTGGCAACACCTATCGGGCTTACTTAGATGAGGGAAAAGGGGGATTTATACAGTGAAGCATCATATATCCTACTATTTCTGGCTCTGGCATCGACCTGATACATCGCACTAAGCCAGTGATAAGGTAATAAATGAAGCATCTATTAGGTTGCTTTGACAGAGCTTTGTAAAGACTCGGGACATTGACTGGAATGATCAATGGACCTGCATTTATATATCGCTTTTCTAACTTACTAGCTACTCAAGGTGCTTTACACTACATTCATTCACTTACACAAACCCGTTCACACACACACACACACACACACACACACACATTCATGATTCACTGATGGCAGAGGAGCCACCTGCACATTAATCATTCATACACATTCACACACTGATGGCTCAGTATCTTGCCTAAGGACACTTCGGCATGTAGACTGGGGGAGCCGGGTTTCGAACCGCCGATCTTGAAGGACGACTCACTCTACCTTTGAGCCACAGCCGCTGCCGAGTCAAGGGATGTTTCCTGTTTATTTCCCCAGTATTTGCAGGTCAGAACTTCCTAGGACACAGGAGGCTTCTGTGCACCAGATACACACATGCATACATTTACATTTTCATTGATCTATATGCAGATGGGAGATTTATGACGTGTAGGAAATTGCACCTGTTTCTTTGGAGGATGGTTTACAGAGTTGAACACTCGATATATTTTACTGGGGCTGAGATTTAGAGGTGGATCTTGCAAAGTTGATTTTGGACACAGGGAGGAGTGTGGGAGAAGGAACAGGCCAGGGTTTAATGGCCGTGGAAATGTCAAACATAATGGGTGACGTCACCATGACGACGTCCACTTCTGATCTCCAGTCTGTGGTTTAGTGATTCTTTAAACTGGTTTTCTCCACAGAGTTCAGCAGATCTCAGAGGTTCCGTTGACCTGGCAGCATCAAACAGACCTGGACTCCATATTTATGGTGAGTACATGTACAAGCTCACCTTTCACTATTAACCACATCAGCTACAGACTCAATGCTGAACAGGTTCTAGTGGTCTCCATGCTGCTCAGACCCACACATGAATCCCATGTTGGGTTCTTTAGAGTTCATGTTCAGTTTATCATTCTGTTCCAGCTGCTGGAGGAGAACATCGGCACTTTTGTGAAGAACGAGCTGAAGAAGATCCAGAAGGTCCTGAGTCCAGATTACCCAGAATGCTTGGAGAGTGAGGACGAGGAGTTGTTGGACGGTGAGGATGAAGAGCAGAGGAGGAGCAGAGAGGCTTTTCAGAAGATCACAGTGCACTTCCTGAGGAGAATGAAGCAGGAGGAGCTGGCTGACTGTCTGCAGATCAGTAAGAGGATTTTAACAGATTTAACATGGTGGAAAGAAGAGAAGGATTCAACATGAAGAACTTCATATTTCTCCTAATAGGCTGCACACAACTTCAATGTTTAGGTTCTCTGGTTGTCTACAGACCCGATTACAGCTGACATCATAAATATGCGTACGCATGATGTCAACGTTTATGTTGCTTTGCTTCAACCATCCAGACGAGTTAGAAGCTTTAAACAGTGAATTTAAACTGTTAGCAGCATCTAAATGTCTGCTTGTTACATGTTTGGTTGTCAGAATCGATATTCCAACAGACTCAAGTTCTACAGAGTTCAGACAGGATCACGACCGTTTCAGAGGAACAGGTGTTTCACTTCACCCAGTGACCGTGTTAACTGCTGATATTCAGCTAGGAACTAAATAGTTTGTATGTATGAAAATAAAAATGTATTTAAAACAGGCTTCTACAAGGACACCTCCATGTTTTCAATGGTGTTGGAGGATTAGAGTACACCAGGATATTTAGAAATTCCAATGGTACTATTTTCAACACCGTCTCCAATACCGTCTCTTTCTATGATGCTGTATTGTGATGTGTTGAAGTGACCAGCGGAAAATTCCAGTTCTGTTTATCTTGTAAATGTATTTTATTTTATTTCTGTTGGCTTCATCAGGTGCACCTGATTGATTTTGTCTCCAATAGTTATGATTTAATCATGAAAGAAGCTCATGAAGTCACTACTACTGAGGACTATAGGAATACATGGCTCTAACACATGGCTTGTTCATAGACTGTAAAAGGGTCTGTAGGATCCACTAACTGGGTTCCTTTGTTGTTTATCCAGGAACCGCTGGTGCAGTGTACCAACGTAAACTCAAGTCTAACCACAAGAAGAAGTTCCAGTGTTTGTTTGAGGGCATCAATAAATCAGGAAACCCAACCCTCCTGAATCAGGTCTACACGGAGCTCCACGTCACAGAGGGGGGGACTGCAGAGGTCAATGAGGAACACGAAGTCAGACAGATTGAAACGGCATCCAGGAAACCAGACAGACCAGAAACAACCATCAGACAAGAAGACATCTTTAAAGGCTCACCTGGAAGGGATGAACCAATCAGAACAGTGATGACAAAGGGAGTGGCTGGCATCGGGAAAACAGTGTTAACACAGAAGTTCACTCTGGACTGGGCTGAAGACAAAGCCAACCAGGACATACAGTTCACGTTTCCATTCACTTTCAGAGAGCTGAACCTGCTGAAAGAGAAGAAGTTCAGCTTGGTGGAACTCCTTCATCACTTCTTCCCTGGAACCAAAAAAGCAGGAATCTGCAGGTTCGAAGGGTTCCAGGTTGTGTTCATCTTTGACGGTCTGGACGAGTGTCGACTTCCTCTGGACTTCCACAACAACGAGATCCTGACTGACGTTACAGAGTCCACCTCGGTGGATGTGCTGCTGACAAACCTCATCAGGGGGAAACTGCTTCCCTCTGCTCGTCTCTGGATAACCACAAGACCTGCAGCAGCCAATCAGATCCCTCCTGGGTGTGTTGACATGGTGACAGAGGTCAGAGGGTTCACTGACCCACAGAAGGAGGACTACTTCAGGAAGAGGTTCAGAGATAAGAAGCAGGCTAACAGGATCATCGCCCACATCAAGACCTCACGGAGCCTCCACATCATGTGCCACATCCCGGTCTTCTGCTGGATCACTGCTACAGTTCTGGAGGACGTGTTGAAGACCAGGGAGGGAGGGGAGCTGCCCAAGACCCTGACCGACATGTACATCCACTTCCTGGTGGTTCAGTCCAAACTGAAGAACGTCAAGTATGATGGAGGAGCTGAGACGGATCCACACTGGAGTACAGAGACCGGGAAGATGATTGAGTCTCTGGGAAAACTGGCCTTTGAGCAGCTGCAGAAAGGAAACCTGATCTTCTATGAACCAGACCTGACAGAGTGTGGCATCGATATCAAAGCAGCCTCAGTGTACTCAGGAGTGTTCACACAGGTCTTCAGAGAGGAGAGAGGACTGTACCAGGACCAGGTGTTCTGCTTCGTCCATCTGAGTGTTCAGGAGTTTCTGGCTGCTCTTCATGTCCATCTGACCTTCATCACCTCTGGTGTCAATCTGATGGCAGAAGAACCAACAACCTCCTGCTGGTCTAAAGTCTCCAGACACAAACCAAAACTAACACATCTGCACCAGAGAGCTGTGGACAAGGCCTTAAAGAGTCCAAACGGACACCTGGACCTGTTCCTCCGTTTCCTTCTGGGTCTGTCACTAGAGACCAATCAGAAACACCTACGAGGTCTGCTGACACAGACAGGAAGTAGCTCACAGACCAATCAGGAAACAGTCCAGTACATCAAGGAGAAGGTTGATGAGGATCTGTCTCCAGAGAGAAGCATCAATCTGTTCCACTGTCTGAATGAACTGAATGATCGTTCTCTGGTGAAGGAGATCCAACAGTATCTGACTTCAGGACGTCTCTCCTTCCGTAAACTGTCTCCTGGTCAGTGGTCAGCTCTGGTCTTCATCTTACTGTCATCAGAAAAACATCTGGACGTGTTTGACCTGAAGGAATACTCTGCTTCAGAGGAGGCTCTTCTGAGGCTGCTGCCGGTGGTCCAAGCCTCCAGCAAAGCTCTGTAAATATAGTTTTTCATTCAGAAAACAACAAACCATCTTGGAATTACAAGGTTATATCTGCATTCTGAACCATTTGATTGGTTTTCCCAACTGCAAAAGGTAAAGAAGTAAAAAGTAGTTCCAAATAGTTACTGAAGAGTAAAGGTAAGAAAGTATTTAGTGAAAAAACTACTTGAGTACTGAGTAACTTCTGAGTAAATTCTGATTATTGTGGCCCCGCACCTGGTGATCTGAGAGACTACCAGGAGGCATAGACGTTGGAAGGGCAGCTAACCCCCCCAGTTACATAAAAATCAATGCTTTCTCTAACATGAAGCGTTTGTTACCTCAGCTGAAAGAAAAGAAAAAACACAGCTCACCGCTTCATCCAGCGTCTCTCCTCTCTGTCTGTTTCACCGACACACACACACACACACACACACACACACACACACACACACAGTGATGGATATATATATATATATATATGATTTTATTCCCGACACATGAAGATCCATAGTACAATAAAAATAGACTCAATATAAAAACAACAATATAACACAACACATAAAATAAGAGATCAGCATACAACACTTGCGGTATACAAACATGCCCTCCAATGTCTCCAGAGTGTGGATGAGAACCTGACAGAGCTGAGCCCAGGCTTGACCAATGCCTGAATAATACAGTTTTCAGATGCCGTCAACCTACACATAAAACGATACATCAAATTCCTAATTAAAGCATTACAGGTAGGCACACCAACATTTACAAACATTTGACTAGCACTAGACCATCTCGGTATTCTGAGAAGCATCCGCATTCCGTCATTATAAGCCACAGTTAGTTTTTTCATATTGCTTTTTCTGTAAGCACGCCACAAATGGGCAGTATATAGCGGGGTACAGAATGCTCTAAATAGCGCAACCTTTACAGCAGTTGAACACATGTTAAATTTACGTGCAAGCATATTGGCTTGACCATACATCTTACGGCATTGTCTGTTGATGTCTTTATCATCTGACAAATCATTAACAAAATGGTGGCCTAAATACTTCACATCATCACACACTTTAAGAGCAGTACCAGATAAAAAGAAATCAGGAAATACCAATTTCCTGTCTTCTTTGCTTCTGACAATCATAATATTGCTTTTATTTGCGTTATATCGAATATCAAACTCCACACTGTATTGAGAACAAACCTTCAAAAGTTGTTGTAAGCCAGCACTATATGGGCAAAATATGACTAAATCATCTGCATACATAAGGTGATTAATGAGACTATTGCCAATCACACATCCTGTATTGCATGCATTCAACTGCTGTGACAATTCGTCCATATACACATTAAAAAGAAAAGGAGATAGGATTCCACCTTGGCGTACACCATGGGCGAGCGGTCATAATAAGCTATAAATGCAGTGCATGCCCAAGCCCTTCAATAAAAATAATTGAAAATATTAATCTGGCAGTGTGTTCAATTATACAATACCTTAGTTTTACTGTTTTGGTCTTAAATCCGTGCCTAATCTGTCCCGTTTTGCTTGCGAAAAGCTGGAAAACTGACAGCTTGTTTCGCGCATGCGCACTGTGACACCGACTAGTACAGTTACTGCTAAAGGCTGTGTTTACTGTAGATGAGCGTTTTGAATGGCAAAAAAGCTGTCAGTGAAGCAGCTTATCTGCCAACGCGCATGCGCAGAAATGACTTGTTTGAATTGTTCAGCGGGAAACTGTCAGTGGTTCATTCATTGTGTAGCCTGGTCAAAATGGCTGAACATATTAATTATATTCAGGCTTTGCGTTCAGTGCCGTTTTCGCGGAGACCTTTTGAGGAAAAGAAAGCTATAATTTCAAGTGGTCGGCCTACTCCTGAAGTAAATATCACAAAGACTGCAAAGAATTCCGTCCGTCACTTTCAAGCTAGCACGTATGAGAAACATAAATGGCTAGCTAGCCGACCCCCCTCCCGTCAAACGATCCGGTCTGACAGCGACATATTGCCTGTTCATTCATGAAAACCATCTCGAAACACTCTCAGTCAAACAAGGTGGGGAATGAGAAATCTGCGGCGCTACTAGCCTAGTTCGTTTTAAAAACACACCGGCAGCAGCGCCTACTGATCTGAGACGTGTCAGTGAGTTACTGTAAATGCTGTGCGGAAAACCACCTGTGGTCTGTGATTGAGGTGCAGACGGGTGAGTTTGGAGCTGACGAGAGGATCGCGCTGACGACCGCTTCGTTACATTTTTCACATTGAAAAACTATACAACTGGCATTTAGATGATGTTCTCCATAAAAAAATAAGTGAAATACTGTAATAACAATTCGGTTTTAGTAATCAACCGCTTATAGTGATCAAATGTACTCTGGACCAACGTGATCACTACAAGCTGTTTCCACTAACCATATTATATTTTTGATTAAAAAATATAACGCCCCCCCACGGGCGCGCATGGTATTGACACTTCAGCATGACCACAGTAAATGGTCACCGCTCGCCACTGGCGTACACCATTACCAACATAGAAAGGTTCTGACACAGAATCCCCCCATTTCACCTGCATAGACTGATGAGCGTACCAGTAGACTAAGATTCTAATAATGACTTTAGGCACTCCTCTATGATGCAGCTTAAGGAACAGTTTCTGATGATTCACACGATCAAATGCCTTGGAAGCATCTATAAAACACGTAAAGATAGTGGAATTCAAGCTATTATAACGGTCTAAAATTTCCTTTAAGGCAAATATACACATATCAGTACCATGTTTACGTTTAAAACCGAATTGGTTATCTGTGGTAAGAATATACTTTTCCAACCTGCTGAGGAGGATTTTCTCCCAAGATTTTGGAAACAATGCTGGCTAAAGCTATGGGCCTATAATTGTCTATGCTGTTAATTTTACCAGCTTTGTCCTTAAGAACCGGCACTAATAGTACTGGTAAAATGGCATCAGGCAGAGACCCATGGCCTAAGAATCCTGTCATACATATAGCAAGCAGAGTAATACGTTTCCTGCTAGCATATTTTAGATGCTCAGCAGTTATTTTATCAGCACCACAAGCTTTGTTGTCGTCTAAACCCAATACTGCAGATTGTATCTCTTCTGAATTGATAACTACATTTTCATTATTATGAACATATCCAACCTCATAATTATTCCTCCCATGACAGTTAAACAACTCACTATAGTGTTGTCGCCACCTCTGACAGATAGCATCTGATCCACTGGCTCCCTCAATATCTGTAGGTAAGGGCAATTTACTACTGTTCATGGCTCTAATCTCTTTCCAGAAATCATTATAGTTTTTATATTGTAACTTACATGCCAGAGACTCCGACCTCAGCAAGTTCTCATTCCTTTTGATGTATCGAAGTGCATATTTAAAATGTGCATTTGCACGTTTCTTCTGTTCAAATAAAGGTCCCTGTCTGTCTCTACTAGGGATGTCCCGATCCGATATTTGGATCGGATCGGCCGCCGATATTAGCAAAAAATGCATATCGATATCGGATCGGCCTGCACGGGAAAATCCCGATCCGGACTCCCGATCCAGTTTTTTTTTCCAAAGCTCCGGTCCGTGTTTTCCAGCGCACCGATGTAGGTAATCCATTCCAGTTTTTTTCCGTTTTTCCCCAAAGTCCGGTCCGCGTTTTCCAGCACACCTAGCGCACACCTCGCGACCTGTCCAGCATCCACAAAACAACAATAAGACGGACTTGTGTGCATGTCCAGTGTTTCCCCTACCATTGTACAGGCCATGAAATCAATATGCCAAAAATAAGCCACCTATCAATTCATTCATAAATCAATCATCATTTACATTAGGAGCGCCTCCGCGCAGCACAGTAGACTTGCTCCGCAAGACGCGCAGCCACAAAAATCCTCGCCGCGCGCTCCCGCTACGTTCTTCTTCGTGTAGGCTACTTTACGCGCTTGATGACCGGCTTCCGCGCTGCCTGCTCGCACAGATCCGCTCGTGCGCACATGCGCTGATGCAGGTCGAGTATTGTCGATAAATATATGCACTCCTTCAAAACAGCATCAAGCCATATTGTGTGTGTAGTATTAGGACGTGATGACGTCTGTGGGGGAGGATTGTTTTTGATAAGCTGTGGAACTCTGAGTTAACCTATTTCTATGAACTATTAAGCTGTTGTTGAGTAAACCTATAACTTATATTTTACTTGATAAAATAAGACAATATATGCACTCATGTCGTTGTAGTGTTTTACAGTATCTGTAGCTATTAATGTGATGCTCATCATTTTCCAGCCATATTTTTCCGGCCCCTAATTTTGGATCATTTCCATCAACCGGCATCTTTAATCTTTAATACATGCTAGGATCGGCCGGTATCGGTATCGGCCGATACTAAAAGCTACAATATCGGTATCGGATCGGAAGTGCAAAAAGATGGATCGGGACATCCCTAGTCTCTACCAGACACTATCCAGGCTTTAAATGCCCTCCTAGCTTCGGCATGAAGCCCTGCCACATGCTCATTCCATCCGGGCTTGATATTCTGAAACCCACACTGGAATTTATAGAAAGGCCTACAGGCAGCATGAAGTGATTTCACAATTAAATCATATAAAACACATAAGTCATTAATATGTTGTGAATTTTTACAGTTAATATCACAACATTGTATGGCATCTTTAGGCAATGAGATGTTTCCCAGCAACCTATCAGTCTTAATTAAATAATTCTGGACATCTTCTTCAGTTAGCTTAGACCAATCCAGTCTCCCTGTGTTGATGCTACTAGCCACAGTAGACAAAGCGGGTAGCTTCTCAACATTCACAGACAAAGAAAATGGTATATGATCAGCATTTGCAAACTCATAATGAATCTCCATGGCATCCACTGAATCATGAGCATCAGTTGTACCAACACAGTGATCTAACCATGAGGTAGAATGCCATGCTTCACTGATGTGAGTGTAACTATCAGCAGGCAGGAGAACCTTGCTTGAGAGTACTAAACCAGCATCAGTGCAAAAATTAATTAGATGTCTAGCAAAGAGAGATTTAATATCAGAGATGTCAGCATTCATGTCTCCTACAACGAAAATACAGGTTGAGGCATTATCTTGAATAAAAGAGCCAAGAAATGCTAATCGATTAAGATATTCTGCTTCATTGTCATAACACTCATAAGGAGTGTATATGTTTATGAGGATAAACTTTGTATCATGACAATTAAACTCTATACCAATAGCCCAATCCACTCCCAATCTTACAACTGAAACAAGTGGATCATATTTCTTATTCCAGAGGATAGCTACACCCCCGGGTATCCTACCTCGGACTATTTTAGTAGTTAGATCAGTAGTAGATTCCCCTACCCCATAATATTCATTATGTAATGCATTTAGACCTTCCAAATCCTGATTGGCTAAGAACGTCTCTTGAACACACAAAACATCACAGAGCCCAAGAAGTTCATCAACAATAAAACGACGTGACCTATCCCCTGGACTGTGGCCAAGACGGAGGCCACGCGTATTATACGACCCAACTCGAAACTTCATGATAGTTTGAGTTTTCTACACAGTCTGCTCATGATTCACTTGCCCATTGTCTTTGGATGTAGTGGGCTCCAGGCTTCGGCCACCAGAAGACAGAACAGCTGCATTGGCTTTGCGCTGGGCTCCAGTGGCACGCTCAGCTGCGCGATCTCCACCAGCTGATGCGACACGGGGCTGACGGGCTTCGTAGTAACGGCGAACGTAAATTCCTGCTGGCCACAGCTGCGGATCGTACATCTCATCTACTTCATTGCATTCAGCCATGATATGAAAAGAGCTGAATCTGTCCCGTGTTGATTCAATTCTCCGACATGACACCGATCTGCCCAGTTTATGTGTCAGATAGTCACGTAAGGTGTCAGCTTCCATATCAGGAGCAAACCGAGTGGCGAACACACTCACCAACTTGGTTGTGACGACTCGAATATTACTCCCACCGCCAGTTCCAACTATTCCCATCTGCTTCCTCTCACGTCTCTTGGGTTCACGCAGGTTAGGTTCACGCACATTACGGGGTTTTGGCTGAGAATGCCCCGAAGCATTGGCGTTATTCGGCCCCGGCTTAGAACGCCGACTGTCTCTCACAACCACGCTCCATTTAGGTGACTGGGTCAGAGTTTGTGGAGGGATATTCATTGCCGTAGCTCCCGGTGCAAATTCCGATGTCAGAGCGCGCACAACTTGCTGCTCTTCCTCCTGAACACCACCGGTGATATCGTGAGCAGGTGATCCATTAGGCCTCTCTAGCACAGCCACCCGCTGGTCCATAGCCGCTGTTAGCACTCGCAGGTCATCACTAATACTTGCTTGAGTTTCTAGAATCATTTTCATGCTGGATACTTCCTTGCTTAGCTGTTCAATCCTGCCAAGTAGGGCAGAAACATCAATTCTGCTGAACGTGACAGGTGGAAGCTCATCTAGATAATAGGAAACGAATCTAGGAATATCTTCCCCGCACTCGTTCAGAATCTTTACGCAGGCCTTAACGTTATTAACATCCTTCTGGGGACCTTTGTGCACAACACATCGTTGTGTCGTGTTCGGACAAACTTCAAAGAGCACCTTTTTAGACTCCTCAATCCACTCCGACGGGAAGTTAGTAGAGTGGATAGTCATGTCGAAGACATTTATTCTAACTTTTCTCTGAGTTTTGTCGACATAAGAATGACTCGACCCACAAGAATCTGCGTGATGAGCTACAAACAGAATCTCACATCAGAAACATTCAGAAATGAACTGATTCACAACTGAAAGTGAAACTTAAATAGGATCGACAGATTCACTGACTTTAGACGGTAAAAGTCGGGGGATTTCAAAAAGTGGGCGGTATATTGTGACTCCTCCATAAATGATTGCACATACACTTGCATATTTATGCACATTTGTCTCTGAATGACAAGGATTTAGAATTAAAAAACGTTAAAAGAGTTCTATCTATAACCGGGCGTGGAGAGTTTGTGTGCCGTCATGTGACTGCCTGGCTGCGTTTGATTGGTGAAACGGAGTCAGTGAGAGTCTTGAAAGAAGACTCAGACAGAAATAAACAGATGGCACAGTGTGACGTTAACCTCACCATGGAGCCTAATACGCCACCCAGCTGCAACAATAACCTGATGAACAAACATGTTAAACATCATTTAACTTCATTATGATAATAATGTCAGTTAGAACCTGAGGGGATGAACAGTTGTTTGTAATTGTTTCATCACTAATTTCTGGTTCCTCTTCAGACTCAGTGGCTGTAACCTCTCAGAGAGAAGCTGTGAAGGTCTGTCCTCAGTTCTCAGCTCCCAGTCCTCCAGTCTAAGAGAACTGGACCTGAGTACCAACGACCTGCAGGATTCAGGACTGGAGCTGCTGTCTGCTGGCCTGGAGAGTCCACACTGTCGACTGGAAACTCTCAGGTCAGATTCAACTACTTTGAGAAGTTTACCTATGAAGCTTTCAATGATGTGTTTACATGCACCAAATATTCAGTTATTTATATTCACGTATTCCTAAAAAGACAGTGTTTCCATTTTACTGCTGCAGCGTTAGCATCACTACACTGGTTCAGATGGTTGGAGGCTAAATCATCTCACTGGTTGCTACTCACAAACACTAAATTACCCAGTAATGCAACGGGGTGAAACGTTAACTCTGAACTTAATCAAATCTGTGCAAACTGGAGTTTCTGTGAGTGACGTTTCTATGGCGACAACTGACGAGACTCACTGACAGCTGACAGATGGATCAGAGAGTGGAGGTGATAAACGTCAGTCAGGTCGGTGAAATCTAGAGCCGATAGATAAGTTCACACGGCTGCTCTCAAAGAGGAACGCTGACAGTGAGAACAGAGCTTTGAATCAAGACAGACTCTTTTCTTCCAACTGGCAGTTGAACACCTGAATGCCTCATATGTTCTGAGACTCTTAAGAAGCACATTTTCAAAGCTGTGTTTTGTATTTTACTGTTATTATCAGAGAACTTGTTATTCATAATTCCTCCAGTTCAATATGAAAACTATAAACATTGTTGAAATGTTATTGAATTACAGCCTTTTTTCTTTGCTCGATGGTTTAAAATCAATACCAGATCTTTGTTGGCACACCAGGTCTGAAGACAGACCACATAGACTGTTTCAACTGTTGTTTCTTCTCTTTTCTAACGCTTCAATTTCTCTCTCAATCATTTCAGCTCGTCTCTTGTCTTTCTTTAACTTCCTCCTCTGTCCATCTCTGTCCATCACTCAGCCACGCTTATCCCACCCAGTACAACATCAACACAGCAAAAGACAAATATCACTTTTTCTCATTTTAAAAGTGGACAAATGGACATACGTCTATGTTAAGTCCCCAGAAGTGACAGTAGTGTGTGTGTCTTCAGTCTGTCAGGTTGTCTCATCACAGAGGACGGCTGTTCTTCTCTGGCCTCAGCTCTGGACTCCAACCCCTCCTATCTGAGACAGCTGGACCTGAGCTACAATCATCCAGGAGACTCAGGAGTCAAGCTGCTGTCTGCTGGACTGGAGGGTCCACACTGGAGACTGGACACTCTCAGGTGAGGACAGATGGACAGACATCAGACTGGACACTCTCAGGTGAGGACAGGTGGACAGACATCAGACTGGACACTCAGGTGTGGACAGATGGACAGACATCAGACTGGACACTCTCAGGTGAGGACAGATGGACAGACATCAGACTGGACTCTCAGGTGAGGACAGGTGGACAGACATCAGACTGGACACTCTCAGGTGAAGACAGATGAACAGACATCCAACTGGACTCTCAGGTGAGGACAGATGGACAACAGCTCCAGACTGTGTCTCCATCTCTGACTGAGGAACTCGAGTTCATGTTTAATGGTGGACCTGATTGAGGTCTTTGAATGTCTTCCTGCAGGGTGGACCATTGGGGACAGCAGAGACTGAGACCTGGTGTGAGGAAGTGTGAGTATGTTTTCAGTAACTCAGCTGCTCCAGATTTGAACGTGTTCATGACTGAAATCCGATGATCACGTTTCTATCAGGATGTAGCGTTTGTTTCTTCGTGGCTGTAAAGATGTTGTGTTGTGTTCACACCAAACGCCACATTTTCACACTCAGTTACACACAAAGTCAACGCAGAGACACAAACGGACGGCAATTCCTGCCGGACGGCAACGGAGTCACGTTTGTGTGAGTTTAAATATTTCAACTCAAGAGATAAATTCCTCTGTGTCTCTAAATGGAGGAACCAGATGTTGACTCCTGGGTCTGTGGTCCCCTAGAGGTCTAGATAGTAGCTCACATTAGTCCAGAGACGAGACCAGACTATGTGGAGGAACCAGAGACTGTCTGTGGTCCCCTAGAGGTCCACAATAGTAGCTCACATTAGTCCAGAGACCAGACCACAGGTTGGTCTGGTTTCAATCTTTAGTAATTTAAAGTCCCAGTCGGCAAGTCCGGCGGATCAAGGGCACTCTGTCAGATTTTGAATGTTTACAACTCTCACGCTCCTCCCCCACGACCACCGAGGTCCTTCCCCTCGACTTCGTGCCCTCTGAAATCCCTTAGATCACGCCACCTTTGAAATGTGGGTCCGATGTTGACTCTGGTTTTATCACGGGCACCGTCGCAATCTTTCTTTTTTTCCTTCTTTTCCACCGGTGTTTTCTTTTCCTTGGTTGTTTTGGACCTCCTCGTTTCGGTTTTTAACAAGGAATTGGAAGATTTTTGCTTCTTCCCTCCGCCTCCCCCCTGTGATAGTGGTACGACCCGAGGGGGGAGGGGCTGTGTATGCACGAACACAGCCCTGCGTGCTGATTGGACAGAATGATTCAGGTTGATATTTTGCAAAGCAAACAACAGGCTCTACGTGCACGTAGAGGCACGCTTTTTTTTCTAAAACCGGATGATTTATGTTGTTCTATCGGAGCATAGTGTTGACTTCAGTGAATATGATCAAAAAAATGTTGCCAACTGGGGCTTTAAAGGAAAACACCACCGCATTTCCATACTGAACTATGTTCTGCTCTGATGTTAGACGAGGTGATACATACCTCCCTCTCCTCTGTGCGTGCACTCAATGGCTCTTGCGCGCACTCGCCGCAGCGCTAATTTGCTAGCATGTAGCTTGTCCCAGTATATTCCTTAGGATCCAAAGGGGGGTGAAGTTAGAAGCGACCAAGCACTTCCACGTTGTCCCTATTTAAATACGGTTACGTGAGTGGTTACAAGACCCAAGTTTGGTTACACAAAATAAAACATGCTAATTTTTCTAAGCGGATAACAAGGATAACTATATAGTATGGCGGAGTAACAACTGGAAGCACTTCGACGTCGGCGCAGTAATATCATCACTCCGCTCCCCCTCTTACTTCCGTCAATAGAACCTACGTGACCTGCACGCCGTCGCCTGCACCAGCTGTAGTAGTTTGTGCACAGTTGAGGAACCATCAGGTTGTAGTAAGATAGTTTGTGAACAATCAAACATCATGGTTATAACGTGCATCGTACAGGGTTGTGAAAACAAGCAGAAGGTATATAGTCCCGTCATGTTTTGAGTGATGATATTACTGCGCCGACGTCGAAGTGCTTCCAGTTGTTATTCCGCCATACTATCTAGTTATCCTTGTTATCCGCTTAGAAAAATTGGCATGTTTCATTTTGTGTAACCAAACTTGGGTCGTGTAACTACTCACGTAACCGTATTTAAATAGGGACAACGTGGAAGTGCTTGGTCGCTTCTAACTTCATCCCCCTTTGGATCCTAAGGACAAGCTACATGCTAGCAAATTAGCGCTGCGCGGAGTCCGCGCAAGAGCCATTGAGTGCACGCACAGAGGAGAGGGAGGTATGTATCACCTCATCTAACATCAGAGCAGAACATAGTTCAGTATGGAAATGCGGTGGTGTTTTCCTTTAAGGCCAAACTGTGATATTTTTTCGACCAACGATGTAATTTTGTAGTGATTTTGTTTTGTCTGCTAATCATCAGTGATCTAGAACAGACAGGTTGCGTTCTCACTAATCCAACTTTCCTAACGGCTCTACATATATTACACTAATTATACACATATATAGAAACCTGTTCTCCAGGCAGGACCACACGGCCTCCCACAAAGAACACCCCCACTCCACATGGCTGACTGGTCGACACTAGTGATGTCCAAATGAAGCTTCGTGAAGCATTTTCTTTATTTTCTGAGCCCAATAGATGGCGCTCTCTGTTCAACAAAGGGTTGAAAGCAATGGCAATATATCGGCCGTCAACCACTACACACACACACACACACACACACACACTTGTATAGTATTTAGTTAGATAGGCCACTTGGACTTAGTGTATGTTTCTTTGTTTATTGTTAATAAACCCCTTATGAACATACTGCTGTGTTTATTAATGTTGTATAAGAATGAATGATATCAACCTCTTCTCTGTTAAGAATTCACAAATCCTTCAACTGTTTGTACTCATATTCTAAGTTATTAATTATTAGCATTTGAGTACAAACTCCTTTATATTGAGACTGAGTATTGATATTAATAATTATCTATTAATAACTGAATCTACTCCTGCTAGTTCCCCAACACTGTGTTTTTCTCTGCCATCCAACAAAACACACACCACTACACACCGGTGTCCTATTTATCAATGAAATGTATGACGTGACCCATCACCATCAAGTTACCGCCCCCTTGTGATGTCATATACTAATACCCAAAGTATATTTATTAAGCTTTAAAACACAAACAAAAAACACCCAATTGTCTCCAACAATAACCTTTAGCTGCATTGTGTTTGTTCTCTCCATCAGATGTCTGTGAACTGGAACTGGACACAAACACAGTCAGCAGAAACCTCAAACTGGACGACACCAACAGGAAGGTGACAGGTGTGTCAGACGACCAGTCATATCCAGATCATCCAGACAGATTTGTCTCAGAGCCTCAGCTGCTGTGTAGAGACGGTCTGACTGGTCGCTGTTACTGGGAGGTCGAGTGGAGAGGATGGGTTGATATATCAGTGAGTTACAGAGGAATCAAGAGGAGAGGAGACGACTCTGGGTTTGGAAGGAATGATCAGTCCTGGAGTCTGAGTTGTTATGATGGTGGTTACTATGTCTGTCACAAAAACAAAGAGACACTCATCTCCTCCTCCTCCTCCTCCCCTGGTGTGGTAGCAGTGTACTTGGACTGTCCTGCTGGCACTTTGACCTTCTACAAAGTCTCCTCTGACAAACTGATCCACCTCCACACCTTCAACACCACATTCACTGAACCTCTTTATCCTGGGTTTAGAGTCTGGTCTGAATCATCAGTGTCTCTGCGTCTCTGAAACTGTTAACATCAAACACAAAGCAAATTGTTCACACGGTGCAATTACATTCAGAGTCAATGCAAAGATGTGAATGAAAGAATTTCAATTTGTAATTCTCCTTGTCCTTCTCCCTGTTTCTTCATTGTTGGAGAAAATGCTCCTGCTAAATGCACTAAGGAATTATAAACTATGATGATGCTGCAGCTGTGATTTTCCATTCATCAACGCTTTATAACGCTTGCTCTTACTAAAAATAGGATTAGATGATATTATAGATGAGGAGCAATCTGGGTTTATGCCAGGGAGAAATATTGTAAACAATATTAGTTTGATTTTGGACATAATAGAGTATAATGAATTTATACCTGATGAAAGTTTTATTCTATTTGTGGACTTCTATAAAGCATTTGATACGGTTAATCACCAGTTTATGTTTAAAGTTATTCAATGTTTTGGTTTGGGAAATAGGTTTCTGAGGGCAGTTCAAACACTTTATAAAGGAAGTAACAGTTCAATTAAGATAACAAATGGCACAACACCCAGATTTAATATTAGTCGTGGAATTAGACAAGGTTGCCCACTAAGTCCTTTCTTGTTTTTGCTGGTCACACAGGTCATGGCAACACATATTAAAGAAAGCAACTTTTAGGGTATAAGAGCCGTAGGTAGAGAATTCAAATTGGCTCAGTTAGCGGATGATACAGCAATTTTTTTGTCCAACCAAAATGAACTTGTCACAGCTGTGCAATGTATCAGAGAGTTTTCTGAGGTTTCTGGGTTGACAATGAACCTTAATAAATCTATGCTGTTTCCCCTTAAACATTGTGATCTGTCAGAACTGAATGATATTCCCATCAAACAAACTGTGACATATTTGGGTGTTGTGCTTGACAAAAATGAGAACAGGCGCTCTGAGATAAACTTTGAACCAATAACTCAACAGATACAAAGAAAATTCAATATGTGGCTAATGAGAGATCTATCTTTACACGGTCGGACTCTGTTATCTAAAGCTGAAGGAATATCAAGATCTGTATATTTATCACTAGCACTAGAAATGCCTGCAGAAGTCTCTAAGAAATTAGATCAAATCTTATTCAACTTTATCTGGAAGAACAGATGCCATTACTTAAAAAAAGATATCTTGTGTAACTCCAAGAGGGATGGTGGTCTGGATGTGTTAACCTTTGAAATGTTGAATCACTCTTTCAAGATCAACTGGTTAAGTAAGTTATGTAGACAAAAGAACAACTTCTGGAACTCCTTTGCTACACATGTATTTAATTCATTAGGTGGTATACGGTTTATGATGAAATGTAACTATAAAATTGAAAGACTTCCTGTCAAACTCTCAAATTTTCACAAACAAGCTTTGCTGTCCTGGAAATTGATCTACAAACATAATTAGTTAATAAACCAGTTATTATATCTGGAACAATAAGGACATCCTTTACAAAAAACAATCACTGTTTTACAAGGACTGGATGAAGCATACAATTCTATTAGTTGACCAACCTATTAATGACCATGGCTTCTTACTTTCTTATGAAGAATTTTTGTTAAAATTTCAACTCCCAGTCACACCGAAACAATACGCCAGCTTCTTAAAGGGACTGAAAGAATTACTGCTGTTCCAGGAAATTATACTTGTGATATTTTTGTGGGCGGAGTTGATATTACAAAAAGACCCTGCTCTAACAGATTTTTGAGAAGCTGCTTACGAACCAAGATCCTACCTAGAGGTCAAACTAAATGGTCTGCACAATTTGGAGAAATTAACTGGAATAAAGCATGGTTGGTTGGTGAAAAAATTCTGTCTCAATAATAAGGTGAAAGATATCTCGTTTAAAATTTTACATCAAATCTACCCTGCAAAGAAAACCCTTGAAATATTTAAATTAGACATTGAATATGCATGTGATTTTTGTGGACTTGAAGATGAAACCATTTCTCACTTATTTTATCATTGTGCCTACAGTAAAACCCTTTGGAATGATGTTCAACACTTTGTGCAAGAGAAAACTGTCCTATGTTTGTGTTTTTTGTTTTTGTCTGTTGTGCTGTGTTTGTTGTTTGCTTTATTGTCTCAATAAAAAAAATAAAAAAAACTTAGACCTCAGGGGGGACATTGGGATTTGGCCAAAGACTATTCGACCGCAGCCAGAAATCCTCTAGGTCTGACGCCCATGCTGTAAACTGAAGAACTGTTCATGTGTTCGGTGCTGCGTTGAATCCTGCGGCAGTACTGCGCAGGACCGTTTCAGCAGCGGTTGCGCAGTATTGCCCTTCCTCAACACTTCCTCTTCCTCTCTTCTATTAGAAGCCGGAAACAAAACAAGGCTGTCATATGATTTCTGCTCGTGCCTCCTGTCTTGTGTTTAATAAGGTTAGCTGTGAAATACATTATAATGAAGTCCAAGAAGGTTTCCATTTAATTGTCATTTAATAGCCGGCGCTGCAACTTTATCGGTCGACGGAAGCAACTCACAGCTGAATGTCGCCAGAAAACTGGCTCGTTAGCTAACACGTTAGCATGCTTTAGTCCTGTTTTTTAACACAGTCCAAGCTAACTCGTTAGCATGCTTTAGTCCTGTTTTTTAACACAGTCCCAGCTAACACGTTAGCGTGCTTTAGTCCACTTCATTGAGAGTCCAAGCTAACACTGGGGACGTGTAATCGGCCTGCTGTCTCCTCACGACGCTGAAGTTGGCTTCCGATTCGCCAGCCTCCGATTCGGCACTTAAGGGGAAAGTTAAGGGCAAATTAACCCATTGTGCAGTGCGACTGTTTGTCCACTGATTGACTGTTTTTTTGTGACACTTCTTGATGTGAAAACTTTTTAGACATGTTAGGAAAGATATCAGCTTTGCCTGACACCTACTATTGTATCTGTGAAACTTTTATTTTATTTGTGAAAATTCAATAAAGGCACATTATACTGTTTTTCCAGCATGTAGACCACATTAGACCAGGTCCAGATCAAAAACCACTGTGCATAGACTTCTCAAATCTGGACTGGATTAATGTAGAGACCTTGAAGATTCATAAAAACACAGTTTCTGATTTGTGAAACCTTTATTCTATTTGTGAAAATGCAATAAAGGCACATTATATTGTTTTTCCAGCATGTAGACCTCATTAGACCAGGTCCAGATCAAAGACCACTGTGCATAGACTTCTCAAATCTGGACTGGATTAATCTACAGACCTTGAAGATTCATAAAAACACTGTTTCTGATTTGTGAAACCTTTATTCTATTTGTGAAAATGCAATAAAGGCACATTATATTGTTTTTCCAGCATGTAGACCTCATTAGACCAGGTCCAGATCAAAAACCACTGTGCGTAGACTTCTCAAATCTGGACTCGATTAATGTAGAGACCTTGAAGATTCATAAAAACACAGTTTCTGATTTGTGAAACCTTTATTCTATTTGTGAAAATGCAATAAAGGCACATTATACTGTTTTCCAGCATGTAGACCTCATTAGACCAGGTCCAGATCAAAAACTACTGTGCCTAGACCTCTCAAATCTGGACTGGATTAATGTAGAGACCTTGAAGATTCATAAAAACACTGTTTCTGATTTGTGAAACCTTTATTCTATTTGTGAAAATGCAATAAAGGCACATTATATTGTTTTTCCAGCATGTAGACCTCATTAGACCAGGTCCAGATCAAAAACCACTGTGCGTAGACTTCTCAAATCTGGACTGGATTAATGTAGAGACCTTGAAGATTCATAAAAACCCAGTTTCTGATTTGTGAAACCTTTATTCTATTTGTGAAAATGCAATAAAGGCACATTATACTGTTTTTCAAGCATGTAGACCACATTAGACCAGGTCCAGATCAAAGACCACTGTGCATAGACTTCTCAAATCTGGACTGGATTAATCTACAGACCTTGAAGATTCATAAAAACACAGTTTCTGATTTGTGAAACCTTTATTCTATTTGTGAAAATGCAATAAAGGCACATTATATTGTTTTTCCAGCATGTAGACCACATTAGACCAGGTCCAGATCAAAAACCACTGTACCTAGACTTCTCAAATCTGGACTCGATTAATGTAGAGACCTTGAAGATTCATAAAAACACAGTTTCTGATTTGTGAAACCTTTATTCTATTTGTGAAAATGCAATAAAGGCACATTATACTGTTTTCCAGCATGTAGACCTCATTAGACCAGGTCCAGATCAAAAACTACTGTGCCTAGACCTCTCAAATCTGGACTGGATTAATGTAGAGACCTTGAAGATTCATAAAAACACTGTTTCTGATTTGTGAAACCTTTATTCTATTTGTGAAAATGCAATAAAGGCACATTATATTGTTTTTCCAACCTGATCTCACAGAAATGCGTGAAAGAAGCACGACCTCTTAATAACGCATTGCGTGCTCCTGGCACGCATTGTGTAAGAATTCCGTGTGATCACCACGCAAACAGTCTTCACTGAAAGTCAATTAGGATCCGTTCCGTGGCGGACACACGCATTGTCAGCTTCAAAGACGTCACGCTGTGGGTGTTGTTTCATAGATCCCGGAAGTGCAAATGTAGATTAATCGATATTCTGAAGAAAGATCTGATTATAAGCCATAACGTTGTAACCATCCAAGGCAGACTGTGTAACGATAGTATGTGCCTCTGTCGAGTCCAAAATCCCCGTGTAATATCAACTTTATTTTAAGAAAACACGTTTTATTTCCAATGTCATATCACGGAGAAGCACTACATTACCCATAATCCTCATGTCTATCACCGACGTGTCTGATTGGTCGAGTTTGGTTAAACATTATTTTCTTAGTAACTAAAAAATAAAACAAATTGAGCTCATATTATTTTCTTATTAACTAAAAGGTCTTAACATCTTTTTAATTAAATGAGTGAAATTTTATATTTTATCTGAAAAACACCGGCGTTGCCCGTTGCCTTGGTAACGTGGGTGTGTCCTCCATATTCACCGCGTTTTCTGCCCCCCGCCAGACCACTTCCGGCCAGCCACAGTAAGTAACTCTCTCCGGTTTCAGCCAAAGGCCTCTTTATTATTTCAAATCACAAAATTATATTACTGTTATTTCTTCCATTGTAGCACAGTGTTTCTAGCGTTTTAACTGCGGAGCTTAGTTTGAGTGTTTTAATATGATGCATTGTTATCGTTGTTAACTCTAGCTTGACCATACAGTGTAAAGGCGGGTCCACACCGGACCGAAAATCGGCGTCTTTGAGAGAGTCGGCGTCCGTGACATGAGTCTACTTGGTGTGGTCGCTCGAATCGGCCCACGTCGGCGTTCATTTCAGCCGATTCAAATGTGTAATCCGCCATTCGAGTCGGCCATATTAAGTAGCACGACTTCATTTACCGACGCGAGTCGGGCAGTCGGTGCGGTGTGGACCCGCCTTAATAGGAGCTTGCTTGACCGACCGAACGTTAGCAGATTATGCTATCGTTGCATGACAGCTAGCGGTCTCTGGCAAGATTTAGTCAGTCTGTCAACCACCGAAATCAGTTGATCATTTTGTAGGAGCTGTTTAATTTTTGTGTTTTATTTAGTTGGGGTTGGGTTTGGTAACTTCCGCTGACGCAGGAAGTGAGTTAGGGCACTACAGGTAACTTGGGGTTATAACGTTATATAGCTATATATTGAAGAGTTCATTTGTACATTAAAGATTGGTTTGTATTGTACATAGTGATTTTGATTAGGTTAAAATATTTGATTGATAATAGTATATTTGGTGACAGAAAATAATAAATGCTCATTTATTTGAAAGCTATTCTAATTATGCTTTTCTTTTTCTTCTTTTGCAGCTTCATTGCAACATTTACATTGAGACACCCACACACACATACACACACACTCACCAAAAAAACAAAGGCACTTTTAAGAGCCATTCTGTATCGTTTGTCTTACCCCTGTCTTTCAATCACTCTCTCTCTTTCAGTCATTCTCACTGTCTTTCTCTCTCTTTCAGTCAGTCACTCTCTCTCTCTCTTCATTTTGTGTATTGTTCATTGTCTTTGTATCGTATTGTATTGTTTGTTTTTTCGTTTTTGTTCGGTCTTGTCTTTCTGCGATGCCTGGGGGATCCCTAAAAAAAACATGCCCAAACTGTGGGCAAAAAATTTACAATGGTGTGAAGGTTTGTCCATTTTGTCAGTCCCCACAACCTCAGCAAGTGAGGAGAAGAAAAAAAAATAGAAAAATTCCATCGTCAGGTCACTGAGTGGTGTGCCTCAGTGACTAAAAATAAACTAAAGTCACATGTCATGGACGATGCAGCTATTTTGGTATGTATTTTACAGAATATTCTCATTCACCCAAAGGGTAAAAATGTTTGTTTTATTACTTTGACATAATGAATGGACTTGTATTTATTGAAAGCTTGAGAGTAAATATATCTATAAACTGCAGTTTTGTGTATGGATTGTGTAACTGATCTCTTTTCTTCTCAACAATTTTTTTTCCAGCTTGAGAAATTGCACGCCCTTGGCCTAAAGCCTCTTCTGCTGCTTGGATACCCCAAAACGTCAAGAGTCATGATGCCACAGTATTCAAGACTGAGCACAGCAGCAAGGACCTGCCTCCAAAATATGGAGGCAGTGTTCAAATTAATGATTGAAGGTGAGATTGTATATATTTAATAACCATGAAATGCACACACATTCATATATTGACTTTATTTGCACTGCACAATGTATGGTGTTAAGGTTAAATATTTTATTTGAAATTTATAATGCATAAATTAGTGCCTTTGCCAGGTAAGATAAAAAAGCATAGCCTCATCGTTCATTTTATTTAAAATTAAGACTGTAAATCCACCAATGTATTTCCCACAGTCAGAAGATACTACTTTTCTGATCTACTACAGATTTCCCCAACCTCTCTTAAGTCATAGATTCCCAATGTTACAAAAAGTACATTAAATGTTGATCCCAAAAAAGTGAGGTTTCAAAGCCACTCTCATGTCAATAACTTAAAAAGCCTTTATTCAGATGGCTTCATGGGGAAATTCTTAAAAATATAGAGAGTACTAGTGCATGTTAAAATGGAGCGAGGTAACCATTCTCTCATTTTGTTCATACTTTTTATTCCTTCTTTGCACTCTTTATTATTGTTATTATATTTTATTTGGTGTGGACATCGCAAGTTACATTTCCATTCTTGATATCAACTCTGTAGCTCAGCACCTGCCCTGCCCGGACATGGATGTGCGTGCTCCCCTTTTACTATAAAGCAAAGACAACATCATCCAAGAACAGAACCAGACCTGACCTATTCATGTGGGCACTGTTGTTTAGATTTGAGCCACAGTTTGAATCCTCTGTCAAAAATATTGCCACATATCTCTAGTTTTAAATTAATAGGCAAAGGGTTCCAGAGTTTTGCCCCCTTCACAGAAAAAAACAGTCTGACCAAATGAGGTCTTGTGCTTTGGGACAAAACAATCACTGTTGGAGGCTTGCATGGTTGCTCTACCAAAGAGCACCTTCATTGCACTTTTTTTGAATTTCTGAGCACTCTGGACCTTGTCTTTCTGATTAATTAAATATGATTAAGACATATTTATGCATTGACAATCAATTTAAACATGATTTTTTGGTAACTATCACATGTTATCGGACTGTTTTCTAGTTAGCAACTGAACTGAACTGATAGTTTGAATCAGACTGAAAGCTTAGAGGAGCTGTTTTTTAATCAAAGTTTACTATTATAGATGCCACTTGTCCCAACATGTTTACACTGTCTTTTCTTGCCCCCCGCTTAAGACAGGGGGCAGCTGAGAGGAGATTCATTCATTCAGAGTTTATAACACTAATTGCACCATTTCACTCCATGACAGACAGACTTCACATTGGGGGGGATTTGAATGTCCAGGATCCCACCACTAACATTTTAGTCCAGTAATGTCTAATCACTGAAATCACTTTGCTCTCATGGCACATCTGAAACAGTGCAAGAGATCTGAGATAAATTGTGATAGGAGGGGTGGGGCAGATTGGTTTGACTTGACAATGAAATGTTGATGAATTCTGCTGAAAATGTGTATTTGTTTTTCCATTTCTTTAATTTTTTAAGTAGGACTTAAAAGAACGTAAAGTGACCATAAAAGAGGTATAGGTTAAGTACATCTGATGTAGGTTGCCTTCTTTAAAACTTGTATTTATATGTGTTCCATATATTGTGTATAGGTTGGACAACACTCAACCCTGACCAACTTGACCAACCTGAAGATCCCTCCACTCCACTGTCACTGCAAGTCCCACCCACCCAACCACCTCAAGAAGAGGATTTTTTTATTTTAGATTTGGTACCATGTGACACACCCGTCACCCAGGAGACACCACACCCACATCCACCACACCTGGTCCCATCACCTATGCAGCCACCACCACCACAGCAGGTCCTCCCTCTTCAGCCCCCACCACAGCAGGTCCCCCCTCGTCAGCCCCCACCACAGCAGCTCCCCCCTCGTCAGCCCCCACCACAGCAGCTCCCCCCTCTTCAGCCCCCACCACAGCAGCTCCCCCCTCGTCAGCCCCCACCACAGCAGCTCCCCCCTCTTCAGCCCCCACCACAGCAGCTCCCCCCTCGTCAGCCCCCACCACAGCAGGTCCTCCCTCTTCAGCCCCCACCACAGCAGCTCCCCCCTCGTCAGCCCCCACCACAGCAGCTCCCCCCTCGTCAGCCCCCACCACAGCAGCTCCCCCCTCTTCAGCCCCCACCACAGCAGCTCCCCCCTCGTCAGCCCCCACCACAGCAGCTCCCCCCTCGTCAGCCCCCACCACAGCAGCTCCCCCTTCTTCAGCCCCCACCACAGCAGGCCCCCCCTCTTCAGCCACTACAACTTACAAAACCTAAAAAAAAGAACTAAAAGAATGAAAGGTATGTTTAGTTTAATGTCTTGTACTCTACTGACATTTTTATCGCCCATAATTATCACAAAGTCAATATGATTTTTGTAGATTTTCAAAAAAACATTGATTTGGTCTGATTCAGATGCACTTCAATGACTTGAATAGATGGTATCTATGTTTGCTCACATGCCCCTCTCTTATTAATAGAGGAACCTGTCTGTTAATCTTTATTTAAATTATAAATGATATTTGGATTGATGGCTCTCTGCACATCATTTCTTTGTGTAATGTAGAACTGCAAAGCCAAAGTACCTGTGTAAGAAATTTGAGAGAAAAAATTATATCCTCAGGTTCAAGCAATGTCAGGTGTAATCAGTCCATTACTGAAGGGATGAGAAGTCAAGATTTAGAATAAAACCATGTGCAGACCATCAAACTCGTGATTCTCAAGTCTCATAAGCAAAAGCTAAATGATGTCACACAGTGACAAAGGTTCATGCAAGTTTGAGCATTTTGAGTGTTATGCAAAAACTAATACACATGTATGTTCTGCACATTTTTTGCAAATGATATATTCCTTTCGATTATAGACTGCCCTCACAACCAGCTGGAGACCTTCCCAGTCCGGGGAATACTTAGGACAAGGAACAGAAAGGTAGGACAATGCTAGTAATTAACTGTTGATGGAGACATCCTGTAAAAGTATTTTAGCTTGCAGTGTCAGTAAAAGATCTTGTTTGGTGACTACTATTAAAAATATACAGTATATAAACTATATCAGCAATACATTTATTGTATTCCTTGTGAATGTACAAAATTCAAATAACATACAGATGTACAATATTTTTGTCTGCTTGACACAGGGGAAGACGGAACACCTTTATGACTGGCAGCCCTGCACCTTATGGTACGTTAATTAGCTTTAGGTTATGTACAGTTATATCTATTTATATTATTGTGCTGCATCTTATAGTACAGTGTAGTGTTTAGGCTTCTGGAAATTCTTGACAGGTCATTTTCTTGGGTGGAGGAAAAAAGTAAATACAAAAATTTCAGTGCTGTTTCCGTCAGTCTGCCCAAGGGCAGCTGTGCCTACACACGTAGCTTACCACCACCGGTGTGAATGTGGTATGAATGAATAATGGTTTGGGTATCGGGTTCAATAGAAAAGCGCTATATAAATGTAAACCATTATTATTATCATTGTTTACACTTGTCGGGATACGGGGGTCTGTTTCAGGAAGGAGGTTCAACAAACTCTGTGCCTAACCATGATCTCTGAGTTGAGTTACCCTCACATGCAACTCGAGTTACTGTTTTCAGAACATTTGATTGTAGTTAGCTCAGTCGACTCTGAGTAAGTTCACTCTGAGTTAAGCCGACAGTAAAAAGCCATCATCAATGGAGCACTGATTCCACTATTCACCATGGCAACAGGTACATAAAAGACAAAGCCTCCATTTTAATCCAGTGGAAATAGAGATATTAATGCACACTCAAGGAACTGCAACTGAAAATTATGGCTAGAGAAACAATATTGATCGAAGACATAAATACATGACTGTAAACTCAGTCTGACCCAGTAACAATATGTTTGGTGATTTGAACTTCAAAAGACGTTGAGGTTAAGATACAGTAGATTTGAATATGTTACACATCTATTTTTATCTTTACTCAAGAGCATTCATTGAAATGCTGTTAAAATATGTTCATATTATTGTAATTATTAACATAATAATCTCCAATATTAGGCTATAGGAATTATGTTCCATCAGTGCAAACAATCGAATCTTGAGTGATAGAGATCATCATTGATACTATGTGTCTAAAGTTATTTCAGTGCAGGTGCAGCTACTTTAACAGACTGATACATGTGCACAGACAAAGACTAAAATAGCAGAGGTTTGATTCTGAGCTGAGGGTGAATTTATGCTGTGTAACATTTGAATGTGAAGGCAAAATACAATGCTCAAAGAAATGATTTACAGTATGTGCACAAAACCAGTGACTTTAGACAGTCCTGAGTGGCAAACTACTATCCATCAGGATTTAGATTGTGACAGACAGTAAATCTGCCCCGGTCCTCCTCTCTTGGACCGGGGCACACCTGTACTACCTGCGGACCCCGTTGCCTCGCCGGTGTGGAGCTGCGACGATGAGGCCCGGGTGGCTGGGGAATTCACAGGGGAGCCACCTCAGAGGCCTTCGAACCGGACCTCCTCCGCCCGGCGCAAGATCCTGAAGGAGGCTGTGCTCCGCCGCTCCGGTCGGTTTCCTCGCCCGGACCCGGCGGGGAATCACACTCCAACCTCCGATGCCACTGGCTGCCAGGTGAGCCAGAAACCGTCTGGCTCAAAATAATTGGAGACTCAATAATTAAAAACATCCGCTTCTTCAATGCCGCAACGCATTGTTTTCCCGGAGCCACCGTCCCCGGCATACTGGACAAACTCCCAGCACTGCTGAACTCTCTCGGGCCCTCCATCCAACGTGTCATAGTGCACGTTGGATCAAATGATGCAGGTAGAAAGCAGTCCGAGCTGACCAAAACTGATTTTAAAGATCTTTTTAGGTTTTTAACAAGCTGTGGAAAGTCCGTTTTCATTTCCGGTCCGATTCCAACTCTGGCCCGCGGAGTAGAACGTTTTAGCCGAATCCTCAGCCTCAACACATGGCTCCAGTCCTCCTGCACTGCCCACAACTTAGGTTTTATCGACAATTTTAATCTGTTCTGGAATCGTTCCTCCCTTTTTAGAGCTGACGGGGTTCATCCGAGCTGGCTAGGTAGCAACATTTTAACAGACAATATCCTCTATGCTGTCCAATCTGACACACGTGCGTGACTGTTGACCTGCCACGCCCCCCCGGTCCCCGACAAGTCTTCTTCGCCGCTCATACACGCCCCTCCCTCAGTGACCCCAGTGGCACAGGACAGTATTCATACCATCCCAACCATCATCTCACATAGACAATTGAAACCCAGGACTGTTTTTAGATCAAACTGTGTTTTTAACATTCCGATTGGAAAACGCGATGAGCACACGTTCAGCACAGACGTTAAATTGGCTGTGCTGAATGTGCGCTCTCTTTTAAACAAGTCTTTTATCATAAATGATATAATTTTAGACAATAACCTGGACAGCATTTTCCTTACGGAGACATGGCTTGGCACTGATGCACCTGTTGTTCTCACTGAGGCTTCCCCACCGAATTTTAACTTTTTATTTTCAACTAGGGGGTGCAGAAGAGGGGGCGGCACTGCTTCAATTACAAAGAACAATATGAACACTAACGAAGTCGTTTTTAACAGTTACTCTTCATTTGAGTACCATGCCTTCGTTTTTAGCAGCCCACCTATTCTCTGTATAACAGTCTACCGACCACCCCAGTACTCCACTTCATTCATCAGGGAATTTTCAGAACTTTTATCAATTATTCATACCACTTTTAACAGAATTTTAATAACCGGTGATTTTAATTTACACGTGGACATCTCCTCAGACTCACTGTCTAGAGACTTTTTAAACCTTTTACACTGCCTTGATTTTAAGCAACATGTGACGCAGTCGACCCACAGCAGAGGGCGCACCTTGGACCTGGTTATATCTTATGGCCTGTCCATTGGTGCGCCCTCTGTTGTGGACCTGGCTGTATCTGACCACTTTTGTGTGTTTTTTACAATCACCAGTTTTAATCAGCGGGAGGCCCCGGTGAGAACAGTGAAGAAACGCTACCTAACTTCTGAAGTGGCTGCAAATTTTATTCAGATATTACAAAGCACTCCTGCCGAAATTTTACCAGCACCCTGCGATTTTATCACTGACAATTTTAACAATAAGATAAAGTCAACACTGGACTCAGTGGCTCCACCTTTTATTAAAACAATTAAAACAAGACCTACACCACCATGGAGAACCGAGGACATTAAAAAACTCAAAAGGGAATGCAGGAGTGCTGAAAGGAGATGGAGGAAATGCAAGTTAACTGTTCACTATGAAATTTTACGTCAACACCTCAAAATTTACAATAACGCAGTCAAACAAGCAAGAATCTCCCACTTCCAAAAATTGATCACTGATCATAAAAATAACCCCAAATTTTTATTCTCCACAATCGATCTTTTAACAAACACAAATTTTAAAAAATCCTCTAAGACACCAGATAACGTCCTTTGCGAGGACTTTGCAGACCACTTCAGAAGAAAAATCAATGACATCAGATCCAGTCTTTTATCCCAACAGCTTTTAACACCTGGATCATTGCTTTTACCGGAGGAAACACTGGAGAGTTTTGCCCTGGTTGATGCGAGGACACTTGGTCGAGTTTTCTCCCAGGTAAAGCCCACAACCTGCCTTTTAGATCCAATTCCCACACCGTTTTTTAAAACACTCTATGGATTCTTTGAGGAACAGCTGTTGTATTTGGTGAATTGCTCTCTTCAGACGGGTGTCTTCCCCACCTCCTTTAAAACGGCGGTGGTGAAGCCCCTTCTGAAGAAGAGTGATTTAGACCCCAATGTCTTAAATAACTACCGGCCTGTATCCAACTTACCATTTTTAAGTAAAATTTTGGAAAAACTTGTTTTTAATCAAGTAAATGATTTCTTAAACTCAAACCATATTTTAGAGACTCATCAGTCTGGTTTTAGGAGGAACCACAGTACAGAGACAGCACTTTTAAAGATTTTAAATGACATCAGGTGTAATTTAGATAATCATAAACTCACAGTCCTGGTACTACTGGATCTAACCGCCGCCTTCGATACAGTAGACCATCACATTTTATTAAATAGACTGAGGAACCTGGTCGGCCTCTCTGGTACTGTTCTTAACTGGTTCACGTCCTACCTTACTGATCGAAGTTTCTTTGTAAGTATGGATACATGTTCCTCAGAAACCCATAAGATAAAGTGTGGGGTTCCCCAAGGGTCAATTTTAGGTCCAACTCTTTTTAACCTTTACATGCTTCCCCTTGGGGACGTCATCAGGAGACACGGCATCAGCTTTCATAGCTATGCTGACGATACGCAACTGTACATGGCTGTGTCTCCTGATGACACAGGGCCAATTGATGCCCTTTTTAACTGCATTGTAGACATCAAGTCATGGATGGCAGCAAACTTCCTACAGCTCAACCAGGAAAAAACAGAGGTTTTAGTCATTGGTCCTGAAGGCCAGAGAGAGAAACTTTTACCAAAGTTACAGGATTTTAAACCCTCAAAATCTATAAAGAATCTGGGTGTGATTTTTGACTCTGAGCTCACTTTTATTCCACACATCAAAAACATAACAAAGATAGGTTTTTACCATCTTAAGAATATAGCCAGAGTCCGCCCGTTTCTCTCTCAGGCCAGTACGGAGGTGCTGATGCATGCTTTTATCTCATGTCGTTTAGATTATTGTAATGCCCTGCTCTCTGGTCTTCCCAAAAAGAACATGTACAATTTACAACTACTACAGAACTCAGCCGCACGCGTGCTGACGAGGACCAGAGGGCGGGAGCACATTACACCAGTTTTAAAATCGCTTGGCTCCCTGTGCGCTTCAGGATCGATTTTAAGGTTCTTTTACTAGTTTTTAAATGTCTTAATGGTCTCGGGCCTTCTTATTTGTCTGCACAAATTTTACCCTATCAACCCTCGCGGACCCTGAGGTCCTCCGGTGCTGGCCTTTTAACCATACCACTAGTCAGAACCAAAACACACGGGGAGGCGGCATTCAGTTACCATGGCCCCCGATTGTGGAACAGCCTGCCGGAGAACCTCAGGGCCGCAGAGAATGTTGATGTTTTTAAAAAGAGGCTCAAGACCCACCTTTTTAATCAAGCTTTTAACTGACTTGTTTAATTCCTTTTATGCTTCTTACATTTTTTATTATTATTCTATTTTATATTATCTATTTTAGCTTATCCTGCTTTACTGTTTTATATATTTTATTTATTTTTATTGTTTTATTTATTGGGTCTATTTTACTTTATTTTATACATCTTTATGAATTTTACTGTTTTTGTTGTTTTATTGTTTTATTCCCTCAGATTTTAGCTTCTACCTTTTACCTTATTTTACTGTTTTAGCCCCTCGATTTTCCAGTGTTTCCTCCTGGGGGTCTACCACACCGGGAGTTGTTTCTGGTCCAACGTTGGGGGTGCTGTCCTGTGGACGGCCATGGCCCGGGTGGTTGGAGAGCTCTACACCATGGTGTGGAGCCTCCTGTCTGCCTGGGCTGGGGTGGTCCCTGTGGCGGCGCCCCCTGCAGGCATGGACCATGATTCCTCTCGGTGTGTACGGCCCCCAAAGGTAGCTTCTTCCTCACCTCAGATCTCGATGCCCAGCCATGTCTCCTCAGCAACAGTTAGTGTTTGTGTGTGGGTGTGTATTTGTGTGTGTATGTTTATGTGTGTGGGTGTGTATTTGTGTGTGTATGTTTATGTGTGTGGGTGTGTATGTCTCTGTGTATCTCTGTCTATATATTTGTGGGGGTGGGAGGTTTTGGTTTCGTGGTGTTCTTTGTTGCTCACATCTTGTTTTGTTTTTGTTTTGTTCGCTTTTATTTTTTGTGAGGCACTTTGTGCTACTATATGTATGAAAAGTGCCATATAAATAAAGTCTGATTTGATTTGATTTGAAATCTCTGCGAATGAATTTGCTTCGATAAGCACCTTGATAATGACTGAATGAATGAGAAAATGAAGCAGTATGTCTGAGTCTGTAAGAGAGAGGGCACAGAAAAACTCAGGGTTGACTGAAGAAAACCTTCTCCCAACCAGGTTTGGTTCACAGACTCAGTTGCCATAATAACTGACAACGAGCTTCAGTTACCTCTCTTTCTGAAACAAGTTGGATTTAACTCTTTCTCTGGTTTGAGTTTCCTCCCTCTTTGAAACGTTAAAACCCAGATTTTCCCTCATTTCAGGGTTTACATACAGTCAGAGTTTTCACTAAACCTGCTTTATGAGACGTACCTCTGATACGCTTTACTGTGCATGCCATATGAAACCATAAAGTGAAATTCACTGTTTAAATCTAAATATGCAAAGGACACAAAGTAGAACATTTAGGAGGATTACATTATTTACACAAGTTTTTTTTTTTTTTTTAATTAATCAAATTGAATCATGCTGATGTGCCTGTTTGAGTAGTTATTCTTCACCAAGAAAGTATTGTTTTCAGTGCCATTTGCTTGTCTGTCTGTCTTTCATTCTGTCTGTCTATTTGTCAGCAGGATTGTGCAAAAACTTCTGGTCTGATTTCCATCAAACTTGTGGGACGGTGTGGAATGGGCCAAGGATGAACCCATTAAATTTTGGAGCCACTAGGATATGCTGTTGCTCCTATAAGTGGCAATATATTTTTCAGACTTTAATTGGCAATAACTCAGTGCCTGTTAATCGAGTGGATACCAAACTTTGCAAAAACACTGTTCAAGGTAATTTCCATTTAACATAGGTCATTGGCATAGTAATTGTAATAGGCCTACTATCTAGTTGTACTCATTTTTCGAGGAAAAATTTACTGAGGACATTAACGGAACATAATTTGACATTGAGATTTGAGATTGAGAGCAGAAAGACAACTCAAGCTGCGCCCATCCTGATCAGCTGATCAGTCACATGCTCTCCTCATCCAAGTAGGGCGGGTGATTTCAATCCCCAGTTTACCTGCTCATCCCTGGCTATGCTGCTGATCTGCTGCTGCTGCTCCTGCTGCCTATGTGGTTTTCCAAACCCACCTCCTGTGGGCTGTGTCTCTATGATCCCCTGCAGGGTTCTGCTTCATTCCCTGTAATGTCTGCCAAAGCGCATCATTCAGGGATCAAATATCCAAGCCTGACGCCAAACCTGCTGCAACCATGCTCAAGGATACCTATGCTGTGCTTCAGCTTGCAATGCTTTCCTGCTGCTACCATGTTCAAGAATGTGCTAACTTTGCTGTGCTTCAGCTTACCATGCTTACGCTCAATAATTGATTTTTTCTCATTCCAGAGTTGCCTGACTGAAATACTTGTTGTAGCTGAGTCTTCAAAGTTACCAGTTCAAATCACGGTTAACAGTGTCATTGATTAGTTGCTGTATCATACTATCCTAGAACATCAAATGCTAAATACAAATACCTCACTGCACTACTCCTCAAACAATTCTAAATTAGTATGCAAATGTTGCAGTAATGACTGTCAATTTAGTGTGTATTGTACTCACTAGTTCTTCACCCTTCCTCTATTTATTTATGTTCTCAGTGGTAAGACCTGGCCTCCATCCTGGCAGCCAGCCTGATTCCCATCCCAGCCAGCCTGTTTCCCATCCCAGCCAGCCAACCTGCCAGCCAAACTGTTGTTTAAATAATTGCTGTTTTATTTTGTTCTTATAGGATGTGTTTTATGCATTTTCTGTGAAATCCTTATAAAGTTAGTTAACATGTGAATCTTGTCTTTGACATTGTGTAGTTAGAGTTCTGTGGAGCTGTTATGTAATTTGTGATGATGTTTCTGCAATAAAATGATGTGCCTACAGTAGCTGGTTCATTGACTGACAACCCAGAAGATCTACAAGTGTAGTGATGACATATGATTCATATGATGACTATGAATACCTTACATTATACTTGGCATCTCACTGCATTTTCTTTTATTAATTTAACATACGGTAAATGATTTTTGACTATGTGGATTATAGTGGATTACTAAATGACCTGACATCCTTGTGAATCAATTCACCCTGATAATGTATATACAATAGGCTGCAGTCAATTATATTTATAAAAGATACATTTACATAATATTTATTTATTTAGTGATCATGGTGTTGGTGCATAATAATCAATAAATAAATGACGTCCTTGTCAGAAGCTACGTCACACCAAGGGGGGAGTTGTGGATTCTACAAGTGAAGACCACTTCCGCGTTCAAAAAGCTTCAGTTTAATCAATATTCTGAAGAAAGATCTGATTATTAGCCATAACGCTGTAACCATCCAAGGAAGACTGTAAAGATAGTATGTGCTTCTGTTGAGTCCAAAAGCCTCTTGTAATATCAACTTTATTTATTTAAAACACGTTTTGTTTCCAATGTCATATCATGAAGAAGCACTACATTACCCATAATCCTCATGTTTATCAGCGACGTGTGTGATTGGTCGAGCTTGCTGTTACAAGCAAATAAAAAATTGAACAAATTGAGCTTATATTATTTTCTTAGTAGGCCTAACTAAAAGGTCTTAACATCTTTTTTGTTTTCAACATTGAATAAAACGGTGCTATATTGTTAAAATTCAACGATAAAAGTGAAAGTTGAAAGTTGGCTTCAATTTTGACTTCTTTTTTTCTTTTTTTTCATAATTTTCACCAGCATCTTTCTGGTCCACATCACATCACATTTAATGTAATTTTTTAATTCAATGAGTGAATTTTTTTTTTTTTTTCTGAAAAACATTATTATGAATTCAAGGGTCAGAGGTCACAAGGAATAAAGCAGGGGTTTGAAATTGCACACGGTGGATGACACTAGCCCCCTGATACACATACTTATACTGTATATATATATATATATATATATATATATATATATATATATATTTCAGCCCCCTGCGTCAAACCGTTGAGGAGTTATTAATTGTCCCGCCTTTTTTAAATTCAAATTTAAAAAATTGTACATGTGCAAAAAGTGCATTTTCGGCCGCTGAGCAGCGGCCTTTGACCCCACGGACACCAAACTTGGAATACAAGACCCTCAGATGTCACTGAACAATAATCCAGTGGGAAAAAAACGAAATTCCCAGCTGTTTTCTTAATTGGCTGTTGCTGCTCTGAAAAATCAGGTGCTGTCAGACATATGGCCCTCTACACCCTCTCATGCAGCTGGCTGCTTTGGAGAAACTTTTGTTCTAAAAGTCGTGCAGGTCTGAATTGTTAATATGTGGTTTGGCGGCCCGGGATGAGCGCGTAGACGTCCGTTCAGTGCGGATCGGACCCACGCTTCTCGAGAGGCGGGGCTTTAGACAGACGCTTTCTGCGGCCTTCTGGAGGCCGCCGTTTCCATGGAAATGGAACGAATCGCTCGAAACTTGGCCTGTGGAGTGGTGACAAGGCTTGGATGAATCCCCCTGAGACCCAACTCTGTGGGCCAATCAGAAAGCCAAGTAGCCTCACGGTGGTCCGATCGCAACGGGACCAAAAGGTTATGATAAGAGGCCGTCTCACTAACCCTAACCCTAACCCTGCACCTAGTTGGTGGCACTAGCTTATTAAAAATTCAGCCTGATAGGCCAAAGCATCTGTGAGCTATTAAAGAATTGCTGTTGAAACATTTCTCCTTTAATATGAGGTCAGAGAAAGGAGCATTATTTTTGACCCTTCACCATTCTGGAACAAATATTAAAAGCTCATCTTCATCTCAGCTTCCTGCATCAAAGTCTAAGTGATTTATTAATTTAACACTAATCAGTGACCTCTGACCCTTGAATTCATAATGTTTTTCAGATATAAAATTAAATTTCACTCATTGAATTAAAAATTACATTAAATGTGATGTGATGTGGACCAGAAAGATGCTGGTGAAAATTATGAAAAAAGAAAAAAAAGAAGTCAAAATTCAAGCCAACTTTCAACTTTCACTTTTATTGTTGAATTTTAACAATATAGCACCATTTCATTCAATGTTGAAAACAAAAAAGATGTAAAGACATTTTAGTTACTAAGAAAATATCCTTGTTATAAAATAGTTATCACCAAATAGAAGTCTTAAGTCAGTGTATCTTTATTTCAGCAAATCATGAAACTGGTACAGCCCTTGTCAAGTTGTCTGTGTCCAGGGATCTTAAAGACTTCCAGCATGTATTTGCTTATCTATAACACAGAAAATAGTGTAACAGAATACATGACATTCAAAGAATGAGCTCTTTGCACAGATTGTTAGTCTTTGGTCAAAACATCTTCCATGCCTTGTGGCCACTAGCATGTGCAGCCTTGACATCACTGTGCCTATAACAGTCACAGTTGAGCCTCGCTGAACTAGGTCAAAAGTCATAGGCTTCCTGTTAAAGCTGATCAACAAATCAACAATCATACAACACAAATCACACATTCCTACAGTTCTACAACAAAGATGTAACAAATGTTTTAAAAAAAGTAGAGCAACAAATAGTAAAAATCTGAAAATCACAGGTGTACTGCAAGTTAGAAATGGGACAAACCGTTTACTCTGCTCCAAATACTTTACAATATCACAACATTATTCTGTCTGTTTACATTACAATGACTCATTTGTCTCTTCAGCCTGTAAACACCAATGTCTCACATCCAACATAGCATGTGCATATATAGTGTAGATATGGACAAACAAATACAGTAATTACATTATCTATGACATCATTTGATTATTAATACTGAAGCATCAGTGTTAGAGTCGCATGTGTTACTGTTGGAGATGGAGCTAGTTTCAATTACTTTACATACAGTAGCCTGTTTAGTCTGGTGGTACCCAACATAGGTCAGGCAGGCCCCTCCAAAGGGTCATCAGATAGTCATTAATCTTCTACTTCCTCTGACTTGGGGCTAGTGTAGCCATTGTCATCCCACTCCTCAATATCCTCCTGTGTGTGAAGTAAAACTGGTTCCATGGCAGCTATACCACTGTACACATTCACAGCCTCTTTGTGTTGCCCTTTGAGTGCTTGCAACCTCCGGTTGAGGACACTATTGAGACCATGTGTTGCATCTGCTGTTAGATCACCAAAATCTGTAGAGGAAGTGAGTGGAAAAACATAAAGATGACATATTACATAGTAGCAAGGCTCACTGTCAGAGAAAACATGGTAATTGCAACTGTCGTTACATTCTAAAATGGTGCATATGCAAAAACACAACAAACTGGTAATTGCATCTTAAACTGAACGATGTTAGCAATAAAAGTGGTCCTTAAAACTTTTTTAGATTAATGTTTGATACAGTGCTTGACAATTACTCAATTGACTGAAATTAATCGATTATAATCTGATAATGAAACAGTATTGCCAGAACAGAATGTTTTAGAAAGAACAATTTGACTTCAGCCTCTGCACTTAAACACAGTTGTATTTTAATCGTAAGAAATGCAATGTGTAGAGTGGAGGAAAAGATCTCATACATACTGCAGGTTTTGATGCTCTCTAAAGTTTGTCCTCTGAGTGTCTCAACCTCTTGCACTTCCTTCAGAAGGTACTTGATGTGCTGAGACATTTCTTTCACCAGTATGCTCTGCTCCTCCTCCAAGCGTTTCAGCAGCATTACCTGGTCAAAGACAGACCTCTTCAACCTGAAGGTGTTGCCTTTAGGTAGAGAAAAGGAAAGGAGTAGTAAGCCAAGGAGTAATTATTAAAGGAGTCATCACCAGGAAATCGCAATTTCTCTTGTTAAAACATGCATATCTGTGTTTGACCTCAGTTGAAACTTGCCTGAAAGGCTGGAGTTTGAAAGTGGCGCCGTTTTTTCGCTTCTGCTCTTTTTCCGAACAGGAATAGCACACAAGGGTGTGCATTCCTAAAGCACGAGATTTTGATTCTGCGCCTTCGGTGACGTCACCGTGGCGGCTACTTGCATAAGCCCACCCCTCTTTCACCACCCAACCCCGCCCCGTCCGCTACCTGAAATCGCCGAAGCGCCGCCATTATGTTTTGGAGTCTGCATGCAGGCAAGCCCCCCCGGCTCTGTCCTTCCTGCGGCGAATCAACGCGCGCCTCATTACATATTATACAATGCACATCCGGACCAGTCAAAACCTCGCGCGTAATCTCGCGTGATAAAATCGCGGTACGAAAAAGGGTCAGAACAAGCTCAATGTTTGATTAAAATATTTTTTTTTTTTTCTAATAAGTTTTACGAATTGATCCAAAGCGATCCAAGGGGGGCTGGATACGTATAAAACCAGGTTATGACTCCTTTAATATAAATGTAATGTTTGATTGCTATCTGCAAAGTCAAATGAAAAGAAAACCATGCCAGAACTTTTTTGTTGTTACAGAAGTGTGCATACATACGTGCACATACATGCACACCTCCACAACATCTATCTACAAAAAGAACCACAATCAAAATAAGTCCTGTGACTTTTGTGTTATCCTTGATATTATTTTAATCGTGCTTTTAAATTTAAATTACATGTTAGGTCTGATAACTAACCATGCAGACGATATAGATCTTGCTTCTTGCGCAAAAGGTTTACAGTGATGTTCTCAATATCGGCCCTCAGGTCTTCAGTACATCCCGGAGTGTAGACTCTCTCTAAATAGGACAACAACAAAAAATTGAGAGGTGATGTAATCAGTAACAGTCTCATTTGTAGCCACCTTATATTTTGTATATAAAAATAAGTCATTAACATGAAAAGACATCAAAGTATTCCATGTTTTACCTGTGGCTGCCCATTTTCTGACATCACACACCCACTGCTGAATGGTCTCCTGATCGATATGGTGTTCGTTTGTGATGTTGCGGAGGGTGGCAGCTTCCACCTTTGCCCTGTCTGTGATCTTTTGAAGAGGAAAAAAAAAACAGTACAAAAGCTCCACAATGCAGAAACCACCAGTTTCAGCAAAGCTTTTGATACAAGAGATTCATCAGAACAAGTGAAAAAGTATAGACTCCCAAGAGGTTTGGATATTCAAAAAAAAAACTATTGTGAGGTTACAATCTGTAGTACAGGCATTAACCATAAACATGTAGTGTCAGATGAGAAGACAAATGTAATTTCCCTTACTTTGACATATCTGTGGGCTAGTGCTTGATGAAGGCTGACTGACTTCCTTCGATTCCAACACATGGCCTGTTGAGTCAACATGTTCACTCTTCCTAGTTAAAACAAAAATGCATCCGCAAGCAAAAAAGTAAGAATTTACATAAAAATAAAAATACTAAGTGATAAACCTGACAGACATGACTAAACACATTTGTTTAAAGTGTGCTGAAATACTGAAATATGTATTGTGTTGTACTGTGTGTTATGTCATAATATATTTTTATGTAATATGTTATTATATATTACATCTACATTGTTGTTTGTATGTCTACTCACCATGTTTATGTTTTATATTACTGTTTCTGTTGTGTTGTTTTGTTCTTGTCACTCTGTTTCCCCAATAAAAATAAAAAGTGTGCTGTACTAGTAATTACAGTAAAGGAATACAATGACAACTTCTATAGGGAGGGAACAATGAAACAGTTTTTAAAATCATCTGTAAAAAAAAAAAAAACACTATTCAGGATGCCTTATCAATGAGTGTGTTGGAAGTGTAATACTAACCTGCCTTTGTCATGTATTTAGTGACAAGAGCTGCCCGAGAGAGAAAGCTGTTTACCTGTAAAGCAAATATATCAATTAATGTCTAGTCTCTTTTACATAAAAAAACATCTTCCATTCTATTTATACTCGTTCAATCCATACAGTTACAAAAGTAACAACGACATACTTGCTCCACTTCTTCTCCCACTGTATTTCCTGCTCCATCCTGGCTTCTGCCACCCCATTTCACCTGCAGGACAATATGGAAAGTTTTATGTAACATTGCTTTGATAGATGAAAAATAAAGTCATAAATGGTCCCTGACATCTCACATAACAGACGCTTTTCATTTCGATGGTGGGAAAAAGTCCCCGCACAAGCAGCAGAAAAATTTAATTCATGTACCTCGCATTTTGCTGTATGGGCTTTAGCGTGCATAACGCTAAGAAATGGTCTCATTTCTGTCAGGGGCAGAAGCTCCGGTAGCCCCTCCGCTACTTTGTTGAGGTAGGGCCAGTACCTAAAAAGAAGGAGTTGCATCTTATGATTGTTACAAAGAACTTTTTTTTTAATTGACTTGACAACAATATCAACCTAAAATCAATCATCACATCAGTGAAAAGATGAGGCACTGGCAATGGTTTTGCAATAAGACAAAGATGATTACCTGCATGTAACATCCATACAGAAGAATGTTACATTTGCCTTCTTTGCCATCTCTCTTTGGAGGAACATTGGATAGGCAAATATCTCTCCACGGAAATGGTTGAGTCCTCGCAAGAGAAACCCATGCCTGTATTAAACAGAAGAAAAACTAGTGGTTAATAAACTGACCCAGCAAAGCCTGGCTCAAGCACATAGCATCTATATCATCTGGGTGCCTAGACCAAAATATAAATATTGCTGTTAAAAATGATGGATAAATACCACTCCTTAATCCAAAGTGTGTATGGCTTACAATTCTAAGACTTTATCCTGACCTTGCACACACGCACGCACACACACACACACAGACATAGACACACAACACATACCTGCAAACTGCAACTTGAGTGCCCTCCTCGTCTATTTTGGCACCAGACTTTTTGGCCATTTCTCTGCCAGCAGTGAACTTGGCAGTGCCACAAACAGCACTGTCATTTGTCTATGAAGTAACACAAACATTTACACACACATTTTGATATAAGATACAGTAACTGTATGCAACAATCATAATAAACAAACCAAAAGTTTCTTACACTTCTCATGTTGCCCCTGACAAGGTCCACGAATGAGGCAACTTCCTCGTCCTTGGCCAGGAACAACCCTTCATATAGGGGTGGCTCTTCAGTCCTGTCCATGTTCAGTTAACATGAAAGTAAATAATAGAAATCAATTAGCAGTACTCTCTTTATTATTTTCCCAGACAATCCTAAAATAAACAGGTGTAATATCTGTACCTACCCTTTCGACTTTGAAAAGCGATAATGTTTTCTGTTTCCATCACAACTTACAGCCAACATGTCTGGAGAACATGCCGGACAATCGAAATGATGGACCTGGCACATGTCCTCTTCTTTATACTTGCAGAATGCAAATTCAAAGAAACTGCGCTGAAATGTATCAGCACAGATACTGCCTGTCTGTATATTAAAAATAATATTTTATTAGTATTTCCTAAAGAAATGCTGACAATCAACTATTTGGTATAAAGTGATATGACATTTCTTGTGTGTTTCAGTTTTATTCAAGCAGACTCACCCTTCCAGCTTGAACAGATCTGTGCTCCAACATTTTAAGAAAGGCCTGCCTAGACATGGCTGGTGCTGTCAACTTCATATGCGCAAACGTACTGAACACATCAAATTTGTACACGGTCTGGCAGCTGCTGGTAGCTGGCCAGTACCGATATCTAAGGAGATCTTTCATGTCAGGGGTCCATTCTGCAGAGCAGGATGGACAGGATTTCTGGGGCAGGCAGACATCATATTTTCCTGTGAACAAGAAGACAGTAGATAGTAAAGACTTGAGATATTTCAGTAATCAAATTACACATGATCATATTGTATTTTTTACAGAGTACATACGATATACTGGATATTTAACATGGCATTTGGAAGTTGCCAGGTGAAAAAAAAATGACCAGGTGATTAAAAAGGTTTACATTGCTCACAGTGGTTACATTCTGTCATACAATACTTAACTTGCACAAAAGTAGAGCTTCCAGAACAACATAGAAATATGCTCCCCTGGAATGACTGTGAGGTCTTGGGAGCATTCACAGATGGCTTGAGTAGACACAGGCAGCTGGCATACTGCAATACAGGGGGGAACAGTTATTAAGGGTGTATTTACAGTTTTTCCTTAAATGCATTTCCTAAAACACTGAACTCATTCTAAAATAGGGCATAAAACCCCACAATATTAACACATATTGGCCACAGCTCTCTTCCAGCTATTCCAAACGTGCATCGATACACAATATTTGAGGAATTTCAGTATAACTGGACATGTATTGTTCATGTTTACATACATTGTTCACAAAACTGAGGTTGGCCATTGTCACCCATCACCACAGCTGTTGTTGGGGGAATGGGCTCAAAAAACCCATGGATTAATGCTTCTCTGTCATGGAAGATGTTCCTCTTGTGGGCCTCCACATCACATTCTGCACAAAGGAACTCCATGTCCAGTGGCACACAGTCCAGGCACCTCACAACAGCTTCACAAAGAGAGCATCTGTGGCACTTCTGGTTGATTATTCTCTCAGTGGAGAGTTTTGAATCCAAAAGTGTTGTCATTGTTATTTTCATTTTTGCGTTTGTGAGAAGCTGCCTCTGTGTCCAGGCAGAAACCTCATTTGTTTTTTCTGGAATCGGTACTGCTGCAAGAGTGTCCCTCAACTCTTGAAGATGTGTTTCTAAAAAAGAAAACAGCTGTTGAGCCACACTAAAACTTAAGGCATGGACATTAATGGATATTAAGGAAGTATATTGAAAACACTTTTGAGTTGGAAAAAAAATACAAGGTCTGAGCAAAAAGTTGCAGCATTGCTTCTGTTTTAAATGAATGGCACACACCACAATAATTCAGCATAATTGTTGCTGTGGGGAATGTGTTTGTGATGATGAGAGCAACAACGTTTTGCATACTTACTCACAAGGGCTATGGCCTAAACCTGCTAAATGCCCATTATTGTACTGTGCACCATTCGTCACAACAGGAACAGCCCCACAACTTTTTCCTCACACCTCATTTGCTGAATAGTAAAAGCAACATGATGTAACTCATTAACAATATTAGAGAGTAATGCCTCTACCAAACATACATTAAAGCAGAAGTAAGCGGAATATTTGTATTAATATAAGTCTTAAATAGTTATATCTTCCGACAGCAATCACTTATATAGAGTGTTTGATCTGAAACACGGGTCTGTCAGTCACTCTGCTCTGCTGTAAGCCGAGGAGAAAACTTTCCTTGTATCCTACAACCTTTATCCAATGAGGAGAGAGAACGGCATAAAGGGGCGGTCCTCTCTGTGTGTGCAGCCAAGGGATGCGCGTGAATGTGGTGACGTAGGGACGAGGGCGGGGACTGCTAACTCCATCAGCTGACAAGAAGTTAGCCAAAACGACCGGATTGCTTACTTCTGCTTTAACTCAATAGATACAATTTAAAACGTAATAATGAGTAACTAGATGAGTAAATAAATAGAGGAAATGGGAAAAAATGTACTGACCGTGAACTACTGTAACAATCAATGCACTCACCAAGGCTTGTCAACTCCTGATCTTCCATCTGGAGGCTTTCCTCAGGAACAGGGTGCTTTCCTCTGGCTTGTGCAGCTGCAGAGACAGTAACATTTGCTTAACTCTACAATCAATCTAAAAGTACACAGTCATTTTAATATGAAAATGTTCCATAACAACTGAAGGCAAGGAAACTAAGAAAGAAATGTCCACATTATTACTAATACAATTTATATTTGTCACACAATATTATCCAGAGCAGGGTACATAAAACACAAGCAAGGATTATCAGTCACCGGTTCTTAATATCTCTAATTCTTTCGTGTGATGTATGATGTATGATGATGTATGTTTCACACACATTGCAACAGTGGTATCTTTAACTTACATCCAGTTATACTAGTACTCTACAAAATAACAACTTAATGAATTAAAACTTTTCGTAAAATACGGTATAGTAATCAAAGAACAAACCTGATTGTGTTGGCCGACGTTTCCCACGTCTGCTTTTGACAGCTGAATTGGGGAAGGATCTCTTCCTGCTTTTATTCCTTTTTGTTTGAGGAACAGCAGGGTTTTCTTTGGCCATGGCTTCCTATATGTTTGCAGAGTTTGAGATCAAACTTTAACAAGTACAACAACAAAGTTGTGAGTTAAAACATAAGACGGCAACAATTAAAATTAAGCATTACTCGACAGCTGCACAAAAGGATCTAACTGACCCTTTACATTACAGTATCAGTAACAGTACAGCATCAGGAAAAAGCAATAGCAATGATCATTTAGACTTGGGTAGTTGTTTTGTTTATCATGAAAAGCCTCACCTTGGCCTCTTGGACATATGCAGCACTAATTAATGCTGCCATGTGCACCCTAGCCTCTCCTGGATCATCAAAGATCCTTGCAGCAGAATTGAGAGACATGGCTCTCAAACATAAAACACAAATACAAATACAGACAATACAGACAATACAATACGATACAAAGACAATGAACACTACACAAAATGAAGAGAGAGAGAGAGTGACTGACTGAAAGAGAGAGAAAGACAGTGAGAATGACTGAAAGAGAGAGAGTGATTGAAAGACAGGGGTAAGACAAACGATACAGAATGGCTCTTAAAAGTGCCTTTGTTTTTTTGGTGAGTGTGTGTGTGTATGTGTGTGTGGGTGTCTCAATGTAAATGTTGCAATGAAGCTGCAAAAGAAGAAAAAGAAAAGCATAATTAGAATAGCTTTCAAATAAATGAGCATTTATTATTTTCTGTCACCAAATATACTATAATCAATCAAATATTTTAACCTAATCAAAATCACTATGTACAATACAAACCAATCTTTAATGTACAAATGAACTCTTCAATATATAGCTATATAACGTTATAACCCCAAGTTACCTGTAGTGCCCTAACTCACTTCCTGCGTCAGCGGAAGTTACCAAACCCAACCCCAACTAAATAAAACACAAAAATTAAACAGCTCCTACAAAATGATTAACTGATTTCGGTGGTTGACAGACTGACTAAATCTTGCCAGAGACCGCTAGCTGTCATGCAACGATAGCATAATCTGCTAACGTTCGGTCGGTCAAGCAAGCTCCTATTACACTGTATGGTCAAGCTAGAGTTAACAACGATAACGATGCATCATATTAAAACACTCAAACTAAGCTCCGCAGTTAAAACGCTAGAAACACTGTGCTACAATGGAAGAAATAACAGTAATATAATTTTGTGATTTGAAATAATAAAGAGGCCTTTGGCTGAAACCGGAGAGAGTTACTTACTGTGGCTGGCCGGAAGTGGTCTGGCGGGGGGCAGAAAACGCGGTGAATATGGAGGACACACCCACGTTACCAAGGCAACGGGCAACGCCGGTGTTTTTCAGATAAAATATAAAATTTCACTCATTTAATTAAAAAGATGTTAAGACCTTTTAGTTAATAAGAAAATAATATGAGCTCAATTTGTTTTATTTTTTAGTTACTAAGAAAATAATGTTTAAGCTCGACCAATCAGACACGTCGGTGATAGACATGAGGATTATGGGTAATGTAGTGCTTCTCCGTGATATGACATTGGAAATAAAACGTGTTTTCTTAAAATAAAGTTGATATTACACGGGGATTTTGGACTCGACAGAGGCACATACTATCGTTACACAGTCTGCCTTGGATGGTTACAACGTTATGGCTTATAATCAGATCTTTCTTCAGAATATCGATTAATCTACATTTGCACTTCCGGGATCTATGAAACAACACCCACAGCGTGACGTCTTTGAAGCTGACAATGCGTGTGTCCGCCACGGAACGGATCCTAATTGACTTTCAGTGAAGACTGTTTGCGTGGTGATCACACGGAATTCTTACACAATGCGTGCCAGGAGCACGCAATGCGTTATTAAGAGGTCGTGCTTCTTTCACGCATTTCTGTGAGATCAGGTTGTAACGCATTGTTTTGCACATTTTGTATGGATATGTTTGCCGTATTTATTGAATGTTTGTTACCATGTTTACTGTCCTTGGTCGGCTCTTGGCTTGCTGGGGGGTGCTGTGTGGGCCACGCAGCTCCATTTAGAGCAGAGGGACATAATGGGTAAATGGGCATATTAGATGTGTTATTTAAACAAGGATATAAGCTAAGATGTATTGCGTTGAGTCGAGTGTATTGTGTACCAGTCTTTGTCCTTAGGGTGTGCAGGCAAAAGGCTTCCCCAGGAAACGGACACTGCTTTTTCTTCTAGGTTCATTAGCTGTGACACCCTATAAATAGGTGCCATTTTGACAACCTAGGTTCGAACTGATGTATCGATACAGGAGGCTTTAATGGGTAAATAAAGAACCCTCTCTGTTGCTCACCCTAAACCTGACAGTGGTTCATTCTTTACTGTACACTCCAGCCGTAATTGTGGTCATTCTCACAATTAAATAATTGCCCAAAAAAAGTGGGGAGTTCAAGGGTTGTCTGTAATGACGAGGCACAACCACAGCACAACGGCCCAAATGCTTTTACTTTCGTCCGTCTTGCGCCGGTCCAAGAATTTCACCTTAACCTGGCCAATTCTGTGATTCAAACGGCATACGACTCCGATTCAGCTGCTCAGCGGCTCCCGTAGTCGGCTCCTGCAGCAAACATTTCCCCAGCGTGCTCCTCTGTCACAACTGGCAGCAAGCCTCAACTGAGTTACGTTACCTAGTCGTTACGCCATCACGTTACCTAACGCGTAACGTGATGGCGTAACGTGATGGCGTAACGACGTGATGATGTTTTACGTTATGAAGGAAAAGGGGATAAATTAATTAGGGTTTTTTCACCCAGGTTACAGCCTGCTCATGAAAAAGGTTTTTGATGGCAGAGATGTTGTGTGCTGGAAGGGAATCAATGACTAAATCGTCCAAAGATGTAGGACAAAAGGGGTTTGCAGGCGTTATAAAGATTACAGCATAGAGCCTCCGGGAGTTGGAAATGCAAGGGCTGCTACTGACCTGAATAGGTGTAGGTGCCATGTAGTGTTTTTTGTGTGTCACATCCGGGGAGGAGTCAGGTGGGGTGGTACGTCAGCAGGGTTGTAAAATCAGCTGTTCTTCACCTGTTGTTAATGAATGAACTGAGAGGGTGAGGGGGGAAGGTCCTACTCTGCTGACCGCTAACTTACATTGTTTTTGGACGATTTTAGCCTTTATGTGGGATTGTTTCACTGCCTGTGTTTTTTTGGCTCAATAAATATGTGAATCGACATTCCTCTGGAGCTTAGTTTTTATTATTCAGAAGCGCGTCCGGCAAGTAAAGTGTTTCCCTCGCTTAGCCTCTCGGCGACCACTATTGTTCCAACCATGGTCGCCTAACAATAGGAGTTAAGCGGAAAGTAGAACTTTGAGCACCATTTGATACTGAAAGATGCCATTGGGAGGGGTGAGTGGCATCACTTTGAATGCATCAGTAATGGATGCCTTTCGTGGCCATGAACCAACTCCTGCCAACTTGATCTCCACGGCATGGTCTACGGCGTACAACAATGGAAATGGAATTAAACTGTTTATACTTGGGATAGCAAATCGAGAGATGCTAAAATCTAGAATTTTATGTTTATTTATTTGGTTAATTATTTATTTATTTTTTAATAAAGTATTTCATAATGGCAACACCTATCTGGCTTACTTAGATGAGGGAAAAGGAGGATTTATACAGTGAACTATCATATATCCTACTATTTCTGGCTCTGGCATCGACCTGATACATTGCACTAAGCCAGTGATAAGGTAATAAATGAAGCATCTATTAGGTTGCTTTGACAGAGCTTTGTAAAGACTCGGGACATTGACTGGAATGGTCAATGGACCTGCATTTATATAGCGCTTTTCTAACTTACTAACTACTCAAGGCGCTTTACACTACATTCATTCACTTACACAAACCCGTTCACACACACACACACACACACACACACACACACACACACACACACACACATTCATGATTCACTGATGGCAGAGGAGCCGCCTGTACATGAATCATTCATACGCATTCACACACTGATGGAGCAATATCTTGCCCGAGGACACTTCGGCATGTAAACTAGAGGAGCCGGGTTTTGAACCACCGATCTTGAAGGACGACTCACTCACCTTTGAGCCACAGCCGCTGCCGAGTCAAGGGATTTTTCCCGTTTATTACCCCAATTTTTGCAGGTCAGAACTTCCTAGGACACAGGAGGCTTCTGTACACCAGATACACACATGCATAAATGTACATTTTCATTGATCTATATGCAGATGGGAGACTTATGACGTGTAGGAAATTACACCTGTTTCTTTGGAGGATGGTTTACAGAGTTGAACACTCAATACTGGGGCTGAGATTTATTGGTGGACAAACCTTGCAAAGTTGATTTTGGACACAGGGAGGAGTGTGGGAGAAGGAACAGGCCAGGGTTTAATGGCCGTGGAAATGCCACACAATGGGTGACGTCACCATAACAACGTCCACTTCTGATCTCCAGTCTGTGGTTTAGTGACTCTTTAAACTTGGTTTTCTCCACAGAGTTCAGCAGATCTCAGAGGTTACGTTTACCCAGCAGCATCAAACACACCTGGGGCCTCATGTATCAATGTTGCGTACGCACAAAAACATGGCGTACGTAATTTTCCACACCAACGTTCAGATGTATCAAAAGTGAAATGAGCGTGGAAATGTGCGGTGTCCCACGGCAGCTTCATGGCTGGCGTACGCACGTTTCTACAGCTATTGTTCCTTTGGCGACACTCTGAGGTGATGCTGTGAAACTGTTAATTATGTGAAAACAATTAGTCCTCAGAGTAATGTGCACATCAGAGACACATTAATGGACAATTAACACACACGTGTTTGCAATCATATGGATGGATATAAAAGCATGCGCAAAATGATGAAAAAATGGCATTAACAATGGCAGCCTTGGCCTTGTTAGAAGACATCGCAAACGGTAACATCAGACGTGAGAGGGTGTTTAGAAAACGGGAGGATATGTTAGCAAATGACGACAACTGGCTCATGAGTCGTTTAAGGTTGCCGAGGCCAGTGTTACTGGAGCTGTGCGCAGAGCTGCGGCCGGCCCTAGAAAGAAACACAGCCAGGAGCCAGGGGTTGTCCGTGTCCACACAGGTGCTGACCACTCTGGGGTTTCTGGCAACAGGAGCCTTCCAGAGGGAACTGGCCGACCAGTCAGGAGTGTGCCAGTCCACTCTGAGCCGAGCCATGCCAGCTGTGTGGGACGGGATCAGAATGTCATCCAGGTACATCAAATTCCCATACAATGCTGTTGAACAGGCCAACATTAAAGCGCAATTTGCAGCAAGAGCCGGTTTCCCTAATGTAATCGGAGCTATTGACTGCACACATGTTGCTATAAAAGCGCCATCACAGGATGAATTTGTTTTTGTCAACAGGAAACATTTTCATTCAATAAATGTTCAAATAATATGTGATGCACAAATGCAGCTCACCAACATCGTGGCAAGGTGGCCTGGTTCAACGCATGACTCGTTCATTCTTACTAATAGCATGGTTGGTAACAGGCAGGAGGCTGGCACGGTGCGCGATGGGTGGCTTCTCGGTGAGTAAATGTATCCGTTTAATTGCGCCCCGAATGTAAACCAGCACGATGCCCATTTGGGCATGTGCATTCAAATATGTGCATTTGTTTTTCCCTGGTGAAAATAGAGCTGCAGAGCTATCTAACAAGCCCTTTATTGTCTCCTTGTGTTCAGTATTTGTGTCGATAAACGCGTGCGTAAAGTTGGAAATGTCACACTGCAGTAGCCACGGCGCACTTCTGCAGTCATTAATATATATAATAATATAATATATTATATATTAATATCCTCCTGTCCCCCCGCCCGTTGCGGTCACGCTTCGGCGGTGGGCCGAAATCCTCCGCTTCACCTCCACCTTCACGTCGGACCATTTCTTTTTTATTTCAGGGAGTGTGCGCTGCTCCGACCCCACAGTGTTCACTGCCTCACACACACGCTCCCACTCACATTTCTTTTTTTGTGTGTTAATGCCTGATGAGAGGCTACCAAATAATACTGGTCTTCGAGTCTCGACTTCGTTTAAGAGCGCTCAGACTCGGTGAAGTTGCGCTTCCTCCCTTTTTCATTTTGTAGATCTGATGGTGCAGAGAGGGGAATCCCCGGTGCAGGCCCTATTTAAATTCATTTGCATATTTAAATAGAGGCGTGGACAGGGAGGAGTTTAGCACTTCCACATGTGCGCTTAATTCCACGTTGATTGGGATGTACAAAGGAAAAGTGCTTGGATCCATGTGTACGCACACTTTGATACATCTGTTTTTTTTGTGCGTACGACCGTTTCTGGATTCTAGCGTACGCCATGTTTCAGTAGGAAATCCACGCAATTCTTAGTACATGAGGCCCCTGGACTCCATATTTATGGTGAGTACATGTACAAGCTCACCTTTCACTTTTAACCACATCAACTACAGATTCAATGCTGAACAGGTTCTAGTGGTCTCCATGCTGCTCAGACCCACACATGAATCCCATGTTGGGTTCTTTAGAGTTCATGTTCAGTTTATCCTTCTGTTCCAGCTGCTGCAGGAGAACATCAGCACTTTTGTGAAGAACGAGCTGAAGAAGATCCAGAAGGTCCTGAGTCCAGATTACCCAGAATGCTTGGAGAGTGAGGACGAGGAGTTGTTGGATGGTGAGGATGAAGAGCAGAGGAGGAGCAGAGAGGCGTTTCAGAAGATCACAGTGCACTTCCTGAGGAGAATGAAGCAGGAGGAGCTGGCTGACTGTCTGCAGATCAGTAAGAGGATTTTAACAGATTTAACATGGTGGAAAGAAGAGAAGGATTCAACATGAAGAACTTCATATTTCTCCTAATAGGCTGCACACAACTTCAATGTTTAGGTTGTCTGGTTGTCTACAGACCCGATTACAGCCGATGTCATCATAAATATGCGTACGCATGATGTCAACGTTTATGTCGTTTTGCTTCAATCATCCAGACGAGTTAGAAGCTTTAAACAGTGAATTTAAACTGTTAGCAGCATCTTAATGTCTGCTTGTTACGTGTTCGGTTGTCAGAATCGATATTCCAACAGACTCAAGTTCTACAGAGTTCAGGAACAGGTGTTTCACTTCACCCGGTGACCATGTTAACTGGAGACTTTCAGCTTGTATAACTAAATAGTTGGTAGATGAAAACAAAATATATTTAAAACAGGCTTCTACGAGGACACCTCCATGTTTTCAATGGTGGCGTCTCAGCTGGAGGATTACGGTATACCAGGATATTTAGAAATCCCAACGGTACTATTTTCAACACCGTCATCAATACCGTCTCTTTCTATGATGCTGTATTGTGATGTGTTGTAGTGACCAGCAGACGCCACCAGAGGTCAGTGTTTCTGTTTTGTTGCCTTAAAAATCTCATTGTGGTGAATTTTCCTTTCGAAGCCAAAACGGCACATTGAGGCGATACAAGAGGCTCTTTATTTCTAGACTGACTCACTGAGCTTTACAGCTGCAGTTCAAAGGGTTATATCCTTCCAGTTCTGTTTGTCTTGTAAATGTCTTTTATTTTACTTCTGTTGGCTTCATCAGGTGCACCTGATTGATTTTGTGTCCAATAGTTCTGATTTAATCATGAAAGAAGCTCATGAAGTCACTACTACTGAGGACTATAGGAATACATGGCTCTAACACATGGCTTGTTCATAGACTGTAAAAGGGTCTGTAGGATCCACTAACTGGGTTAATTTGTTGTTTATCCAGGAACCGCTGGTGCAGTGTACCAACGTAAACTCAAGTCTAACCTCAAGAAGAAGTTCCAGTGTTTGTTTGAGGGCATCACTAAAGCAGGAAACCCAACCCTCCTGAATCAGGTCTACACGGAGCTCCACGTCACAGAGGGAGGGACTGCAGAGGTCAATGACCAACATGAGGTCAGACAGATTGAAACGGCATCCAGGAAACCAGACAGACCAGAAACAACCATCAGACAAGAAGACATCTTTAAAGGCTCACCTGGAAGGGATGAACCAATCAGAACAGTGATGACAAAGGGAGTGGCTGGCATCGGGAAAACAGTGTTAACACAGAAGTTCACTCTGGACTGGGCTGAAGACAAAGCCAACCAGGACATACTGTTCACGTTTCCATTCACTTTCAGAGAGCTGAACCTGCTGAAAGAGAAGAAGTTCAGCTTGGTGGAACTCCTTCATCACTTCTTCCCTGAAACCAAAGAAGCAGGAATCTGCAGGTTTGAAGAGTTCCAGGTTGTGTTCATCTTTGACGGTCTGGACGAGTGTCGACTTCCTCTGGACTTCCTCAACAACGAGATCCTGACTGATGTTACAGAGTCCACCTCGGTGGATGTGCTGCTGACAAACCTCATCAGGGGGAAACTGCTTCCCTCTGCTCGCCTCTGGATAACCACAAGACCTGCAGCAGCCAATCAGATCCCTCCTGGGTGTGTTGACATGGTGACAGAGGTCAGAGGGTTCACTGACCCACAGAAGGAGGACTACTTCAGTAAGAGGTTCAGAGATGAGGACCAGGCTAACAGGATCATCACCCACATCAAGACCTCACGAAGCCTCCACATCATGTGCCACATCCCGGTCTTCTGCTGGATCACTGCTACAGTTCTGGAGGACATGTTGAAGACCAGGGAGGGAAGGGAGCTGCCCAAGACCCTGACCAACATGTACATCCACTTCCTGGTGGTACAGTCCAAACTGAAGAACGTCAAGTATGATGGAGGAGCTGAGACGGATCCACACTGGAGTCCACAGAGCAGAGAGATGATTAAGTCTCTAGGAAAACTGGCTTTTGAGCAGCTGCAGAAAGGAAACCTGATCTTCTATGAACCAGACCTGAAAGAGTGTGGCATCGATATCAAAGCAGCCTCAGTGTACTCAGGAGTGTTCACACAGGTCTTTAGACAGGAGAGAGGACTGTACCAGGACCAGGTGTTCTGCTTCGTCCATCTGAGTGTTCAGGAGTTTCTGGCTGCTCTTCATGTCCATCTGACCTTCGTCAACTCTGGTGTCAATCTGATGGCAGAAGAACAAACAACCTCCTGGTGGTCTAAAGTCTCCAGAGACAAACCTAAACTAACACATCTGCACCAGAGAGCTGTGGACAAGGCTTTACAGAGTCCAAACGGACACCTGGACCTGTTCCTCCGCTTCCTTCTGGGTCTGTCACTAGAGACCAATCAGAAACACCTACGAGGTCTGCTGACACAGACAGGAAGTAGCTCACAGACCAATCAGAAACACCTACGAGGTCTGCTGACACAGACAGGAAGTAGCTCACAGAGCAATCAGGAAACAGTCCAGTACATCAAGGAGAAGGTTGATGAGGATATGTCTCCAGAGAGAAGCATCAACCTGTTCCACTGTGTTATAAGAATTTTGTATAACCTCATGTCTTAAAGTTTTCTTTGTTCAGGTTACAGCTTTATGTGTTGAACTGTTGATTACTTTAGTCTCCCCATGGCTGACCTAAATGTTATCAGAGGCCTGGTAGTCATGATGTCTAGTTCTGCATGAAGATTAACTGTCAATGACGCATCATCTCCTGTGCCTTTAAAAGACTCAAGTCACAACAGTGATTTGAGCACTTCCTCTGTAGCAGCCTCACACGTTGTTGCACTGTAACTGCTCCTCTTGTACAAGATTAAAGTCAGACGTCGACTTTACTTATGTCTCCGATCTCCTCCTTGGGTGAATTTATTCGTTTACGGAAAAAATCTTTTAACACACTGTCTGAATGAACTGAATGATCGTTCTCTGGTGAAGGAGATCCAACAGTATCTGACTTCAGGACGTCTCTCCTACAATAAACTAAAAATTATTTTAACATTTTGGCACCCAACGTGGGGCCCAATATCTGTTCCTCTTCTCCAACTACCGGACCTGAACACCTTGCAAGGCGGGCCCGGCTGGAGAGGAGAGCAGTGACGGGGTCCGAACGAAGGAGGAATCTGAGGCATCAAAAAGAATATAGGTAGAGTATTAACTGATCAGATTAAAAAAAAAAAAAAAGGGTTGGAGTCCCGGATCCGTTAGAGTCGGGCCAAAGAACCAAGGGTTGGAGTCCCGGATCCGTTAGAGTCGGACCAAAGAACCAAGGGTTGGAGTCCCGGATCCGTTAGAGTCGGACCAAAGAACCAAGGGTTGGAGTCCCGGATCCGTTAGAGTCGGACCAAAGAGCCAGCGTGTTGGCCGTGTGAAGGTTTAGGGTTAGGGTTAGGGTTAGTCCGTGGGTTTGAGTCCCAAAAAGCGCCGTATAGTAGAATCCAGGATTCTCAACTTGCTGAGAATAGGGTTTTACCAAATTGGAAGGAAAGGTTTCTACTCATTTAGCAAGACACAGAGAACTGTGTTGACGAAAGTCGACCAGTTACAAAAAAAAAAAAAAGAGAAAGGAGGGATTCTCGGGGTAGTTTTGATTAGGAGGGAGTCTTGCTAAGTCAGTAGAAATACGAGGTCATGCACCTCGGAATACTGGGTCTAAGAACAGTATAAGGTACGTCTTTGGACAGACGAGACCTACTTTGATCCCTGCCTCAGAGTACTGGGTCTTGGGGCCAGTAAATACATCTTTGGAAACTACTTTGATCCCCCAGGCCGCCTGAGTTATCAAAACCCTGCAGTCACTCAGGTAAGACAAACTTAAGTTTTTTATGTTTATTTTTTTTATTATTTTTATGTTTGTTAAAAGTTGTTCGTCTATATATATACAATCTATACAGAATAAAATAGAATAGTGTGAACTAGATATAAATAAAATAAAATGGGTAATAGCCATTCGTGTTGCGGCCGGAACACGGAAGCTGAGTATAAAGAAAAAGCAAAGTATATGCAAAGGAAAGATGGTTTTGAACAGGCTCACATCTGGTTGACGGAGGCAGAAAACAGATACAAGGGGCTGCTGAAACAGAAGCAGGAAGAGCAGGAAAAACAAGAGCAGGAGAGAAAAGGAAAATAAATACCCAAACAGACAAGTTCTAATCTTTATCCTGTTCTTTATTCTCGCCGAGGGCAAGGAGAGATGAGGACGAGTTTCCCCTGCGTCTGCTGTCTGTCCCTCCTCCCTACCCGGATCAGCCCCACCAGCTGCGGCCTCCGCCGCCTCCACCTCTCCCCGAGCCGGTTCAAGTCTCAACCCCCTCCAGGACGATAGGGCACTTCTCACCACAAACCCCGAGACACCCATGGGATGCAGGGTGTGGGGGGGTAACCTGCAGCGGTAAGACATACGACCCTCTTCCATCACCACAATTTGAATACGACAGTAACGATTTCGTAGCGAACATCTATCCTATGATTGAAATGCTAAATCCTCGCGCGGGAGTAGACCAACAGCCGCCGGTAGTCAGAGTTTACCGTCCTTGGACGGACGCGGATGTAAAAGAGGCCACAGCTGGCATTCCTCACCCTCAGACCAACAGCACAGAATTTGAGATACAATTCAGGAGGGTGTGTTCCAGCTACTGGCTAAATACGCTAGAAGTAGAATGGGTGCTCCGACACGTATTAAAAGGCGATTGGTGTCTGGTTAAGGGTAATTGGAATCCCCTTAATGCAGCCGATGCCAACAATCCATACGCGTTTAATACCGCCGACTGGTCAGCACACGTAGATCGGCTCTTGATAAGAGTGGTTGCGCAATACTGTGATAGAGCAGATTACTTCAAAATTACTAATTGCAAACAAACAAAAGACGAACCAATTATGGTATACTTCGACAGACTCAAAACAGTCTTTGATGCTAACAGTGGCATAGCTTCTGATGAGGTAGACAATAGTCCATACGCCATGCAGCTCAAAAATGCATTTTTGACCGGCATGGACTCAGATCTGGCGCAGTTCATTAAAAAACATTTGATTGGACATGCTACTACGGGCCTGCCTAACCTTAAAAAACACGAGGTACATGCCGAGAAGGTGCAGAATAATAAAAAAAAAGGAAAGTCAAATAACGCCTTTGTGTTGGATGATGATTGTGATGATGAGGATGACGGCAGTGTGCTGTACCGGGGGGGTGGTAGATCAAGAGGTAGATACGGGAAGGGGGGAGACAGGAGAGAAAAAGAGGGGGGCAGATCAAAAAATAGAGATGATGTTTGCTTTAACTGTGGTAAGTTTGGACATTGGAGGAGAGAATGCAGGGGCGGAGGCGGACGAGGAGGAGGGAACAGGGACGGACACAGAGGATCCAGGCGGAGCCGAGACTCATCTCCCCGGCTCCAAGAATCACCAACGACTATCTCAGCAGACAGGTCGTAATGACACACACACACACACACACACACACGCACGCACACACACACACACACACACACACACACACACACACACACACACACACACACACACACACACACACACACACAGGGAGCTGACACAGAGGCAGATAAGGTGCTTTCAGTGGTAACAATAGACGTCTTGTTAAGCTAAGGAGAGAAACTGTTTGTTACATTAAAAGTAAACAATTGCAAAATAAATTTCCTGTGCGTCTAATTAGATCAAGGTCAGACGGACTTAGAGTTAAATCAGCCACATGTGATAATCGAACCAATGTGCGACCCAGTGTGGATCGAGGATCCTAACACCAAAAGAAAAGTACACACACCGATGGCAATCTCAAAACTATGCCCAGTTAACTTATTGGGGAGTTAGCTTTTTACCCTAATTGGAGATTTATATCATGCAGCTAAATTGGGTAACAAAACGGTAAAAAGGCTGTTCATCTAAAAGGGGGGAACAAACAAAACGTGGCGGAATGATACCAATTAACTGAAGAAGAAGAACATCAGTTAATAGGTGTTCCACTAGTCTATGATCAACCTATGGCAGCCGGAGATACGATTATTTGGACACAGGAGGCAGAACAGGCCTTTAAACAACTAAAACAGGTTTTAGTGAGCACATCAGTATTAACACTCCCAGACTACAAAAAAACCTTTCATCCAAACATGTGACGCGAGACAAGGATTCATGACCAGTGTTTTAACACAGCCTTTTGGACAGAAACTACGACCGATAGCTTATTACTCTTCTAAACTTGATCCCATAGCCAGAGCTATACCTCCATGCTTACAGGCAGTGCAGGCAGCAGCTATTGCTGTACAAAGTTCAGCTTCACTCGTGTCGTTTCATCCATTGACATTGAAGGGTTTACATGTGATTTCTGTACTTCTGATGCAAAACAAAGTAGCTTTCATGTCGCCAGCACGGCATCTCAATTGTATGACAATACTAATGGTGCAGCCACATTTGACAATCGAACGCTGCAACACATTGAATCCATCCACACTTTTGCCATACGAACAGGACGGTGAGAAACATGACTGCTTAGCTAAAACTGAGGAGACTGTTTTGCCGAGGGTAGACCTGACTGATACACCACTCACACATCCAGACATAACAATGTTTGTTGATGGTATGCATTCTCCACACTGCATGTTTTCGACCAACAGTGGAAAAACAGAGGCATGGTAACATCTGCAGACAAAGCTATTCAACACAAAGATTTGATACTAACTTTATTGGATGCTATTCTCCTACCAAAAGCTACACTGACAAAATCACTACAGCGTCAGCTGCAGCGTCGGGCCATCAGAACGAAGACAGCTGAACAAAGACACAGGGAGTCTATCTGTGGGAGTCCATCGAGGAAGCCCATTGAGGTAGGTATAACATCTCAACCCCCCCCCCCCCTCGCAGCCATGTGTCTTATCCCAGTCAGGACATCGCACTGGAGAAGATTTTACCGAAGTCCCTTCATTCGAGGCTGTAACCCATCCAATCTCTGCTACCCACCAATCTCCACCGGTAAGGAACTTGAAGTACTAGGGGGGCTGTGGAACTGCCAGTCTGCAGTCAAGAAGGCGGACACCATCTCAGCCTATGCCTCCCTGCAGTCTCTCCACTTCCTGGCCCTCACAGAGACCTGGATCACCCCAGAAAACACTGCCACTCCAGCTGCCCTTTCAACTGCCTACTCATTTTCACACTCCCCAAGACGAACAGGGCGAGGAGGAGGAACTGGGCTCCTCATCTCACCCACATGGTCCTACCAGGTCCTTCCTCTCGACCACCTACCCCGATCTACGCTTGAATTTCACGCCGTCGCTGTCACCATTCCTTTCAAACTCAACATCATAGTGATCTATCGCCCACCCGGTCCTCTTGGTGACTTTTTGGATGAGATGGATGCCCTCCTGAGCTGCTCCCCTGATGATGGCACACCGCTCGTCGTCCTCGGTGACTTCAACATCCACTCGGGAAAGCTGCACTCATCTGAATTCATCGACTTCTTTTCCGCATTTGACCTTACGCTCTCCCCCTCTCCACCAACTCACCGGGCCGGGAACCAACTTGACCTTGTCTTCACAAGATCCTGTGGCATCTCGGCAATCTCTGTTACCCCGCTCACCGTGTCCGACCATCACTTTGTGACTTTCTCCCTCCCCATGAAGCCCACCACATCCCTCCCCTCTACGCCTCGAATGGTCACCAGCCGCCGCAACCTGAAATCCCTCACTCCCTCCGCTCTCTCCTCAACTGTTATCTCCTCGCTCCCATCCTCGGAACAGTTCTCCTTAATGCCTACTGAGGAAGCCTCCTCTATCCTGATGTCCTCACTCGCCTCTTCTTTGGACACTCTCTGTCCCCCAATCGCACGACCGGCGCGATCATCTCCCCCCCCTCCCTGGCTGTCTGAACCTCTGCGAACCAACAGATCATTGTTGCGAGCGTCAGAGAGAAAATGGAAGAAATCGGGACAGCACGAGGACCTTGCTCACTACCACCTCCTCCTCTCTGACTTCACCTCAACTGTTTCGGCAGCTAAATCTGCCTTCTACCTGGCAAAGATCAACTCTTCTGCCTCCAACCCCAGGAAACTCTTCTCCATGTTCTCTTCCCTCCTCACCCCTCCTACCCCTCCGCCCCCTTCCTTCCTTACTGCCGATGACTTTGCAACTTACTTTACCAAGAAAGTAAATGACATCAGCTCATCATTCACGCCTATTCCCTCCCAGAAGACATCTCCCCCAACTCTCAACTCGGATGGTCTTACCAGCTTTAGCCCCCTCACCTCTGAAGACGTTCACGCACTTGTTACATCTAACCGTGCCACCACCTGCTCCCTTGACCCGATCCCCTCCTCTCTTCTCCAGGACATCTCACACGACATCTTGCCATTCCTCACCACCCTGATCAACTCCTCCCTCACCTCAGGTGTCATTCCAGCGGATTTTAAGACCGCTATCGTGAAGCCTCTCCTGAAAAAACCCACCCTTGACGCTACTGACATCCAAAGCTACAGACCTGTATCTCTTCTTTCATTCCTCTCTAAAACCTTGGAACGTGCTGCCTACAACCAACTGTCATCCTATCTCTTGCGGAAAAACCTCCTAGACCCTAACCAATCAGGATTCAGGACTGCCCACTCCACTGAGACGGCCCTCCTCACTGTGACCGAGTCCCTGCGAGACGCCAAAACATCATCCAACTCCTCCGTTCTCATTCTCCTTGACCTATCTGCTGCATTCGACACAGTCAACCACCAAATTCTCCTCTCCACTCTGGCTGAACTTGGCATAACCGACTCTGCTCTCACCTGGTTTACATCATACCTGACAAACCGCACCTTTCAGGTCACATGGAATGGCTCTATGTCCAAACCCTGCTCTCTGGACACGGGTGTCCCTCAAGGCTCAGTATTAGGACCGCTTCTGTTCTCACTATACACCAGATCACTAGGTTCTGTTATCACATCGCATGGATTCTCCTACCATTGCTACGCTGATGACACCCAGCTGTTCCTCTCTTTTCCCCCGTCCTCTGACGCTCACATTGCAACTCGCATCTCGGACTGTCTGGCTGACATCTCTGTCTGGACAACTGCACATCACCTCAAGCTTAACCTGAATAAAACCGAACTCCTCTTCATCCCAGGGAAAGACTGCCCTCACATGGACCTGTCGGTCACTGTTGAGGGCATCACAGTATTTCCTTCCTCAACTGCGAGGAACCTGGGTGTAATCCTCGATGACCAACTATCCTGCACCCCCAACATCACTGCTGTGGCCCGATCCTGCAGATTTGCCCTCTACAATATCCGCAGGATTCGGACCTTCCTCACAAAGGATGCAACGCAGCTCTTGGTCCAAGCACTGGTCATCTCCCGCCTTGACTACTGCAACTCTCTCCTGGCCGGACTCCCGGCCTATGCGATTAAACCATTGCAGCGTATCCAGAACGCTGCAGCACGCCTTATCTTCAATCTACCCAAATTCTCCCACGTGACCCCCCTCCTCCGTGACCTCCACTGGCTCCCTGTTGCAGCACGCATCCAATTCAAGACGATGACACTGGCCTTCAGGGCCATCAATGGAACGGCACCTGCCTACCTTCAAACACTGGTCAAACCTCATGCCCCGAAGCGACCACTCCGCTCCTCTACTTCAGCTGGCCGGCTGGTACCACCATCGCTGAAATCAAACAAATGTCGCTCAGCAAAGTCCAGACTCTTCTCTGTTCTGGCGCCTCAGTGGTGGAACGAACTCCCGACCAATATCAGGACAGCAGAGTCATTTGCCATCTTCCGAAAAAGGCTCAAGACTCACCTGTTCAGACTTCACCTCGACTCTACATAGCATGACCCACTAACACCCTCCCTCGACCCCCCCCCCCCCCCCCCCCCCGCAAAAAAAAAAAAAAAAAAAAAAAAAAAAAAAAAAACTCGGATCGTAGCACTGTTACTCTTGAAGTACTACTTTACTCAGATGAGGACCTAACACTTGTTCTATTTTTAGCTCTTACTGCATCGGCAATGATACGTCGTGGTTTCTTTGTTTCCTTCTTTTGACAAATGTACTTATTGTAAGTCGCTTTGGACAAAAGCGTCTGCTAAATGACCTAAATGTAAATGTAAATGTAAAAGCTGTTGCAGTTTGTAAATGTGCAGCACATACTACCGGGACTGATCCAGTTTCACGAGGAAATCGCAAAGCAGATGAAGAAGCTAAACGCGCAGCAACAGAGGGACGGGACTCAGATCACATTTTTGTAGCTGATACTGACACAGAACACATTGACCATGATATCTTAAAGGACATGCAAGCCACAACACCAGACGCTGAGAAATCACTGTGGTGAGACTTGGAGCAAAACAAACAGACGATGCCATCTGGAGATGACCTGAGGGTAAGCCCATCCTTCCTAAAACCCTCTATCGATTTGCAGCTATTTTGAGCCATGGGATTACCCATGTCTCAACAGGAGGGATGGTGACAATGATAAGTAAATGTTTTACAACATATGGATTCCAAAATTACTCTAAAATTTTTTGTGCATCCTGTTTGATTTGCTCCAAGCACAATTCACAAGGAAGAATGAGACCTAAAAGAGGAGCGTTCCTGAAAGCTGAATATCCTTTCCAATATTTGCATGGACTTCATCAAACTAAACAAATCAGGGGGGAAGAAATACTGTCTGGTAATAGGATATATGTTTTCAAAATGGGTTGAAATCACACCAACAGTAACAAACGACGCTATAGTGGTAGCAGAAATCTTTGCTACTATTATTGCACTAAGATTCGGATTCCCAGAAAAAACTTACTGTGAAAACGGTCCACATTTCAGAAACCAAGTCATGGCTAAATTATCAGAAATGTCTAACATTCAACTAAAAGTTTCATTGCAGTTGTCACTGGTCATCTCCTCACTGGGAAGGTCCATATCAGGTTCTGCTATCTACACCGACAGCAGTCCACATCGCTGAGAGAGGAACGTGGGTTCATCTGACACACTGTAAGAGAGCATACAGCACTCCAGGGGGGACAGATAAGTAAAAACACCACACCATGGCCGACAGACTGTGGCATCCGTTTAGAAGGACGGGATGCGGTATGAGAGGAACACTGTGTCTAATCAGTCTGGTAGCAGTGATAGTGGTAGTTCCGATACTCTGGGTACACGAACGTCACTCTCAACAATCGAATGGCAACAACAATCGCACCGCAGCTGAATCACTGATTGTAAACTCAACACTAGCCAATACAACGCTAGCTGATTCAACACCAGCTAAATTGAGAGCTAAAAAAGAAATCAGACCGCAAATTGTATAACTTTGTGTCTCTACCCGCTGACAGGAACTGCACCAATATACACCACTTGTTTCCCCCTGTGCCAACTCACACGTGGCCACCCTGGTTTGAGCCATATGACGGCAACTACACCTGTCTGTCTAGAGAAGAAGGTACGGTTAGTGTAGGAACTTTGGCTCCCTGTAATCTAACCCTGAAGTTATCAGCAGGAGAAGGGGGTGTGCAGGATACGTGGGTGAGAAGACAACTTGTGACCAGGGCGGACATCTGGTGGTTCTGCGGTGGTAAGACACTTAGACCAACATTAACAATTGATTGGATTAACTATTTGTATTATAACCAACAAAGGTTCATCAATTATGTCAGAGACAGCATCAAGGGGTTGTCTTCACAATTAGATAGGACTAGTCTCTTGGCATGGCAGAAACGGCTGGCGCTGGACATGCTGCTGGCCGAGAAGGGAGGCGTGTGTAAGATGTTTGGGGATATGTGTTGCACTTTCATTCCCAATAACACCGCTCCTGACAGCAGTGGGACTAGGGCGCTGGCAGGTTTGACGTCGCTATCCAAGGAGTTCGCAGAAAATTCAGGTATTGACGATCACCCTTACTTTTCATGGATGGAGAGCATGTTCGGGAGGTGGTCAGGGCTCAAACAATCACTTCTGGTAACCATAAATATAATGATCACAATTATGACTGCGTTGTGTTGTTGTTGTGTTCCATTCCTGAGAGACTTAGTTCAGAGGCTGATTGACGTTGCCATGAACAAGATGTTACTGTACACCAGAGTGCCGGATGAGGTGGATAAAGGTGATGCAACATCATATCTATCAGAATACAGTGGCGATGAAATAACCCCTGTGAAGTGTGCTTCCCGACTCCTAGGTGAGCAGAAAGTTCCAGGTGATCTGGAAGCTGAGGACATGCACGGGGACTTGGAGGATTTCTATGATTAGTAGTTTAAATAAAAATAAAAACATCAATTCCACAGCACAATGATGTATTTACAGAAAATCCCAAAAGGAAGATGTAAAAACTGATAAGCATTACGTGTGTAGCCCAAGAGAAAGATGTTTTCTCCACTATATATTAATCACATGATGGAAGGAAGTCTGTAATGTTTTATTGTTTTCCACGAGCTCAGGGTGAGATTTCCTAGGCAGGGTCAGGTTCGACTAACGGGATCGATGGGTTGACCAGCCTGCGTTGGACATTTTGTTTGATTTCTATTCTTCCTTCCTATTAAGCTTTAGACTGTTAGAGATTAGATTTTTTTTTATGTATAACCTTGTTTGAATTGAATCATTGTATTTTCCCGATTGGACTGGAGGACCACAAGGCGGTCGCCTGTAGGCAGAGGGGCCGTGAGAGAATTTCCCTGCCTAAATGTAAAGATGGTCACTGGAAGTTGCTAAGAAACTGCCTGACAGGGTTTTCGCTCTCACCCTCGAACAAAATTTAACTAATGATTATGCTTGAGATAAGCATAAACAGGAGGGAATGTTATAAGAATTTTGTATAACCTCATGTCTTAAAGTTTTCTTAGTTCAGGTTACAGCTTTATGTGTTGAACTGTTTATTACTTTAGTATCCCCATGGCTGACCTAAATGTTATCAGAGGCCTGGTAGTCATGATGTCTAGTTCTGCATGAAGATTAACTGTCAATGACGCATCATCTCCTGTGCCTTTAAAAGACTCAAGTCACAACAGTGATTTGAGCACTTCCTCTGTAGCATCCTCACACGTTGTTGCACTGTAACTGCTCCTCTTGTACAAGATTAAAGTCAGACGTCGACTTTACTTATGTCTCCGATCTCCTCCTTGGGTGAATTTATTCGTTTACGGAAAAATTCTTTTAACACACTGTCTGAATGAACTGAATGATCGTTCTCTGGTGAAGGAGATCCAACAGTATCTGACTTCAGGACGTCTCTCCTACAATAAACTGTCTCCTGGTCAGTGGTCAGCTCTGGTCTTCATCTTACTGTCATCAGATAAACATCTGGACCTGTTTGACCTGAAGGAATACTCTGCTTCAGAGGAGGCTCTTCTGAGGCTGCTGCCGGTGGTCCAAGCCTCCAGCAAAGCTCTGTAAATTCTGTTTTTCATTCAGAAAACAACAAACCATCTTGGAATTACAAGGTTCTATCTGCATTCTGAACCATTTGATTGGTTTTCCCAACTGCAAAAGGTAAAGAAGTAAAAAGTAGTTCCAAATAGTTACTTAAGAGTAAAGGTAAGAAAGTATTCAGTGAAAAAAATACTCGAGTACTGAGTAACTTCTGAGTAAATTCTGATTATTGTGGCCCCGCACCTGGTGATCTGAGAGACTACCAGGAGGCATAGACGTTGGAAGGGCAGCTAACCCCCCCAGTTACATAAAAATCAATTAGCTTTCTCTAACATGAAGCGTTTGTCACCTCAGCTGAAAGAAAAGAAAAAACACAGCTCACCGCTTCATCCAGCGTCTCTCCTCTCTGTCTGTTTCACCGACACACACACACACACACACACACACACACACACACACACACACACACACACACACACACACACAGTGATCGATAGTCATGTTGAAGACATTTATTCTAACTTTTCTCTGAGTTTTGTCGACATAAGAATGACTCGACCCACAAGAATCTGCATGATGAGCAGCTACAAACAGAATCTCACATCAGAAACATTCAGAAATGAACTGATTCACAACTGAAAGTGAAACTTAAATAGGATCGACAGATTCACTGACTTTAGACGGTAAAAGTCGGGGGATTTCAAAAAGTGGGCGGTATATTGTGACTCCTCCATAAACGATTGCACATACACTTGCATATTTATGCACATTTGTCTCTGAATGACAAGGATTTAGAATTAAAAAACGTTAAAAGAGTTCTATCTATAACCGGGCGTGGAGAGTTTGTGTGCCGTCATGTGACTGCCTGGCTGCGTTTGATTGGTGAAACGGAGTCAGTGAGAGTCTTGAAAGAAGACTCAGACAGAAATAAACAGATGGCACAGTGTGACGTTAACCTCACCATGGAGCCTAATACGCCACCCAGCTGCAACAATAACCTGATGAACAAACATGTTAAACATCATTTAACTTCATTATGATAATAATGTCAGTTAGAACCTGATGTGATGAACAGTTGTTTGTAATTGTTTCATCACTTATTTCTGATTCCTCTTCAGACTCAGTGGCTGTAACCTCTCAGAGAGAAGCTGTGAAGGTCTGTCCTCAGTTCTCAGCTCCCAGTCCTCCAGTCTAAGAGACCTGGACCTGAGTACCAACGACCTGCAGGATTCAGGAGTGAAGCTGCTGTCTGCTGGCCTGGAGAGTCCACACTGTCGACTGGAAACTCTCAGGTCAGATTCAACGACTTTGAGAAGTTTACCTATGAAGCTTTCAATGATGTGTTCACATGTACCAAATATTCAGTTATTTATATTCACGTATTCCTAAAAAGACACGTTTGCTACTAATCTGTTAACATGGCTGATGAAATACTGTTTTCAGCAAAATAACAAAACAAAACTTTTGTCAAAACCAAACCTTTTGTTTATCTTTTCCCTGCCGTTCGATGTTTTAATAGTTTTATAAATCCACCTGGTGTTTATAAATGCTGTTGCAAACGTCAGTCTACGTTTGTGAACGTCACTCCATGAACATGTGAGCCTGAACTCCAACACCAGACTGTCTCTGCTGTCAAGGTGGAGCCAGTTTGAACCACTTTCTATACAGTTGAGTTTATTGAGTTTTATATGAAATGAACTAATATTCTTGTCACGGTGGCTGAAGCAGCAGGGAGGACCCACATGCAGACTCAAAGCTATGCAGATGCATTGAAGACATATTATTCATGAAAACACCCCCTAGTGGCCAGCAGAGAGAATGCAGCTTTAAGGACCTTCAGGCTTGACTTCACTTTTCTGAACCAGAGGTTGATGCCTGATTGGAATATCAACTCTGACAACTGAACATGAACCAACCAGACATTTTGATGCTGCTGACAGTTTTAATTCAAAGTTTAAAGCTTCTAACTCGTCTGCACGGCGGAGACAAAACGCCATTTTAACACCAACATGTGCACACACATTTATGATGACAATGACTGTAAAAGGCTCTATAGCAAGGGTCACTAAGAGGTGGAGCTTAATCCAGATCCAGATCCAGACCCTGTCCTATCTGGACTCAGACCCATAACTGACAGATCATTGAGAATTATTAAATGATGACGGAGCGTTTCCATTTTCCTACTGCAGCGTTAGCATCACTACACTGGTTCAGATGGTTGGAGGCTAAATCATCTCACTGGTTGCTACTCACAAACACTAAATTACCCAGTAATGCAACGGGGTGAAACGTTAACTCTGAACTTAATCAAATCTGTGCAAACTGGAGTTTCTGTGAGTGACGTTTCTATGGTGACAACTGAGGAGACTCACTGACAGCTGACAGATGGATCAGAGAGTGGAGGTGATAAACGTCAGTCAGGTGGGTGAAATCTAGAGCCGATAGATAAGTTCACACGGCTGCTCTCAAAGAGGAACGCTGACAGTGAGAACAGAGCTTTGAATCAAGACAGACTCTTTTCTTCCAACTGGCAGTTGAACACCTGAATGCCTCATATGTTCTGAGACTCTTAAGAAGCTACTCTTACTGGAGCGCGTAAGAGGGAGCACATAACTCCAGTCCTGGCCTCCCTCCACTGGCTGCCTGTGCATTTTAGAGTCCATTTTAAGATTCTTTTATTTGTTTTTAAATCTTTAAATGGTCTCGCCCCCCCTTACCTCTCTGAGCTCCTTCAACCCTAATCTCCTGCTCGGTGCCTCAGGTCAGCTGACCTGCTCCTCCTGGAGGTACCGAGGTCCAAAAGGAAGCTCAGAGGGGCCAGAGCTTTCTCGAATGCTGCCCCAAAACGAGCTACCATTGCACATAAGGCAAGCCTCCTCACTGTCCATTTTTAAAACCAGTCTTAAAACCCATTTTACTCTCTGGCTTTCAACTCCACATGAGACTTTACTCTTGTTTTAGTGTTTTTATGGCCCTGCTTTGATTTATTGTTTTATTGTTTCTAATTGCTTTTAAAACAATGAACAATGAAACACCTGTTTTACTGTCTGTAATTTATTTGAGTGTTTTCATTGTTTTATGTCTCTGTACAGCACTCTGTTTTCAACTACTGTTGTTTTAAAGTGCTATATAAATAAAGTTAAGTTGAGTTGAGTTCTAACGCTTCAATTTCTCTCTCAATCATTTCAGCTCATCTCTTGTCTTTCTTTTAACGTCCTCCTCTGTCCATCTCTGTCCATCACTCAGCCACGCTTATCCCACCCAGTACAACATCAACACAGCAAAAGACAAATATCACTTGTTCTCATTTTAAAAAGTGGACAAATGGACATAAGTCTATGTAAAGTCCCCAGAAGTGACAGTAGTGTGTGTCTTCAGTCTGTCAGGTTGTCTGATCACAGAGGACGGCTGTTCTTCTCTGGCCTCAGCTCTGGACTCCAACCCCTCCTATCTGAGACAGCTGGACCTGAGCTACAATCATCCAGGAGACTCAGGAGTCAAGCTGCTGTCTGCTGGACTGGAGGGTCCACACTGGAGACTGGACACTCTCAGGTGAGGACAGATGGACAGACATCAGACTGGACACTCAGGTGAGGACAGATGGACAGACATCAGACTGGACACTCAGGTGAGGACAGATGGACAGACATCAGACTGGACACTCTCAGGTGAGGACACATGGACAGACATCAGACTGGACACTCTCAGGTGAGGACAGATGGACAGACATCAGACTGGACACTCAGGAGAGGACAGATGGACAGACATCAGACTGGACTCTCTCAGGTGAGGACAGATGGACAGACATCAGACTGGACACTCTCAGGTGAGGACAGATGGACAACAGCTCCAGACTGTGTCTCTGTCTCTGACTGAGGAACTGGGGTTCATGTTTAATGGTGGACCTGATTGAGGTCTTTGAATGTCTTCCTGCAGGGTGGACCATGGGGGACAGCAGAATCTGAGACCTGGTCTGAGGAAGTGTTAGTATGTTTTCAGTAACTCAGCTGCTCCAGATTTGAACGTGTTCATGACTGAAATCCGATGATCACGTTTCTATCAGGATTTAGCGTTTGTTTCTTCGTGGCTGTAAAGATGTCGTGTTGTGTTCACACCAAACTCCACATTTTCACACTCAATTACACACAAAGTCAACGCAGAGACACAAACGGACGGCAATTCCTGCCGGACGGCAACGGAGACAAACATGCAAACTTCACGTAGTCGTGTTTGTGTGAGTTGAAATATTTCAACTCAAGAGATAAATTCCTCTGTGTCTCTAAAGCGTCTCAGCGTTGAGATCGTCCTCCTGTCGTCCTGACGTCCCTGAATCCTAAATGGAGGAACCAGATGTTGTCTCCTGAGTCTGTGGTCCCCTAGAGGTCTACCATAGTAGCTCACATTAGTCCAGAGACCAGACCAGACTATGTGGAGGAACCAGAGACTGTCTGTGGTCCCCCAGAGGTCTACAATAGTAGCTCACATTAGTCCAGAGACCAGACCAGACTATGTGGAGGAACCAGAGACTGTCTGTGGTCCCCCAGAGGTCTAGATAGTAGCTCACATTAGTCCAGAGACCAGACCACAGGTTGGTCTGGTTTCAATCTTTAGTAATTTAAGGCCAAACTGTGATATTTTTACGACCAACGATGTAATTTTGTCGTGTTTTTGTTTTGTCTGTTGATCGTCAGTGATCCAGAACAGACAGGTTGCGTTCTCACTAATCCAACTTTCCTAACGGCTCTACATATATTACACTAATTATACACATATATAGAAACCTGTTCTCCAGGCAGGACCACACGGCCTCCCACAAAGAACACCCCCACTCCACATGGCTGACTGGTCGACACCCACAGCCGCCATCTTGTAACAAACACACACACACACACACGCACACACACGCACGCACACACACACACACACACACACACACACACACACACACACACACACACACACACACACACACACACACACTTGCATAGTATTAAGTTAGATAGGCCACTTGGACTTAGTGTATGTTTCTTTGTTTATTGTTAATAAACCCCTTATGAACATACTGCTGTGTTTATTAATGTTGTATAAGAATGAATGATATCAACCTCTTCTCTGTGAAGAATTCACAAATCCTTCAACTGTTTGTACTCATATTCTAATAGTTATTAATGATTGGCATTTGAGTACAAACTCCTTTATATTGAGACTGAGTATTGATATTAATAATTATCTATTAATAACTGAATCTGCTCCTGCTAGTTCCCCAACACTGTGTTTTTCTCTGCGATCCAACAAAACACACACCACTACACACCGGTGTCCTATTTATCAATGAAAGGTATGACGTGACACATCACCACCAAGTTACCGCCCCCTTGTGATGTCATATACTAATAACCAAAGTATATTTATTAAGCTTTAAAACACAAACCAAAAAACACCCAACTGTCTCCAACAATAACCTTTAGCTGCATTGTGTTTGTTCTCTCCATCAGATGTCTGTGAACTGGAACTGGACACAAACACAGTCAGCAGAAAACTCAAACTGGACGACACCAACTTCCTGTTGGTGTCGTCCAGTTCGAGTTTTGACAGGTGACAGGTGAGTCAGACGACCAGTCATATCCAGATCATCCAGACAGATTTGTCTCACAGCCTCAGCTGCTGTGTAGAGACGGTCTGACTGGTCGCTGTTACTGGGAGGTCGAGTGGAGAGGAGATGTTTATATATCAGTGAGTTACAGAGGAATCAAGAGGAGAGGAGACGACTCTGAGTTTGGATGGAATGATCAGTCCTGGAGTCTGAGTTGTTATAACGGTCATTACTCTGTCTGTCACAAAAGCAAACAAACACTCATCTCCTCCTCCTCCTCCTCCTCCTCCTCCTCCTCCTCCCCCTCCTCCTCCTCCTCTGGTGTGGTAGCAGTGTACTTGGACTGTCCTGCTGGCACTTTGACCTTCTACAGAGTCTCCTCTAACAAACTGATCCACCTCCACACCTTCAACACCACATTCACTGAACCTCTTTATCCTGGGTTTAGAGTCGGGTCTGGATCAGTGTCTCTGCGTCTCTGAAACTGTTCACAACAAACACAAAGCGGTGTGATTACATTCAGAGTCAATGCAAAGATGTGAATGAAAACATTGCAGTTTGTAATCAGTCAGGTTCATTCCTCCTTGTACTTGTTGTAAATGTATTCATGCTTGTGTAAATGTACTTAAATGAATGGAGTATATGGGGATGGCTTTGTCTTTAGACTGAACCTTGTCGTGTTGAGGAACATGCATTAGTGACTGGAGCAAATAGTTGCTGTCCAGTGAAAACCATCAACATGAAACACAGAGCACACACAGATTAGAATAGAAAACATAATGTATTTAACATATTACAAATAAAAAACATATTAAACTGTTTGTTCATTGTTGGAGAAAATGCTCCTGCTAAATTCACTAAGGAATTATAAACTATGATGATGCTGCAGCTGTGATTTTCCATTCATCAACGCTTTATAACGCTTGCTCTTGGGTGATGTTGGTACTTTGAACATCATGAGGGTGTTCTAGTCCTGCTGTATGTGAAAAAATGTCCTGACATAACTTTTGTTATGACATGGAACAATAAATAAAATTGCATTTAAAAGAGAATAAACTGTTCTTGAGCTGATATTTTACCAAAAGTGCATTTTAATTAAACTATATTTAAAGGGTCCCATATTATGAAAAACTGGTTTCCTCTGGTCTCTACATATAAACTGGTCCTCCCTGAGCCTGTCAACTCCCAGAATGAGGAAAACACGACTCCTGCATGGTCTCTGCAGCGCCCCCCACTGGTACAACGGTGCTCCTACAGGCCGTTCAGATTCAGCTCCCGTCGTTGCTATTGGTGCATGCTACAGCTAGCGTAAGCGGCATCCTGTCTCTCTCCAAGTAGGCGATGACAGACGGAGCTCATTAGCATTTAAAGGTGCAGACACAGAAACGGCCTGTTCTCAGCAGCGCTCATTTGAGCAACTTTTAGACGGCTGAAATTCAGGACCACAGATGGGTTTGGGGCAATGCATATCAAAAACAGTGTTGTTGGACCTCTGACAGCTGTGTGGAATGGATGAAAAACAGTATAATAGGGGACCTTTAACCTGTAGCTAAACCCCTCCCACATTATCCTCACAAACACAATTGGCTATCATTAAAGTACCACTATTAAAGCTGTCCAATAAAAAGTAACCGCATAAAGTTACTCCCTAATTCATGTAAAATATTCCTTGACCCATGTCTGACTACAGTATTCAGAGGTTTGACATGTTGAACCCTACAAAAATAACTTTTACACACTAATCCTTGTTAACATAGTAAATTACACAAAAGCCATGTGTACACCTGGGACACATAGTCCCAACTTCAAATATCACAACTATAACAAAATAAATCAAATGCATGTACCTTACAATATTGAATTCTTTATTTGTTATCCTCATCTATCTTCTGTTCAAATCCCTCAATGCTACACTGAGACTAACAACTACTATACTGTGTACAAACATGCATTAAGAATGGTTAAATATATATCATTACACAAAACGTACATTTGTATGTCATTCTGTCTTACAGGCAAGATTGTAAAATAAGAGCCCACAATCATGTCATGATGCATGAGGGACAAACATTTACCAGCCTAGCAAATACTTTTCAGATTACTTCCAAAAACATGATGACACAAACCATCCTTGGTACAATATGGGCCATGATAAGCAAACTTACACATCTAACAAACAAGCCCTTTACAATTTAATACAACACACATGAAATTCATATTCAACCAACTTCATAACATACAAAAATAATACAATAAGATACTAACAATACTTCCATCCTTCATTTCACATATAATTATACATCCCAAAGACTTACAAATGACAATGTAGAATAGTTATCAACATACATCGGCACTACTTTCCAATTCAATTTGCCAAAAATGTAATCCTTCAAAGTACCCTCAAACCTACACACACGTTGGCCCACAACAACATAAAAACAAGTCTGCAGGACAAAAGACATGCTGGAGCTAATACTTCACACCATAAAATTATACAATTCACATTATACTCGTTACCGTTTCTACGTCCGTCCTTCAAACTGGTGAGTTGTTTAATATTGTGTGATTACGTTACTTCCTATAACTTGTTTAATATTATGTGATTACGTTACTTCCTATAACTTGTTTAATATTGTGTGATTACGTTACTTCCTATAACTTGTTTAATATTGTGTGATTACGTTACTTCCTATAACTTGTTTAATATTGTGTGATTACGTTACTTCCTATAACTTGTTTAATATTGTGTGATTATGTTACTTCCTATAACTTGTTTAATATTGTGTGATTACGTTACTTCCTATAACTTATTTTAATATTGTGTGATTACTTCCTATAACTTGTTTAATATTGTGTGATTACGTTACTTCCTATAACTTATTTTAATATTGTGTGATTACTTCCTATAACTTGTGTAACCGAGTGTTCAGGGCGCCATACTGGGTGAATAATAAAATAACAAAAGACACGAATGGCCGTCCTCCACGCAACAGTGCCGACTTTATTCCTCTTCACACATGTCATCTCCCGCGGCAACCACAACAACGTCCGGTGACCCCTTCACAATAAAACGACACATCCTGTGATGAATACCTGATAACACTACTGAGGGCTGCCACAACAAAAAGATAGGTTACACAGTTTTAAGGAAAGGCGAGAGGAGAACTCAAAAGGATTTAGGAAAAGTCAACCGCGGTGCTCAGAGAATCCAACCGGACTTTCACTAAGCTACGTCATTATAATGCTGCTGATGATTGACGTGCGTCTGCGCTGGATAAACTACAATAATGGACTACAAAAAGTGCGTCGTCCACTTCTCCCCATGTTGGTTTTATAAACAGCTGGTTCACTGACCGGCTTCAGGTCCAGCAGCTCCTCCTTCCTGTTTGACCGTTTGCTGTGTTTATGTGACCTTAGCTTAGCTTTGATCAGATCTGGGCGTCAAGATCCTTGACAACGCCACCTGGTGGCTTTCACACCAAGATATACTTTATATACAGACTACTAAGTACCTTATTTGAGGCAAGGAGGTTCATAGAAATATGTGGAAAATGGACTAGACAGAGACGTGCTTTCAGTAGAAAAGTAATCTTTTATTCATAAATACACTTAAAAATGGCCACACCGTCGTAATAGCACAATCTGTGCAACAAACCTAGTGGTCTAAAAGGGGGGATCACTACTGGTATTGGCTGCCACCAGGAACAATATAAGCACTATAACCATAAATATGGAATGGCTCGCAAAGCAGGTTACCTGTCCGGAGAAACCGTGAAGTTCACCACTCGTGTTTTCTTGACTCCAGTGCCTACAGTCAACTGCGCGCACACACACACACACACCCACCCACACACACACATGCATAGACACGACCACTACAAGTGATGCAATCAATATGGTGAGGTGCAATTTACCACTACAATACACGTGCAGTGCGCGAGGACGGATCCAGGAACCTGCCCTGGAAGCCGCTGCCCTAGTATTCTGGAGGGGGAAGACAAGAAGGAGGAGTGCTTACTAACACCAGAATGCTAGATGGGATACACTACTACACAGCCACTTAGCAGGACTTCTATGGAACTAATGGGGCAACCATTACCACGTGAGTCAGGGAGGGGGGGGGAAACCTAGACGGCGGCCATGACCAAATACCTAAACAAAAGAAAGAAAACTGTAAAGGGAGGCACAGCTATCATTAAACATGATTTAAATAAGGCAAAGCAGCAGGAGCAATCCGCCTACGGACACAATCGTTTTCAATTAGTGCTTGATGAAATCATGCGCAGATGATTGACATGTTAAAGAACAAACACTTTGTTTTACCTGAATGCAACTCGGAACAGACAACAACCGACAGATGAACACAGCCCCACGGTCCTCCATCACAATTATTATAGACAGCATATACGTTACAAACATCTATATTCTTTTGATTATTATTACCTTTTAGGCGCCGCGTCGTTTAAGTCGTGCCAATGCCCGGCGGGTGCCCGCCCAAGACCCTCGGCAGCACACCGTACGAACCCTTGTAGCGTCTGCCAGTCGACCCGACACCTATTCTACAATAACCCAGGATAAGACACATTTCCTTGGAGGCTTAGTCCGTTAAATTATATAATGTTTCGCATACCTTCTCTACACCAGAGCACCATGCGTCCACCCCACACACAGCTGCCGATCTATCTGGTACCAGGTAAACTCTCCAAGTGCGGCCGTGATGACCGTTTTATAAACACCTGGCCTAGCCATCAATGTAGCGTTAGTCAGTCAGCTGCTAGCTAGGCATCGTGACGTCAGGGGGCTACCGGGGCTGCAGAGGGACAAACTTCCCCCAGACCATGACTACTCTGCCGGTTACATTTACATTTCATTTGTGGTTTTAGTTTCGTTTTTGTCAAACATTTGTAACATGAATTTAGTCACTGGCTGCAGTCGAATAGTCTTCTTCTTCGGAAGGTTCCTAACTGAAGAAGTGACCTGGAAGTAAACAAGTGGCCGCCATGATAAGAGCTGTTCAAATTCTCTAAATGCAAAGAAAAGGAGCTCCAGTGCTTCCTTTCAGAGCTCCTTTAGGATACAACAGACCTTCCTTTACCAAAGGAGAGGAGATCAGGCCGACCCACAATTCTTTGTGAGAGCAACATTTAAAGTGAGGCACACCTTGGCAGTTCATGAAAACAAATGATATGCTTATTTGCATATTTAACAATGACTTTCATGCAGACATATAGGCTAGTAATTGGAATTGTGTTGATAAAGATGTGTGGACAGTGATAATATTTGAATGGTATTTTTTATTTATTACAATTATGTTACAAATTTGACAAAAACGAAACTAAAACCACAAATGAAATGTAAATGCGGTCGGATTCTCTGAGCACCGCAGTCGACTTTTCCTGAATCCTTTTGAATTCTCCTTCCAACCTTCCTTAACCCCGTGACGTTTTCTCCAAAGGTCAAGCAATAGGAGTTAGGAAAAGGAGTTAGGACCTAATTTTTTGACAATGCGACTGCAACCATCGCTGCACAGAGAACCCACACGGACATTCACAAAGCTACGTCATTAAAATGCGGCCGCTGATGATTGACAGCTGTTACGTAAGTTTGCGGTAAAAACTACAATAATGGACTACACAAAGCTCCCCATGTCGTTAATTTTATAAACGGCTCTTTCGGAGACAAACTTCAGGTCCAGCAGCTCCTCCTTCCTGCTGCTGTGACAATCAACTCTGCTCTATCAAGCAACAGACCAACACCGTGTGATAATGTGAATTTAACCATTTAGTTAAACTTAAATATGAACGTTCAAGTCAAAAAAATTATTTAACTTTCAATATTCAAACAGACTTTACAACAAAATACATTTTAAATCGCAAGAATTTATATAAATTAAAAAACAAGTTACTCATTTTTTGAGCTATGAAAAAAAGATAAATATATTTCAAACCAATTTAACAAACCAATTTAACAATTATTCAATGTTTGACAATTTGCTAAATTTACAATACATTTCATTTATTGTTCCAAACTTTACACCAATTTAACAATGCAAAGGGCATGGCCACGGCAACTTCATGAATCAACAATCGCTGATTGTGTACCTATTTCTGAGTAATGCCTGATTATTTTTTGACTAATTCCTAGTGATGTCCAAATGAAGCTTTGTGAAGCATTTTCTTTGTTTCTGAGCCCAATAGATGGCGCTCTCTGTTCAACAAAGGGTTGAAAGCAATGGAAATATATCGGCCTTCAACTCTTTGTTGAACAGAGAGCGCCATCCCTCCCATCGAGTGCTCGTCAGTGCGTGTGCACCAGATTCCGTGTCTTCTCTTATCGATAAACGGCATGGAGTACACTAGTACAATTACAAGTAAACTACATGTTTTAACAGGTTTTACAGCACACAGCGTCACAGTTTTACTGATATTGTACCAAATAATTAACTCATAATCTATTTAACACACCCTTTTAACTGAAATATTTTAACAGTGCATTTCTATGAATAACATCCCCGCACGCTCACAGATCAGCGGAGCAAACCCGTTTCTTGCCCGTGTAGAAGAAAATGCGTTACCTTACAATTCTTATTTTAATCTAATACTAATATTCCTTTCTCTTGTACTCATCAAATGTCCTGCTGTCCCTATTTGATTGTGGTTGACTTGTTATTCTTGATGAAAAGACCCTTTGAATTGTTCCCCTTCCTGGACCGTGTTGTGAAAAAAAATAGTAAGCTTGAATATAGGAGGAGAGTCTATGGGTTATATCAATAACAGCGCTTTATTAGTACAAATATCAGGAAAACATATTCCGGCAGTTATACGTGCACGGACCTAGTAGTCAACTCAACATAGGGTTGAATTTACTCAAAAGGCGCTTTACAACAGAGTGCGCAGTGTATTTCAAGAGACTCCGCATGAGTCTGATTGGCTCATTCTATAGATGCAGGCGGAGCGTAATTTTAGCATGCCGCGGCCTGGTTGGAGCGCTGGGTATCTCCACCCACACTGGCTCATACGGTCCATCCCTCCGGGTGCTGTCTTCTATGTATGTGTATGTATGTTGTCGAGATGCACATATATCATATACTCCCCCCCTGTGCGGATTCCGCTAAGGAATGTGTCCTATGTATATTGTTTGGCCCCTGCCCTTGCTGCTCTCTCGCCTGTGCCTGTGTGTGTGTATGTGTGTGTAGTAATTTAAAACATGTGTGATTAGCTCATGTATTTACATTTTTCTCCACAAATCCCCCTTTTCACACCAACTAGGTGTGAACATTTTGTTTAAAGGTACTCTTTTCCTTCCTCGTCTTCCATGTCCAGGCTCCCATCCTCAAGTTCCTCATTAGCTAGTAGGGGCATCATATATTTTGGTGGGTCTTTTTCTTTAGTCAGTGCAGTTTGCACTAACCTGGAAACCATGGTTCTCAGACATGGAATGCAGCAGCACCCACAGGTGACTAGTATGGCCAGGAAGATGGCTATTGAGGCTGCTAAAGATATTATTACCGCTTTCCATTTTCCAAACACTAGTTCCATCCATTTGGTGAACGAGTCATCGACCCCTGATGCTTCGTGCATTTCTTTGGAGAGTGCTCTTAGGTTTTCTAATGCTCGAGTGACTGAGCCATCTGGGGCCGTGTTATTGGGGATTATGGTACAGCAAAGTTTTCCGAACATGGCACAGACACCCCCTTTTTCAGCTAGGAGCATGTCTAGCGCCATTCTATTTTGCATAGTGATGATCGATGTGGGTGCGAGCTGCTCCGCCAGCCCCTCTACTGCATCCCTAGTGGCATTAGCGAGGCGCAAAAGATTATAGTGGATATAGTTAATGCGGTCTACGTTTTTATTGGGGAGTATCCAGAGAAAGATCGATTCGAACCCTGCCCCTACTTGATTGGCCAATTTATACTCGTCTGGCACGCCTCGAGGGATACCTATGGCGTCCATGTATGTGGTCCCTCCAAATGGGTCTTGCAAGCTTGTGTCCCTTTTAGCAAGTATATGTCTTCTTCTTCGCTGGACGAGGGCGTTAGGTCCTGAGGGGTTTTTTATCACTCGACTGCCTATTAACGTAAGGGGCATCCCTAGTTTGACCATGGCGCAGGTGCCTATGGTGGTGTCGGCCTCTACTCGAGAATAGAGACGCAACCCTCCACAATAGTAAAACAGTCCCGCTCGGGCCCATGGTCCTATCACATCCCCAGATGTTGTCCTATTACACCAATCTGAGGGTATGTTTCCCACATTAACTTTTGGTTTGCTGCTGGCGAAGTTGAAACACTGATACCTGGGATCTTTTCCTTTTATGGCGGTAAAATAGCCGGCCCTAGTTTTATTATCAATGGGTGGGAAGACTGATGCCAGGGATTGGCATCCTGAGGGTGTGGCTTTTCTGGTTAAGTTCATCATACATTCATAACCTACTTTGTCTTTGTCTGGATGTAAGGGGGCAGGTTCGACGAACATGGCAGGACGCGCAGCCGCGCATGCTACACATTCCGTCATGCTCTGGCGCTTAGCATTATCCGTAATCCACCTTAACCAAATGTTACTTTCTCCGAAGCCTGTAGCCATTTTTACGACGTCTAAAGGAGTTAATTCTGTGTAATCCTGGGTCATCACTATCGGACTGGTAGTGGGCGGCTTTAGGGCAGTGGAATTAGCTGTGGTCGTATTCGTTGCACTACCTTTACTAGTGGGGGCGTATTTGGGCGGGTATATGTTTACTTGTATTCCTCGTATCTGGTCTTTTCCGGTGACGTCTACTCCTAATGCGATCCATATGCGATTTTTTCCCGTGGAGCTTGCCTTAATGTTATTGATAGAGAGAGTGAGCGGATTGCCGGTTGGACTGAAATCTCTTTGGAACGAAATGTGGTCCCAAAACTCGCTGTGTGTGTGTCTGGTAAAACCGGACCAGGTCCCAGTGTACTTTGTTACTAAATACCACGCGGCACAAAATGGCTGTGAATCCACCGTGAACCCAAACCCACGTTGGTAATCATTCCCAGTGGCCTCGCAGCTCTCCACTATTTGTGGACTATGACACAGATAGACATCGTAGCCCCGCCAACTTGCTTGGGATTCCCCGCAGTCTATCACGGAGCACAGGTCGAATGTGAACATTGTGGTATCCCCGGCAGTATAATTTAAAACTATTTTAGCACCGCACGCGACTTCGGGGATCTGGAAAGTTTTCGTTTGTTCCCTTTTGGGACGGGTTAGGTAAATGTTGGTGGAATTGTCTCGCTCTTTGTTTATTAGTTCGAGTCCTAGTAGAAGGAGTATTACCGCCACCCCGGTTACACCCATGATCCCGGTGCACATCGTTTTCCCCCATGGGAGATAGTCTGCATATCTCCACCTCCGTCTTTCCTCCAGTGCAACAGACGGATCTCCGGAGAGTCTCCTAAAACTCCTCGGAGTCGTCATTTTGGGCCAAATCTGTTCTCACTTCCTGGAGTGAGCGAGTAGGTGGTGATGCTGGGGCACAATGTGTCAGGTGGTGCCAGGGCGCTCCTGCTTTTCCCTTGACCTGGACCGAGTGTGAAGTAACCTCCTTCACTTCGTACGGACCAGTCCACCTGGGGTCTGTCCACTTTCTTTTGTGAACCTTGACCCTGACCCAGTCTCCTACTTTGACTATCGTCCCCTGCTCTTCGGGATCCTTCTCCTGTGCCTTCTGCACCTGTATTGAGAGGGCTGAGACAAGAGATATTAGTTCTCTCATGTAGTCGGATTTTTCTATCTGACACACATCTAAAGGAGGTATATGTCCTCCATCACGTGGCGGGCCAGGCATTGGCCTTCCCGTCAACAACTCATGGGGTGACAGGTGCGTGCCTCCCCCTTTTGAGGTTCTCATGGCCATGAGAGCCAAAGGGAGGGCCTCCAACCATGTCATCTTACTGCCCGCACATACCTTGGCTATTTTAGCCTTCAATGTTTGATTTGCGCGTTCCACCAGTCCCTGGGACTGTGGATGGTAGACCGAACCAAAACTGTGTGCAATCCCCAGGAATGCCTCCACTTCACTCAGCATCTGATTATTAAAATGTGTCCCGTTGTCTGATCTGATACGTTTCGGTACCCCATATCTGGGTATTAGCTCTGTTTGCAACCACTTTATTACTGTCTTCCCGTCTTCTCTATTTGTGGGGATTGCTTCTACCCATCTTGAAAATCTGTCTACCATTACCAAGATGTACCTCTTTCCCTGTACTACGTTCTCCTGTCCCATATCTGTATAATCTATACTAATATCTTGGAATGGTGCGAGAGGTACGGGGTAGGATCCCATGGGCGTTTTGAATGGTTTTCTTGGGTTGTGGTTTCCACAGACGACGCATTCTTCGCAGTATAGTTTTGCCATGCTGTCTAGGTGTGGGTGCCACCAGAGTGCTGAAATGTTCAACAGTGTCTGTCTTTGTCCTTCATGGGTTGGTCCATGGGCTTCTTTTAGTAGGGTCGCTACTAGTTTTGCTGGTGCCACTATCCTTCCATCATGTGATCTCCAGAGACCTTCTTTCTTTGTGGCCCCCTTTTGTGTCCATGTCGACCATTCGTACGGGCCTGCTTGTTCTTGTATCTTTTTTAGGTCTTCTTCGGTGAGTTCAGGTTGGGGGGGCGTCAGCCTGAGTACCATTTGCTTTGGCTGATATCCTCCTGCCTTTTTGGCCGCCTGATCTGCAGCCTCGTTTCCTTGACTGATCCTGGTGCCTGTTTTCTCATGTCCTTTGCACTTCATTATGGATACTCCTCTTGGTAGGGTGATTGCTTCCACCAGCTCTTGTATTTCTCTTTGGTGTTTGATTGGGGCGTTGCTGGATGTTACGAATCCCCTCCGTTGCCACATGGGTGCATCTACTTGTGCCGCCCCATGTGCGTAAGCAGAATCTGTAAAGATGTTCACCGTCTTTCCTTTGGCCAGTTTCAAGGCTTCGGTGAGCGCCTTGACTTCTGCCATTTGCGCTGAAGCGGGTTGTGGTATTACTTCTGCTTTGAGCGTCTCATGTCTTCCATTGGGGTGTTGCTGAACCACTGCATATGATGCCTGGTTCAGTCCGTTTTCTCCTCGGTAGCAGCATCCGTCAGTGTAGAGCCAGAGTTCTGCTTTGGGATCTATGTCATTTTTCAGGTCTTGTCTGAGCTTACTTTCCTTGACCGCAAGTTCTTCACATGAATGTGGGGTTCCTTTCCCAAAGTTTCCAGCCATGTTCCCTTCGGCTGCGACAAAGGTTATATGTGGCCTGGTGCATTCTCTTTGAATCTTGGTTTTTCTGGCCATGCTGAAAGTAAACTCCTTACTTGCCAAAAACGCTGCAACTCCATGTTCAGTGTGGACCTGTAATGGGTGACACATCACTACATGTGCTGTTTTTTGGAGAGCTTTTGCTACCGCTGCAACATATCTGGCGCACATTGACTGTCCGGTTTCCACTGCGTCGAGTTTTGAAGAGTAGTATATCAACACATTCCTCTCTCCCCCTTTTTTCTGATACAAAACAGCATTTAAAAATGCATTTTGTTCAGAAACATCCAAATGGAACACTTCTGTGTAGTCCGGTGAGGTGAGTGCAGCAGCTTGGGAGAGTACTTGTTTCATGTCAGTGAATGCTTGTTCAGCTTCAGAAGTCCAGGGTAGTCGTTCTGTGAGGTTTCGAGCCCCTACCTCGTTGATCATTGTCCGCAAAGGTTGTGTCCGATTGGAGTAATCAGGTATGTGGGATCGGCTGTAGCCCGTTAGTCCCAGAAATGACAGCATGTCTGCCACCGTGGTGGGCTTTGGATGGTGTAGGATTGATTCCCTGTGGGCCGTAGATACTCCCAATCCTGATGCCGAGATTTGTCGGCCTAGGAATAGGACTTCTTCTCTGCATAGCTGCACTTTTTCTCTCTTGACTTTGTAGCCCTTTTTGTGCAGAACTGAGAACAGTAGGGCAGTGGCCTCCAGGCAGAGGGTAGATGTTTCTGCTGCCAAGAGAAGATCATCTACATATTGGATGAGCACAACCCCTGGTGGCCATTGGAGTTCTAGTAGGTGTGCTTTTAGTACCTGATTAAAGAGACCTGGCGAGTCCCTGAACCCCTGTGGCAACCGATTGTAGGTGTACTGTTTGCCCCCAAACGTGAAAGCAAACATGGCTTGTGATGTTTGTGCCAGTGGAACACTGAAGAAAGCGTTTGCCAAATCTATGACAGTGAAGTATCGAAATGCTGGGCTTAAACTCGTGAGTGCTACGTGTGGGTCTGGTACTGGATGAACATCTGGAGTCGTTGCATCATTTATAGGGCGGAAATCTTGTACCATTCTCCAGCCCTTTCCCCCTGCTTTCTGTACCGGTAATATGGGAGTATTCCATGGGGAGTGGCACTCGTATATTACCCCGACGTCCAGAAGGCCCTGTATCGTGGGGGCAATTCCCTTCATTTGATCTTGGGTTAGGGGATACTGCCGTCGATAAATAGGAGGTGCATCTGGGTCTTTCAGGGTGACAATCACTGGTTGTGTTTCCAGGGCTCCTACGTCATGGGGGGTTATAGTCCAAAATCGTGAGTTCACCGCATTCAAAACCGCTGCGGCTCCTGGGTGGTCCGTACATGGGAGTCCATGTTGTCTTGGCAGTGGCAGGTGACTTTGCTCTGGTTGACCCCTCCTTCCTTGGGTCGATATGGTTTCCACCACTAGGTGGCTTCGAGGGATTTTTTGTGAGAGGTCCTTCTGGTTCACTTTCTGACCAGGTCTTTTCTGAACTGCCTTGACTCCTTGATCCTCCAGGGGGCTCCAGTGCCGTTATTCGCTGTTGCAGTCTTTCCACTTCTCTCTTCATTTCCTCTCTGTCTTGGTCTTGTACGAGGACTTCCATGCCGGCCAATGTTAGTACTGGTGCTTGTACTGCTGTGTCTGTGGTCTGTGCAGGCATAAATCTTTGGTGGGTGTAGGGAGGTGGGGCTGTTGGGGGAGGTGTCGTTTCTGGAGGCCCAGTTGTTAACTTCTCTGGCAGGACTGGATATATGCCCCCTCCCCCTCCCTGTGTCTCTTCATGTTTGTCTCCCCTCTCCATTCTTCTCTGCTGAAACAGGTCTTTTAGCATTAGATTTGTTACTCTTGTCTCTTCTTCTTGTTCTTCAAAGATCTTTTTGAGTGGTTTGAAAAATGATCGCTTGTCCTTTTCAGCCTCCATGTTCTGTCGAGCTCTCTCTAATCTTTGTTTGACATCATTCACCATTATATTCATAGCTTCTCTTGATGGCAGCCCGTCCTTGGTGATCCATCCCTTTATCTCCCACCTTTTCGCTACTGATTTAACTATCTTCCCATCTCCCTTTTTACTTCTATCCTCAGCCATAACTCTAGCCTTCAAGGTCTCTACGAAGTCTTCCATTTCCCCCTCGTTCAATCCCTCAATATAATCAAAAGAATCGCTCCTAACGTTACCCAGACCAGCCCCAATCCCACTAGGTTTATTTAACAGACTCGTCTTAATAAGTTTTTCTAGTTCTAGTATCTGTCTACTCACTACCGTTATCGTTGGTATGTGTATCTCTGCTGTTGCTGCTGAGTGGAGAGTGTCACTTCCTAGAGCGTGCAACAGGGTGTCGGCTGCTTCCTCTTCTTCTTTGTTATCTATCTCTCTGAACTCTTCTATGTCTATGTCATAAAACTCCATGCCATGTCTAAATTTTCTTGTATTACAACCACTGCCTACGCTTCTCTACTCGACAGCGCGGTTCCGGAGAAATTGTATCGGTTCCAAATTACTATAAGTTTTCCTGTATTACAACCACTGCCTACGCTTCTCTGCTCGACAGCGAGGTCCCGGAGGAGTTGTATCGTTTCCAAATTACTATAAGTTTTCCTGTATTACAACCACTGCCTACGCTTCTCTACTCGACAGCGAGGTCCCGGAGGAGTTGTATCGGTTTCCAAATTACAAAGTACTATTTATGCAGTCTGTTGGTTAACCCAAAACACGCTATGTTCGTTAATAGAGTGACTTAATTATGTGCAAGAATTCTCATGTTTCACGGGGTGTGGTGGGTCCGCTACTTCATGATACTGTACACATAAAAGCCCTTCTATTCGTCCTTCATCTCGTGTTTTCTGTTAGGTTCAGTCACACATGTGTACACACTATGGCAGGTTTATTTTATCACTTTTGCAGAATATGTTTTCCTTCTATTTTTTAACATTTTATCCTTTAGTTAAATTTTGTCTAAAGTATTCATGCTCACACTCGGTATTTGTTGATCACCTAATTTATATTTTTCAATATACAGAATTCAATTAAATAGGTTTCTGCTTACCTTTTCGGTTGAGCGCTCAGTGACCAACGTTCCCGAGAATGGATGAATCCTTCTGGCCTCCACTTTCTTTCAGGAGACCCCCCTCCTTCTGCAAGACAGGAGGTAGTCGTTAAAATTCTTTCCTCCTCAAGCTTTCCTCCCAACCATCCTCTGCTACCAGATTTGTTGTGAAAAAAAATAGTAAGCTTGAATATAGGAGGAGAGTCTATGGGTTATATCAATAACAGCGCTTTATTAGTACAAATATCAGGAAAACATATTCCGGCAGTTATACGTGCACGGACCTAGTAGTCAACTCAACATAGGGTTGAATTTACTCAAAAGGCGCTTTACAACAGAGTGCGCAGTGTATTTCAAGAGACTCCGCATGAGTCTGATTGGCTCATTCTATAGATGCAGGCGGAGCGTAATTTTAGCATGCCGCGGCCTGGTTGGAGCGCTGGGTATCTCCACCCACACTGGCTCATACGGTCCATCCCTCCGGGTGCTGTCTTCTATGTATGTGTATGTATGTTGTCGAGATGCACATATATCATATACTCCCCCCCTGTGCGGATTCCGCTAAGGAATGTGTCCTATGTATATTGTTTGGCCCCTGCCCTTGCTGCTCTCTCGCCTGTGCCTGTGTGTGTGTATGTGTGTGTAGTAATTTAAAACATGTGTGATTAGCTCATGTATTTACATTTTTCTCCACAACCGTCTCCGATACACCTGTATCTCACATACTTGATCAAGGCCTTCATGAATGACCCCTGATGTGTCATTATGTAGAAAGAACCCAGCTGTTCCGAGGGAAGTCACACCTTTCTGTTGTCTCGGGACGTCTCTTCCTCTTGGGAGAGACGCGTATTGAATCTATGTAAATCCACTGTTTAGACCTGCCCCTTTGGTTCTGTCTATAAAACTCTCCCTTGCACCAAACTATTCAGAATGGATCTTCATGGATACACTGTGAATTTCTTTTCTCCACTGTCAGTGAGTAAACCTCATTTGAACCAGCCATAGAATTGGACCTGGAGAGTTTTCTTCCACACCCGCTTCTTCATGAAGCGTCCGTCGACTCAGCGTGCGCACACAAAGCCTTCCTGCCCCCCTCAGCTGATTACACCTCCGCCTCACCTGCGGAGCCTCACACACCCCGGAAAGTTAGCTTTAGACAACAATACCAACATTAGCTTTAGACAACAAAACCAACGTTAACTTTAGACAACAAAACCAAAGTTATATTTAGACAACAAAAACAAGGTTAGGTTTAGACAACAAAACCAACATTAGCTTTAGACAACAAAACCAACGTTAGCTTTAGACAACAAAACCAACGTTAGCTTTAGACAACAAAACCAACGTTAGCTTTAGACAACAAAACCAAAGTTATATTTAGACAACAAAACCAAAGTTATATTTAGACAACAAAAACAAGGTTAGGTTTAGACAACAAAACCAACATTAGCTTTAGACAACAAAACCAACGTTAGCTTTAGACAACAAAACCAAAGTTATATTTAGACAACAAAAACAAGGTTAGGTTTAGACAACAAAACCAACATTAGCTTTAGACAACAAAACCAATATTAGCTTTAGACAACAAAACCAAAGTTATATTTAGACAACAAAAACAAGGTTAGCTTTAGACAACAAAACCAACGTTAGCTTTAGACAACAAAACCAAAGTTATATTTAGACAACAAAAACAAGGTTAGGTTTAGACAACAAAACCAACATTAGCTTTAGACAACAAAACCAACGTTAGCTTTAGACAACAAAACCATAGTTATATTTAGACAACAAAAACAAGGTTAGGTTTAGACAACAAAACTAACATTAGCTTTAGACAACAAAACCAATATTAGCTTTAGACAACAAAACCAAAGTTATATTTAGACAACAAAAACAAGGTTAGCTTTAGACAACAAAACCAACGTTAGCTTTAGACAACAAAACCAACATTAGCTTTAGACAACAAAACCAACGTTAGGTTGAGTGGGTGAGCGAGCGTGCGCGTTCCCTGCTCCGTGCACAGTGGGACAATCAGTCTCCACCTGAGGGGCGCTTGGCGTTACCTCTGACTCGCCGTATAGTGTTGGCTTCAGGGAATATGATCAAACAAATGTTGCCGACTGCGACTTACGTGTTAAAAGAATGCGTGTTGGCTCCTCCTCGCATCACCGACGCTGAACAATCGTTGCAAATACAAACTTTGCTATCCGTTTCCGACACCTTAAAAAACGTACACACAGCTGACATTTTAAACTTCTTCCTCGCTCTGCAGCAAGTTGAAGTAGGTGACGTGTGGCTTTGCGATGTGCACGCAATCCTCGTGCCCTCGGGCATTTAATCTGTTTTAATCAAGGAAGCAGCCGTCTTTATTTATCGGTTTAATATATCGGTGTGTTAGCCGATAACCAATAATACGTTTTAACGTCAATATCGGCCGATACCGATACCTTGCCGATAATATTGTGCATCCCTAGTCTAAAGCTAACGGGACTAAAACATAATTGGTCTCGCCGTTAACTACAGTTCATAGTTTTCAAGAAATTAGGTCCCATTGGAGACACAGGAAGGGGCGGGACTTTGCCTCTCTGTTGTCAGTGTTGCCGTAGTGACAGTGTGCGTCTCTGCCAGCAGGTGGAGACTCTGCTATGAATCAGTGTGAGGACCGAGAGGACGGAGTCCTTCCCTCTAAAACCACCCAGGATGGGGGACATGACAGCCAGACCAAAGCTCAGAGGTGAGACGAGGATCTCGAAGTGTCCAGGACTCAGATCACTCCACCATCATGATTCTCACTCAACAACATAAATATACATAATATTAACTAGATCGCTTTATTGAGGTTAAAACTGAACCTTGTTATTATCTGACTGTCCTGAGGTGAAGAATCAGGTCTTGGTCCAGACCTTTGTAGTCCATGTAGGGGATGATCTGAATCTAGTGTCGACTCTCCTGTTGAATCCTGCACTTATGTATCACGATAATATTTTATTGTGATAATGTTTTTTTTTATATAATTTCGTGTTGTGGCTTATATTGTGATGAATGAAGCTTAACTAGTGAGATTCTTGGGAAAGTATTTCCTTAAATTGTATTTATTGTATCAGGATGAAGCAGCAGAGACCAGACTATCTTGGACCCGGACCTGGACCCAGCTGTGTATCCATAAAGAGTGACCACTCTATGGGTTGCCCTATTCTTTTTAAAGCTGAACAAGCTGCTGATGGAAGGTAAGAAATGAAACTGAACTCTCCTTACAGGATGAATCAGGTCTAGACTAGCCCCTTAAACTATAACTCTGAGTCCACCAGCCCTGAATCCTGCAAACTGTTAGGTCTTCTGAGCCAAGATGATATGAGAGAGAGACAGTGTCGTGTTTCACTGAAGCTCTAACAGGGGACCAATTAAATTCATTTTTTTACTGAGATTAAACTAAAACTTAATAAATAATCAAATAATCAAACCTTAAAGAGACAGTGAGGTCAAAACCTTTTGAAAGAAAAGACGAGAAAGCTAACTTAGATAAGGTGAAGGTTAATGACAAAGAAAAGTAGAGGGGAGGCTAAGCTAAGCTAAGAACAAAAATACTCCAAACCAAACCAACCAAAAGACATCAAACTCGTCTTCCTGTCACTCAAGGGAGGTTGTAGTGTAGTAAAGTAAGACACTTTATATCCACCAAACTCTTATTTTAGGTTTATAGCTGATAATGCGAATGAGATGGGAAAAGTACTTACATTCTGTACTCAGTAAAAGTACAAGTACTTGTGAAAAAAAACGACTATGGTAAAAGTAAAAGTACTCACTGAAATAATTACTCAAGTAAAAAGTTAAAAGTACAGGCTATGAAATGTACTTTTAGAGTAAAAGTACAAAGTATTTTTTTTACCAGTCGTTTCTGTGTAAAGCCAACTGTAACCGCTTAACCTCACATCATATAATGGGTCATTTGAAGGCTATTAACCCGTTAGGACCTGATCTGTATCACTTTAGATTATACACTTATATCATTACATTTTCATATATAACAGATCTACAAGCTCATGGCGCAGTGAGTGCAGCACTATGAGCCTTCCGCTACCACTTCACTGTGCTGCTCCTCTGTGTCGGACATGTTGCTGCCTGGTTCGGTTCCATAGTCCTCATATTAACAGTGATGTTGATAGGTTTTCAATGTAGTGAGTCCCACAGGTGGTGTTTTGAGTGGGTCCCTGGGAAATTCAATGGGTCCCCAATAAAAAGAATTATTCCTTTATATTTCTTATATTCTTCTATTTCTTAAATTGTAGTGTTAAACTCTCTTCATGGTGGTATGGTATGATATGGCTATAATTAGATATATTCATGTTTAAAATGTATCTGAAATAATAAATACAATTGGGAAGAAAATTTTGACCATTTGCAATCTAAATGGATTAATCCGGTGCACTTTGAGAGTATCACGTATCTCCTCAAGAAGTCGGAATGACAATTTGACAATTTCAAGGTGTTTAATAATCAATATGAGCATTTTTAACAATGATTTGTTCCATAACTGAAACACCGAGAGGACTGCAGAGATTGGCTTTGGACAACTCAGAGTTGAGTCAGGAGAGAGAAGTGCTCACAGAGCTAACTAACATTAGCGCAGACGGTGCTAAGTAATGTTAAGGCGGGTCCACACCGGACCGAAAATCGGCGTCTTTGAGAGAGTCGGCGTCCGTGACATGACTCTCCTTGGTGTGGTCGCTCGAATCGGCCCACGTCGGCGTTCATTTCAGCCGATTCAAATGTGTAAAGGCGGGTCCACACCGCACCGACTGCCCGACTCGCGTCGGTAAATGAAGTCGGGCTACTTAATATGGCCGACTCGAATGGCGGATTACACACATTTCGGTGCGGTGTGGACCCGCCTTTAGCAACAGCAGCTGCAGTTAGCTCTCAGTTTAGTAATGAAGCTGCTCAAGCTTTCACAAAACAAAACATTGTCGACATGAGTGAACACAGCATAGAGCAGTGGGAACATGAGTTAATTAGCTACTAAGAAGTTTGTATCTTTAACTGTTGAAATTAAATCTGTGGTAACTGGCTGGTTGTTGTAGCGGCTAAACTAGCTTGTTGTAATTGTTTGTAGGCCTCTCCGCGGATTGGCGGAGCCTGCGGAGATGCTACTTCGTTACTTGTACGTCGTTACTTCCCATCTCTGGACAGCTACGACTACACAAATACACACATCGTAATATAATTCAGAACAGTCAGTGTGTAGACTTACCATGTGAACCACAACCACCCTCCGTTTCGGCGCGATGAAGTAGCAGGTTCCGTTTGTGTCCCGCCAGCTTCGGGGTCAAACCACACCTCTTCAGTTTGAATTTTAATTTGTTGTGAGGCCAGCCAGTGCTTCACTGACCAACCACGAGAATCGCCCGGCAGAGAGCCAATAGGCAGAGGAGTGAATTTTTGACTGACAGGTCTTATAGCCAATGAGCTTACGATTCCAGCGGTATGTTACATGAGGGGAGGGGGCTTGAGTTTGAGACGGACAGCAGCTCAGAAAGGTCAGACTCTGACCTGCAGATATGATAGTTATGCAGAGTCTCATTACAGAAGGCTGTTATGTAAAAAAACATTTAAAAAATGTTGGTTTTATTAGTAGTAGTTGTAGAACTGGTGAAATAAACAAAAAAAAGTAGAATTATATACCTAAAAATACCCATAATCTCATCTGGAACACTTTGTTCCAGATGCAGCTCCGTCTGACATTGCCCTACAACACTGCACTTGCAAAGCTCATTTTTGGGTGTCTTTTTATCTACTTTCTACCAGTTGTTGGTCAGGCTTGTGGCTGTGGCTTCATTCAGCTTTTAGGCCTAAATACCAGAGCCACAGCTAGCTTTTTTCACTCAAAAATAAAAAAAAATTTAGGCGAGGCAAAAAATTGAAATTTCCACTTGTTTGAGCTGCAGTAACTCAGTGTCAGTAACACTTAGAGTAAATCTGACACTTGGAGAAGAAAATCCAAAGGGTTATCTTTCAGGAATGCTCAGCTTTGTGCCTGTAGTCATAGGGGTTCAAAAACAGTAACCATTTGACTTTGGGTATGTCGTTTTCAGCCTTTTCTTCGAAAAAAGGACTGCTAGACAAGAGGAAAAAAAGGGAGTGGGGGGCCAGGGGTGTTATTCATGTAAATTCATTACCAAAACAAAACACTTTAAATAAGACTTCTGAATCCTCTCAAATCAAGTCAAGCCAAATTTATTTTAAGTGCATTAAGTGATAATAGACAGAATGTACAGTATAGATTAAAATCACATTTATCATATTCACTGTCTGTAATATTAAATCACAGGCCACAGCAACAGGCCCCAGAAGAGGGGAAAAAACTCATTGGAGATACTCTTTAATGTCATCTGCCTTGAACGTCAGAAGTTTAGCTAACATCTTCACTTCTCCAGACTGTCCTCCACAAAACTTGTTTCTCGGATTTTTGATTGATCAAAAAATTTGAGCCTACAGTGCATGAAAACATTTGACTGTGTAATGGGAATTTTGGATGTTTGTACTTTATAATCAGAATATTTGTCAGGCTGACTCGATCCGCATCTCCTCATCTGACTGTTATGCTATGACGAAAATGAATGCCTGTTTGTAGATGATATGAACATGAGTGCCACATTGACATAAGATAATTTCAGGACTATGACGCCTGTGTTCTGTAAATCTTGACCTTGCCTGTACATCTTGTCTTTGTAAGATAGGACATGATCCGTCCTTTGGTTCCTCCTCCTTAAAAGGGAGATTGTTGTTGGACTCAGGGTCGTTCCTGCTGAGTCTGAACCTTTGCATCAGAAGGCAGGGGTGAACCTCCTCTGCAGATGAGAATACTTAGTGGAATAAACCTCGGAGAAAAAGCTGATCCTGGTTGTTGATCTTTATTGGGCAGATTCATTTTTCCACAACAACTGTAAACAGTACTGTAAGCATACGTATACCATCCAATTCTTGCTAAATACATTTTCAATCTTTCTGAAAAAATTTACAATATTTTAGAGTCATGGTTGATGAAGGCAAATATCAGAATTTTATCTTAAAAACTTAATTTTCTAGAACATTTTGAATTCTGCTATCATGGGAACAACTATACCCAACATCACCAACATTTCCATGCTGTCAAGATGCAATTTATGTTTTATGTTGATTTGTGGAAATGTTCTATAGGTGAACATTCAGTAATCCATTAACTTAAGAACATCCTCAAAATATCCTAAGCATGTTTTAGACAAATATTCTACATTTGTCAATATATGACATTACAGAAATGTTTTGGAAAAGGGCCTTGCATAATCTGAAGTATCAATAATATTGTCAAAACAGTTTCCAAATATTACCTAAAAATGTTTTTAATGTGATATTACTTAACATTGTGAAAACATTTTATAAATAACATTATGTGATCTGTAACCTCAACATTGTCCCTAAAATATCTTCAAAATGTTACAGGCAAAACGTCCTTCCTTTGTTTACATATCACATTACAAAACATTTTGTTGAGACATCAATAACATCCTGAAAACATTTTCAAAATATTGCTTTGTGCATATTCTTTATGTATTACCATATGATATTGTAAGAATGTTTTATAAAAAGCATAATATAGTCTGACGCTGTAGTAACATACTCAAAGTATTTTCTGGATGTTGCTTTGAGAATGTTCCTTTGTAGTTTTTCTGTAACATCATGGAAATATTTTATAGTAGAACATTCTATAATCCATTAACTCAAAAACATCCTTAAAACATTTTAAGAATATTTTAGACAAATGTTCTATGTTTGTTAATTTATCATATTACAACAATGTTTTGGAAAAAAACATTGCAGAATCTGAGGTATCAATAACATCTTGAAAAGATTTTCCAAATGTTACATGGAAAATGTTCTTCATGAGATATAATTTATCATTGTGGGGACATTTCATTAATAACATTGCGTAATCTATTACCTAAACACTGTCCCTAAAATATCCTCAGAATGCTATAGCTAAAATATAGTCCTTTGTTCATACATGACATTACAAAAACATGCTATTTGTTACAAGAGGCATCAATAACATCCTGCAAACATTTTCAAAATATTGCTTTGTGTATATTCTTCGTTTATCATCATATAACATTATAAGAATGTTTTATAAACTACATAGTATAATCTGAGGCCTTAAAAACATATGGAAGACGTTTTTTTAATGTTTGTTTGAGAATATTCCTTTGTTGTTTTTCTGTAACATCGTGGAAATGTTCTGTAGGTGAACATTCAATAATCATTAACTCAAGAACATCCTCAAAACATCCTAAGCATGTTTTAGACAAATATTCTACATTTGTCAATATATCACATTACAGAAATGTTTTGGAAAAGAACATTGCGTAATCTGAAGTATCAATAACATCCTCAAAACATTTTCCAGATATTACTTCGAAAATGTTTTAATGTGATATTACATAACATTGTGAAAACATTTTATAAATAACATTATGTAATCTGTTACCTAAACATTGTCCCTAAAATATTCTCAGAATGCTATAGGTAAAACGTTATTCCTTTGTTTATAAATGACATTACAGAAACATGCTATTTGTGATATGAGGCATCAGTAACATCCTGAAAATATTTTTGAAATATTGCTTTAACAATATTCCTTCTTCATTATTGCATAACATTGTCAGAATGTTTTAAAATAACATATTGCAATCAGAGGCCATAATAACATCCTGAAAACGTTTTTAAAATTATTTTTTGAGAATGTCTTTACTTTGTTGTTATGGAACATTGTGGTAATGTTTTATAGAGCAACATTCTATAATTTTTACCTCACAGACATCCCCAAAACATCCTTAGGATGTTACATCTAAAACATTCTATCTTTGTTACCATTCAACAATACAGGAACATTATTTAAAATAATAAACATCATTATAATATTATTTGAACATTAAATGAAAATGTTTAAAAAGAACTTTAACAGAACCTGTAGGGAATGTTAGCCAATGTTGTGGGAACGTTCCCTGCTAGCTGGGACCTTTGCCGGGTGGAGTCTGCCTCCTGAAGTTCGGTAAAGTTGCGCTCTCCACTCATTATAGCACATTTCCTCTGCGCTCTGGTGGTTTAAAAACGAGGATAAGGAGAATATTTAGTTATTCCCACTGTGTTCTGCAGTGATCTAATGGAGGATATTTATTGTATCCTGTATTAAATGCAGTCGGGCCGTCTCCTCCTGCGATGACAGCGCTGATTCAATATTTCGAAATAATTTTTATTTAAGATACGGGTTGGATTTTAAAAGAAGGTGTTTATGAAGTTGAGTTCCTCATGATAACGCAGATCTAACGTATGAAATGGAGTGAAATTAAATGTGCGCGAGTCATCAAAAATATATGGTTCTTCTCACGTTTACTTCCTAAAATCTGACATCTGTATCGCTGATTCCCCTCCAGTCTCCAGAATGTGCGTACCGGTAGGCATGCCTCAGAGTTTGCTTACGAGTACGCACACTTTCCCGTCAAGTTTGTTTTTTATAGATCACAACCTTTGCGTGGAAAGTGGCGGTGTACGTTTCCAGCCCCGTTTACGCAAGCTTTATAAATGAGGCCCCTGGTCCTTCGGTTAATGCAACGAGCGATCGCGCTAACATAAGCTATCTGGGAAAGTTAGCCACATAACATTATTTAGCTACCACAGCTTATACTTCATAGGGCACGGTCAGCTTTCTTACCTGTAATCACTAGCTAAGTTATAGGTAACTCCGAATAACAGTCGCTGACAGGCGTGGGCTATTTGCATATTTTCTAAACATTTTGATGTAGATTTAACATTTAGATATAGATTTAACATTTAGATTTAGATTTAACATTTAGATTTAGATTTAGCATTTAGATATAGATTTAACATTTAGATTTAGATTTAGCATTTAGATTTAGATTTAGATTTAGCATTTAGATTTAGATTTAGTATTTAGATTTAGCATTTAGATTTAGATTTAGATTTAGCATTTAGATATAGATTTAGTATTTAGATTTAGATTTAACATTTAGATTTAGCATTTAGATTTAATCTGACACGAAGCTTCATTTGGACATCACTACAGACAGGTAACCAGTCTATCACATGTAGAGACAGACAGATAACCAGTCTATCAAGGGCCAACATGTAGAGACAGACAACCATTCACGCTCACATTCACACCTACGGGCAATTTAGAGTCATCAATTAACCTATCCCCATCCTGCATGTCTTTGGACTGTGGGAGGAAGCCGAAGAACCCGGAGAGAACCGACGCTTACACGGGGAGAACATGCAAACTCCAAACAGAAGGAGCCTGGGGCCGACCCTGGAATCGGACCCGGGAATCGGACCAAGGAATCGAACCCGGGACCCTCTTGCTGTGAGGCAAGAGTGAAGCCCACTGTGATAAATGACATTTAAAAAAACATCGGCATTTATTTTTAGTTTTTTCAGGATTTCTGTTTGTGGAATTATTATTATTTATTTTTTTTACCTTACTGTATTCAAATGTGGCCTAATAATGTGTGCTGTGTTTACATTATATTACTGTACTAAACTGAACAACACAGACTGAAGGTTTGATCCAGATCAAAATCAAGATTGGATTACGTGATGTGATTTCAGAATCTGTTTTTCCTTTTGAAAAACCCATTTTCAATATTTAATCCAATCCGAAATCTGAAATCCAGTCGGATTCCTTCTGAAAACCTGGGCCCTGGATGCCATTAGTCTTGAAAGTGGCCGTGAGCTGAACGCAGGTGGCAAAACATCAGAATTCAGGGTTCATTGTGATATTTACAAAGAAGAATAAAGCACCGACTGTTTGGAAGAGAGAGACAGACAAATGTTGTTCTCTGACCTCATTGACAAAAACATAATGAAGGAGTCTCATTCTCCGCTGGTGAAAGGAGGACTAACCCCTCAACTGCTCTCCACTTTGCTTCATTTCTTACAGGAATTCCTTTACGTTTAGACAAGAAGTCAGCAGCTCTACCAGTCAAATGTCTGCGTCTGCGTTGTGTTACAATAAATAAACCATGGACGTGTCACAGTTTAATCCAGTCAATTACAAAACACTAGAAGAAGTGGTGCTGCATCCAAAGTCCTCTACCTGTTGATTTGATAGTTTACCAATAAACTTTATGAAGCATGTTTATGATTGTATTGCTTCAGATTTATTGCATTTAGTCCTTTTATCTGCCCATGGGCCTTGGAAGCTGCAGATAAAAGAATCACCTTGATACCTCAGTCCTCAGGCCCTACAGGTCCAAATCCAATCTGCCCTTTCCAAGTCAATTCATTGAAAAGTTTGACTTCCTCAAACAACAACAACAATTTCAACAATTTGGATTTCGAACCACAGCAAAGAGACCGCCCTAATGAGGGTTTGAAATGATATTGGTTTTCGTACAGATTGCAGCAAAATCTTCGTTCTAGTTGTACTAGACCGTAGTGCTGCGTTTGATACAGTAGACCACAAAATACTTGGCATTCTGGAAACATGGGTGGGGCTGTCGTACTTGACAGGGACTATATTGTATCTATTGTTAACCATGTATCTGAGTGAACAAAAATGACATGTGGAGCTCCCCAGGGGTCGATCCTTGGGCCTTGTTAAATCACTATATGCTGCATCAAATCATTCAGAACAACAATATTATGCTGACGATACACAGACCTTTATCAACTCATAATTATGACCCACTAGACTCACTTTTTACCTGCCCTGAACACATTAATGACTGAAAAGTGCCTCAATTACAACTAAAAAAAATGAAACAGAAATACCGCTCACCTTGAATCTCTAACTGGAGACTAAAGACCAAGTCAGAAATCTTGGTATAGTTCTAGATTCTGACCTTGACTTCAATACATCATAAATACATCAAGAATGTTCAATTTACTGTCTGCTGTCACCTCAAAAATATTGCAAGAATTAAGTAATTATGTCCCAGCATGACCTTGAGAAACTTCTTCATGCATCTTTTTGTAGTAGACTCGACTACTGTAACAGTATCTTTACAGGTCTCCTGAAAAAAGCTATTCGACCACTGCAGTTAATCCAGAATGCTGCTATCAGGGTGTTATGAACCTCATGCATCATGTTTTGATGTATTTCCACTGTTCTCATCCTCCTTTTTCTAATCTTGTGGACTTCTTGTCTGTATTTCTGTTACACTTTCATGGTAAATAGTTTTACCTTTACTGTATTCTTTTTTGTTCTGTGAAGGCCTTTGATTGCCCTTGTGTGTGATTGGTGCCATATATCATATCCAAAAGCTTCTGTTGCCATGGTGATGAATAGACTCTGATCCCTGGTTACTTCCTGGTGTCTGAGATCTGCTACACATCGTCCTGTCGTCTCTCCTACATGTGAACAGTTTGGTAAGTGACAGTTTCTGATATTTCAAACATACAAGAATGAGACAATGTTCAGTCTTTACTGCAGTAAAAGTACTGAAGCTGTAAAATACAGCTTCCACCTGAATACATCAGTAAGAATAATCTAAGCATATCATGTATTATAGTACAACACTGTGTACTTTTACTGTGGATACTTTAAGTACAATTATCTGATTACAAAGCAGAACTTTCGTATTTTTACTGTGAAATACAGTAAATAAAAATATACTACAAAATTACATGTCGCCTAATAAACTGTAAAGAAAAAAAAAGATTGTAAAAAATAACTATATATACCATACAAATTCAACGTATGTGATTCAAATTCAGTTTTTAATGCAATAACAGAAGTTGAGGATATCTAATTCAACTATATATTATATATTATATTATATTATATTTTATGTGCGCGACTGTGACTGTCCATGAATGTTGCCTCCAGATGTTCAGCGTTGCATCTCAGAAACTTCTAATTTATCTGTTAAACACAAGAAGGAGAAAAAAACGGACAAATAAATACTTTACGTTTGACATTTGCAATTAAATAAAAGGTCCCCTATGTCTAAAAAGCCAGTCTGATTTGGGGGAAAACACAGAGTAATTTCAATATGTCTAAAGGACATTGCCTCAAGTGTTTTCTTCTTTTTTTTTTAGCTATTGTAAGTGTTTATTAGCAATGTTAGTTGAACGTGGTCAGTTTGCATGTATCTGAATAAAATGTCCCTCAAAACACCATTCTAACCATTGAACAACTAGTATTTCATTCTTTCTATGTAGTATTTTTTTGTCTAAAGTTAACATTGGTTTTGTTCGTGGACCATGGACAAGGTCTAACTCCCTACGAAATGACAACAACGGTGTTTAACGCCAACAGGGATTCATCCCTACTGCTTCATGTTGGACATTAAAGTCTGAGCTTTTTACAATGTAAATAAAATGTTAGCATTGAAGCTAAAGTTATCTATGAAGAAAAGCTCAAAGGTTAACACAAGGACTAAATGCGTATTTGAGTCAGTTGAAATATTTTAACTGGAGCGGTAACTTTGTGTGTCGCTGTGTCCTGAAAGCCTTTGAGATTCTCCTGCTGTCGTCTGGACGCTGTACAACTCAAACGGGACCAAAACATTATTGGTCTCACCATTAACTACCGTTCATAGTTTTCAAGAAATGAGGTCCCATTGGAGACACAGGAAGGGGCGGGACTTTGCCTCTCTGTTGTCAGTGTTGCCGTAGTGACAGTGTACGTCTCTGCCAGCAGGTGGAGACTCTGCTATGAATCGGTGTGAGGACCGAGAGGACGGAGTCCTTCCCTCTAAAACCACTCAGGATGGGGGACATGACAGCCAGACCAAAGCTCAGAGGTGAGACAAGGATCTTGAAGTGTCCAGGACTCAGATCACTCCACCATCATGATTCTCACTCAACCACATAAATATACATAATATTAACTAGATCGCTTTATTGAGTTTAAAACTGAACCTTGTTATTATCTGACTGTCCTGAGGTGAAGAATCAGGTCTTGGTCCAGACCTTTGTAGTCCATGTAGGGGATGATCTGAATCTAGTGTCGACTCTCCTGTTGAATCCATTTGTTTTCACTTTGGTGAACAATCACTGAGACCAGAAGCTTTAATTGCCTTCAATACTGTTAGTCAGGGGCGGATCTAGGATTATGGGAGATCCGAGGCTTAGTCCAGAGGGACAAAAGATGTATGCGCAAAGTTCTGGCATATATTCTGCATATGCTAACTGTTATTACAACTGACGGTAATGAAACTTTTAATCTTTTTTTTTTACGATTTTTTTCTGGCATAGACGCCTTTTATTAGCAGTGGACAGATAGGATCACAGCAGAGAGAGGGGGTGTGACATGCAGCAAAAGACCTCCTACCTGCATTTGAACCAGGGTGGGCTGCGTATGTGTGTATTCATGGCATGCACTCTAACCACTCGGCCACCTGCGCGCTTGAAAGCTATTACTTTGTCAGTCACTAACTTTTCACACACACCAAGTGTTAATCTTAACATTCACAGACCTAAAACATCTGTTCCGATGTTGGTCGGTAATTGTTGGTCGTTGCGCCGCCAGCGAGAAAAACTTTCTTCTGTCCATCATGTAGCTACGTCCATCTGACATGTCGATTTGAACCGCGGGCGGAATCAACACAGGAAAGAGAAAGAGGACACACTTCTTCTCGGCAGGGCAGGCTATGAACGCAGGTTACTTTCCTGCTGCTGCTGCCTCTCTGTTGGACTCCAGCACTGCAGGAAGGCTACACTTCAGACTCCGGTGCGCTCAGGGGAGGGAGACTGACATAAACCGCGTTGAGCTTTTTTCCCCCAACTGTAAACATCCAGGGCTGGAGCCCAAGTAGCCATCCCCTAACCCCGCCCCTGCTGTTAGTTGTCTGGGAAGAAGAAGCAGTAAAGTTTGATGAGTCAAATAAATATTCAGATTAAATATTAACCTGACACACACCTGGACCTGACGCTGTAACCTGCTGACACTTCAGCTGATCAGCTTCAAATATTGAATGAAAGGAATGAAAGTTTAACTGGAAATTCAGATCTTTTCTCTGTTGGTCTGTTGGACCACAAAAACACAGTGTCGATCAACAATAACTCACAACAGCTGATGGAATCTTCCAACTGAGTGGTTTGTAATTTACACACATGAAACATTTGCTGAATGAATAATGTGATGGTCTGAACTGCCAAACATCTCCCACAATGCAACTTTCACCTCGCATTACTTAGTTTGACAGCAGGATCATTTGTATTTATTTACATCACTCGTGACATTGCAGATAGGAAGGGGGATTTCCTCCATATCGTGACCTATGTATCATGATAATATTGTATTGGGATAATATCGTAGTAAAAGTATTTCTTAAATTGTATTTATTGTATCAGGATGCAGCAGCAGAGACCAGACTCCCCTGGACCTGGACCTGGACCCAGCTGTGTATCCATAAAGAGTGACCACTCTATGCCTGACTTTATTGTCTTTAAAGGTGACCAAGCTGCTGATGGAAGGTAAGAAATGAAACTGAACTCTCCTTACAGGATGAATCAGGTCTAGACCAGCACCTTAATCAATAACTCAAGAGTCCACCAGCCCTGAATCCTGCAACCCGTGACAGACAGTCTCTTGTTTCCCTGAAGCTCTTACAGAAAGCCAATTAAAAATACCAATTAAATCCTTTTTAACTGGGATTAAACTACAGAATATGAAATAAACAATCCAACCTTAAAGAGAGAATGAGGAGAAAACCTCTTGAAAGAAAAGACTCATAGACGGGAAAAGTAAAGAGTTAATGACATAGAAGAGTAGCGGCCAGGCTAAGCTAAGCTAAGAACAGAAAGACTCCAAACTAACACCAAACTCGAGCACCGTCTTCCTCTCACTCAAGGGAGGTTGTAGAGTATTAAGTAAGACACTTATATCCACCAGACTCTTATTTTAGGTTTTAACACAACTGATAATGCATGAGGAGGTGTCTATTATCAGGAGGTAATGGACTACGTGAAGGACAGAACCATCAGACGCCCAGTGGAGATTTTGCAACCAAAATATAAAGTTGTTTCACGAGTCATCACTCCGTTTCCCCATCATTGTCACCCCATAAGGTTCTCATGCAACGGAAACATTGTCCGCTGCTCCCGTTAATAGGACGGACCTTAGATACGACTTGGCAATGGGAGATATTTCTAGTCCGCTCAGCTCATAGAACCCTTAGGCTCAGCTACGAACCACAAAGCTAACATTATGCTAGCAAAACGCTGAGTGCAGCACTAAGATGGGTGTTCACGGGTCCACAACGTGGTCTAACGTGTCCCAGATCCATTTATAGTATTGATTCTGACAGCATCAACTCTTAGAGCAAGACTCATCAATATAAAGATAAACAGAGCAAACTGATTCATGAAGCTCAACTAGTTAGAATCTGATATTATATTTAATGTATCAGGATGCAGCAGCAGAGACCAGACTCCCCTGGACCTGGACCTGGACCCAGCTGTGTGTCCATGAAGAGTGACTGGTCTATGCCTCGCAATATTAGATTTAAAGCTGACCAAGCTGATGATGGAAGGTAAGAACTGAACCTGAACCCTCCTTAGAGGATGAATCAGGTCTCGACCAGCCAGAGAAAAGTTACGAGTCAGTGAGAAGCTAAATTGGCTAACGTGACAGCTACTGCAAGCTAAACTAAGCTATGCTAAGCTGGGTTTACATCGGAGCTGCTAGAAAACCCGGCATCAGACTCCAAAGGGCTCTGACCAAACTGTGTATATGATGCATTAGGGCTTTGACTTTTGCCCCAAAATCATATTCGAAGTTCGTTTGTTTATTAATATTAATATTCGAATATATTCGAATATTTATCAATAATATTTTGACCATTAAATGCCTTCAGTAAGACCTGTATGGTATGGTACTTAAGTTGTATATGTTTTGTCCACCAGAGGGCAGTGTATCAGTCAACGTCAATAGGCAGGCAAGATGTTTTCAGAACCTTTATTTATTTAGGTCAGACATAAACTGTGTATGCATTCGGTTTCATCAAAATAAAGATAAATAAGCCATCAAAAATAAAGTCAAATAAGACAGTCAGGCTAAACTGAAAAGACAAAATAAAGGTAGGCCTGAAAACAAAACCCCATCCTACCAGCCATTAACGGCCCATTAACAAATTGTTTCGCTCACATAAAGATCTGGCTGGCTGCAGTTTATTTGGCTACAGACTTTTTTAAGTTATTCGCCAAAAATACCAGGTGATTCACATGTTCAGACATTATCGGGGCCGTCAGTGCCGACTGTTCGGTGGGGTTTGTTTGCCTATTTACGCGCGGCGCGTCTTGAGTTCACGGTTCTCGGGACGGAGCGCGAGTGCGGGCTCGCGGAGCGTAATTGTGGGCTCGCGGAGCCGTGTGCTGTTCGGTGTCGGTGAGAGCTCCAGGCTGGCGACTGTTCGGCGGTGTTTGTTTGCCTATTTACCGGCAGTATTCCGGGCGGTGCGGAGTTTACGGGTCTCGGGACGGAGCGCGAGTGCGGGCTCCTCGGGGGCTGTTGTCGATGTTGACGCGGCCATTGTTCTGCAAAATTGCCGCAAACCAGGACGCTAACGTCACCTATAGGAGCCCAGATGACCAATGATAGCCTTGCTAATGAGCTCGCGATTCACACAACTTCACCAGGCGTGAAAAAGCCTCGGAATCTGAATTGAAAACAACGTTCAAGCAAAGCCTTTTTACAAAAAATAATGCCCATAACAGGTTCGAATATTAAGGGCTGCCTAATATTCGTTCGAATATCTATATTCTTTTTTATATTTGAATTATATTCGAATAACGAAGTTCGGAGTCAAAGCCCTATGATGCATTTGGAGTGAGACCGCTTTGGTCCAAACAGATAAAGAAATCCAGAGGAATCAGGAACAGGCAACAGATCAAAGTCCCGGAACAGGTACGAAGGGAGAAATGTATACATATCAGGTACTGGATCAGGCCAGGATTCAGGTTTTCATGGAAAGCAAAGGCATAGGCAACATTGGAACTTTGATCTTTTCTGACTTTAATTCAATATACTTTGAAGTGCAAAGTATATACATGTGAAATATACAAATACAAATATACCCTCTGCTGGTTGAAACTAGATGGAAACACCAGTTCTGTAAAGTGAAGCCAAGGCTGAAGTGCCTTAAACAGTCATTCTCTCTGCTGGCCACCAGGGGGTGACTCCTCTCTGGTTGTATAGAAGTCTATAAGAAAATGGTCCTACTTCTCTCTTGATGTATTATCTCAGTAAACATTGTAAACATGAGTTTATGGTCTCAATCTCTAGTTTCAAGTCTTCTTCAATCCAGCATGATGTTCATTTAGTACATTATGGTCATTTAGAGTCCAACAGACCAGAAAGCAGGGGATGTCTTAGGGGGCGGGGCTTAACTGCTTGGTTGACAGGTCCATTTAGAGTCCACCAGACGAGACAGCAGGGGATGCTATAGGGGGTGGGGCTACCTGTAGTGGAGCAGATAACTGCTAGAATCTTTCAATTTGTGATACAAGCGTGAACAATGGCATGAGCAGTCTCCATGGGTCACTTGACAAGAAAATTGTCCGAGACATTTGAAATTTCAAGATGGCGGCCATTTTTCAAGATGGCCGCCACCTTACTGGAACAGGTAAGTGATATAATGGTTTATTAGGTGATACAATCATGGAAATTGGCATGAGCAGTCTCCATGGGTCACTTGACAAGAAAACACTCCCAGCCACTTGAAATTATTATTTTTTAAGATGGCCGCACCCTGGATCCTCAAAAGATCAATTTGGATGCAGTAGCCCTGTGTAGTCATGAAGAGGCAGACACACGTATCTTCCTCCATGCCCAGCATGCAGTGAAACAAGAACACAAATCCCTGTTGTTCGATGCCAATGACACAGACATTGTAATCATAGCCACTTCTGTTATGCCCTCTTTGATGCAAATTGGCCTTGAGAAAATGTGGGTGACTTTTGGCAAAGGAGAGAAGACAAGATGGATCCCAATACATGAGGTGGGTTCAGCCGTAGGACCAGAGAAAACACGTGGTATCCTCTTCTTCCATGCCTTCAGTGGTTGTGATATTGTGTCATCCTTCCATGGCAAATCAAAGACGTCTGCCTGGAAAACATGGGACGTGTGTGATAAGGTCTCACAAACATTTGCAAGACTCAGCGAATGTCCCTCTGCAGTGGAAGATAAGTGACCTGCAAGCTGGAAATATATTGGCCTTCAACCCTTTGTTGAACAGAGAGCGCCATCTATGTGGCTCAGAAAATAAAGAAAATGCTTCACAAAGCTTCATTTGGACATCACTACACCAAGGCGTGTACTTGAAGGTGTAAGTGCTTCAGATATGGACTCAGTTGCACATGCCTATGTAGTTGCCCCTGCTAGAACCTATTTGCATATTTATTTTGCCAGAGTTATTCTCTGTTGTCCTCTGTGTTTTCAGGTGTAGGCCTATGGCTCGGCTTCACCTTGCCACATCAGCACATCATGTTTTACTTTGTCACCAGCCTATTACTGTGAAATTTTCAGTTGTAGCTGTAGTTTGTAGCATTGCTTCCACTGCCTATATCTAACAGTGAAGCACATTTTCAGTTTAGTTCCTTAGTATTGTTTGAGATACTTTCTGTTTGTCATGGTTCTGTGGCTGTGTCAGCCAGAGCTGCTGTTGCCTCTGGATCTGTCCTTATTGTCATTCAGTACCATTGCTCAATAATTTTTTGGGGGGCACTGTTCGTTCAGCACCACAACTGTGCTAATTTATTAATCTTATTTTTTGTTTACTCATCCCTTAATATTTATTTAAAAAATGTAATGGCTGTTAAAAAAAAACCTCCCTTGTGACTGTTACCCTATCGTGGTAAGGGAGCTTGTGTACCTCGGTGAACCTTGAAAGAGCTATGCCAGTGGGAGGCAACTCCTGACAGGTTTTTACCAAACTGGACAGGTTGTGGGCAGGGAATCGGACAAAACACGGTCAAACAACCTCTCTTGATAGAGCCTTTTGAGGAACCCAATACATTTCTATGAGAAAATATATAATTTAAAGATCCACATGGCAGGTGGTAGTAATCCAAACAAATGGCTTCTTGAAATTTCAATTCGATATGGTGATCATTTGGTCAACTCCCAACAACTCTCCGCAATAGGTGGAAGTGGAGTCCAGAAGACTTTCCACTCCTCTGCCTGTTCCACCCATCCGCAGTTGGATGGGCTTGGCATTTGTGGATGTCGCTTCAATGCCTGTTCCCACACGTATCCAGCTTCATAAGAAGCACGTTTGGCATGCTCTTTGAGTGCTGCTTGAGTTGGTGGGATCAAGTCATATTGTCTTTGCTTTCTGACAAAGAGATCAAGCCTGGCCTCGTTCACAGTTGTGACATCGCTGGACCTGTCATACATTAGCATAACAAATCTCTCCAAAGCTTGCAGGTCACTTATCTTTCACTGCAGAGGGACATTCGCTGAGTCTGCCTCTTGGTAAATGGTAAATGGCCTCATTTATATAGCGCTTTTCTCCAAAGCGCTTTACAGGAATGACTGTCATTCACCCATTCACTCACACAATCACACACGGACTGCAGAGTCAACCACGCAGGGCGACAGGGGTGAGGTGTCACCCCTGCTCAGGGACACCAGGCACTCAGCTAGGAGGAGCCGGGGATATTCCGATTGCCAGTCCAATGCTCTACCTCCTGAGCTAAACCCCGCCTCTTCATGACTACACAGTGCTACTGCATCCAAATCTTTTGAGGATCCAGGGGGCGGCCAAGTGGCTGGGAGTGTTTTCTTGTCAAGCAACCCTTAGAGACTGCTCATACCAATATGCATGCTTGTGTCACTAACTAAGTATTTATATCGCTTAACTGCTCCATTTAGGTGGTGGCCACACTCAAGAAGACTGCAGCTCATTGACTGAAGCAACCCCCCCAAATTGTAAGCATTTCCATCAACCCCGGCTAGCGGGGCGGGGGGGTTGCTGTCATTTTTAGAAATATTTTTAATTGCACCCCTGTCTTTTATGATGCTTTTACTTTGAACATCTTGGTTTCATGTTAAAATCTAACACTCCAGTTTTAATTCTAATCATTTACAGACCCCCGAAACCAAACAGTGTTTTTATTCAAGAGTTTTCAGAGTTTTTATCTAATTTTATGTGTAAATATGACAGGGTCCTTATCTTAGGTGATTTTAACATCCATGTCTGCTGTCCCACCACAAGTTTTATCACAGATTTCTTAGACGTTTTAGATTCTTTTAATCTCACTCAAGCTGTGAATGTACCCACCCACTGTAAAGGTCATACACTAGACTTGGTTTTATACAGTGGTCTCAGCCCCAAGAACCTAAGATCTGAGGATATCTGTGTGTCCGATCATAAAGCAATTTTATTTAATGTGGTTTTATCTGTTTTACATGTAGATCAGGAAACAGCTGTCCGCCGCCAAGCTTTTACCTCTCTGTCTGCTTTTAAGTTCTCTGAACTTTACCTCTGCTTCTTTTAGTGCTCTTAACCAAAATTTTAACACTGAGGAGCTGGTCTCCAATTTTAGCCAAACATGTCAATCTCTTCTGGATTTAGTTGCCCCTTTTAAAATGAAAAAGAAGAATTCTAATCCACAGCCCTGGCACAACGATTTTACACACCAACTGAAAAGAGATTGTAGAAAAAATGAAAGAATTTGGAAAAAGTCCGGCACTCATGTTTTTAAGGAAATTTGGATAGACTCATTGAAAAAATATCAAAATACAGTAAAAGAAGCAAAGAATTCCTACTTTTCCAACCTGATTTTAGAGAACCGTTCTAACCCCAGAGTTTTATTTAAGGTTTTAGATTTAGTCACCTCCCCCTCTCCCTCTTATTTTAATGACGCAACACAAGAAGCCTGCAAGGAGTTTTTACAGTTTTTTAAAGGCAAGGTTGATTTTATTAGGCAACAGATCACTCCCCCAGACAGCATTTTATCCACCAGTAGAGACATTTTTAGACATTTTAGCGAATTTCAACCTGTTTCACTTTCTTTCTTATCAGATATTTTATCACACATGAAACCAACCACGTGCAGCCTTGATTTTATTCCTACTAAATTTCTTAAAGAGGTTTTTAACACAGTTGGACCCAGTATTTTATCCATTGTAAATAGTTCTTTAACCCACGGTGTTTTTCCCTCTGTTTTCAAACATGCTGCGGTCCAACCTCTTTTAAAGAAAGCCAACCTAGACCCCACTGATTTTAATAATTTTAGACCAATTTCTAAACTTCCCTTTTTATCTAAAGTTTTAGAAAAAGTAGTTTCCTCCCAGCTTTTATCTTTTATGGCACAAAATAATTTATTTGAGAAATTTCAATCTGGTTTTAGAGTTTTACACAGCACCGAAACCGCCCTACTCAAAGTAACCAACGACCTACTTTTAACTACAGACAGAGGAGAGAGCGCTATTTTAATCCTTTTAGACTTAAGTGCCGCTTTTGACACCATAGATCACAACTTTTTAATTGACCATCTTAAATCCTGGGTTGGTATCAGAGACACTGCACTTGGTTGGTTTTGTTCTTCCCTTTTTAACAGAACTTGTGCGGTCGCCATAGGCAACCACTCATCCTCTACAACCCAAATAGCCTATGGCGTACCGCAAGGTTCTATTTTAGGTCCAATTTTATTTTCTGTTTATATGCTCCCACTCGGCCAAATTATCCAGCGGCACAATGTTTCCTTCCATTGCTATGCTGACGACACACAGATATACCTCCCGCTGAAACCCAATGATCTGAGAAGCCTGGCTGCTGTTTTAGACTGTCTGAAAGATGTGAACCGCTGGATGGCCCATAACTTTCTCCAACTCAACAACTCCAAATCAGAAATAATACTGTTTAACCCGCCAAACTCCATCTCCATTCCCATCAGTCTTTGTCCGTTAATTGGTAACATCAAGCCCACTGCCAGAAACCTAGGTATCCTCCTCGACTCAGACTTTACCTTCATCCCTCACATCAACAAAGTTGTTCAGTCCTGCTTCCTCCACATCAAAACCATCTCCTAAATCAAAAATATTCTATCACAGTCTGATCGAGAAAAAGTAGTCCACGCCCTCATATTTTCCCGTCTAGATTACTGTAACTCCCTCCTAACTGGCATCAATAACAAATCACTCTCCCGCCTCCAGCTGGTTCAAAACTCAGCAGCCAGGCTTCTCACTGGTTTTAACAGACGGCATCACATCACTCCAATTTTAGCCTCGCTCCACTGGCTCCCTGTACGTTTTAGAATTGATTTTAAGATTTTAGTGATCACTTTTAAGGCTCGTCAAGGTCTAGCCCCAGAATACATCGCAGACATGCTGACCCCATACGAGCCTGTTCACAGCCTTAGATCCGCGGGCGGGTCTCTCTTAACGGTTCCAGGTCCAGGTGCTTTGGAACAACCTGCCCGTGGAGATAAGGCTTGCTGAATCAGTGTCATCTTTTAAATCACTTCTTAAAACTCATTTTTACAGACTTGCCTTCCTGTGATGCCGTCTTTTTATCTTTTTATCCCTTTATCCCATTGTTTTTCTTTCTTTGCAAGCACCTTTTTAATCAAGCTAACAATAATTTCCTCTTATGTCCTCTGTACATTTTATACAATGATGCTTTTTACTGTATTTATGTGTGTGTTGTGATTTTACCCATGTCAAAGCACTTTGTTAACTGCTGGTTTTAAAGGTGCTATACAAATAAAGTTATTATTATCTTGAAAAATGGCCGCCATCTTGAAATTTCAAGTAGCTGTGGGTGGCTTATTGTCAAGTGACCCACAGAAACTGCTCATGCCAACTTTCATGCTTGTATCACCAAATATACCATTATATCACTTAAATGTTCCACTAAAGTGTCAGCCATCTTAAAAAAATGGTCACCATCTTGAAATTTAAAATGTCTCGGACAGTTTTCTTGTCAAGTGACCCATGGAGACTGCTCATGCCAATTTTCATGATTGTATCACCAAATAAACCATTATATCCCTTAACTGTTCCACTAAGGTGTCGGCCATCTTGAAACATGGCCGCCATCTTGAAATTTCAAACGTCTCTGACAATTTTCTTGTCAAGTGACCCATGGGGACTGCTCATGCCAATTTTCACGCTTGTATCACCAAATAAACCATTATATCCCTTAACTGTTCCACTAAGGTGTCGGCCATCTTGAAAAATGGCCACGATCTTGAAATTTCAAATGTCTCGGACAATTTTCTTGTCAAGTGACCCATGGAGACTGTTTGTACGCCAATTTTCATGCTTGTATCATCAAATGAAAGATTCTGACAAAAATAAGCACTTAGCCGCTCCACCGCTCCAAAAAAACAAAATGTTACGCTATAGTAAACAGAGATGCGTCAAGTAGTGATGTCCAAATGAAGCTTCTTGAAGCATTTTCTTTATTTTCTGAGCCCAATAGATGGCGCTCTCTGTTCAATAAAGGGTTGAAAGCAATGGAAATATATCGGCCTTCAACCCTTTGTTGAACAGAGAGCGCCATCTATTGGGCTCAGAAAATAAAGAAAATGCTTCACGAAGCTTAATTTGGACATCACTAGTGTCAAGCACTAGGACCAGGCGGAAAACGGCCGCTCAAGCTGAAGCCTGTGTGATTGGCCGTCCCCAATGTCACTCCTTCTTGCTTGCACATCGACGGCCTGCTAGTCTGCGGTCAGGAGTCCTACAGGAGTCCGCTACTGGAAGTTGGGAGTTTGTTCTGCCTGGTTCACGTCCGCTAGAAGGATGTGAATATCAGAGGTTTCATTTACATTAACGTTTGAATCGGTGTCCGTGTGCGTGCGTATGTGTGTTTGGTAATTAGCCGCAGCCAGGATGTCTAAAAAAAGAAAAGTGGACATAAGAGACTCCTACACCCATCCTGCAACACCTTCACTGGCTCCCAATAAAGCAGCATATCCACTTCAAGATCCTCCTCATCATTCACAAAACTCTCAATAATCTGATCAATAACATGTATTATTATTATTGTTGTTATTATTACTATTGGATTAGAATTGGGTGATTATGTTTTGCTACATGCTTTATCAAAAGATATATTGTGTTATTTTAATAAATCCACTCTATAAGCAAAGTAATTATAATATCTCCAATAAAATTCTTTAGATTTGTGCACTGTGGATTTCTGTTTGTAATGTATTGAGTATACATTTCATTATAATACTCAGATTTATCATAAATAACTGAACACGCATCTATTTTAAGTTCCGTCAAAGAGGGATGGAGATGGGGTCCAAATTATTGGACACATCAGTATTTAAAAATTATTTGAAAGTAACGCAATAGTTATTTTCCAAAGTAACTAGTTACTTTTCAATAGTGATGTCCAAGGTAAGGTAAGGTAAGGTAACTTTATTTGTACCCGAAGGTAGATTTGGTTGCAGGTACAAAGAAAGAATTGGCTGCTTACACACACACGCAGACAACATTAACATCATCGACCGACATAGACATAAAAGTGACAACAGTGCTCCAGACATAGGAATATGGATAGGAAGCATACAAAAGGGTATTACTATCAAAAGATAAATAAATACTAAATGCAAGCCATCATGGCAGATACAAAAAAAAAAAAAACAGGTCAGAATAAATAAATAAATACAATCCATAGGTTAATAAGTTAGTGAGTGGCTTAATTACTTATTGACTATTTAACGTTTTGACAGCTGAGGGAACAAAACTGCCTCTGTATCTTTGTTTTGCAGGCAGGCATTTTGTACCTACGGCCTGATGGGAGAAGTTGAAATTCACCATATAGTGGGTGGGATCCATCTTCTAAGATAGACCCAGCTAGTCTCTGTAGCTGCCTTGTATGCAGGGATTCTGGGTTCAGCTGTGGCTCTCCGATCAGCCTACTAGCCCACCTCACGATTTGGTTCAGGGAATTCTTATTTTTTAGGGATAGGTTACTAAACCAAGACACCAGGCTAAAGGATATAACAGATTCAATGAAGCAGCGGTAGAACATGGTTAGCATTTTACTGTCAATGTGAAACGATGAAAGTTTCCTCAGACAATATAAACGCTGGTTCCCCTTTTTGTACACAGCTTCGCAGTTTGTCTCAAAGTTTAGCTTATTGTCGATGATGGTCCCAAGGTATTTATAGTTATCCACACACTCAACAGTCTGACCCTTTATGCTGGTGAGTTCCTTAGCACTGGGGAGTTTCCGGAAATCTATGTGCATGTCTTTAGTTTTTGAAATGTTCATGTGTAAAAAGGACGTATCGCACCAGTCTACAAAATCCTGAGCGACTGGGCCATGGCCTGTTTCATTCCCTTTCATTCCCAAATGAAGCTTTGTGAAGCATTTTCTTTATTTTCTGAGCCCAATAGATGGCGCTCTCTGTTCAACAAAGGGTTGAAGGCCGATATATTTCCATTGCTTTCAACCCTTTGTTGAACAGAGAGCGCCATCTATTGGGCTCAGAAAATAAAGAAAATGCTTCACGAAGCTTCATTTGGACATCACTACTTTTCAAATTTGTAACTCAGTAACTACTTTAGTTACTTTCTGGGAGAAGTAACTAGTACTTTAACTAGTTACTTTTTTAGAGTAACTTGCCCAACACTGCTGATTGACAGGTTCCTACCACGCTACCAATGCTACTTATATACTAAGATGACTTTAACATTTAGCTGTAAAGTTGACCTTGAATTATGAAGCTAACTTTGTTAGCAGCTTCACACCAGAATCCAGATGGATCCAGATCCAGTAAGGTTGCTGCTCTGGGTTCTGCTCTGCCACTTGTGTTCATCAGATCCACCCTTTGTGCAGAATCCGAGGCTTCAAAACCGTAGTCCACAAACCAACAGGCGATGTTGCCATGACGACGTCCACTTCTGATCTCCAGTCTGTGGTTTAGTGACTCTTTAAACTGGTTTTCTCCACAGAGTTCAGCAGATCTCAGAGGTTCTGTTGACCCAGCAGCATCAAACACACCTGGACTCCATATTTATGGTGAGTACATGTACAAGCTCACCTTTCACTATTAACCACATCAACTACAGATTCAATGCTGAACAGGTTCTAGTGGTCTCCATGCTGCTCAGACCCACACATGAATCCCATGTTGGGTTCTTTAGAGTTCATGTTCAGTTTATCCTTCTGTTCCAGCTGCTGGAGGAGAACATCTGCACTTTTGTGAAGAACGAGCTGAAGAAGATCCAGAAGGTCCTGAGTCCAGATTACCCAGAATGCTTGGAGAGTGAGGACGAGGAGTTGTTGGACGGTGAGGATGAAGACCAGAGGAGGAGCAGAGAGGCGTTTCAGAAGATCACAGTGCACTTCCTGAGGAGAATGAATCAGGAGGAGCTGGCTGACTGTGTGCTGATGGGTAAGAGGATTTTAACAGATTTAACATGGTGGAAAGAAGAGAAGGATTCAACATGAAGAACTTCATATTTCTCCTAATAGGCTGCACATAACTTCAATGTTTAGGTTCTCTGGTTGTCTACAGACCCGATTACAGCTGATGTCATCATAAATATGTGTACGCATGATGTCAACGTTTATGTCGTTTTGCTTCAACCATCCAGACGAGTTAGAAGCTTTAAACAGTGAATTTAAACTGTTAGCAGCATCTTAATGTCTGCTTGTTACGTGTTCGGTTGTCAGAATCGATATTCCAACAGACTCAAGTTCTACAGAGTTCAGACAGGATCACCACCGTTTCAGAGGAACAGGTGTTTCACTTCACCTAGTGACCGTGTTAACTGGTGACTTACAGCTCGTATAACTAAATAGGTGGTAGATGAAAACAAAAATGTATTTAAAACAGGCTTCTATGAGGTCACCTCCATGTTTTCAATGGTGGCGTCTCAGCGTGGAGGATTACGGTATACCAGGATATTTAGAAATTCCTATGGTACTATTTTCAACACCGTCATCAATACCATCTCTTTCTATGATGCTGTATTGTGATGTGTTGAAGTGACCAGCGGAAAATGCCAGTTCTGTTCATCTTGTAAATGTCTTTTATTTTACTTCTGTTGGCTTCATCAGCTGAACCTGATTGATTTTGTGTCCAATAGTTATGATTTAATCATGAAAGAAGCTCATGATGTCACTACTACTGAGGACTACAGGAATACATGGCTCTAACACATGGCTTGTTCATAGACTGTAAAAGGGTCTGTAGGATCCACTAACTGGGTTCCTTTGTTGTTTATTCAGGAACCGCTGGTGCAGTGTACCAACGTAAACTCAAGTCTAACCTCAAGAAGAAGTTCCAGTGTTTGTTTGAGGGCATCACTAAAGCAGGAAACCCAACCCTCCTGAATCAGGTCTACACGGAGCTCCACGTCACAGAGGGAGGGACTGCAGAGGTCAATGAGGAACATGAGGTCAGACAGATTGAAACGGCATCCAGGAAACCAGACAGACCAGAAACAACCATCAGACAAGAAGACATCTTTAAAGGCTCACCTGGAAGGGATGAACCAATCAGAACAGTGATGACAAAGGGAGTGGCTGGCATCGGGAAAACAGTGTTAACACAGAAGTTCACTCTGGACTGGGCTGAAGACAAAGCCAACCAGGACATACAGTTCACGTTTCCATTCACTTTCAGAGAGCTGAACCTGCTGAAAGAGAAGAAGTTCAGCTTGGTGGAACTCATTCATCACTTCTTCCCTGAAACCAAAGAAGCAGGAATCTGCAGGTTTGAAGGGTTCCAGGTTGTGTTCATCTTTGACGGTCTAGACGAGTGTCGACTTCCTCTGGACTTCCACAACAACGAGATCCTGACTGATGTTAGAGAGTCCACCTCGGTGGATGTGCTGCTGACAAACCTCATCAGGGGGAAACTGCTTCCCTCTGCTCGTCTCTGGATCACCACAAGACCTGCAGCAGCCAATCAGATCCCTCCTGGGTGTGTTGACATGGTGACAGAGGTCAGAGGGTTCACTGACCCACAGAAGGAGGACTACTTCAGGAAGAGGTTCAAAGATAAGAAGCAGGCCAACAGGATCATGGCCCACATCAAGACCTCACGGAGCCTCCACATCATGTGCCACATCCCGGTCTTCTGCTGGATCACTGCCACAGTTCTGGAGGAGGTGTTGAAGACCAGGGAGGGAGGGGAGCTGCCCAAGACCCTGACCGAGATGTACATCCACTTCCTGGTGGTTCAGTCCAAACTGAAGAACGTCAAGTATGATGGAGGAGCTGAGACGGATCCACACTGGAGTCCACAGAGCAGGAAGATGATTGAGTCTCTAGGAAAACTGGCCTTTGAGCAGCTGCAGAAAGGAAACCTGATCTTCTATGAACCAGACCTGAAAGAGTGTGGCATCGATATCAAAGCAGCCTCAGTGTACTCAGGAGTGTTCACACAGGTCTTCAGAGAGGAGAGAGGACTGTGCCAGGACCAGGTGTTCTGCTTCGTCCATCTGAGTGTTCAGGAGTTTCTGGCTGCTCTTCATGTCCATCTGTCCTTCGTCAACTCTGGTGTCAATCTGATGGCAGAAGAACAAACAACTTCCTCTGGGTCTGAAGACGATTGTGTTGATAGAGACACAAACAAACTAACAGATCTGCACCAGAGAGCTGTGGACAAGGCCTTACAGAGTCCAAACGGACACCTGGACCTGTTCCTCCGCTTCCTTCTGGGTCTGTCAGTAGAGACCAATCAGAAACACCTACGAGGTCTGCTGACACAGACAGGAAGTAGCTCACAGACCAATCAGGAAGCAGTCCAGTACATCAAGGAGAAGGTTGATGAGGATCTGTCACCAGAGAGAAGCATCAATCTGTTCCACTGTCTGAATGAACTGAATGATCGTTCTCTGGTGGAGGAGATCCAACAGTCCCTGACTTCAGGACGTCTCTCCTCCCGTAAACTGTCTCCTGGTCAGTGGTCAGCTCTGGTCTTCATCTTACTGTCATCAGAAAAACATCTGGACCTGTTTGACCTGAAGGAATACTCTGCTTCAGAGGAGGCTCTTCTGAGGCTGCTGCCGGTGGTCCAAGCCTCCAGCAAAGCTCTGTAAATATAGTTTTTCATTCAGAAAACAACAAACCATCTTGGAATTACAAGGTTCTATCTGCATTCTGAACCATTTGATTGGTTTTCCCAACTGCAAAAGGTAAAGAAGTAAAAAGTACTTCCAAATAGTTACTTAACAGTAGTGATGTCCAAATGAAGCTTCGTGAAGCATTTTCTTTATTTTCTGAGCCCAATAGATGGCGCTCTCTGTTCAACAAAGGGTTGAAAGCAATGGAAATATATCGGACTTCAACCCTTTGTTGAACAGAGATCGCCATCTATTGGGCTCAGAAAATAAAGAAAATGCTTCACAAAGCTTCATTTGGACATCACTACTTAAGAGTAAAGGTAAGAAAGTATTTAGTGAAAAGACTACTCGAGTACTGAGTAACTTCTGAGTAAATTCTGATTATTGTGGCCCCGCACCTGGTGATCTGAGAGACTACCAGGAGGCATAGACTTTGGAAGTGGGGCGGCTACCCCTTCCGCCCCCCCAGTTACATGAAAATCAATGCTTTCTCTAACATGAAGAGTTTGTCACCTCAGCTGAAAGAAAAGAAAAAACACAGCTCACTGCTTCATCCAGCGTCTCTCCTCTCTTTCTGTTTCACCGACACACACACACACACACACACACACACACACACACACACACACAGTGATCGATAGTATCCATCCATCCATCCATTATCTACCGCTTATCCTGTATTCAAGGTTGCGGGGGGGCTGGAGCCGATCCCAGCTGTCATTGGGCGAAGGCAGGGTTCACCCTGGACAGGACGCCAGTCTATCACAGGGCCGACATGTAGAGACAAACAACCATTCACTCTCACATTCACACCTACGGGCAATTTAGAGTCATCAATTAACCTATCCCCGTGATCGATAGTAATGTTGAAGATATTTATTTCTCTGAGTTTGTCGACATAAGAATGACTCGACCCACAAGAATCTGCGTGATGAGCAGCTACAAACAGAATCTCACATCAGAAACATTCAGAAATGAACTGATTCACAACTGAAAGTGAAACTTAAATAGGATCGACAGATTCACTGACTTTAGACGGTAAAAGTCGGCGGGATTTCAAACAGTGGGCGGTATATTGTGACTCCTCCATAAATGATTGCACATACACTTGCATATTTATCCACCTTTGTCTCTGAATGACAAGGATTTAGAATTAGAACTACTAGAATGTTTCTTCAGTAAATGTCTTTGATTCATCAGCCACATGATTAGACAACATTTGACGGGAAAAAATGCTCTAAACTTGTAAAACACAGAATTTACAAAAATGAAAACGGAAAACACAGAATTTGGGAAAAAATAAAACAGAATCTGGAAAAAATTAAAAAGGGTTTCATAGGGCCCTACCGGGGCTATCCCTATGTTCCCCGGGTCCTACGTTCCCCATTTTTTCCAAAAAAGGGTCCTATGTTCCCCGGTCACAACACATATTTAGTTTAGTTTATTTAAACTGTCCAAACGTGACAAAGACAAAAGCCAATTTACAGCCTTAATCTCTCCTCATCTAAGTCTATTTGGATATGTGACCTGTAAGCTTACATGGGCCTGTTTGCCGTGGAATTCAGCAGTGAAAAAATAACAGACCAGGAAACATGGGACCCTTTTTCAACAATAGACAAGATGTTCCCCGGTCACATACAAAGCAGGGGAACATAGGTACACTCCCGCCCTACCTACGGTGTCCTTCAGACCACCAGATAATAATTGCCTGCGAGGGAGGGAGGCCAGGCTGTGGGCTTGGCCCATGACAGAGCCCCGAGGTCGGCCTTACTCCAAGCTCACGGACCCCAGGGCCTGGGTGTCTGGACCAGCTAACCCCAGCCAGCTAGTTTCCTTATATTACCAGATCAGGTAATGCTGGCCAGCTTATGCTAGCTTCATATGATCATTCTACCCAGATAATGCTAATTTCCTCTGCTCCTTGTTGCTGCTGCCACTGAGCAACCACAGCAACATGACAAAGAAGCAGAACCCGATTGGTCTTCCTGTGTGCATTTGACCTGCTGATTGGCTCACAAGTAGAACCTTAGAGAACCAAGGTGGTTTGACTTTGGAAATAGAACCTTTTTGTTTCCTGAATAAAACACCTCACATAATGTTACTAAGTTGTCATAGAATAAGAATATGTGAATAACTTAATTATGACAAAAATGTCAGTTAGAACCTGAGGTGATGAACAGTTGTTTGTAATTGTTTCATCACTAATTTCTGATTCCTCTTCAGACTCAGTGGCTGTAACCTCTCAGAGAGAAGCTGTGAAGTTCTGTCCTCAGTTCTCAGCTCCCAGTCCTCCAATCTAAGAGACCTGGACCTGAGTACCAACGACCTGCAGGATTCAGGAGTGAAGCTGCTGTCTGCTGGCCTGGAGAGTCCACACTGTCGACTGGAAACTCTCAGGTCAGATTCAACTACTTTGAGAAGTTTACCTATGAAGCTTTCAGTGATGCTTTTACATGCACCAAATATTCAGTTATTAATATTCACGTATTCATAAAAAGACAGTGTTTCCATTTTACTGCTGCAGCGTTAGCATCACTACACTGGTTCAGATGGTTGGAGGCTAAATCATCTCACTGGTTGCTACTCACAAACACTAAATTACCCAGTAATGCAACGGGGTGAAACGTTAACTCTGAACTTAATCAAATCCGTGCAAACTGGAGTTTCTGTGAGTGACGTTCCTATGGTGACAACTGAGGAGACTCACTGACAGCTGACAGATGGATCAGAGAGTGGAGGTGATAAACGTCAGTCAGGTCGGTGAAATCTAGAGCCGGTAGATAAGTTCACACGGCTGCTCTCAAAGAGGAACGCTGACAGTGAGAACAGAGCTTTGAATCAAGACAGACTCTTTTCTTCCAACTGGCAGTTGAACACCTGAATGCCTCATATGTTCTGAGACTCTTAAGAAGCACATTTTCAAAGCTGTGTTTTGTATTTTATTGTTATTATCAGAGTACTTGTTATTCATAATTCCTCCAGTTCAATATGAAAACTATAAACATTGTTGAAATGTTATTGAATTACAGCCTTTTTTCTTTGCTAGATGGTTTAAAATCAATACCAGATCTTTGTTGGCACACCAGGTCTGAAGACAGACCACATAGACTGTTTCAACTGTTGTTTCTTCTCTTTTCTAACGCTTCAATTTCTCTCTCAATCATTTCAGCTCGTCTCTTTTCTTTCTTTAACTTCCTCCTCTGTGCATCTCTGTCCATCACTCAGCCACGCTTATCCCACCCAGTACAACATCAACACAACAAAAGACAAATATCACTTTTTCTCATTTTAAAAAGTGGACAAATGGACATAAGTCTATGTAAAGTCCCCAGAAGTGACAGTAGTGTGTGTGTCTTCAGTCTGTCAGGTTGTCTCATCACAGAGGACGGCTGTTCTTCTCTGGCCTCAGCTCTGGACTCCAACCCCTCCTATCTGAGACAGCTGGACCTGACCTACAATCATCCAGGAGACTCAGGAGTCAAGCTGCTGTCTGCTGGACTGGAGGGTCCACACTGGAGACTGGACTCTCTCAGGTGAGGACAGATGGACAGACATCAGACTGGACTCTCTCTGGTGAGGACAGATGGACAGACATCAGACTGGACTCTCTCTGGTGAGGACAGATGGACAGACATCAGACTGGACTCTCTCTGGTGAGGACAGGTGGACAGACTTCAGACTGGACACTCTCAGGTGAGGACAGATGGACAGACATCAGACTGGACTCTCTCTGGTGAGGACAGATGGACAGACATCAGACTGGACTCTCTCTGGTGAGGACAGGTGGACAGACTTCAGACTGGACACTCTCAGGTGAGGACAGATGGACAGACATCAGACTGGACTCTCAGGTGAGGAGTTCCAGGTTGCGTTCATCTTTGACGGTCTAGACGAGTGTCGACTTCCTCTGGACTTCCACAACAACGAGATCCTGACTGATGTTACAGAGTCCACCTCGGTGGATGTGCTGCTGACAAACCTCATCAGGGGGAAACTGCTTCCCTCTGCTCGTCTCTGGATCACCACAAGACCTGCAGCAGCCAATCAGATCCCTCCTGGGTGTGTTGACATGGTGACAGAGGTCAGAGGGTTCACTGACCCACAGAAGGAGGACTACTTCAGGAAGAGGTTCAGAGATAAGAAGCAGGCTAACAGGATCATCGCCCACATCAAGACCTCACGAAGCCTCCACATCATGTGCCACATCCCGGTCTTCTGCTGGATCACTGCTACAGTTCTGGAGGATGTGTTGAAGACCAGGGAGGGAGGGGAGCTGCCCAAGACCCTGACCGAGATGTACATCCACTTCCTGGTGGTTCAGTCCAAACTGAAGAACGTCAAGTATGATGGAGGAGCTGAGACGGATCCACACTGGAGTCCACAGAGCAGGAAGATGATTAAGTCTCTAGGAAAACTGGCTTTTGAGCAGCTGCAGAAAGGAAACCTGATCTTCTATGAAACGGACCTGAAAGAGTGTGGCATCGATATCAAAGCAGACTACCAGGAGGCATAGACGTTGGAAGTGGGGCGGCTACCCCTTCCGCCCCCCCAGTTACAAGAAAATCAATGCTTTCTCTAACATGAAGCGTTTGTCACCTCAGCTGAAAGAAAAGAAAAAACACCGCTCACTGCTTCATCCAGCGTCTCTCCTCTCTTTCTGTTTCACCGACACACACACACAGTGATCGATAGTAATGTTGAAGATATTTATTTCTCTGAGTTTTGTCAACATAAGAATGACTCGACCCACAAGAATCCGCGTGATGAGCAGCTACAAACAGAATCTCACATCAGAAACATTCAGAAATGAACCGATTCACAACTGAAAGTGAAACTTAAATAGGATCGACAGATTCACTGACTTTAGACGGTAAAAGTCGGGGGATTCAAAAAGTGGGCGGTATATTGTGACTCCTCCATAAATGATTGCACATACACTTGTATATTTATGCACATTTGTCTCTGAATGACAACGATTTAGACTTAGAACTACGAGAATGTTTCTTCAGTAAATGTCTTTGATTCATCAGCCACATGATTAGACACCATTTGACGGGAAAAATGCTCTAAACTTGTAAAACACAGAATTTACAAAAATTAAAACGGAAAACACAAAATTTGGGAAAAAAATAAAACAGAATCTGGAAAAAATTAAAACGGGTTTCATAGGGCCCTACCGGGGTCATCCCTATGTTCCCCATTTTTCCCAAAAAGGGTCCTATGTTCCCCGGTCACAACACACATATTTAGTTTAGTTTATTTAAACTGTCCAAACATGACAAAGACAAAAGCCAATTTACAGCCTTAATCTCTCCTCATCTAAGTCTATTTGGATATGTGACCTGTAAGCTTACATGGGCCTGTTTGCCGTGGAATTCAGCAGTGAAAAAATAACAGACCAGGAAACATGGGACCCTTTTTCAACAATAGACAAGATGTTCCCCGGTCACATACAAAGCAGGGGAACATAGGTACACTCCTGCCCTACCTACAGTGTCCTTCAGACCACCAGATAATAATTACCTGCGAAGGAGGGAGGCCAGGCTGTGGGCTTTGCCCATGACAGAGCCCAGAGGTCGGCCTTACTCCCGAGCTCACGGACCCCAGGGCCTGGGTGTCTGGACCAGCTAACCCTAGCCACCATGTGCTAGTTTCCTTATATTACCAGATCAGGTAATGCTGGCCAGCTTATGCTAGCTTCATATGATCATTCTACCCAGATAATGCTAATTTCCTCTGCTCCTTGTCGCTGCTGCCACTGAGCAACCACAGCAACATGACAAAGAAGCAGAACCCGATTGGTCCTCCTGTGTGCATTTGACCTGCTGATTGGCTCACAAGTAGAACCTTGGAGAACCAAGGTGGTTTGACTTTGGAAATACAACATTTTAGTTTCCCAAATAAAACACCTCACATAATGTTACTAAGTTGTCATAGAATAAGAATATGTGAATAACTTAATTATGATAAAAATGTCAGTTAGAACCTGAGGTGATGAACAGTTGTTTGTAATTGTTTCATCACTAATTTCTGATTCCTCTTCAGACTCAGTGGCTGTAACCTCTCAGAGAGAAGCTGTGAAGGTCTGTCCTCAGTTCTCAGCTCCCAGTCCTCCAGTCTAAGAGACCTGGACCTGAGTACCAACGACCTGCAGGATTCAGGAGTGAAGCTGCTGTCTGCTGGCCTGGAGAGTCCACACTGTCGACTGGAAACTCTCAGGTCAGATTCAACTACTTTGAGAAGTTTACCTATGAGGCTTTCAGTGATGCTTTTACATGCACCAAATATTCAGTTATTTATATTCACGTATTCATAAAAAGACAGTGTTTCCATTTTACTGCTGCAGCGTTACCATCACTACACTGGTTCAGATGGTTGGAGGCTAAATCATCTCACTGGTTGCTACTCACAAACACTAAATTACCCAGTAATGCAACGGGGTGAAACGTTAACTCCGAACTTAATCAAATCTGTACAAACTGGAGTTTCTGTGAGTGACGTTTCTATGGTGACAACTGAGGAGACTCACTGACAGCTGACAGATGGATCAGAGAGTGGAGGTGATAAACGTCAGTCAGGTCGGTGAAATCTAGAGCCGATAGATAAGTTCACACGGCTGCTCTCAAAGAGGAACGCTGACAGTGAGAACAGAGCTTTGAATCAAGACAGACTCTTTTCTTCCAACTGGCAGTTGAACACCTGAATGCCTCATATGTTCTGAGACTCTTAAGAAGCACATTTTCAAAGCTGTGTTTTGTATTTTACTGTTATTATCAGAGTACTTGTTATTCATAATTCCTCCAGTTCAACATGAAAACTATAAACATTGTTGAAATGTTATTGAATTACAGCCTTTTTTCTTTGCTAGATGGTTTAAAATCAATACCAGATCTTTGTTGGCACACCAGGTCTGAAGACAGACCACATAGACTGTTTCAACTGTTGTTTCTTCTCTTTTCTAACGCTTCAATTTCTCTCTCAATCATTTCAGCTCGTCTCTTTTCTTTCTTTAACGTCCTCCTCTGTGCATCTCTGTCCATCACTCAGCCACGCTTATCCCACCCAGTACAACATCAACACAACAAAAGACAAATATCACTTTTTCTCATTTTAAAAAGAGGACAAATGGACATAAGTCTATGTAAAGTCCCCAGAAGTGACAGTAGTGTGTGTGTCTTCAGTCTGTCAGGTTGTCTGATCACAGAGGACGGCTGTTCTTCTCTGGCCTCAGCTCTGGACTCCAACCCCTCCTATCTGAGACAGCTGGACCTGAGCTACAATCATCCAGGAGACTCAGGAGTCAAGCTGCTGTCTGCTGGACTGGAGGGTCCACACTGGAGACTGGACACTCTCAGGTGAGGACAGATGGACAGACATCAGACTGGACACTCTCAGGTGAGGACAGATGGACAGACATCAGACTGGACACTCTGGTGAGGACAGGTGGACAGATATCAGACTGGACACTCTCAGGTGAGGACAGATGGACAGACATCAGACTGGACACTCTTAGATGAGGACAGATGGACAGACATCAGACTGGACACTCAGGTGAGGACAGGTGGACAGATATCAGACTGGACACTCTCAGGTGAGGACAGATGGACAGACATCAGACTGGACACTCTCAGGTGAGGACAGATGGACAGACATTAGACTGGACTCTCTCAGGTGAGGACAGATGGACAGACATCAGACTGGACACTCAGGTGACGACAGATGGACAGACTTCAGACTGGACACTCTCAGGTGAGGACAGATGGACAGACATCAGACTGGACACTCAGGTGAGGACAGGTGGACAGATATCAGACTGGACACTCTCAGGTGAGGACAGATGGACAGACATCAGACTGGACACTCTTAGGTGAGGACAGATGGACAGACATCAGACTGGACACTCTCAGGTGAGGACAGATGGACAGACATCAGACTGGACACTCTGGTGAGGACAGGTGGACAGATATCAGACTGGACACTCTCAGGTGAGGACAGATGGACAGACATCAGACTGGACACTCTTAGGTGAGGACAGATGGACAGACATCAGACTGGACACTCAGGTGAGGACAGGTGGACAGATATCAGACTGGACACTCTCAGGTGAGGACAGATGGACAGACATCAGACTGGACACTCTCAGGTGAGGACAGATGGACAGACATTAGACTGGACTCTCTCAGGTGAGGACAGATGGACAGACATCAGACTGGACACTCAGGTGACGACAGATGGACAGACTTCAGACTGGACACTCAGGTGAGGACAGGTGGACAGACATCAGACTGGACTCTCAGGTGAGGACAGATGGACAGACATCAGACTGGACACTCAGGTGACGACAGACGGACAGACTTCAGACTGGACACTCAGGTGAGGACAGGTGGACAGGCATCAGACTGGACACTCAGGTGAGGACAGGTGGACAGACATCAGACTGGACACTCTCAGGTGAGGACAGATGGACAGACATCAGACTGGACATTCTCAGGTGAAGACAGATGGACAGACTTCAGTCTGGACATTCTCAGGTGAGGACAGATGGACAGACATCAGACTGGACACTCAGGTGAGGACAGATGGACAGACATCAGACTGGACACTCTCAGGTGAGGACAGATGGACAGACATCAGACTGGACACTCAGGTGAGGACAGATGGACAAACATCAGACTGGACACTCTCAGGTTAGGACAGATGGACAGACATCAGACTGGACACTCTCAGGTGAGGACAGATGGACAGACATCAGACTGGACACAAAGGTGAGGACAGATGGACAGACATCAGACTGGACTCTCAGGTGAGGACAGATGGACAACAGCTCCAGACTGTGTCTCCGTCTCTGACTGAGGAACTGGGGTTCATGTTTAATGGTGGACCTGATTGAGGTCTTTGAATGTCTTCCTGCAGGGTGGACCATGGGGGACAGCAGAGACTGAGACCTGGTCTGATGAAGTGTGAGTATGTTTTCAGTAACTCAGCTGCTCCAGATTTGAACGTGTTCATGACTGAAATCCGATGATCACGTTTCTATCAGGATGTAGCGTTTGTTTCTTCGTGGCTGTAAAGATGTCGTGTTGTGTTCACACCAAACGCCACATTTTCACACTCAATTACACACAAAGTCAACGCAGAGACACAAACGGACAGCAATTCCTGCCGGACGGCAACGGAGACGTGTTTGTGTGAGTTTAAATATTTCACCTTGTAGGGGCCACAGCCCACGATTCTTGGATGTGACTTCTCAACGAACGAAAGAGGAACTATTCACCTTTAAAAGATATACAGACAAAGGTCCCTCCCAGCAGATGAGTAAACATTCTCCTTCAGGTCAAATGGACCGACCTGGAGGAAATGAAGGCCACTTTAAGGCTCGGTTAAAGGATTTACGAACCCCGTTGTCAGAGCATCAACGAGTTCCCCACGCACCCCGGATGAGAAGAGGGGGGGGGGGGGCAAAACCTTCAGAGTCACCAGACTTTGAGGCACCCAAACGCATCTGGAAACTGATTAACACCTTTGTTTGACAGAGAGCCTCGATTGAAGTATAAAGGATAACACCATATCTCTTCCTCATTTGCTCCCAAGGCATGGTGAAGACCCCTTCCTCCCCTCTTGGGAGTCATAAACTAATGACTTGGTCTGCTGGCATGCAGGAGAGATCGCATGAACTCATGAACTCAAGAAAACATGTTCACATTTTGACCAATCCAAGAAAAGGATGAGATATATGTTCAACATTAGTTTAAAACCATCCATAATAATCATTGAGGAATTATAAGCATACTGGCGAACTTCCCGTTGTTCTACGACGAAGAACAGAGAAGTTACCAAAAATTGCTAAAAATTAACATTGTCATTGTAAGGGACATAACTACTGCACTCACGCAGCCAGACGAAAATGTGTTTGCTCATTAATCTGCCCGCATCACCAAGGACAAAATGCTTACTAAGTTACCAAACTTGTTTGGGCTAGCTTGATAGGTTTGCATTGTATGTGTTTGATCAAAGTTCCTTTCAACTCTACCAAAAATGATTTGTACAGAAAAACCTGGTCGGGTTAACAGATTACGACCTCCTGTCCCCCTCTCCGGACATTCTCAGAGATATAAGGACTGGTTAGATACCAGTGGGAGTCTGCTGTGTGGGTCAAATACCTTTGACACTTGAAGCCACATAAGGAACACCATATGTTGTTCCTCTGAAGTAATGGTAGACATTTCCTCAGTCGAGACCACTTTTAAGAGCAAGGCTATGAAATGCTCAGGGACACTCCGAATTACAATCTAGATTCACTATGGTTACGTATCATGTGATAATTGTGACTGTCTGTTCAAACCCGAAGTTTCTGCGACCCAGAAGTACGCAGATCCGAAACTGTGATTCATCCACAAAATATATGTAGACCTCTACTGCCCTCAAGTGGCCAGAGGTAAAATGGATCATCTCCCGGTCATCGTTAAGCAGATCAGAAAGGAAATCAATAGGTGTTGAATTACGATGTATACCTATCAATATACGAGAATGTGTAAACCAGCTTCCATGGAACTATAGTGACTCCAGCGTATTATGTTAATCCATATCAATGCCATTTTCTTTTAGGAAAACGTGAGGACATTCATTTAATAATATGGTAAAGGATCTTGGACGTACTTTCAGTTTCGTTACAAATGTGCCATGTTACGTAATGACGCGAAATGTAGCCTACTATTGGAGATCAGTTTGACCATAACGGCGAGATGGTGTTCACATGTATAGTTATAGGATTGCATTTCGTTTTGTTTAACAGTTTAAATCACAGATAAAGATTTCGGACTGTAACCCGAACAGGTCCCTCCTGGACACGCCCCCTCGGTCAGCATAAAAGCTGCGTGTTACAGACACCCGAAGAGCTTCCCTCCCGAGCGCGTTCCTCCCTCTCGGAGCTTCTTGCCTCCCGGGGAGAAGGGGTTGTAGCCGATTCCGTGGTCTGTCCAGGGACCATGGTCTCTGGCACGGACCAGTGGTCACAACCGCTAGGGGCGCTAAAGACACTGGTCCCGACCAGCTCCTCAGTGGTCGCGACCAGTAGCTCTGTGGCACGGACCAGCTGGTCTCTGGCACGGCCAGTGGTCACCAGTGGTCTATTTTATAGACAAAAGATTATGATATCTGACATTTATCCAGCTGACAGTGCTGCCAAAACGAGTGTAAAGGGGAGAAAATACTAAAGCTGCTTCACAGACCACAGGTACCACAGGGCAGATCACTGAGGAGCTGGTCGGGACCAGTGTCTTTAGCGCCCCTAGTGGTTGTGACCACTGGCCGTGCCAGAGACCCGCTGGTCCGTGCCACAGAGCTACTGGTCGCGACCACTGAGGAGCTGGTCGGGACCAGTGTCTTTAGCGCCCCTAGTGGTTGTGACCACTGGCCGTGCCAGAGACCATGGTCCCTGGACAGACCACGGAATCGGCTACAACCCCTGCTGCTCCCGGGGCTCCCCTCCCGGCTCAGGCCTCCCGGCGGGCCTCCCGGCGGGCCTCCCGGCGCTCCTGCATCCAGAGGCCCTGGCTTTTTCCTCCCTCTTCGTTTAACCTCTCTCCGAGTTTAGTCCCCTTTTAGTTCCTAAACTTTACTACTTTTATTAGAGTAGTTCGCTCGTCCTTAGACTCTTCATTTTTGTATTTTTAGTTTTTCCTTTTACGCAAGTCTTTTGATCAATGCTAACTCAACCGGCGGCCGCAAGATTTGGCATATTGACTAACGTTTATACCTAAGCCACCCGGCCGAACTCAAGACGAAGCTGTTGAACTAAGACGGACTACGGCAAAGACGGACGCCCGCCACGAAACTACCGCAGATCGGCGCTAACGGTTCCCTCGGTCCACGGCAAGGAAGATCCCTCCGGGTCTACGTCACAGACTGAATAGCGACCGCTTGGAGTTTCAGTAAGCCGAGAAGAAGCGTCCCAAAGTAAGACCGAATCCGCATTCAACAGTAATGGCCGAGTTGCAGGGTGAAACTAAGTATAGCGTCTGTTAATATCTAATATCTGTGAGGTCATTTATCCCATTATTCACTTTTCCTCTTACTAAGGAGTCCAAATTCTTAGGAAGAACCCACTCGCCTTTATCGCAAAACGTGCTAGATAAGCTGTTAATCACATTTCCAGTTATATTTCTGGCGTGGTATTGGTGTTTTGTTTATTACATCTGTTATTGTTTTATTCACTTTTGTTTAATCCCTAGTTAATCAATAAATTCCCCTAAAGCATAAAGTCGTTGTCCGTGGATATCTCTTCTGTGCAGAATACAAAGATCCCTATTTCAAGAACTTATGATCTAAGGAATGAGACTGATTTATTAAAAGACATTGATTAATTGTGAATTAAGGAATAAGTGGTCATTAGAGTCATTAACGTGAATTCTATAAAGTTCTGTCTGACCAACAGATGGTGCCCCTTTTACGAGAGCAGGTATTCAAATTGTAGATTAATATACATTGATATACATATTTTAATATCATAATTTCCTTACATACACAGTTTACGTAGATACCATTAGGCATTAACCCTTGCTTTCCTACAATCTCAAGAGATAAATTCCTCTGTGTCTCTAAAGCGTCTCAGCGTTGAGATCGTCCTCCTGTCGTCCTGACGTCCCTGAATCCTAAATGGAGGAACCAGATGTTGTCTCCTGGGTCTGTGGTCCCCTAGAGGTCTAGATAGTAGCTCACATTAGTCCAGAGACCAGACCAGACTATGTGGAGGAACTAGAGACTCTCTGTGGTCCTCCAGAGGTCTAGATAGTAGCTCACATTAGTCCAGAGACCAGACCAGACCAGACTATGTGGGGGAAGCAGAGACTGTCTGTGGTCCCCTAGAGGTCTAGATAGTAGCCCACATTAGTCCAGAGACCAGACCACAGGTTGGTCTGGTTTCAATCTTTAGTAATTTAAAGTCCCAGTCAGCAAGTCCGGCGGATCGAGGGCACTCTGTCAGATTGTGAATGTTTACAACTCTCACGCTCCTCCTCCATGACCACCGAGCTCCTCCCCCACGACCACCGAGGTCCTTCCCCTCGACTTCGTGCCCTTTGAAATCCCTTAGATCACGCCACCTTTGAAATGTGGGTCCTATGTTGACTCTGGTTTTATCACGGGCACCGTCGCAATCTTCTTTTTTCCCTTCTTTTCCACCGGTGTTTTCATTTCCTTGGTTGTTTTGGACCTCCTCGTTTCGGTTTTTAACAGAGGAATCGGAAGATTCTTGCTTCTTCCCTCCGCCTCCCCCGTGATAGTGGTACGACCCGAGGGAAGAGGGGCTGTGTATGCACGAACACAGCCCTGCGTGCTGATTGGACAGGATGATTCAGGCCGTGTAGATACTGTCTTTTGCAAAGCAAACAACAGGCTCTACGTGCACGTAGAGGCACGCTTTTTTTTCTAAAACCAGATGATTTATGTTGTTCTATCGGAGCATAATGTTGACTTCAGTGAATATCATCAAAACAATGTTCCGACTGGGGCTCTAAGACCAAACTGTGATATTTTTACGACCAACGATGTAATTTTGTAGTGATTTTGTTTTGTCTGCTAATCATCAGTGATCTAGAACAGACAGGTTGCGTTCTCACTAATCCAACTTTCCTAACGGCTCTACATATATTACACTAATTATACACATATATAGAAACCTGTTCTCCAGGCAGGACCACACGGCCTCCCACAAAGAACACCCCCACTCCACATGGCTGACTGGTCGACACCCACAGCCGCCATCTTGTAACACACACACACACACACACACACACACACACACACACACACACACACACACACACACACACACTTGTATAGTATTTAGTTAGATAGGCCACTTGGACTTAGTGTATGTTTCTTTGTTTATTGTTAATAAACCCCTTATGAACATACTGCTGTGTTTATTAATGTTGTATAAGAATGAATGATATCAACCTCTTCTCTGTGAAGAATTCACAAATCCTTCAACTGTTTGTACTCATATTCTAATAGTTATTAATTATTGGCATTTGAGTACAAACTCCTTTATATTGAGACTGAGTATTGATATTAATAATTATCTATTAATAACTGAATCTGCTCCTGCTAGTTCCCCAACACTGTGTTTTTCTCTGCGATCCAACAAAACACACACCACTACACACCGGTGTCCTATTTATCAATGAAATGTAAGACGTGACCATCATCACCATCAAGTTACCGCCCCCTTGTGATGTCATATACTAATACCCAAAGTATATTTATTAAGCTTTAAAACACAAACAAAAAACACCCAATTGTCTCCAACAATAACCTTTAGCTGCATTGTGTTTGTTCTCTCCATCAGATGTCTGTGAACTGGAACTGGACACAAACACAGTCCACAGAGACCTCAAACTGGACGACACCAACAGGAAGGTGACATTTGTGTTAGACGACCATTCATATCCAGATCATCCAGACAGATTTGTCTTAGAGCCTCAGCTGCTGTGTAGAGACGGTCTGACTGGTCGCTGTTACTGGGAGGTCCAGTGGAGAGGAGTGGTTCGTATATCAGTGAGTTACAGAGGAATCCAGAGGAGAGGAGACGACACTGGGTTTGGAAGGAATGATCAGTCCTGGAGTCTGAGTTGTTATGCTGGTGGTTACTATGTCTATCACAAAAACAAAGGAACACTCATCTCATCCTCCTCCTCCCCCTCTGGTGTGGTAGCAGTGTACTTGGACTGTCCTGCTGGCACTTTGACCTTCTACAGAGTCTCCTCTAACAAACTGATCCACCTCCACACCTTCAACACCACATTCACTGAACCTCTTTATCCTGGGTTTGGAGTCTGGACTGGATCAGTGTCTCTGCGTCTCTGAAACTGTTAACAACAAACACAAAGCAAATTGTTCACGTGGTGCGATTAAATTCAGAGTCAATGCAAAGATGTGAATGAAAAAAATTCAATTCTCCTTGTCTTTCTCCCTGTTAATTCATTGTTGGAGAAAATGCTCCTGCTAAATTCACTAAGGAATTATAAACTATGATGATGCTGCAGCTGTGATTTTCCATTCATCAACGCTTTATAACGCTTGCTCTTGGGTGATGTTGGGACTTTGAACATCATGAGGGTGTTCTAGTCCTGCTGTATGTGAAAACATGTATGACATAACTTTTGTTATGATATGGAACAATAAATAAAATTGCATTTTAAAGAGAATAAACTGTTCTTGAACTGATATTTTAGCAAAAGTTTAATTAAACTATATTTTAAAACCAGTGTGACGATGTGAAAGATGCCTCGTCATGAAAATGAAAACGGGGCTGATGTTTGTTTCATTTCCCCAAGTACAGTCTGATACTATAGTATATTGAATGTGGAGATTAGTCCCATTATTATCTCTATACTGTGTTATTATTTCTAATACCTGCATCAGTTGAACTTGGTATAACTTGTGCAGGAGGCCTGCTGAATGTTGTGTTCCCAAGGACTCGTCTTCGTGTCCAGAGATACACAGACCAGCTGATGAAGACGGCTGCATGATGCATGTGAACGTGTCTGGGTATAAATGGTGACTTTGCTGCAGTGAACCTCCGTTGAATTGAATCCGGCGTCACCAACAGGCTTGGAAGAAGAGAAGCGTCCGCTGGCTGCATCTCGGCTCTGGGCAACTAATAATAATACAAAGAATGTGAGTTAAAAGTAGATCCTGAGGGTAAAGTTAGGGCCGTTGATGAGACACCAGAGTGTCCCAAAACCAAGACTGCAAACTGTCCATAAATGCAACTTGGGGTCCTTCATGAATGCAACTCCTTCACTTATAATAGACACATTTATCAACACAATTCCAATTACTATATGTCTGCATGAAAGTAATTGTTAAATATGCATATCGTTTGTTTTCATGAACGGCCGAGGTGTGTGGCACTTGAAATGTTGCTCTCACAAAGAATTGTAGGTCGGTGTGATCTCCTTTCTTTAAAGGAAAAGGAAGGTCCGTTGTATCCTAAAGGAGATCTGAAAGGATCATTGGAGCTCCTTTCCTTTGGTAAAGGAAGGTCCGTTGTATCCTAAAGGAGATCTGAAAGGATCTTTGGAGCTCCTTTCCTTTGGTAAAGGAAGGTCCGTTGTATCCTAAAGGAGATCTGAAAGGATCTTTGGAGCTCCTTTCCTTTGGTAAAGGAAGGTCCGTTGTATCCTAAAGGAGATCTGAAAGGATCATTGGAGCTCCTTTCCTTTGGTAAAGGAAGGTCCGTTGTATCCTAAAGGAGATCTGAAAGGATCTTTGGAGCTCCTTTCCTTTGGTAAAGGAAGGTCCGTTGTATCCTAAAGGAGATCTGAAAGGATCTTTGGAGCCCCTTTCCTTTGGTAAAGGAAGGTCCGTTGTATCCTAAAGGAGATCTGATAGGATCATTGGAGCTCCTTTCCTTTGGTAAAGGAAGGTCCGTTGTATCCTAAAGGAGATCTGAAAGGATCATTGGAGCTCCTTTCCTTTGCATTTAGAGAATCTGAACAGCTCTTATCATGGCGGCCACTTGTTTAATTCCGGGTCACGTCTTCAGTTAGGAACCTTCCTCAGAGAAAAAGGCCAAATCCCAACGTCCTCCCTCACAGACTCATGGACTTCGATGTGCCCTTTATGCCCACTTTCCGTAAGTCAGCATCAATGCTGACTTTGCCTGAGGGAATTACCCACAGTTCATAGCGTTGCAACGTGAAACACAGGGTTACCAGGGAAAGCCCTTAAAAAGGAAAGGACTTAAAAACAAAAAAGTAAACAAAGAGGACACCACACGTGTGGAATATTACATTTAAGTAGAAACTTTAACATTAAAGATTTAATATGGAACATAAAACACTTGAAATCATAGGCATGTCATCATAGCCTACACACCTGGTTTAATCATCAACCAGTTATTTTAATTTAGCTTATTGAAGTAAATACATTATTTGAGTGACGTCTGGTCTGGGATGATAAGAGTCTGGAAGACATTCAGATCAGGCTGTAAAACGTGAAATAAAACCCAACACTTTTAGATAATATATTTTGTGTCATCAAAGTAAAGTGACATACCGAGTGCTGTCCCATTTGTATTTCTACCATTTCAAGCCCTCACAGTTTAAGTCCCTGAGGGTTCAGGACTTAGACCTTATGTCGGATCTTCTTTCGGGTCGACAACCTGACAAGTCGTATTTTGGGGGGTTCTGTCACAACCTTGTGGTGAAATGACCGACAGATGACGTCCTAAGACAGTGGTCCTAGTGGCACTGCAATATGACCAGAAAACCTTTTTTTTTAAAACCTAAAAACTCTTTACCTCATTTAACCTGCTCAGGTATTGAAAGGAGAGACTTTAAGGAAGCCGTAAGACAAAGCCACGAGGAACGCCTCCTCCACGTGCGTTACAAACTTCTCTGCCTCGAGCTGGGATACCGGACTAAGGCAAGATTCATCACACGGAAGGTAGTGGACAAAAGAAACCTTATTAATACGATGCACTCCTATGCACGAAATTGCCTGATTGACCAACTTGAGGTCATGGATACCCTTATTGCCGAGGGAAGTGAACCGACTTCGGAGCAGCTACCTGAAGTTCCAAAATCCAAGAAGAGCAAAAAACCGCAGAGTGATGAGGTGGAGGACTCTGACCTGATATCGTTAAACATCCTTGAGAGTAGGGGTGTAACGGTTCACCAAAACCACGATTCGGTTCGACTTCGGTTTTTGACTCACGGTTCGGTTCAAACCTCGGTTTTTAAAAACCTTTTGGAAAACTTCCAGAAAAAATGTCTGGATTTTATTAAAGGATATATCAAGAACATGAACATTAGTTATATTAACAAGTAGAACACTTCTCTTTAAACAAGTCCACAACAAAAAAAAAAAATTTTTTTATTTCGATTTTTTATAAATGCTTGTATTATCACGTCAACACTTGTCGACCTGATAATAGAAGCATTCATGAAGAAAAAAAATTAAGCGAAACCTTTTCATACTCTCGCGTGAAACTCGCGTCACGGAAACAGCCAGGTATACGCTGACTGCTATTAAACACCAATGAAGAAGAAGCTGTGTAAACACGGGGGTTCCGCTAGCTCAGGTTTATTAGCCATCTTGCAGAAATGAAACTAACCTGAGTGACCTGACACACGTGTGCGGTCGGGGCGGGGATGAACCGAGGTTCGGGAAGATAGAATGAGTTTCTGAACCTAAGTCCTCTGAACCGAGGTTTTCCGTTTCGGTTCAGAACCGTTACACCCCTACTTGAGAGGATTGAGAAGAGACAAATCTAGTCTCTTAAGTGTCTCCAAACCCTGGAAGATGCATTTAAAGAAAACACTAAAACAACGAAAAATGTCGCTGACTCCCTGGAGGCTCTGTGGGGACGGATGGAAGACATGTCTGGCCAGGTGAGCACTCTCCAGGCCGAAACCTCAACCCTGGGGAAAGCGAGCATGGAGCTCAGGGACAAATTCAACGACATGGAAGCCTATTCGAGATGGTGGAACCTTTGTGTAGCCGGGATACCTGAGTGGACCGGGGAGGATATAAAGAAAATCATCATTGATCTGTTTGGCCAAATCTCCCCTGACATCGCAGACCAGCTGGCTCTTACGGTGGATATCGTGCACAGAGTGGGGCCTCGCTCTGGACACGAGCGCTCCACCCGTCGCGTCATAGTACGCTTTCTGTCATGATCACATCGAGATAAGATCTGGAAGGATGCCAGAACATCGGAGCTTCTCAAAGCAAGAGGAATAAAGATCCTGGAGGACTTAACACAAGAAGGCTTATTGTATACTTATTGTAAGTCGCTTTGGACAAAAGCGTCTGCTAAATTACCTAAATGTAAATGTAAATGAAAGCAAGGAGTCCAGAAACCAGCTATGGCCGCAGGTGGAGAAGGCGAGGAAAGAAGGGAAGAAAGCTGGCTTCAGAGGAGCGCACGCATATATTGACGGCGTAAGAATCACAGCAAAGGTCATGTAAGTTACAGACTTAAAGGGATAGTTCAGAATTTTGGACATAAGACCTATTTTCCAAGTGAGCCGGTGTGTTCGAGACATCTGGAGACGTTTTCAAGTGATTTCATTCAGTTCTTCTAGTTGCCGAGTTTGCTTATGCTATGGCTAGTGCAAGTCAATCATTCTTAGCTAGCATAGCATTAAAAATAGTCTTGCCCACTCCACAGTGCACCCGAGGCAAATCCATTGTAACGGCAGACTATCGATGTACATCTGTGTTGATAGAATGTTTGAAATAAAACCAACCTTGCATTTTTAAGGATTTATGTCTCAGCAGCAGCAACAGCGTGTCATACTTCCTAGTAGGCTATGGCAGCGGCGGAGTGGTATCACCTAGCACTTATAAGTTACCGGTTCTATAATAGTTTGTTTACCTGCTGTCATTGCTACAGACGCAGAGTAGCCTGCAGTGCTAGTTTCTTCAATCTCACAGAAATGGACACTTTTGGAGAATATACTGAAACTTTTGAAGACTCTGATGACTCTGATGAGGAGCTAGCTAGAACGATTGACTTGCGCTAGCCATAGCACAAGCGAACTCGGCAACTAGAAGAACTGAATGAAATTTCTTGAAAACATCTCCAGAGATCTCAAACACACCGGCTGACTTGGAAAATAGGTCTTATGTCCAAAATTCCGAACTATCCCTTTAAGTGAATTCATTTCAACTGACTAGATATCTGCAAACCATGTATTACTGCAGGATCCCCAAAACCAACGGAAGGGCAGCATCAATAAACTGGAGAGATCAGATGACTCCACAAAGTAGTTACTAACAAAGCAATACTATTCCATTCGTTGCACAGCAGGGACCAAAAGCACCGATCTGAGAGATAGCCTTTGTCTATGACCATGGTGTCTCTTAAATTTTAAACGAGTCCACCAAGCATGATATGAATGACAACCCTGAGGGATTAAGCACATGAGTTAAGGTTAACAACGATAAAAGATCCCTTTTGGGATGATGGCAGCTGCAGACCAGGATTTGATAGCTGCTCAGATGGGAGACAGCTTGTCTTGTGGCAGAAATGCTTACATGAGAACGCTATCAAAGGTTATACCAAGAAATTCCAACACGGTCGACGACCTACTGTGTTTCTCTTACATTTAGGTCATTTAGCAGACGCTTTTGTCCAAAGCGACTTACAATAAGTACATTTGTCAAAAGAAGGAAACAAAGAAACAACAACGTATCATTGCCGATAAAGTAAGAGCTAAAAATAGAACAAGTGTTAGGTCCTCATCTGAGTAAAGTAGTACCTTAAGAGCAACAGTGCTATGATCAGAGTGCTATAGGTAAGGTTTTTTTTTTGGGGGGGGGGTGTTAGTTTTAGTGTTAGTGGGTCATGCTATGTAGAGTCGAGGTGAAGTCTGAACAGGTGAGTCTTGAGCCTTTTTCGGAAGATGGCAGATGACTCTGCTGTCCTGACATTAGTCGGAAGTTCGTTCCACCACTGAGGCGCCAGAACAGAGAAGATTCTGGACTTTGCTGAGCGACATTTGTTTGATTTCAGCGATGGTGGTGCCAGCCGGCCAGCTGAAGTAGAGGAGCGAAGTGCTCGCTTCGGGGCATGAGGTTTGACCAGTGTTTGAAGGTAGATGGGTGCCGTTCCATTGATGGCCCTGAAGGCCAGTGCCATCGTCTTGAATTGGATGCGTGCTGCAACAGGGAGCCAGTGGAGGTCACGGAGGAGGGGGCTCACATGGGAGAATTTGGGTAGATTGAAGATAAGGCGTGCTGCAGCGTTCTGGATACGCTGCAATTGTTTAATCGCAGAGGCCGGGAGTCCGGCCAGGAGAGAGTTGCAATAGTCAAGGCGGGAGATGACCAGTGCTTGAACCAGGAGTTGCGTTGCATCCTTTGTGAGGAAGGTCTGAATCCTGCGGATATTGTAGAGGGCAAATCTGCAGGATCGGGCCACAGCAGTGATGTTGGGGGTGCAGGATAGTTAGTCATCGAGGATTACACCCAGGTTCCTCGCAGTTGACGAAGGCAATACTGTGATGCCCTCGACAGTAACCGACAGGTCCATGCGAGGGCAGTCTTTCCCTGGGATGAAGAGCGGTTCGGTTTTATTCAGGTTAAGCTTGAGGTGATGTGCAGTTGTCCAGACAGAGATGTCAGCCAGACAGTCCGAGATGCGAGTTGCAATGTGAGTGTCAGAGGTTGGGGGAAAAGAGAGGAACAGTTAGGTCTCATCTGCGTAGCAATGGTAGGAGAATCCATGCGATGCAATAACAGAACCTAGTGATCTGGTGTATAGTGAGAACAGAAGCGGTCCTAATACTGAGCCTTGAGGGACACCCGTGTCCAGAGAACAGGGTTTGGACATAGAGCCATTCCATGCGACCTGAAAGGTGCAATTTGTCAGGTATGATGTAAACCAGGTGACAGCAGAGTCAGTTATGCCAAGTTCAGCCAGAGTGGAGAGGAGGATTTGGTGGTTGACTGTGTCAAATGCAGCTGATGGGTCGAGGAGAATGAGAACGGAGGAGTGGGATGAGGCTCTGGGCGGCTGGTGACCGTTCGAGGCATAGAGGGTTGGATGTGGTGGGCTTCATGGGGAGAGAGAAAGTCACAAAGTGGTGGTCGGACTCGGTGAGCAGGGTAACAGAGAATGCCGAGATGCCACAGGATCTTGTTAAGACAAGGTCAAGTTGGTTCCCGGCCCGGTGAGTTGGTGGAGAGGGGGAGAGTGTAAGGTCAAATGCAGAGAAGAAGTCAATGAATTCAGATGAGTGCAGCTTTCCCGGGTGGATGTTGAAGTCACCGAGGACGATGAGTGGTGTGCCATCATCAGGGGAGCAGCTCGGGGGGCATCCATCTCATATAAAAAGTCACAGAGAGGACCGGGTGGGCGATAGATCACTATGATGTTGAGCTTGAAAGGAAGGGTGACAGAGACGGCGTGGAATTCAAGTGTAGATCGGGGTAGGTGGTCCAGAGGAAGGACCTGGTAGGACCATCTCGATGGGATGAGGAGCCCAGTTCCTCCTCCTCGCCCTGTTCGTCTTGGGGAGTGTGAAAACGAGTAGGCAGTTGAAAGGGCAGCTGGAGTGGCAGTGTTTTCTGGGGTGATCCAGGTCTCTGTAAGGGCCAGGAAGTGGAGAGTCTGCAGGGAGGCATAGGCTGAAATGATGTCCGCCTTCTTGACTGCAGACTGGCAGTTCCACAGCCCCCCTAGTACTTCAAGTTCCTTACCGGTGGAGAATGGTGGGTAGCAGAGATTGGATGGGTTACAGCCTCGAGTGAAGGGTCTCTGGTAAAATCTTCTCCAGTGTGATGTCCTGACTGGGATAAGACACATGGCTGTGATGGGAGGGGGTTGATATGTTATGCCTACCTCAATGGACTTCCATTGAGACTCCCACAAATAGACTCCCTTGTCTTTGTTCAGCTGTCTTCGTTCTGCTTGCCTGACGCTGTAGTGACAGCCTTTTAAGTGCTCAGTTTACTTCATGCACTGACTGTAACCCCTCCCTCCAATCAAGTCTATTGACTACAGCTGAGCTGGCTGAAACTAGCTGATTGCTCACTTAGCATAGATAGCTTCACAAGAATTTAAACAACAAGCTATCAACACAAGACTAAATGTTACAACTAGCTTTACTCACAGAATGCCTAAACCCAAATCTACAATTAGCTTCTGACTTACCAACAAGAGACAAAGCAGCTTCCTTCCTTTCTCCAGACAAAATGTGTTTTTTTCTGGAGAGGTGCACTGTAACCTGGCTGGAACAGCGGGAGTAATCTGGGTTACTTCATGACATTCAACAAGGTTTCTGTGGTTGGGACGTTGTGGGTCCACAACAGTTCCGGTTCTCCCCTCAACTGGAACTGACTCTAGTTTAAAGGATTTCTTGAAGGAGTCTTTGAGTTCTGCCATCTTTGCTGCTTTTCGCTGAACTGCTTCCTCTTTACGGCGACAAGTGCAGAGTTTGTGAGATTGTCACAGTGAGTCTTTATATGGCCATCTTCACCACACCGATAGCAGTAGCCGGCCTTGGGAACAGAAGACTATTTGATGGCTTGCCCGCCCTCTGCCCCTCACCCAACTTGCGGCCAGGTGTGGGCTTGGAAGCAGCGGATTGACTGGAGCTTAAGCTTGACTCGCGACATTTTGTAATTCAGAAAGGTAGTTCTTAGTTTGCGACTTCCCTACCTCGTGCACGCAGACTGTAGATAGGTCCCAGATCTTATAAGTAATCTCAGCTCCATCACACTTATGTGACAGAGCTTTGTAGAGACTCGGGACATTGACTGGAATGGTCAATGGACCTGCATTTATATATCACTTTTCTAACTTACTAGCTATTCAAGGTGCTTTACACTACATTCAGTCACTTACAGATACCCGTTCACACACACACACACACACACACACACACACACACACACACATTCATGATTCACTGATGGCAGAGGAGACGCCTGTACATGAATCATTCATACACATTCACACACTGATGGTACAGTATCTTGCCTGAGGACACTTCGGCATGTAAACTAGAGGAGCCGGGTTTCGAACCGCCGATCTTGAAGGACGACTTACTCTACCTTTGAGCCACAGCCGCTGCCGAGTCAAGGGATGTTTCCTGTATATTTCCCCAATTTTTGTAGGTCAGAACTTCCTAGGACACAGTAGGCCTCTGTGCACCAGATACACACATGCATAAATTTACATTTTCATTGAACTATATGCAGATGGGAGACTTATGACGTGTAGGAAATTGCACCTGTTTCTTTGGAGGATGGTTTACAGAGTTGAACACTTGATATATTTTACTGGGGCTGAGATTAAGAGGTGGACAAACCTTGCAAAGTTGATTTTAGACACAGGGAGGAGTGTGGTAGAAGAAACAGGCTAGGGTTTAATGGCCGTGGAAATGCCAAACACAATGGGTGACGTCACCATGACGACGTTCACTTCTGATCTCCAGTCTGTGCTTTAGTGACTCTTTGAACTTGGTTTTCTCCACAGAGTTCAGCAGATCTCAGAGGTTCCGTTGACCCATCAGCATCAAACAGACCTGGACTCCATATTTATGGTGAGTACATGTACAAGCTCACCTTTCACTATTAACCACATGGACTACAGATTCAATGCTGAACAGGTTCTAGTGGTCTCCATGCTGCTCAGACCCACACATGAATCCCATGTTGGGTTCTTTAGAGTTCATGATCAGTTTATCCTTCTGTTCCAGCTGCTGGAGGAGAACATCGGCACTTTTGTGAAGAACGAGCTGAAGAAGATCCAGAAGGTCCTGAATCCAGATTACCCAGAATGCTTGGAGAATGAGGATGAGGAGTTGTTGGATGGTGAGGATGAAGAGCAGAGGAGCAGCAGAGAGGCGTTTCAGAAGATCACAGTGCACTTCCTGAGGAGGATGAAGCAGGAGGAGCTGGCTGACTGTCTGCAGATCAGTAAGAGGATTTTAACAGATTTAACATGGTGGAAAGAAGAGAAGGATTCAACATGAAGAACTTCATATTTCTCCTAATAGGCTGCACACAACTTCAATGTTTAGGTTCTCTGGTTGTCTAGAGACCCGATTACAGCTGATGTCATCATAAATATGCGTACGCATGATGTCAACGTTTATGTCGTTTTGCTTCAACCATCCAGACGAGTTAGAAGCTTTAAACAGTGAATTTAAACTGTTAGCAGCATCTAAATGTCTGCTTGTTACGTGTTCGGTTGTCAGAATCGATATTCCAACAGAATCAAGTTCTACAGAGTTCAGACAGGATCACCACCGTTTCAGAGGAACAGGTGTTTCACTTCACCCAGTGACCGTGTTAACTGGTGACTTTCAGCTAGTAGTAGAGCAGATTAGTGAGACAATCGTTCACTTTGGTATAAAAGCATGAAATTTGGCACAGATACTGTCTAAGGGCCACTATTTTGGAAAAAGATGTTGGCCACTCACAAATTAAATATGGCGGCCAGTTTTTAAGATGGCCGCCATTGCTATTCAATGGTTATTAGATAAATGATTCAAACAGTGATCCAAGCATAATATTCATAATATTCTATATAAATACTCTCTAAAACATGATAATGGGAAAAGATGCTTGTCCCAAATTCAAGATGGCTGCCATTTTTAAAGATGGCCACCGGTCCTGTAGAATATTAATCATTTAAATTGTCCCAATGGTGATGCAAGCATAAAATTAGGCAGAAATACTCTTCAAGGAAGTCTCTTTTGGAAAAAAGTATGTGCCACTAAAAAATTCAGGGTGGCAACCATTTTCTAGATGGTCACCCATCCATCCATCCATCCATCCATTGTCTACCGCTTAACCTGTATTCAGGGTCGTAGGGGGCTGACCATGTAAGGTTCACTGCATCATTGATTTCTTCCACAACTGTTACTTTCTCTAGCCACTTATACTCAAGGGCAAGTTGTGGCCAGAAAACATTGGTGTCTGGGCTTGGCATTGGGGTATTTGGTGGTAAAGGATTATTTTTCTTGAAAAATGCAGGGTGGATGTTGGTGAAAAAGTCTAGAAATTCTGTCACAGACTTGACTTTTTCTGGCCCAAACCTAAGCTGCCGACGCTCCTCAGCACTGCTTTCTTTTGTCGGATGCTGAATTACATTAACGGGGGGCATTAGCTCAGGAGGTAGAGTGGGTTGGCTGGTACCCGCAATATCGCTGTTTCGATCCCCGGCTCCTCCTAGCTGTGTGTCTGGTGTCCCTGAGCAAGACGCCTCACCCTAATTGCTCCTGACGAGCTGGCTGTCGCCCTGCATGTTGACTCTGCCGTCGGTGTGTGAATGTTTGCGTGAATGGGTGAATGTCGGTCAACAATGTAAAGCGCTTTGGATAAAAGCGCTATATAAATGAGGACCATTTTTAACTACAGAGACACTGGTGCCATAGAATGATGTTTTAGCAGTTGTTGCAGAAGGATTGTGGTCAATGTTGTCCATGACAGCAGTGGTGAACAGCCCTTTCCGTAGCACCAGTGGACAGACCTCACCCTCCTCAACATACTTGCTTACTGTGGCATCTCCCAGTTGAGCTGATATCTCTAGCACCCGATCATATGAGATACTCATACCATGTTCATGCAGTATTTCAAACAGACTTCTCTTCCTGGTTTTAGCTAACACAGACATACCAATATATACTGGGAATGGAGTTTCTCTGTCTTTTGAATACCTGTGGGCAGCTGCTCTCTCTTTGTACCAGGAGAAGCAGTTGTACTGCAACAGTTGTGACTTTCATTTAACATTTTGGGAGTTTGTTGTATGATAAAGGCCGAGCGGTTATCCTTTTACCACCTGAATCATAGACATAGTACACATTTATGTATGGGATACAACTAGGTTTGGGTAACCTACACCTAGCCCGATCATTCATTCAGTGCTATTTAAGTCCTGTGTGATCGGTACACCTTCCAGGTAAGCATACATGAACAAGTCTTGCCCCTCTTACCCTTGGCTCGGCTCTCCCGCGCTGGCACAACCTGTCAATTCAGATGCGGCTATCTAACTACATAAATTACTAGCTAATTGATGAGGGGCTGTTAGACAGCATTTGGGACACTAAACTTAGCTATACTATTACTACTAGTCAAGAACTACAGTCTAAGTAAAACTAGATCAGCTGACACGGAACCCCATGCTGAGTTCCACAGCAGTGAAGTCACCAGTGTGCCCTGGTTGTGTAATGACGTTCACTCTATTAAACAAAACCTTCCTTAACACATTACATTGAGCTCTGACAGAAATGGTGGCCAATCTTGAAAATGGTCGTCATCATGAATTTTTGAGTGGCACACAGCTTTTTCCATGAGAATGTTCCTTTAAGAACATTTGTACCAGTCTTGATGACAGCATCATCATTTGATAAATTGATGTAAGGATTTAAGAGAAATGGCGGCCATCTTGAAAAATGGTTGTCATCTTGATTTTTTTTCAGGGACAAGCACTGTTCTCCAAAAAAACATTCTTAAGAGAGTATTTTCACAAAATGTTATGCCTACATCACAGTAGTGATGTCCAAATGAAGCTTCATGAAGCATTTTCTTTATTTTCTGAGCCCAATAGATGGCGCTCTCTGTTCAACAAAGGGTTGAAGGCCTATATATTTCCATTGCTTTCAACCCTTTGTTGAACAGAGAGCGCCATCTATTGGGCTCAGAAAATAAAGAAAATGCTTCACGAAGCTTCATTTGGACATCACTACATCATAGTTTGAACGATCGACATAATGAGCATTTGACATAAATAGCGGCCATATTGAAAAAATGTGCCGCCATTTTGAATTTTTGGGTGGCCAACAACTTTTTCCCAAAAAGTGACCCTTAGAGAGTATCTGTGCCAAATTTCATGCTTTTACACCAAAGTGAACGATTCTCTTGAAATTTGCAATTAATCTGCTGCACTTCACCCAGTGACCGTGTTTACTCGTGACATTCAGCTAGGAACTAAATTGTTGGGAGATGAAACCAAAAAATGTATTTAAAACAGGCTTCTACGAGGACACCTCCATGTTTTCAATGGTGGCGTCTCAGCGTGGAGGATTACGGTATACCAGGATATTTAGAAATCCCAACGGTACTATTTTCAACACCGTCATCAACAACGTCTCTTTCTATGATGCTGTATTGTGATGTGTTGTAGTGACCAGCAGACGCCACCGGAGGTCAGTGATGCGATACAAGAGGCTCTTTCTTTATTCTCCAGCGCTCCACTGACTCACTGAGCTTTGCAGCTGCATTTCAAAGTGTTATGTCCCTCCAGTTCTGTGTGTTTTGTAAATGTCTGTTATTTTATTATATTTTCACTTCATCAGCTGAACCTGATTTTGTGTCCAATAGTTTGATTTAATCATGAAAGAAGCTCATGATGTCACTACTACTGAGGACTATAGGAATACATGGCTCTAACACATGGCTTGTTCATAGACTGTTAAAGGTAGTGATGTCTAAATGAAGCTTCGTGAAGCATTTTCTTTATTTTCTGAGCCCAATAGATGGCGCTCTCTGTTAAACAAAGGGTTGAAAGCAATGGAAATATATCGGCCTTCAACCCTTTGTTGAACAGAGAGCGCCATCTATTGGGCTCAGAAAATAAAGAAAATGCTTCATGAAGCCTCATTTGGACATCACTAGTTAAAGGGTCTGTAGGATCCACTAACTGGGTTCCTTTGTTGTTTATTCAGGAACCGCTGGTCCAGTGTACCAACGTAAACTCAAGTCTTACCTCAAGAAGAAGTTCCAGTGTTTGTTTGAGGGCATCACTAAAGCTGGAAACCCAACCCTCCTGAATCAGGTCTACACAGAGCTCCACATCACAGAGGGAGGGACTGCAGAGGTCAATGACCAACATGAGGTCAGACAGATTGAAACGGCATCCAGGAAATCAGACAGACCAGAAACAACCATCAGACAAGAAGACATCTTTAAAGGCTCACCTGGAAGGGATGAACCAATCAGAACAGTGATGACAAAGGGAGTGGCTGGCATCGGGAAAACAGTGTTAACACAGAAGTTCACTCTGGACTGGGCTGAAGACAAAGCCAACCAGGACATACAGTTCACGTTTCCATTCACTTTCAGAGAGCTGAACCTGCTGAAAGAGAAGAAGTTCAGCTTGGTGGAACTCCTTCATCACTTCTTCACCGAAACCAAAGAAGCAGGAATCTGCAGGTTAGAAGAGTTCCAGTTTGCGTTCATCTTTGACGGTCTGGACGAGTGTCGACTTCCTCTGGACTTCCACAACAACGAGATCCTGACTGATGTTACAGAGTCCACCTCGGTGGATGTGCTGCTGACAAACCTCATCAGGGGGAAACTGCTTCCCTCTGCTCGCCTCTGGATAACCACAAGACCTGCAGCAGCCAATCAGATCCCTCCTGGGTGTGTTGACATGGTGACAGAGGTCAGAGGGTTCACTGACCCACAGAAGGAGGACTACTTCAGGAAGAGGTTCAGAGATGAGGAGCAGGCTAACAGGATCATGGCCCACATCAAGACCTCACGAAGCCTCCACATCATGTGCCACATCCCTGTCTTCTGCTGGATCACTGCTACAGTTCTGGAGGACGTGTTGAAGACCAGGGAGGGAGGGGAACTGCCCAAGACCCTGACCAACATGTACACCCACTTCCTGGTGGTTCAGTCCAAACTGAAGAACGTCAAGTATGATGGATGAGCTGAGACGGATGGACACTGGAGTCCATAGAGCAGGAAGATGATTAAGTCTCTAGGAAAACTGGCTTTTGAGCAGCTGCAGAAAGGAAACCTGATCTTCTATGAACCAGACCTGAAAGAGTGTGGCATCGATATCAAAGCAGCCTCAGTGTACTCAGGAGTGTTCACACAGGTCTTCAGAGAGGAGAGAGAACTGTACCAGGACCAGGTGTTCCGCTTCATCCATCTGAGTGTTCAGGAGTTTCTGGCTGCTCTTCATGTTCATCTGACCTTCGTCAACTCTGGTGTCAATCTGATGGCAGAAGAACAAACAACCTTCTCTGGGTCTAAAGTCGATAGAGACACAAATAAACTAAAACATCTGCACCAGAGAGCTGTGGACAAGGCTTTACAGAGTCCAAACGGACACCTGGACCTGTTCCTCCGCTTCCTTCTGGGTCTGTCACTAGAGACCAATCAGAAACACCTACGAGGTCTGCTGACACAGACAGGAAGTAGCTCACAGGCCAAAAACAAAACAGTCCAGTACATCAAGGGAAAGGTTGATGAGGATCTGTCTCCAGAGAGAAGCATCAATCTGTTCCACTGTCTGAATGAACTGAATGATCATTCTCTGGTGGAGGAGATCCAACAGTCCCTGACTTCAGGACGTCTCTCCTCCAATAAACTGTCTCCTGGTCAGTGGTCAGCTCTGGCCTTCATCTTACTGTCATCAGAAAAACATCTGGACGTGTTCGTTCTGAAGGAATACTCTGCTTCAGAGGAGGCTCTTCTGAGGCTGCTGCCGGTGGTCCAAGCCTCCAGAAAAGCTCTGTAAATATCGTTTTTTATTCAGAAAACAACAACAAACCATCTTGGAATTACAAGGTTCTATCTGCATTCTGAACCATTTGATTGGTTTTCCCAACTGCAAAAGGTAAAGAAGTAAAAAGTAGTTCCAAATAGTTACTTAAAGTGATGGTTCAGAGTAAAATGCACCCTAGGTAATTTCCACCATGACATCCAGCCAAATCCCCCCTCGGAAGCATTTTTAGCGATGGTCAGCATTGGTCAAGATAGGGCGATCAGCCGAATGGCTTAGTAATAACGCAATGGTGCATAGTTTATATCTCGTAAATTTCCCCACTAATAATCCATGGAATGTTACCAATCTTCTGCAGTAGTACACATAGGGTCTGTACTCACAAAACGAGACATTTTAAAGTTTGTAAGTACATCAGGAGTTTATTTAAAAGAACACTTGCCTGATAGCTTCTACTGCTAAAGCTACCGCTGTTGCGTAGACGGCACTTCCGTGTTTACCCAGCTTCTTCTTCTTCTTCGTTTTAAATGCCTCGTTTATGCCTTCTTTAAAATGCCCCGTTTTGTGAGTACAGACCCTATGTGTACTACTGCAGAAGTTTGATTACATTCCATGCATTATTAGTGGGGAAATTTACGAGATATACACTATGTACCATAGCGCTAGTACTAAGCCATTTGGCTGATCGCCCTATCTTGACCAATGCTGACCATCCCTAAAAATGCTTCCGAGGGGGTGTTTGGCTGGATGTCATGGTGGAAATTACCTCGGGTGCATTTTACTCCGAACCATCACTTTAAGAGTAAAGGTAAGAAAGTATTTAGTGAAAAAACTACTCGAGTAATGAGTAACTTCTGAGTAACTTCTGATTATTGTGGCCCCGCACCTGGTAATCTGACATACATAAAAATCAATGCTTTCTCTAACATTAAGTGTTTGTCACCTTTGCTGAAAGAAAAGAAAAAACACCGCTCACTGTTTCATCCAGCGTCTCTCCTCTCTGTCTGTTTCACAGAGGGGCGGGGCACACACACACACACACACACAGTGATCGATAGTCATGTCGAAGACATTTATTCTAACTTTTCTCTGAGTTTTGTTGACATAAGAATGACTCGACCCACAAGAATCTGCGTGATGAGCAGCTACAAACAGAATCTCACATCAGAAACATTCAGAAATGAACTGATTCACAACTGAAAGTGAAACTTAAATAGGATCGACAGATTCACTGACTTTGGACGGTAAAAGTCGGGGGGGATTTCAAATAGTGGGCGGTATATTGTGACTCCTCCATAAATAATTGCACAAACACTTGCATATTTATGCACATTTGTCTCTGAATGACAAGGATTTAGAATTAGAACTACTAGAATGTTTCTTCAGTAAATGTCTTTGATTCATCAGCCACATGATTAGACACCATTTGACGAGAAAAATGCTCTAAAATTGTAAAACACAGAATTTAGAAAAATTAAAACTGAAAACATTTGGGAAACGGAATCTGGCACAAATTAAAACGGATTTCATAGGGCCCCACCGGCGCTATCCCTATGTTCCCCGGGTCCTCAGTTCCCCATTTTTTCCAAAAAAGGGTCCTATGTTCCCCGGTCACAACACATATTTTGTTTAGTTTATTTAAACTGTCGAGAAAAGACAATTTACAGCCTTAATCTCTCCTCATCTAGGCCTATTTGGTCTAGCACTGATGGTGGAAAAAATAACAGACTGGGGAACATAGGACCCTTTTTCAACAATAGACAAGATGTTCCCCGGTCACATACAAAGCAGGGGAACATAGGTACACTCCTGCCCTACCTACAGTGTCCTTCAAACCACCAGATAATAATTACCTGCGAGGGAGGGAGGCCAGGCTGTGGGCTTGGCCCATGACAGAGCCCAGAGGTCAGCCTTAGTCCAAGCTCACGGACCCCAGGGCCTGGGTGTCTGGACCAGCTAACCCCAGCCAGCTAGTTTCCTTATATTACCAGATCAGGTAATGCTAGCCAGCTTATGCTAGCTTCATATGTTCATTCTACCCGGATAATGCTAATTTCCTCTGCTCCTTGTTGCTGCTGCCACTGAGCAACCACAGCAACATGACAAAGAAGCAGAACGCGATTGGTCCTCCTGTGTGCATTTGACCTGCTGATTGGCTCACAAGTAGAACCTTAGAGAACCAAGGTGGTTTGACTTCGGAAATAGAACCTTTTTGTTTCCTAAATAAAACACCTCACATAATGTTACTAAGTTGTCATAGAATAAGAATATGTGAATAACTTAATTATGACAAAAATGTCAGTTAGAACCTGAGGTGATGAACAGTTGTTTGTAATTGTTTCATCACTAATTTCTGATTCCTCTTCAGACTCAGTGGCTGTAAGCTCTCAGAGAGAAGCTGTGAAGGTCTGTCCTCAGTTCTCAGCTCCCAGTCCTCCAGTCTAAAAGACCTGGACCTGAGTAACAACGACCTGCAGGATTCAGGAGTGAAGCTGCTGTCTGCTGGCCTGGAGAGTCCACACTGTCAACTGGAAACTCTCAGGTCAGATTCAACTACTTTGAGAAGTTTACCTATGAAGCTTTCAATGATGCGTTTACATGCACCAAATATTCAGTTATTTATATTCACGTATTCCTAAAAAGACACGTCTGCTACTAATCTGTTTACATGGCTGATGAAATACTGTTTCTGCTGCTAACGACTTGCCAGCAAATTAACAAAACAAAACTTTTGTCAAAACCAAACCTCTTGTTTATCTTTTCCCTGCCGTTCGATGTTTTAATAGTTTTATAAATCCACCTGGTGTCTATAAATGCTGTTGCAAACGTCAGTCTACGTTTGTGAACGTCACTCCATGAACATGTGAGCCTGAACTACAACACCAGACTGTCTCTGCTGTCAAGGTGGAGCCAGTTTGAACCACTTTCTATACAGTTGAGTTTATTGAGTTTTATATGAAATGAACTAATATTCTTGTCACGGTGGCTGAAGCAGCAGGGAGGACCCACATGCAGACTCAAAGCTATGCAGATGCAATGAAGACATATTATTCATGAAAACACCCCCTAGTGGCCAGCAGGGAGAATGCAGCTTTAAGGACCTTCAGGCTTGACTTCACTTTTCTGAACCAGAGGTTGATGCCTGATTGGAATATCAACTCTGACAACTGAACATGAACCAACCAGACATTTTGATGCTGCTGACAGTTTTAATTCAAAGTTTAAAGCTTCTAACTCGTCTGCACGGCGGAGACAAAACGCCATTTTAACACCAACATGTGCACACACATTTATGATGACAATGATTTTAAAAGCCTCTATAGCAAGGGTCACTAAGAGGTGGAGCTTGGCCCAGATCCAGACCCAGACCCCGTCCTATCTGGAACCAGACCCATAACTGATAGATCATTGAGAATTATGAAATGATGACGGAGCGTTTCCATTTTACTGCTGCAGCGTTAGCATCACTACACTGGTTCAGATGGTTGGAGGCTAAATCATCTCACTGGTTGCTACTCACAAACACTTAATTACCCAGTAATGCAACGGGGTGAAACGTTAACTCTGAACTTAATCAAATCTGTGCAAGAGTTTCTGTGAGTGACGTTTCTATGGTGACAACTGACGAGACTCACTGACAGCTGACAGATCGATCAGAGAGTGGAGGTGATAAACGTCAGTCAGGTCAGTGAAATCTAGAGCCGATAGATAAATGAATTATCTGGTCAGTTCAACGGTCAGTTGAAAAACAACAACACATTCTAGTTGGGACTTAACTATACCCAGATGTTGCATGAGCGAAGGTGTAAGGAATGTTTAGGTTAGGAGGAAGATGAGACGAGGCCTAGCTGTAAATTAAGCTTAGCTGTCTGATGAGGCCCCGAGACATAAATTAGTGATGTCTTTGTGTGTGCGTTACACACCAGCTTCAGGAAACAAAGCCCATATAAAGGAGTAACTAAGTATAATTTTGCCACCTAAATGGCTGAGCAAAACATGATAAGTATAAGTACAAAATATAGCTTTAGGATGGAGCGCGTGGCAACCTCTCTTCCATTGGAGAGGAAGAGGATAAATTTACTAAGGTGTCAGGATGAGCGAGAAGAAGGCAGATCAGGAAGTAGAGGGCTTTAAAAGACATGTGGTAGGGAGAGTTGGATTTCCTTAGATTCGAGAGCAAGAAAGGACTTCCCAGGTGGAACATTTGCAGAGACTGTAGGAAGGACTCTGCTAGGGATTCGGAACGACCGAGTGTGGCCACGTACACGTTTCAGACGCAGGCTTGATACCTGTTTAAATAAAGATCATTCTTATTCCACCTGCCTGACTCCGAAGATTCATTTATCACCAACCTACACATCGACATCTTTGGGGAACCTGCCAAAGAAACTACATAAGTTCACATGGCTGCCCTCAAAGAGAAACGCTGACAGTGAGAACAGAGCTTGGAATCAAGACGGACTCTTTTCTTGCAACTGGCAGTATGAAAAAGTTTCGCTGCATTTTTATAAATGCTTGTATTATCAGGTCAACACTTGTCATCACTTGTTGACCTGATAATACAAGCATTTATAAAAATTCAGCGAAACTTTTTCATACTCTCGCGTGAAACTCGCGTCATGGCAACAGCTTGGTAAACACGGAAGTGGCGTCTAGGCAGCGGTAGCGTTAGCAGCAGAGGATAGAAGCTATCAGGCAAGTGTTCTTTTAAATAAACTCCTGGTGTACTTACAAACTTTCAAATGCCTCGTTTACTACTGCAGAAGTTTGGTAACATTCCATGCATCATTAGTGGGATTATTTACGAGATATACATAATGTACCATTTGCGCCAGTACTAAGCCATTCGGCTGATCGCCCTATCTTGACCAATGCTGACCATCACTAAAAATGCTTCCGAGGGGGGATTTGGCTGGATGTCATGGTGGAAATTACCTAGGGTGCATTTTACTCAGAACCATCACTTTAAGAAGCACATTTTCAAAGCTGTGTTTTGTATTTTACTGTTATTATCAGAGTACTTGTTATTCATAATTCCTCCAGTTCAACATGAAAACTATAAACATTGTTGAAATGTTATTGAATTACAGCCTTTTTTCTTTGCTAGATGGTTTAAAATCAATACCAGATCTTTGTTGGCACACCAGGTCTGAAGACAGACCACATAGACTGTTTCAACTGTTGTTTCTTCTCTTTTCTAACGCTTCAATTTCTCTCTCAATCATTTCAGCTCGTCTCTTGTCTTTCTTTTAACGTCCTCCTCTGTGCATCTCTGTCCATCACTCAGCCACGCTTATCCCACCCAGTACAACATCAACACAGCAAAAGACAAATATCACTTTTTCTCATTTTAAAAAGTGGACAAATGGACATAAGTCTATGTAAAGTCCCCAGAAGTGACAGAAGTGTGTGTCTTCAGTCTGTCAGGTTGTCTGATCACAGAGGACGGCTGTTCTTCTCTGGCCTCAGCTCTGGAATCCAACCCCTCCTATCTGAGACAGCTGGACCTGAGCTACAATCATCCAGGAGACTCAGGAGTCAAGCTGCTGTCTGCTGGACTGGAGGGTCCACACTGGAGACTGGACACTCTCAGGTGAGGACAGATGGACAGACATCAGACTGGACACTCTCAGGTGAGGACAGATGGACAGACTTCAGACTGGACACTCAGATGAGGACAGATGGACAGACATCAGACTGGACACTCAGGTGAGGACAGATGGACAGACTTCAGACTGGACACTCTCTGGTGAGGACAGATGGACAGACATCAGACTGGACTCTCAGGTGCGGACAGGTGGACAACAGCTCCAGACTGTGTCTCCATCTCTGACTGAGGAACTGGGGTTCATGTTTAATGGGATTGAGTGAATAACAAAACCATTCACATACATCTGTAACTTATCATTCCAAACTGGTACATTTCCCCAAAAAAATGAAAATAGCAAAAGTCATACCTCTGTACAAATCTGGGAACAAACACCAATTCACAAATTACAGACCGGTCTCATTATTGCCACAATTCTCCAAAATTCTTGAAAAGCTATTCAATAATCGACTGGATATATAATTTCATAGATAAGCACAAACTGCTCAGTGAAAATCAATACGGATTCAGAGCAAATAGATCTACATCAATGCTCCATAATCGCGCTTAAAAAAATAACTAGTTTATCAAGAGATGAACACAAAGCAACAAATCTTCCGTTATTTCATTCATTGACGTTGACGATAACACATACTGTGATTTGATTGGCCTGATGCCAACGAGTTCGTGGCTTCCCTTTACACTGTCCTGACCAATCACAGGGGAACAGTGTCGTGACCATAGCCTCACCTGATTGGTCAATCATTCTTTTTTTTTAATAATAATTATTAATGTAAATAATTCACATATCCTTCAACTGTTTGTACTCATATTCTAATAGTTATTAAATATTGGCATTTGAGTACAAACTCCTTTATATTGAGACTGAGTATTGATATTAATAATTATCTATAATTAACTGAATCTGCTCCTGCTAGTTCCCCAACACTGTGTTTTTCTCTGCGATCCAACAAAACACACACCACTACACACCGGTGTCCTATTTATCAATGAAATGTATGACGTGACCCATCACCATCAAGTTACCGCCCCCTTGTGATGTCATATACTAATACCCAAAGTATATTTATTAAGCTTTCAAAACACAAACCAAAAAACACCCAACTGTCTCCAACAATAACCTTTAGCTGCATTGTGTTTGTTCTCTCCATCAGATGTCTGTGAACTGGAACTGGACACAAACACAGTCAGCAGAAACCTCAAACTGGACGACACCAACAGGAAGGTGACACGTGTGTCAGACGACCAGTCATATCCAGATCATCCAGACAGATTTGTCTCACGGCCTCAGCTGCTGTGTAGAGACGGTCTGACTGGTCACTGTTACTGGGAGGTCGAGTGGAGAGGAGGGGTTCATATATCAGTGAGTTACAGAGGAATCAAGAGGAGAGGAAACGACTCTGGGTTTGGAATGAATGATCAGTCCTGGAGTCTGTATTGTTATGGTGGTCGTTACTGTGTCTATCACAAAAGCAAAGAAACACTCATCTCCTCCTCCTCCTCCTCCTCCTCCTCCTCTGGTGTGGTAGCAGTGTACTTGGACTGTCCTGCTGGCACTTTGACCTTCTACAGAGTCTCCTCTAACAAACTGATCCACCTCCACACCTTCAACACCACATTCACTGAACCTCTTTATCCTGGGTTTACAGTCTGGTCTGGATCAGTGTCTCTGTGTCTCTGAAACTGTTCACAACAAACACAAAGCGGTGCGATTACATTCAGAGTTGATGCAAAGATGTGAATGAAAACAGCAGTTTGTAATCAGTCAGGTTCATTCCTCCTTGTACTTGTTGTAAATGTATTAATGCTTGTGTAAATGTACTTAAATGAATGGAGTATATCGGGATGGCTTTGTCTTTAGACTGAACCTTGTCGTGTTGAGGAACATGCATTAGTGACTGGAGCAAATAGTGGCTGTCCAGTGAAAACCATCAACATGAAACACAGAGCACACACAGATTAGAATAGAAAACATAATGTATTTAACATATTACAAATAAAAAACATATTAAACTGTTTGTTCATTGTTGGAGAAAATGCTCCTGCTAAATTCACTAAGGAATTATAAACTATGATGATGCTGCAGCTGTGATTTTTCATTCATCAACGCTTTATAATGCTTGCTCTTGGGTGATGTTGGGACTTTGAACATCATGAGGGTGTTCTAGTCCTGCTGTATGTGAAAACATGTCCTGACATAACTTTTGTTATGATATGGAACAATAAATAAAATTGCATTTAAAAGAGAATAAACTGTTCTTGAGCTGATATTTTACCAAAAGTGCATTTTAATTAAACTATATTTAAAAGGTCCCATATTATGAAAACAGGTTTTCTCTGGTCTCTACATATAAACTGGTCCTCCCTGAGCCTGTCAACTCCCAGGATGAGGAAAACAAGCGACTCCTACATGGTCTCTGCAGCGCCCCCACTGGTACAACGGCGCTCCTACAGGCTGTTCAGATTCAGCTTCCGTCGTTACTATTGGCGCATGCTACCGCTATCGTAAGCAGCATCGTGACCGTCTCTCTCCAAGTAGGCGTTGACAGAAGGAGCTCATTAGCATTTAAAGGTGCAGACACTGAAACAGCCTGTGCTCGAAAACAGTGTTGTTGGACCTCTGACAGCTGTGTGGAATTAATGAAAAACAGTATAATAGGGGACCTTTAACCTGTAGCTAAACCCCTCCCACATTATCCTCACAAACACAATTGGCTATCATTAAAGTACCACTATTAAAGCTCTCCAATAAAAAGTAACCATATAAAGTTACTCCCTAATTCATGTAAAATATTCCTTGACCCATGTCTGACTACAATATACAGAGGTTTGACATGTTTAACCCTACAAAAATAACTTTTACACACTAATCCTTGTTAACATAGTAAATTACATAAAAGCCATGTGTACACCTGGGACACATAGTCCCAACTTCAAATATCACAACTACAACAAAATAAATCAAATGCATGTACCTTACAATATTTAATTCTTTATTTGTTATCCTCCATCTATCTTCTGTTCAAATCCCTCAATGCTACACTGAGACTAACAACTACTATACCAGGGGTACTCAAATACAAATCTTCAAGGGCCACAAAGATATTTTTCAGTGACTCAAAGGTTCATTTATTGAGGTCGGTACTGTACTGAAATATTCAAAAGATGTCCTTTTTATTCAAAACAACAACAACTGCACTTAAATAAAATATAATTTCCATTTAGACTAAATTAAAATAAATATTTGAATAAAACAAGAAATGACACCTGTCATGGAACCAAAAAAAAGGAGTCAAAGTGTAACGAAAAACTATTTTACATTCTTCCTGTCAGTATGAAACACTGCTTAATGGGAGAAATGGCATCTTGTGTCTTTTGCCAGTTTTTGGAACTTTGGCTCAAATGGTGTGATGGCCAGGCGCAGTGGCGCCGCCAGCCGGAATCCTGTACGCACTGTGCGTACTTTTTTTGAAGGTGGACTAGATATTTAAATTTCAGCGGGTGACACCAAACCACGTCTGCCCAAGCAAGTCAGAGCTTTTCTTTCTCTCACACAGTGACCTGGAGAGACGCAGCCACATTTGAGAGGACGATCGCGCGTGTGTGCGCAATTACGCATAAGGTGTATTGGCCCCTCTCCACTACACAGGCCCGGTTCTACGGGGGTGCATAAGCATGCATTGCACCCCCAAAAAAATAGTTTGCACCCTCAATTAAAAAAAAAAAAAAAGATTTTCATTTTTAGAAATATGATAAAAATAATAAAATACTTGCTCACAAAACAAATTGTAGTTAAACTTGTGACAATTTCCATTAAATACCGTTGAGATATGAGCTTCCAACATCACTCTGACTGTTCACCAAACTGTCAAAATCACTCCGCATTTATGTATGGTGTTTTGTTTATATGTTGCTTGGCAACAGTCCGCTCAGTGGGGATCTATTTTTGTTGGCGGAAGCAATTTCATCCGTTTATATGATTAAATAAACAAACAAATGTTGTCGCTCTATATCAGCGCTGCTGTGATAGCCTTCGGCGGCTGGTGGCCGGCCGCGTCGTGTGTCGTGTGCAAAATGCGCGCACCCTTAGTATATCTATGGCGCGCACGGCAGTGGTAGAATTCTGTTCTTTTTTACACCTCACACATCACACATATCAAAAACCTATCTCATATCCAAAGCTATCTAAGATATCAATAAGCTAATGTTGCAGCTGAAATGTTCTCCACATCACAAGATATGATACCATCTTTTAAGCACAGTAAATGTTTGTTGTCCCAACATGTCAGTAGAACTACGCAGAAGTGCTTGTCTATGGTAGAGAGGCCTGTGTGTATAAAAGCGAAGTCTGAACTGAAGCTGGGTAGCTGGTTTTAGTATAGTACTGGTGCACCCTCTGTAATCTCAGATGCACCCCAAGGCATTCTGTTCTGGAACCGGGCCTGCCACTACACAATACAGCTCGGCTCTAGTCTCGTCACCTCTCTGCTGCTGAGCACTGTGGGCCGAGCCGATGCACGTCTCTCTCCCCGGGCCGGCAGAGTTATCATACCGTACTGTGCGTGTGTGTCCAAGCGTGTGTGTGCGTGCGTGCGTGGAGTGCTCACAAGCGTGCGCTTGTGTTTAGGGCGCGGATGGAGGGCACAAAAAAAATATTTGCACCGGGCCGATCACCATGATATACGCTACTGATTTCACTGATACTGAAAACATTCGATTTTGTCTTAAAAAAGTATTTTTCCATTTGTTGTTGTATTTTGCCGTTTCTGTGCGTACATTGAAATTGAATCCTGGCGGCGCCACTGGCCAGGCGGACACACTGTTGCAAGTGTTCATTTGTAAGTGCACTGCGGTACTGGTTCTTCACCACGTTCATTGTTGAGAACGCAGATTCGCAGCAGTAGGTTGATGCGAACATCGTCAGAATGTGAAGTGCCATCTTCTGCAGCAGAGGGAAACTAGCTGCAGTTACCATCTTCGCCCAGTAGGTGATAACGTCACACTGAGTCTCTTTCAGTGCAATGTTTTCCTGCAGGTCAATTAGCTCACTTTGCAGTGAAGCAGCTGTGGCCCATGGAAAGATTTGTTGTGCTTCTGAAGTGAACTCTCTCAGATTTCTGACCAAAAATGGATTGTCAATGCACAGAAGGACTTGTTTTCCCAATATGAAGTCATCAAAGCGTGTCTTGAAGTTTTCAATCAGCTTCTCCACAAATGGAACATGTTGCTGATGAGCTGCTTTTTCTTTGGTCTGTTCCAAAAGTTTGGGGAAATTAAGCAATTCCTCCTATAGGTAAAAATGAAAAAGGAATAATCAATTAAAAAAAGGGCATGAAGTTTAAAAAAAAAACGAAGTAAAACCCAGATAATGTGTGTGGTAGAAAATGTTAAACAGCCTACCTGTAGGTCACTCTTGAAGACTTCCAGTTTCCTTTGGAAAGCCCGCACTGCTGAGATCAGGTCACACACTGTGTTGTTCTTCCCTTGGAGCTTCAGATTTAGGTTATTCAGGTGAGATGTTATGTCAATCAAAAATGCCACAGCTTCCATCTTTTCTGGATTTTGCAGGAAATCTGTGAACAGTTTTGCTTTAGCACTCTTTTGCTCTGACAGAAACACTTGTAGTTCATTCCTGATGGCCCAAAAACGCTCCAGGACCTTGCCTTTGCTCAGCCATCTGACGTTGTTGTGCAGGAGCAAATCATCAAAGGCAGCATTGACCTCTGTCAGGAACGAGCGCAGCAAACGATGCTGCAGTGCAGATGATGCTCTCAAGAAGTTTATGAGTCTCATCATTGTCACCATGATTTCAGAGTAGATTTCCCCAAGACTTGCACAAAGGACGGACTGGTGAATTATGCAAAAGATTCAGAGCCTAACCCGCTGTTGTTGAGAAAAGTGTCTCAACAACAGCGGTGTCAGCGGTGTCTCAACAAAAATCTCTAAAAAAGAGAGAGCAGCAGCAGCAGCATCAGAGAGCGCGCTGAGACAAAAACAAGTTTCGAGATAACTTGTTCTTAAAATAAAAGTCTGACCCGAAGAAAAACAACGCTGAAACTGACTCTAAATTGGACTTATTGACCGAAAGCCTGGAGGCAATAAAGGAAGAGCTGATGGCGGAGCTGAAAGACATGAAGAAAAAGATGGAACCTCTCCAAAAGTTGATGGCTGAAGTCAAACAACTCCGGGAGGAGGCTGCGGAGAAAGACGAGTTGATAAAGGAGCTGGGGAACAGAGTGTAGGAGCTGGACCAACAGGGTAAACTGAATGAGGTGATTGTGACTGGCCTCAAAATCAGGCCTCCAACCTACGCAAGGGCGGCTGCGGATGCAGCCTCTGAGCCAGATGAATCTGAGATTAAATCTGTGGAGATGCAGGTGGCCGAGTTCCTGACTGGCAAAGACATCGAGGTGAATTTCAACAACGTTGAAGTATGTCACCTCTTACCCCGAAGGAGAGAGTCTGCAACTCGAGCTGTTGTGCTGAAATTCACCAACAGAAAATTCAAGACTGCACTGCTGAGGCAGGGCAGGAAGCTCAAAGGCTCGGACGTCTACATCAACGAGAACCTCACCAAAAAGAACGCAGACATCGCCAGAGCAGCTCGTCAACTGAGGAAGGATGGCAAAATACAACACACCTGGATGGCAAACTGCAGAATCTACATCAAAACAAAGGGAGCATCAGCAGAAGAAGTCAAAGTAATCCAGATCAGGAGTAAGGATGAGCTGGAGAAATACGATAACTAAGGTATGGCTCACAAACACTCCCTAACTACAGCACAGCAAAGTTCAACGGTTCTTACACGGACTGAAAGACTAATGGGAATATCTGAAAGAATTGCTGAGCAGGGAAGTGTGGAGCTCACTACAAATCGACATGTGGATTATACCTTATCTGATACCTTATCTGACCCGAATGAAGGAATTGACCCGGACAACCATTTCTATTTCAACATGACTGGGAAATGTCAGTACTACACTGAAGTTCAATACAATAATAGCATTGAGATGAACGGGAAACTGTCTCTAATTCACTTTAATAGCAGGAGTCTATACACCAACTTTGGCCACATCAAGGAATACCTAAATCACTTCAAAAACCCTTTCACCATCATCGCGGTGTCAGAAACATGGATTAATGAAGACAAAGGCACAGAGTTTTTCCTGGATGGATATAATCTTGTATGCATTAACAGGAGGAACAAAGGCGGGGGAGGAGTGGCCCTATTCATTGACAGTAACACCAAATATGAGACAGTACAAAATATGTCTAAAGCTGTGGATCACTTGTTGGAATGTGTGACAATTGAAATCTGTGTAACAAAAGGTAAAAATATAGTTATAAGCTGTGTTTACAGAGCACCTGACTCAAAAATAGAAGACTTCAATGAATTCGTGGGTGAAATATTCTCTGAAACAAGCCAGAAGAGAGTTTTTATCTGTGGTGACATAAATATTGCTCAATCCAAAACAAAACACGGGAATCGATGAGTTCATTAACATGATGTATACAATGGGCTTACAACCCCTCATCACACTCCCTAGCAGGATCACTACACACAGTGCTACTCTGATTGATAATATCTTTACTAACGTTACTGGCACAGCAAGTGGACTCCTGATAAATGATATAAGTGACCACCTACCTCCAAAGTTCCAAAGTTCCAAAGTTATCTTTATTGTCCCAGTTGGGAAATTGATTTGCAGCCAAGATGTCCAAAATACATAAAAACATACAATACCAATAAATACACATAAAACACACACACAGAGCAATCAACCTCTGTTAGGAAAGAAACAGCACATAGAGCAACACATAAGAACACATATTGGGCAGAGTAGTTAATTTCCAAGTGCATACAGAGACAAAGTGCATTCAAGTGCATTCAAACAAGGTAGGATGAAACAGACTGTGTGGTCAAGACAGCTGTCAATTATCTCGCTATTTAACACTGTTCAGCATCATAATAGCAGAAGGAACAAAAGAAGACCTTTATCTATTTGACCTGATAGAAGGCACCCTTAACCTCCGACCTGAAGGTAACAGTTCAAACTCGGTCTGGAGGGGGTGATCTACACACTCCTGAATGGAGGTGGCCTTCTTGAACACCTGCCTTTTATAAAGGTCTATAAGATGGTCTATCTTTGCCATCTATGACTGCCAGTTCACTGTGGGACAGACGCCGAACAAAAACATATACATAAGGGTCAGAACTGAAGAAGGAATGAATACGCTGAAAAATGAGCTACTGATACAAAACTGGAATAATGTTTACAATGAAACAGATGTGAATGATGCATATGATTCCTTTTTGCAAATATTTAAAACACTGTACGACAGACACTGTCCTGTGAAAAAGAGACACCCAAATCGAAACAAGGAAAAGAAACCTTGGCTTACGAAAACATTGATAAACGCCTGCAGAAAAAAAAATACTCTGTACAGACAGTTCATTAAATCTAGGACGGCTCAGTCAGAAGTGAGATACAAACGATATAGAAACAAGTTAAACACTATCCTAAATGAACGCAAGAAAGAATATTACAGCAATTTACTAGCAGAAAACATGAAGTATACAAAAAAATATGGGATAATCTAAACAACGTGACTAATAATAAAAGTAAAAAACTAAACTACCCTCCCTACTTCAAGTTTAACAACACGCAGGAGGACAACCCGGAGGTCATAACAAATAGATTCAATCAATTCTTTGTAAACATCGGGCCAGAGTTAGCTAATAACATCCCTGACTCACCCCTGCACTGGGGCCACTTTGATAAGGATGGAGACAGAAATCCCAGCTCAATGTTTCTCACACCAGTGAAGGACACAGAGATTAGACACCTGGTCAACAAATGCGTAGCCAAAACTTCTACTGATGCTGACGACCTGGACATGAGGCTCATCAAGAAAGTATTAGATGGAATAATTTCACTCCTGACCTACATTTTCAATCTGTCATTTCAAACCGGGACGTTTCCCACCAAAATGAAAGTTGCCAAGGTTGTGCCACTGTTTAAGAATGGTGACACACACAAGTTTACCAATTACAGACCAATCTCAATACTGCCACAACTGTCAAAAATCCTAGAGAAGCTATTCAACAATAGGCTAGACAACTTCATCAACAAGCATAAATTGTTATATGACAGCCAATACGGCTTCAGAAGGAACCATTCGACTGCTCAAGCTTTAGCAGAGTCTGTGGAAATCATCACCGACGCTATTGACCAAAAACAATATTCCATAGGAATTTTCATAGACCTGAAAAAAGCATTTGACACTGTTAATCATGATATTTTAATGGCTAAGCTGGAAAGATATGGCCTTAGAGGTGTAGCACTGCAGTGGGTCAAGAGCTATCTACACAAGAGATCCCAATATGTCAAAATAAATGATAACACATCGACTAGCTTGGACATAGTCTGTGGGGTCCCACAGGGGTCAGTTCTGGGTCCAAAGCTGTTTATATTATAGGCTACATAAATGATATATGTAAAGTGTCAGATACTCTGAAATTAATAGTATTCGCGTATGATACAAATATTTTCTGCTCGGGGAGTGACTTGAACCAACTTGTGGAAACAGTAAATCAGGAAATGGCTAAACTTCATGTGTGGTTTAATATAAATAAATTATCACTAAATCTTGGAAAAACTAAATACATGCTATATGGTAAAAGAGGCTGCAACAACAGTCCCAACATTCAAGTAAACGGAGTTAATATTGAGAGGGTCCGTGAAAATAAGGTTCTGGGAGTGATTATCGATGACATGTTAAGTTGGAAGCCACACATAACACAATTAAAAAGGAAGTTGGCCAGGAGTGTGTCCATACTTTGGAAAGTACAAAAAATACTAAATCAAAAAGCACTTCATCTGTTATACTGCGCACTAGTCTCTCCGCACCTGCAATACTGTGCAGAGGTGTGGGGACACACATATAAAGGCTCCACACAGCCCTTGTTAATTCTCCAAAAAAGAGCCTTGAGAATCTTACACTATGCCAACTACAGGGCACACACAAATCACTTATTTATCGAATCGAAAATACTCAAACTATATAATTTAATAAACTATCGCACAGCACAAATGATGTACCAAGCGTCTAACAGAACTCTCCCCCAGAACCTGCAAAAATTCTTCATACACAGAGAGAGACACAATCTTAGAGGGGACATGATTTTCAGGCAAAGGAAGGTACGGACTACGTTAAAATCCTTTTCCTGATCGGTCACAGGTGTTAGACAATGGAATGTGTTAGAAGAAGAAGTCAAAAAATCAGCAACACTAAGTGGCTTTAAGAAGAAGTATGTAAATTCAACACTTGAACGGTACAGATTATTGCATGTGAGTTGATAAAGGTCTGAGGCACGCACCAGCAGACATGGTGTTGTGACGGGATGGGAGCATAACAAAGGAACATTCTGTACACTGCAGAGGAGAGTGATGAATAAAATAAAAATGGCAGGAAAAAAAAAAAAAAAACTCCCACACCATCCCAACAAATAATAGCTACACTGGACCTTCAGACTTTGTTACATGTTGAGACTGCTGTTCACTCGTGATGAACAAATACGGACACGTGTGCAGACACACACATAATCTGTATGCACTGGACTTCAGCTCTCTGTACCACCTACTGCTGTAACATATTATGTCAAATGTCACAAGTAAAAGAAAATGTTATGTCAAATGAAAAATGCAAAAGATAAGAAAAGATTATGATGTAGATTATTTTCCTGTGGGTAATGGGGGTGGGACTAGATAAGCCTTGGCTTCTCCCGCTTTCCCTTTCGGCCATGTGTATTTTACTATGTGAACAAAGATGTGTGATGATGATTTAACGGACATGCCCGAAATAAACAAATAAATAAATGCAGTGATAAGATATCAGGTGAGGGTGGAGAACTTTCAGGTGCTGAACCAGTCCTTTCTCTGTGCCCATCATAGATGGAGCTCCATCAGTAGCAACTGACACAACTTTCTTCACATCTATTTCTTTTTCATTCAGCATTTGCAGTATTGTCTTGTAAATGTCTTCACCTCTTGTCTGTCCACAGAGGTTTTCCATGCCCAACACATCTTCAACAAACTCCCTTCTTGACTCATCATAATATCTCACGAAGACCATCAACTGTGCATTATCAGTGGTATCAGTGGATTCATCCACAGCTAGGGAAATGCACTCTGCATTTTTTATTCCATCACACAGCTGCTTAACTAGATCACCTGCCAGTACTTCAGTATGTCTGCTTGCTGTGGAATCTGAGAGGGGGACTTGCTTAATTTTAGCTTTAATTTCTTCTTTTTGTTTGCCTTCAAACATTGTGTTCACCACTTCAGTCATGCATTCTCTTATTATTTCTGCATCTGAGAATGGCTTCTTGTGTTTGCCCAAAATCCAAGCCACTCTAAGTGAGGCTTCTGTTGCTTTTTGTTGTTGTGTCGTAGATGTGACAAGAATCCTGCTTGCAGCTTGATAGGTTGATTTTAGTGCATTTATTTTTGTTGTTCTTACCTCTGAATTTTGAGGATATGTTTCTTCAAAATGTGTGTGCTTTGCCTCATAATGCCGTTTCAAATTGGAAATCTTCATCACAGATAGTCTCCTGGCATATTAAGCACATGGGTCTTGTGCTGGTTGGAGGGAGAATGAATGCACATTTTTCAGTCCATTCTTCTTTGAATTGGCGATTTTCACTGTCCACCTTTCTTTAGGCAGAGAACTTGGAACACGCCATTTTCATGCAATCTTTTTTTTTTTTTTTTTTCCTCCGTGCGCAATCTAGGCTCCTACTCTGGCAAAGCGGCAATATGAGAACCGCTTCAAAAACGAAAGTGAAACTTAAAAATGCGCTCGCAGCGCGACCAGGACAGGCTGTCTGTGTATCGTTGGCATGGAGACAAGTCCCGATATACACGTGTTGACCCAACCAAAACACGTACTGAAGGAATAACAGTTCGGGGGCCACAAATAGGTGGCCGGCGGGCCGGATGCGGCCCGGAGGCCGCCTATTGAGTACCGCTGTCTGTGTACAAACATGCATTAAGAATGGTTAAATATATATCATTACACAAAACGTACATTTGTATGTCATTCTGTCTTACAGGCAAGATTGTAAAATAAGAGCCCACAATCATGTCATGATGCATGAGGGACAAACATTTGCCAGCCTAGCAAATACTTTTCAGATTACTTCCAAAAACATGATGACACAAACCATCCTTGGTACAATATGGGCCATGATAAGTAAACTTACACATCTAACAAACAAGCCCTTTACAATTTAATACAACACACATGAAATTCAACAAGTCTGCAAACATTTACACTATTAGAACCATTGCAAAGTACTTTTGTCCACTGAATAGACAATACTCCACACACAAAAAACCCAGTCCAACCCAAAAGCAACCACTTGGCCTTAAACAGCTTTTCAACAAAAGACAAGACACATCCTGCATCATCATTTCCATTTCCATCACTGGAAAGACCACCTAAATCCTAAACCCTAAATCTAAAGAAGCCACCTACCAAACTTAATACATCTTCAACTGAACAACCATGACAACCTTTAAATCACAACATTAAACTACTGATTATAAAATATACAATTCACAATCTACTCTAAAATTAACTACTCTATAATGCAGAGAAATTAGCACGTTCTCATTGTTTGATGAACACAATAATAAACCATAACTTGTACACAGAAATGCGAAATACTAATCATGGGGAATATCTAGTGATGTCCAAATGAAGCTTCGTGAAGCATTTTCTTTATTTTCTGAGCCCAATAGATGGCGCTCTCTGTTCAACAAAGGGTTGAAGGCCGATATATTTCCATTGCTTTCAACCCTTTGTTGAACAGAGAGCGCCATCTATTGGGCTCAGAAAATAAAGAAAATGCTTCACGAAGCTTCATTTGGACATCACTAGGAATATCACAAATACAAGCTCTATCATGGAGCAAACAGGAGGTCAGAGCATTAACATAAATACATGAGTAAAATATAGCTGCAAGCAGCAATGAGGGGGTCAAGCTGGGCTGCGGAGCTGCTGGGCTGAAACTTCTGGCTATCTTGAGTCTATGTAGCAAGTTTGGTGTTGATACAGAAAAATGTGGATTATTATTGCACACCTAGTCGTAAACTTTTAATCATGAATCATTAGTGTGGTTTTGAGAATATACCAAGTTTTTGTTGGGTAATGTTTCACAATGATGGTCACATCATAGCATTAGTTGAGCATTAGTTAAGCATTAACAGGTAACTAGTGGTCAAAAATCACTGTTGAGCATCCTCGGGATGGGGTCCCCAAGTTTGGTTTCCATACATGAAAGTGTTGCTGAGATATGGATTCACTTCCTGTTTTAACTGATGGTGGCGCTAGAGCGTTCAATGCAGAGGCACAAAAATGATTTGAGTGATTGGAAAGGTATGCAGCAAAGAGCTGTAAGCATTGTAAGCTGTACGCACGTTAATGAACTTAAAAGCAATTTCAATTGCCTCTCACAGGAGAATAAAATTGAAATTGAAAAATCTTTGAAATAACTTTTGTGCGGATTGGTCTTAAGATCATCTGTGTCAAGTTTCGAGGGAATTGAACGAACTTTGTGACCCGTGAAGATTTTTAAAGCTTTCTGAGATAATCCAATATGGCGGAGGTCCAATACGGCCGAAAGTGACGGGCTATGTATCATTGAACTTGGGTTGATCCAAGGATCACAACGCTACCTCACTTGTGAAAATCAGATGCACGAGTCAAGGTCCACGTCAGGAATGCATGTCCAACTTTCACCCATTGGTGGCGCTAGAGTGTTGGGCATAGAGTTCTGTTAATTGGTGAGAGTGATCATGGAACAGTCCCGAATCTGTGCGCTGAATTTCATAACTTTTGACCAAGCGGTTCAATTTTCGGCCAAATTTTGACCCGTTGGTGGCGCTAGACGGCTGGGTTTAGAGGTCCGTAAATGAGTGTGAGTGGTCAGTACAGTTGTTTTGAAACTTTCATCCAAATTTCAGCACTTTTTACCAAGGCGTTCTATGGGCTGCCATAGACTTCTATGGCAGAGGGATAATAATGAGAAAACATAGAATCACTATAGGGTGGGTGTCTCGCTTCGCTGCTTGACCCCCAATAAACATAGAATCACTGCAGAACGGCGTCCGAGTCCGCACAAGAGGTTTGCAGGCGCGCACACCACGCACAGCCACGCGCAGACAAAGAGAGCAGGAGGGGAGGGGCTGAAGACTGAAAGCGAAACGGGGAGACAGCTGATCCTGCCCTCAACAGTTACTGTTTCTACGCCCGTCCTTCAAACCGGTAAGTTGTTTAATATTGTGTGATTACGTTACTTCCTATAACTTGTTTAATATTGTGTGATTACGTTACTTCCTATAACTTGTTTTAATATTGTGTGATTACGTAACTTCCTATAACTTGTTTTAATATTGTGTGATTACGTTACTTACTATAACTTGTTTAATATTGTGTGATTACGTTACTTACTATAACTTGTTTAATATTGTGTGATTACGTTACTTCCTATAACTTGTTTAATATTGTGTGATTACGTTACTTCCTATAACTTGTTTTAATATTGTGTGATTACGTTACTTCCTATAACTTGTTTAATATTGTGTGATTACGTTACTTCCTATACTTGTTTAATATTGGGTGATTACGTTACTTCCTATAACTTGTTTAATATTGTGTGATTACGTTACTTACTATAACTTGTTTAATATTGTGTGATTACGTTACTTCCTATAACTTGTTTAATATTGTGTGATTACGTTACTTCCTATAACTTGTTTAATATTGTGTGATTACGTTACTTCCTATAACTTGTTTAATATTGTGTGATTACGTTACTTCCTATAACTTGTTTAATATTGGGTGATTACGTTACTTCCTATAACTTGTTTAATATTGTGTGATTACGTTACTTCCTATAACTTGTTTTAATATTGTGTGATTACTTCCTATAACTTGTTTAATATTGTGTGAGTACGTTACTTCATATAACTTGTTTAATATTGTGTGATTACGTTACTTCCTATAACTTGTTTAATATTGTGTGATTACGTTACTTCCTATAACTTGTTTAATATTGTGTGATTACGTTACTTCCTATACTTGTTTAATATTGTGTGATTACGTTACTTCCTATAACTTGTTTTAATATTGTGTGATTACGTTTCTTCCTATAACTTGTTTTAATATTGTGTGATTACGTATCTTCCTATAACTTGTTTTAATATTGTGTGATTACGTTTCTTCCTATAACTTGTGTAACCGAGTGTTCAGGGCGACTATACTGGGTGAATAACAAAATAAAAGACACGAATGGCCGTCCTCAGCGGCAACATCCATCCATCCATCCATCCATCCATTGTCTACCGCTTATCCTGTATTCAGGGTCGCGGGGGGGGGCTGGAACCGATCCCAGCTGTCATTGGGCGAAGGCAGGGTACACCCTGGACAGGACGCCAGTCTATCACAGGGCTGACATGTAGAGACAAACAACCATTCGCACTCACATTCACACCTACGGGACATTTAGAGTCACCAATGAACCTATCCCCATCCTGCATGTCTTTGGACTGTGGGAGGAAGCTGGAGAACCCGGAGAGAACCCGCGCTTACACGGGGAGAACATGCAAACTCCACACAGAAGGAACCCGGGCCGACTCGGGAATCGAACCCGGGATCCTCTCGCTGTGAGGCGACAGTGCTACCCACTACACCACCGTGCAGCCCTCAGCGGGAACAGTGCCGACTTTATTCCTCTTCACACATGTCAATAAACCATAACTTGTAGACAGAAATGCGAAATACTAATCATGGGGAATATCTAGTGATGTCCAAATGAAGCTTCGTGAAGCATTTTCTTTATTTTCTGAGCCCAATAGATGGCGCTCTCTGTTCAACAAAGGGTTGAAGGCCGATATATTTCCATTGCTTTCAACCCTTTGTTGAACAGAGAGCGCCATCTATTGGGCTCAGAAAATAAAGAAAATGCTTCACGAAGCTTCATTTGGACATCACTACAAATTTGACAAAAACGAAACTAAAACCAAACATTAAATGTAAATATGATCGGATCCTCTGAGCACCGCGGTCGACTTTTCCTAAATCCTTTTGAATCTCCTTCCAACCTTCCTTAACCCCATGACATTTTCTCCAAAGGTCAAGGAATAGGAGTTAGGAAAAGGAGTTAGGACCTCATTTTTTGACTATTCGACTGCAACCATCGCTGCACAGAGAACCCACACGGACTTTCACAAAGCTACGTCATTAAAATGCGCCCGCTGATGATTGACAGCTGTTACGTAAGTCTGCGGTAAACAACTACAATAATGGACTACACAAAGCTCCCCATGTCGTTAATTTTATAAACGGCTCTTTCGGAGACAGATTTCAGGTCCAGCAGCTCCTCCTTCCTGCTGCTGTGACAATCAGCTCTGCTCTATCAACCAACAGACCAACACTGTGTGATAATGTGAATTTCATTTTTTTTTTTTAGTTAAACTCTGCGGCTTTCCTACAGTGCAGACGCTTTTCCTCTTTGCTCTCACCCCTGCCTGTGATTTTGTGCTATTTTTTGCTATCTGCTTCTCCTCAACAAGAAACAAACAGCAGCAGCTCCTGGATACTTACAAAACCATCCATCCATCCATCCATTGTCTACCGCTTATCCTGTATTCAGGGTCGCAGGGGGGGCTGGAGCCGATCCCAGTTGTCATTGGGCGAAGGCAGGGTTCACCCTGGACAGGTCGCCAGTCTATCACAGGGCTAACATGTAGAGACAAACAACCATTCACGCTCACATTCACACCTACGGGCAATTTAGAGTCACCAATTAACCTATCCCTACTTACAAAACCAGTGGGATTATATTTTCTTTGAGATATTTTTACGACTTCCTCAACGCTACGCGAGGAGGCCTACCAAACAAGATAAGCCTGAGCCTGTGCTACATTGCTAAAGGTAATTAGCAGAAGATGCCTCCCTTCTCTACGGAAGATTACCATAAACTCCTACAGAAGATTTTACTGCTGGAAACAAAAATGAATCGGTTAGAAGTAAATGTAGAAGTGAATGGACATTGTGGGAACAACACCACTCTAGCACTGACTCAAAACAGTGGACAGGAGCATGCTAGAACCCAGCTAAGTAGCAATAATGAAGCTATGAAGAAACAGGAGGATCCTGTACACGGTAATAAATCTACCAGTGATAATCCTCCCTGGAACACACTTGGTGCCAAGCCAAAGAGAAGACCATCTCCCTGTGACATGGGAGAACGGATATCTGGCAGGACCCAGCGCCCCAATATCTGTGATCTGACCGGCTGGCCTGCGTTACCATCTCCATCCAGGCACAGCGCCTCCTCAACCCCACTGCCTCGTAGGACACAGCAGCGGACAGCTGGGGAGAGGAGAGCTACCAAGAAACCTCCCCAGCAAACAACTGTTCAACTAAAGAACAGGTTTGCTCCACTGCTGCAGGACCATGGATCCCCCTCTGATTGCCTTGATAACACCCCACCACCACGCAGCAGGGTAAGACCTGCTAACTTAAAGCCACAGAGAAAGCTAACGACAGGGCCTGAAAATCTGATTGTGGGTGACTTTTCTGTAAAAGATATGAAAAGCAGTAATAACATCAAAGTACTCTGCTTTCCGAAGGATACGGTGTCTGATTTGGAAAAAAGAATCCTGGAAATTGTGGCTGCACACCCAACTGTGAAAAATATCATTCTGAACATTGGATTTAATGACATCGAAAAACAACAATCAAGAGAGTTGAGAAAGGACTTCAACAAACTCTTTGAAACAGTCAGCTCTGTGAATGCTCAGGTTTTCATCAGTGGCCCTCTGCCCCCGACCGGGAGAGGAGCGGAGACATTCAGTAGACTGTTTTGGCTCAACAAATGGCTCTCAACTGCATCTCTTGCTCGCCCAATGCATTTTATTGACAATTTCCGCTTTTTCTGGGACCGCAGGCATCTTTTTAAGACAAACGGACTTTGCCTAAATAAGCTAGGGGCAAAGCTATTCATCACCAACATGTCTTACTGCCTGCGTCATCCATCTGTCGCCAAGGACAAGAGACGAGAGGAACCAACAAAGAGGGAAGACGAAACACAGATTATCAGAAACGTCGAAGAGGGACTGAATGTGGATCCCTCCCCCACCCCCCCCAAATCTCAATCCAGGTCTTCGTCATTCTCCCTCCCTCCAATAAACCTTTCTCTCCCCTCCTCCCCCTTGGAATTCCAGGAGCTACCACCACCTACCCCCCGCCCTTCTCAGATTATCAACAACGTCGAAGGAGGACTGAATGTGGATCCCTCCCCCACCCCCCCAAATCCCAATCCAGGTCTTCGTCATTCTCCCTCCCTCCAATAAACCTTTCTCTCCCCTCCTCCCCCTTGGAATTCCAGGAGCTACCCCCACCTACCCCCCGCCCTACTCAGACCCCCTCTCCCAAGGCTGCAACTAAGTCACCAAAACCCAAGACCCCCTCTTCCAAGGCTGCAACTAAGTCACCAAAACCCAAGACCCCCTCTTCCAAGGCTGCAACTAAGTCACTAAAACCCAAGACCCCCTCTTCCAAGACTGCAACTAAGTCACTAAAATCCAGGACCCCCTCTTCCAAGACTCTTCCCTTATGGCCACCTCTTCCCTTTTGGCCACCCCCTCCCCACCCTGACAGCAGCCCTGAATATTACTGAGACAGAAAAGGGTTCAGCAGTAGACCGCATTATCAGCTGGACCCAAGGTCGCCTACATCAAAACATAGCACCTTCTGCATTCCTGTTGTGACTACTAAGAGAGTAAACATTGGGAAACTTGAACACACAGCTAACCTAAACAATCTCATTCCTGTTCTCTCAAAATCAAAGTCAACCTCAAAGCCTGTCAATAACACCATCAGGATGGGTCTGCTAAATGTTAGGTCTCTTAATAACAAATCATTTTTAGTCAATGATTTTATTACCACTTCTAAACTTGATTTTATGTTTTTAACTGAAACATGGCTAGAACAAAATAACAGTGCAAGCATTCTGATCGAGACAGCACCCCCCAACTATAATTTTATTGATGTTTGTAGATCTGGGAAAAGAGGTGGAGGGGTTGCTGCTATATTTAAAAATACATTTCAGGGGAAACAGATGTCACTTGGTGTTTTTCCATCATTCGAATATCTTTGTGCTGTGTTGAAATGCTCTCCCAGAGTTCTCCTGTTAATTATTTACAGGCCACCTAAATATTCATCAAATTTTTTCGATGATTTCACTGAATTATTGTCTAGCATCTCCACTGATTTTGACTGCCTAGTTATAACTTGTGACATTCATTTTCATATTGATGATTTGAATGACAAGGGTGCAAAAGAACTTTTTAATATTCGAGACACATTTGACCTTTCTCAACATGTGAAAGAGGCTACTCATTGTAAGGGACAAACCCTGGACCTGATTATCACAAAAGGTCTCAATGTTTCTGATGTTTTTGTGACTGATCCTTCATTGTCTGATCACTTCTGTGTTTTCTTTAATTTTTCTTTCATTCCTGACACACAAACAGAATCAAATAAGGTCAAAAAGCGGTACATCAATGAACATGCCAATGTACTCTTTAAAAAAATGCTATCGCCTCATTACCACCTCTAAACCCATGTCATGCTGATGATCTTGTAAACATCTTTAATTCCCAAATTCTGAATATCATAGATGTCATTGCACCTGCTACGGTTAAAACAATTTCTGGTAAGCAAAAGGCACCCTGGAGAAAAGCTGCTGTTGTGACAGCCCAGAGAAGAGAGTGCAGGAAGGCTGAACGAATCTGGCGGAGTACTAAACTTCATATTCACCATGACATCTATAAAGAGAGCCTCCGGGCCTACAATTTAGTCTTAAAAAGTGCGAGAGAAACAACAACACTAATAAGGCGAAAACCCTATTTGCAACTGTTGACAGACTGACCAACCCCCCAACACAAATACCAGCTAAACTCCATTCCACGCAGAAATGCAATGAGTTTGCATTCTTTTATACTAATAAAATCGAAGGCATCAGACGCGCCATCAATATCTCAAACAAAAAAGTTGGATCACCACCCTGTTCAGGCAAAAGTAACACAGCAATGATGACAAGCTTTAATGCCATAGACTCTAAAACTCTAGTGGAAACGATGAAAAATCAAAAATCATCCACCTGCTGCCTTGATGCTTTACCTACCAACTTTTTTAAGAATGTTTTTGACTGCCTATCAACAGACGTATTGCAAATAGTTAATAACTCCATTCAATCAGGCAATTTCCCAAAGGCCTTTAAAACTGCAGTCATTAAACCTCTTCTAAAAAAGCGGAGCCTAGATGCCTCTATTACCAACAACTACAGACCAATTTCAAATCTACCCTTCATAAGTAAAATAATTGAGAAAGTTGTCCTCCAACAACTAAATCACTTCCTGGCTTCAACTGGCTGCCACAACAACTTCCAGTCAGGATTTCGACCTTTTCATAGCACTGAGAAGGCCCTTATTAAAGTTGTAAATGGCATCCGTCCTAACACAGACTCTGGCAAAACTTCAATATTAATGCTATTAGACCTCAGTGCTGCATTTGACACTGTCGACCACTCAATACTTTTGGACAGGTTGGAAAACTGGGTGGGGCTCTCAGGCACAGTCTTAAACTGGTTCAAGTCATATCTACAAGATAGGAACTATTTTGTTTCCATTGGCGACTTTATATCAGAACCTACCAATGTAACGTGTGGAGTCCCCCAAGGTTCAATCTTGGGGCCGACTTTATTCAACATTTACATGCTCCCACTAGGACAAATCATGCAAAATAATAACATTGACCACCATTGCTATGCCGATGACACCCAAATCTATGTAGCACTATCACCAAACGACTATCCCCCCCTATAGATCTTCTGTGCCAGTGCATTGAGCAAGTCAAAGACTGGATGTGCCAAAACTTCCTACAACTAAATGAGGACAAAACTGAGATAATTGTTTTTGGTGCTAAAAAAGAAAGGTTTAAAGTAATTCAACACCTTCACTCTCTGTCCCTGAAAACCTCAAACAAAGCCAGAAATCTTGGGGTTATTATGGATTCTGATTTACATTTCGACAGTCACGTTAAATCAGTAACAAAATCAGCCTACTATCACCTAAAAAATTTAGCAATAATTAGAGGGCTCATGTCAGCTCAAGACTTGCTCTCCTTGCAGGTCTTCCGAAAAAAACTGTCAGGCAGCTACAGCTTGTTCAGAACGCTGCTGCTAGAGTTCTTACAAAGACCAAAAAATGTGAGCACATTACACCAATTCTTAAATCCTTACATTGGCTCCCTGTATGTCAGAGGATTGATTTCAAAATCCTCCTGCTCACATATAAATCACTACATGGTCTAGGACCGAAGTATATCACTGATATACTCCCACTACATAAGCCTTCTAGACCACTAAGATCTTCTGAGACCAATCTGTTAGTGATTCCCAGAGTAAACATCAATCACGGGAGAGCATCATTTAGTCACTATGCAACAAATGGCTGGAATAAACTTCCTGAAGATGTAAGACTTGCCCCAACTCTGACCACTTTTAAAACTAGACTGAAAACTTTTATGTTCCCCATAGCTTTCTGCTTAATCTTTTAATGTCTGAACTGTTTTTAATTATTGCAAATATGTTTTTATTCTCCTTGTCTTTCTGTTATGCATTTTAATTTTGCCTTTATTTTCTTTTAATTCTTCTAATTTTTGTTTCACTTTATTGTATGACATGTCATGATGTGAAGCACTTTGAGTCTGCCTTGTGTATGAAATGTGCTATACAAATAAAGTTGCCTTGCCTTGCCTCTTTTATCAACATAGTTATTGGGCTTTTTAAAGAAACTTCTGACACTCAACTGCCATGACATTTTTCTTCTTCTCTTCTTTTCTACTTTTCTTCTTCTACAAGAGCCAATTACTGTAATATGCTCTTCGCCACCAAGTGGTCAGGGGTGTGAATTGCAATCTGTCAAAATGACGGATGGCCCTCAGATTTTTCCGTCACCGTTTTTAAAAAATGGTCAATGACGGAAAATATTCGGTTAACGCGACCCCTGATCACATCTGACCCAATCCAAAGTTCTGTACTCCTAGAAATAATGACAAGACGGTTGAGGCTCTGTTGTTGGACAAGCACCGTAAAAATAATAGTCCGGCTGAAGCCATCCACACAGCCATGAAAGACCACCTGACCAGCTTGTGGTTGCCATCGTAAATATATATATATATATATATATATATATATATAATGTGTGTATATATATTTATGTATATATATATATATATATATATATATATGTGTATATATTTATATGTATATATACAGAATGTATGTGTTGGGACCTCACCATTAGGACTACACAATGCGGCCTACAAAAGCCTCCACATGCGGTCAGAACAAAGGAACAAAGGAGATAAAAAACTACAACCGCCATTTTAGTTTCACCTCGCACCAAGGTGCGAAGTGCAACGTCACACAACTGGTGCCCTATTGGCTGACAACCACAGGTACCCCAGGGGGTCCCCGGGAGCAGCCGTGAGCTATATAAACCGGCGCCGCCTTAAGAACCCGCTCTTCCATCGCAACACCACGTTGCAACAGGAGACCAACTTATAACGGCTGCAGCGTTTCCTTTGTCCTAGGCCACAGTCTTCTCCCCGATCTCACTGGACGAGCGACAGACTGTATTTCCCCGTTTTCCGCGACTCGCCCCTTTTTCTTTTACTCGTTTTTGGATCCTGAGAGATTGCCACGACCGTGCGATTATCTTTGTTTTTGCCTGCAGAAGAGGAACAAAACCGGTTCCTGCATTCCAACTACCAGCTCCTGTCTGAAGTCAGCTGACCAAATCGCCAAGCCGCGATTGTTGCCCGCGGAAGGAAGAAACACAAACTGTTTTCTTTATTCAAGCTTGATCAACGAGAGAAAAAACGCCCCCGCTCTTCAGACTGAAAACTTGTATGTTCACCATAGCTTTCTGCTAAATCTTTTAATGTCTGCACTGTTTTTAATTATTGCAAATATGTTTTTATTCTCCTTGTCTTTCTGTAATGCATTTTAATTTTGCCTTTATTTTCTTTTAATTCTTCTAAATTTTTTTTCACTTTATTGTATGACATGTCATGATGTGAAGCACTTTGAGTCTGCCCTGTGTATGAAATGTGCTATACAAATAAAGTTGCCTTGCCTTGTATGTATGAGAGCATTTTAGAAGTGTGTGAGAGCGTTTTAGTAGTGTGTGTGAGAGCGTTTCAGTAGTGTGTATGAGAGCGTTTCAGTAGTGTGTGTGAGCAAATACCTTTTCAGTTGTTTATATGAGAGTGTTTCAGTAGTGTATATGAGAGCATTTCACATGTGTGTGAGAGGTATTCTGAATTATGTCCCTGACGGCCCCTCATAAAAAACACTATATAAAAAACAAAGAACAAAATAATCCAAAGCGTAGACAAAACTCAGGACACAGGCAGGACAGATCAGGTGGACACACATCCGAGATAAAACAGATGACCAAGCCAAGACAGAGAGGAAACACACAGACTAAATACATAAGGGTTGATTAGGTTCAACGACAGACAGGTGTGGAAACACAAGGGCAGGCTTGATGAGACAATGAGACACAGCTGGGAGACAAAAAAGGAGGGAAAACAAGACAGGAAGCAAAGCACATGACAACACAAGACAGAAGGACTACAAAATAAAACAGGAAACCAAAACAACAAAATCCAAAGTCAAGACAGAAACAAGACGAGAAAAATGCATGACAACACAAAACAGAATGACTACAAAATAACACAAAACAACAAAACCCACAGTCATCAGTAAGCTGTCAGCCTGCAGCCAGACATGCTAACATGAATGAACACACTCCACTCCCTGGAAATGAACACACTGGAATGTAAAGATATTACTTTTATCAGGCATGTTTTAAAGTAGTTGGACTGGCTCTGATCAGCATCAACTGTAAGAGGAGTGTTTTAGAAACACATCTTTAGTCAAGTAATATACGTAAATCCACACATGCATTAGTTAATGAGAAGAAAACCTGCCATCGTCATCCTCTTCAGGCACACAGCACAGTTCCTCCCATGTTTCCCAGAGACAAACCCCCCAGTCAGCTGGCGGCGCTCTGATAGCGTCCTCCTCCCCGGTCCCCGACTCACCGTTCTGAGCCGGGGTCTCGTCCTCAGACCCTCCCTTTCTGATTCCGGCATCTACCTGTGAGACGGTGGAGACAGTGAAGTTTAAGGTGCACCGGAGGACCGTGGTCCAGTATCTGGTCCGGGTTCAGGACCCCGACACTCTGGTCAGGACTATGACGGCGGCTGTGATCAGCTTGGCTGCCGGCTCGCTGCAGCTGCTCGTATGCAGCGGCGTCGCCATCAGACGCCTATAGGCCAACGGCTCAATCAAATCAGCTGTAGCAACAAAAACAACAACAACAATCAGCTGATCAGTGTGACGCCATAGTGTCACTACGACCAGATCACGGGGGGACGCGTGGAGGAAGGGCTGCTTCACTGTGACATCTGTACTCATTCTCCCAGCATGCACTGGGGCAAAAGTGGTTGAGGAGGCAGACAGTGACAACACTTTGTTTCATTGCATTTTATTACATGTGAGATTCAATAAACACAAAACATAAGGCTAGTGATTATTCAGACTGGAGCCTTGAAGGAACACATTCATATTACAGTAAGAAATATTAGGGTCGCCATGGTTACGGCCACCCAAAACTTCAAAAGTACTGATGTACATGAATGATTACATTATTTTTTTATTTTTTTATAATTAAATTTTATTGCTTTTTATGAATGATTACATTATGACGTATGATTATTATAAAAGGCATCATAATGCTATGTTATTAACCAACAGAATGAGATTAAAACATATTATAAGTATTATTGTAATGTATTACAGACATGTCCCCCAACAACCTTTTCCATGGTAAATATATAGATATAGATATATATATAGATATACATATACAGATATATGATATTTTCGGCAGATCAAACTTCACTGATAAAGACTGTTGCTGTGATAGAATTAGTTATAAAAAAGTTCCCTCCTTTTCCCCGTTGGTAGTGTGTAATACACAAACCGCCCCTGAACAGAAGTGTAAAATTGTTTCATTGTTTAATTTGTTTAAAAACAAAGCATGTCGTGGATATTTTCAATATGTTTTGAATCAGGAAATAATCAAATAAAAAGACTAAATATCCAGTACAACAACAAAATAGAAAATACCCAATTTCTATTTGTTGTTCTGCAATAAGAAACTACTTTTGATTGGTTCATCTCTGACTGTGATAAATGACATTTAAAAAAAACATCAGCATTTATTTTTTGTTTTTTCAGGACTTCTGTTTGTGGAATTATTATTTTTATTTTACCTTACTGTATTCAAATGTGGCCTAATAATGTGTGCTGTGTTTACATTATATTACTGTACTAAACTGAACAACACAGACTGAAGGTTTGATCCAGATCAAAACCAAGATTGGATTACGTGATCTGATTTCAGAATCCGTTTTTCCTTTTGAAAAACCCATTTTCAATATTTAATCCAACCCGAAATCCTAAATCCAATGGGATTCCTTCTGAAAAACTGGGCCCTGGATGCCATTAGCCCTGCAGCACCATGGACAAACGCCACATCAGTGAAAGTGGCAGTGAGCTGAACGCAGGTGGCGAAACACTAGAATTTAGGGTTCATTGTGATTTACAAAGAAGAATAAAGCACCGACTGTTTGGAAGAGAGAGCCAGACAAATGTTGTTCTCTGACCTCGTTGACAAAAACATAATGAAGGAGTCTCATTCTCCGCTGGTGAAAGGAGGACTAACCCCTCAACTGCTCTCCACTTCGCCTCATTTCTTACAGGAAAGATTCCTTTATGAGACTTTAGACAAGAAGACAGCAGCTCTACCAGTCAAATGTCTGCGTCTGCGTTGTGTTACAATAAATAAACCAACATCGTCATTCTAGTTGTACTGGACCGTAGTGCTGCGTTTGATACAGTAGACCACGACATACCAAGCATTCTGGAAACATGGGTGGGGCTGTCTGGCACAGTCCTAAACTGGTTTAAATTGTACTTGAGAATCTGGTTACTTCCTGGTGTCTGAGATCTGCTACACATCGTTCTGTCGTCTCTCCTACATGTGAACAGTTTGGTAAGTGACAGTTTTTGATATTTCAAACATACAAAAATGTGACAATGTTCAGTCTTTACTGCAGTAAATGTACTGAAGCTGTAAAATACAGCTTCCACCTGAATGCATCAGTAAGAATAATCTAAGCATATCATGTATTATAGTACAACACTGGGCTGTGTACTTTTACTGTGGATACTTTAAGTACAATTAGTAGTAGTATTAGTATTTTTACTGTGAAATACAGTAAATGAAAACATACTACAGAATTAAATGTCTCCTAATAAACTGTAAAGAAAAAAAGATTGTAAAAAATAACTTTAACCATACAAATTCATGGTGACATGGATCTGTTAGTTAAATGACAAGTAAAAAAGTCTTCTTGTCAACAACGGCGAAAAAGACAGTAACTACCCGCATTCATTGTGAATGCAATTAAATTAAAGGTTCCCTAAAAGGGCATTGCCTCAAGTGTTTTGTTTTTTTGCGCTATTGTAAGTGTTTATTAGCAATGCTAGTTGAAGTCAACGTGGTCAGTTAGCATGTATCTGAATAAAATGTCCCTCAAAACACCGTTCTAGCCATGAAACAACATTGTGTACTATGTCAATGTAGTATTTCATTCTTTCTATGTAGTATTTTTTTTTTGTCTAAAGTTAACGTTGGTTTTGTTGTTGGTTTTGTTTTCTAAAGCTAACATTGGTTTTGTGGCAGAATGTCGACCAACTGAATGTACAAACAGTTAAAAAAAATGTAAAATTCATGTCCATGTATACGAATGACTAGATTACAATTTCATGACTATTTCACAAATTGCTGTGAGACTTTGTTGGAAGTTCATGTCGAACAAAAGGCCAAAGCAATAAACAAAACAACGTAATTTACTGACCAGAGTTCGAGGTAATCCGATGTTGGGACCTCACCAGTAGGACTACACAATGCGGCCTACAAAAGCCTACACATGCGGTCAGAACAAAGGAGATTAAAAACTACACCGCCATTTTAGTTTCACTTCTCACCTAGGTGCGAAGTGCAACGTCACACAACTGGTGCCCTATTGGCTGACAACCGCAGGTACCCCACGGGGTCCCCGGCAGCAGCCGTGAACTATATAAACCAGCGCCACCTTAAGAACACGTTCTTGCTCTTCCTACTTCCAGCTCTCTCCACCAACAGGAGGTGGTCTCCTCTACCGCAGCATACCGCTGCAACAGGAGACCAACTTATAACGTCTGCAGCGATTATATTGCCGCCCGCGGAAGAAAGAAACACGAACTGTTTTCTTTATTCGAGTTTGATCAACGAGAGGAAACCCGCTCCGCTCTCGTCTGGACTAAGCCGACTCATCACGTCCCCCGCTGACGCCGGGGCCCACGAACTACCGCCGCGTTAAGGAACGCCGTCATTGCCTGGACGGACTCACAGCTTGCGCAACGACACCAGTAAGAGGCTATCAGTCTGGGCAGAGACATAAGTTTGATAGTGTAGGATATGCTTGTAATTCTTGTTAACGTGTTTTAAGTTTTGATCACGGACCGCCGAGTCCGTTGCTTTCCGTGTTGTATTTGAATGCTGTTTGTGTACCCACGCCGCTGGGTTGATTTCTGTAACAGTGTTTTTGACTAAACCTCAGCCATACTCGCGAGCCCAGTAAGCGTCTACTATCAGTTAAGAGACCGGTCCCGCTGAATGAACGCCAGTTCATTCACGAGCCCCGTGTGATAGGAACACGCCTCCTGAGCCTCAGAATATTGCGCGCGCATTCTCCCCCTCTTTTTGTTTGTGTCCCGCTAACACACACACGCACACATACGCCGCCCCACACGTGTCCTACGCCAGCTGTTTCTGGCGAACGTTAAGGACGCTCCATCCGGTGGCTGTACCCGGCCATCTCTCACTCGCTCTCTCTCTCTCGCTACTCCATCTGACGTCAGTGGCTCCGCCCCTGAACGCTGTGAGGAATAGCTCCATCTGGTGGTCGCGCCCGGCCATATCTCTCCCTCTCTCGCTCTCTCTCTCTACACACACACACGCACACACACACTCCACGTGTGTCTCTTCCGTTGTTTTGCTTAGCCTTGTGTGTTAGGTAGTTAGGTAATAAGGCTTTGTTAATTGCAGGGATTCATCCCTACTGCTTCGTGTTGGACATTAAAGTCTAAGCTATTTACAATGTGAATAAAATGTTAGCATTGAAGCTAAAGTTATCTATGAAGAAAAGCTCAAAGACTAACACAAGGACTAAATGCGTATTTGAGTCAGTTGAAATATTTTAACTGGAGCGGTAACTTTGTGTGTCGCTGTGTCCTGAAAGCCTTTGAGATTCTCCTGCTGTCGTCTGGACGCTGTACAACTCAAACGGGACCAAAACATTATTGGTCTCGCCGTTAACTACCGTTCATAGTTTTCAAGAAATGAGGTCCCATTGGAGACACAGGAAGGGGCAGGACCTTGCCTCTCTGTTGTCAGTGTTGCCGTAGTGACAGTGTGTGTCTCTGCCAGCAGGTGGAGACTCTGCCATGAACCGGTGTGAGGACCGAGAGGATGGAGTCCTTCCCTCTAAAACCACTCAGGATGGGGGACATGACAGCCAGACCAAAGCTCAGAGGTGAGTTGAGGATCTCGAAGTGTCCAGGACTCAGATCACTTCACCATCATGATTCTCACTCAACAACATAAATATACATAATATTAACTAGATCTCTTTATTGAGTTTAAAATTGAACCTTTTCATTATCTGACTGGCCTGAGGTGAAGAATCAGGTCTTGGTCCAGACCTTTGTAGTCCATGTAGGGGATGATCTGAATCTAGTGTCGACTCTCCTGTTGAATCCATTTGTTTTCACTTTGGTGAGCAATCACTGAGACCAGAAACTTTAATTGCCTTCAATACTGTTAGTTGTCCGAGAAGAAGAAGCAGTAAAGTTTGATGAGTCAAATAAATATTCAGATTAAAGGGATAGTTCAGAATATTGGACATAAAACCTATTTTCCAAGTGAGCCGGTGTGTTCGAGATGTCTGGAGACGTTTTCAAGAAATTTCATTCAGTTCTTCTAGTTGCCGAGTTCGCTTATGCTATGGGTAGTGCAAGTCAATCGTTCTTAGCTAGCATGGCATTAAAAACAGTCTTGCCCACTCCACAGTGCAACCGAGGCAAATCCATTGTAACGGCAGACTATCGATGTACATATGTGTTGATAGAATGTTTGAAATAAAACCAACCTTGCATTTTTAAGGATTTATGTCTCAGCAGCAGCAGCAGCGTGTCATACTTCCTAGTAGGCTATGGCAGCGGCGGAGTGATATCACCTAGCACTTATAAGTTGCCGGTTCTATAATAGTTTGTTTACCTGCTGTCATTGCTACAGACGCAGAGTAGCCTGCAGTGCTAGTTTCTTCAATCTCACAGAAATGGACACTTTTGGAGAATATACTGAAACTTTTGAAGACTCTAATGAGGAGTTTTTTTCCACCCAAACCCAACCGTACCTGTACGAGCCTGAATATACAGAGGAAGAATTGCGCGAGAGGGATGCTCAAAGGGCAGAACGTGAACGAGCGTCTGTGGAGACCGAGATAGCCTCCGCTGGAGCCGAGAACCGGGACCGAACAAACGGAGACTGGTGGTGCCAGGAGGGAATCCCCCGCAACGCGTCTGAGGGTTTACTGGTCTACGGACGGAGCAGAGGTCCGGGTTCGCGGTGCGTAATTGTGGGTTCACTTGGCCATGGGCTGCCCGATGTTTGCGTGAGGTCCAAGCACTTTTCATCCAGGTCTGAGGGCATGAGTCCCGATGGGCAGTATTTCGGGCGGCGCGTCTTAGAGTTTTGAGTCCGACGGAGAGTCCGCATGTGTGGATTTGCGGAGCCGCCCGCTGCCTGGTGTTGGTCTGCGGTCAAAGGGCTTTTCACCCAGCTCTGAGGGCACAAGGCCCGAATATTCGGCGGTGTTCATGTGTCTATTTACCGGAAGGAATCCCCGCAACGCGTCCGAGGGTTTACGGTTCTCCGGACGGAGCAGTGGTCCGGGTTCGCGGTACGTAATTGTGGCTTTGCGTGGCCGTGGGCTGCCCGGTGTTTGAGTGAGCTCCGAGGGCTTTTCAGACAGCCTTGGGGGTATAAGTGCAGACAGTTTGGCCCGGTTCGATTGCCTACTTACGTGCAGTATTTCGGGCGGCGCGTCTTAGAGTTTTGAGTCCGACGGAGCAAAGTAAAGTTCCGCTACTGCTGAGAAACAAGTTCCTCAAAAAATGGATGATTCATGCGATGCGAGGTTAGTTTTGTTTCAAATATTATTCTATCAACACACATATGTACATCGACAGTCTAGTGTTTTAATGGATTTGCCTCGGGTGCACTGTGGAGTGGGCAAGACTGTTTTTAATGCCTGTCTACCTAAGAACCATTGACTTGCGCTAGCCATAGCATAAGCGAACTCGGCAACTAGAAGAACTGAATGAAATTTCTTGAAAACGTCTCCAGACGTCTCGAACACACCGGCTCACTTGGAAAATAGGTCTTATGTCCAAAATTCCAAACTATCCCTTTAAATATTATCCTGACACACACCTGGACCTGACGCTGTAACCTGCTGACACTTCAGCTGATCAGCTTCAAATATTGAATGAAAGGAATGAAAGTTTAACAGAGAAATTCAGATTATCTGTTGGTCTGTTGAACCACAAAAACACAGCGTCCATCAACATTAAGTCAAGTCTGCTGAATGAATAATGTGATGGTCTGAACTGCCAAACACCTCCTACAATGCAACTTTCACCTCGCATTACTTAGTTTTACAGCAGGATCTTTTGTGTTTATTTGCATCGCTCGTGACATTGCAGATAGGACGGGGGACTTAAATAATATAGTATTGTGATAATAATGTTGTTTCTTTTTGATAATTTCATGCTGTGGCTTATATTGCGATGTATGAAGCTTAACTAGTGAGAATCTTGGGAAAAGTATTTCCTTAAATTGTATTTATTGTATCAGGATGCAGCAGCAGAGATCAGACTCACTTGGACCTGGACCCAGCTGTGTATTCATTAAGAGTGACCACTCTATGGGTCACCCTATTCTTTTTAAAGCTGAACAAGCTGCTGATGGAAGGTAAGAAATGAAACTGAACTCTCCTTACAGGATGAATCAGGTCTAGACTAGCCCCTTCAACAATAACTCCAAGTCCACCAGCCCTGAATCCTGCAACCCTTCAGCTGATCAGCTTCTAATATTGAATGAAAGGAATGAAAGTTTAACTGGGAAATTCAGATTCTCTGTTGGTCTGTTGAACCACAAAAACACAGCGTCCATCAACATTAAGTCAAGTCTGCTGAATGAATAATGTGATGGTCTGAACTGCCAAACACCTCCAACAATGCAACTTTCACCTCATTACTTAGTTTTATAGCAGGATCATTTGTGTTTATTTGCATCGCTCATGACATTGCAGATAGAAGGGGGGGGGGGGGACTTATATATCACGATAATATAGTATTGTGATAATGAGTATTTTTTGATAATTTTGTGTTCTGGCTTATATTGTGATGAATGAAGCTTAATTAATGAAAATCTTGGAAAAAGTATTTCCTTAAATTGTATTTATTGTATCAGGATGCAGCAGCAGAGACCAGACTCCCTTGGACCTCGACCCAGCTGTGTATCCATAAAGAGTGACCACTCTATGGGTCACCCTATTCTTTTTAAAGCTGAACAAGCTGCTGATGGAAGGTAAGAAATTAAACTGAACTCTCCTTACAGGATGAACCAGGTCTAGACTAGCCCCTTAAACAATAACTCCAAGTCCACCAGCCCTGAATCCTGCAAACTATTAACCCTTTGGCTCAGCTACGAACCAAAAACCCAACAATATAGTTGGGTCATCTATAGAAGTTCCGTGACCGTGGAGAGGAAAGGTTCATTTCTCACTGGATTTGTCATCTATAAAGGTTAAATAAAAAAATTAGCCGGGGTGCCCCTCACAAAAATGTGGGGAAATTTTGGGAGAGCCCTATATCCAAAATGGCTGCTGTCAGCCAAGCTGGAAATGAACTTTTTAATGGTTTTGCCCACAGTGCTGCATAATACATGGTTTCTGAGACTATTTGGGTCAAGAAATTCATAAATGATGTAGATGTGTTGATTTGACCTATTTTTGACCTTCAAATTCAAGATGGCTGCCACTTTTGGCTCTTTAAATGTACATTTTTCAAAATCGTCATAGAGCCTTAATATTAGGCTCAAATGAAAGGTCTGCTCATACTGAGTTCATTTCTGGACAGTAAAATTACAACATACACTCACCGGCCACTTTATCAGGTACACCTTGCCACTACCGGGTTGGACCCCCTTTTGCCTTCAGAACTGCCTTAATCCTTCGTGGCATAGATTCAAAAAGGTACTGGAAACATTCCTCAGAGAGTTTGGTCCATATTGACATGATAGCATCACACAGTTGCTGCAGATTTGTCGGCTGCACATCCATGATGCGAATCTCCCGTTCCACCACATCCCAAAGGTGCTCTATTGGATTGAGATCTGGTGACTGTGGAGGCCATTTGAGTACAGTGAACTCATCGTCATGTTCAAGAAACCAGTCTGAGATGATTCCTGCTTTATGACATGGCGCGTTATCCTGCTGGAAGTAGCCATCAGAAGATGGGTACACTGTGGTCATAAAGGGATGGACATGGTCAGCAACAATACTCAGGTAGGCTGTGGCGTTGACATGATGCTCAATTGGTACTAATGGGCCCAAAGTGTGCCAAGAAAATATCCCCCACACCATTACACCAGCAGCCTGAACCGTTGATACAAGGCAGGATGGATCCATGCTTTCATGTTGTTGACGCCAAATTCTGACCCTACCATCCGAATGTTGCAGCAGAAATCGAGACTCATCAGACCAGGCAACGTTTTTCCAATCTTCTATTGTCCAGTTTTGGTGAGCCTGTGCGAATGGTAGCCTCAGTTTCCTGTTCTTAGCTGACAGGAGTGGCACCCGGTGTGGTCTTCTGCTGCTGTAGCCCATCCGCCTCAAGGTTCCACGTGTTGTGCGTTCAGAGATGCTCTTCTGAATACCTCGGTTGTAACGAGTGGTTAGTTGAGTTACTGTTGCCTTTCTATCAGCTCGAACCAGTCTGGCCATTCTCCTCTGACCTCTGGCATCAACAAGGCATTTGCGCCCACAGAACTGCCGCTCACTGGATATTTTCTCTTTTTCGGACCATTCTCTGTAAACCCTAGAGCTGGTTGTGCGTGAAAATCACAGTAGATCAGCAGTTTCTGAAATACTCAGACCAGCCCGTCTGGCACCAACAACCATGCCACGTTCAAAGTCACTTAAATCACCTTTCTTCCCCATTCTGATGCTCGGTTTGAACTGCAGCAGATTGTCTTGACCATGTCTACATGCCTAAATGCATTGAGTTGCTGCCATCAATCAATCAATCAATCAATCAATCTTTATTTATAAAGCACTTTTCATACACCGAGTGCGCAGCACAAAGTGCTTTACACAAAGATAAAAACAATAAAGTAGACACCTCCCACCCTCCACACACACACCCACACACCCACATACACACACATACACAATACCGGCAATAGGGAGACATGGCAAGGCACTGAGAATTGAGGAAGCGCCGTCATTGGGGCCATCCACACTGGGAGGAGTCACAGACTGTGCCACGGGGGGCACCAGTGCCAAGGCCCTCCGACCCTGACAGACAACAGCTGGTCAGGCCGAAGGGACCCAAGGACAGCACCCCCAGCAGCAGCCCGGACTCAGCTCCCAGCGTGTAGGGCCCCCCTGAGGAAACTCTGGAGTAAAACCTTAAAAACTAAAGACATAAGATAGGATAAAAACCATGACAAAAGATAAATAAATGAAGTGAACGGTTAAAAGGATAAGAATAGGTAAGATAAGAAAGAAAATAAAAAATTGTACCATAGGTAAATAAAACTAATTAAATTATTTAAGATTAATATCGACTTAAAAAATAAGCTAGAGGAACGACATAAAATATGACTACTTAAGAATGGAATAAAAATGCAAATATTAGTTAAAAGCCTGATTAAAAAGGTGTGTCTTTAACCTGCCTTTAAAAATGTCAACAGTCTCTGCAGACCTGAGGTTCTCCGGCAGGCTGTTCCACAGGTGGGGGCCGTAGTGGCTAAAAGCTGCCTCACCATGGGTTTTGGTTCTTGGTTTTGGTATGGATAAAAGGCCGGTGCCAGAGGACCTCAAGGTCCGCGAGGGTTGATATGGTAAAAGCAGTTCAGATAAGTAAGAGGGTGCAAGGCCATTAAGACATTTAAAAACCAGTAAAAGAACCTTAAAATCGATCCTGAAGCGTACGGGGAGCCAATGCAGCGATTTTAAAACTGGTGTAATGTGCTACCGCCCTCTGGTCCTCGTCAACACGCGTGCGGCTGAATTCTGTAGAAGTTGGAGATTTACAGTACTCTTTTTGGGAAGACCAGAGAGCAGGGCATTACAATAATCTAAACGACAGGAAATAAAAGCATGCATTAGCACCTCCGTACTGGCCTGGGAGAGAAATGGGCGGACTCTGGCTATATTCTTAAGATGATAAAAACCTATTTTTGTCATATTTCTGATATGTGGGATAAAATTCAGCTCAGAATCAAAAATCACGCCCAGATTTTTTACTGATTGTGTTGGTTTAAGATCTTGTAGTTTTGGTAAAAGTTTCTCTCTCTGGCTTTCAGGACCTATAACTAAAACCTCGGTTTTGTCCTGGTTGAGCTGTAGGAAATTCACTGCCATCCATGACTTGATGTCTAAAATACAGTTAAAAAGGGCATCAATTGGCCCTGTGTCATCAGGAGACACAGCGATGTACGGTTGTGTATCATCAGCGTAGCTATGGAAGCTGATGCCGTGTCTCCTGATGACATCCCCAAGAGGAAGCATGTAAAGATTAAAAAGAAGTGGACCTAAAATTGACCCTTGGGGAACCCCACATCCAATTTCATGGGTTCCTGAGGAACATGTATCCATACTTACATGAAAACATCGGTCTGTGAGATAAGACCAAAACCAGTTGAGGACAGTACCAGAGAGGCCGACCAGATGGCTGAGTCTGTTTAATAAAGTGTGGTGGTCTACTGTATCAAAAGCTGCGCTTAGATCCAGTAGAACCAACACTGTGAGCTTTTTGTTATCTAAATTCCACCTGATGTCGTTTAAAATCTTTAAAAGTGCTGTCTCGGTACTGTGGTTTCTCCTAAAACCAGATTGATGTTTCTCCAAGATGTTATTTCTGTCTAAAAAGTCATTAACTTGGTTAAAAACCAGTTTTTCTAAAATGTTACTTAAAAATGGTAAGTTGGACACAGGTCGGTAGTTATTAAAAACACTTGGATCTAAATTGCTCTTCTTCAGAAGGGGCTTCACCACCGCCGTTTTAAAGGCGGTGGGGAAGACACCTGTCTGAAGAGAGCAATTCATGATGTTTAAAAACTGTTCCTCGAAGAATCCATAAAACGATTTTAAAAGTGATGTGGGAATGGGGTCTAAAATGCAGGTTGTTGGGTTTACTTGGGAGAATACTCGACCAAGTGTCCTTGCATCAACCAGGGCAAAACTCTCCAGTGTTTCCTCAGGTAAGGACATCAGTTCAGGTGTGTTAACAGTTAAAACTTGATGGGATAAAAGGCAGGATCTGATGTCCTTGATTTTGGTTCAGACTGTCCTCCTCGAGAAAACGACCACATAGGTCGTGTGTCAAGCACCGAATTACGACCATATGTTACGTTTCAAAATAGCGCGCCCTCTAGCGGTCAAGTAAATATCGACACTCCGGTGTCTCAGACGATCGCCCCCCCCCCACACGTCGACCTAAACCTACCCCGATTCCACGACATCTTCCCCCCACCCCCCCCCCACCCCCATCCCCCCCCCGCGCGCCCCCCGCGCTACCCCCCCCCCCGCGCGCACCCCGTCAATCAGTTTTGAGAAATGGGAAATTCTTGCTTTTCTGACTGCATTATTGTAGGTTTTGAGTTGTTGACGTAAAATGTCATAGTGGACTGTCAATTAGCTTTTTCTCCATCTCCTCTCAGCACTCCTGCATTTTCTTTTTAATTCACAGATTTCGTTGTTCTTTCTCCAAGGGGGTGTAGGTTTTGTTTTTATTGTTTTCGTTAAAAGTGGAGCGACTGAGTCCAGAGTTGACTTCAGTGTCCTGTTAAAATTGTCAACAATAACATTGCAGGGTGCAGGTAAAATATCAGCAGGAGTGCTCTGTAAAATCTCCATAAAATTTGCAGCCACTTCAGAAGTTAGGTAGTGCCTCCTCACCGTTCTCACCGGGGCCTCCTCATGGTTAAAACTGGTGATGTTAAAAAATACACAGTAGTGGTCAGACACAGCCAGGTCGACAACAGAGGACACACCGATGGACAGGCCATGGGTTATGACCAGGTCCAGGGTGTGTCCTCTGTTGTGAGTTGGCTGTGCGATGTGCTGCTTAAAATCAAGGCAATTTAAAAGATTTAAAAAATCTCTGGATATCGGGTCCGAGGTAACATCAACGTGTAGATTAAAATCACCAGTTATTAAAATCCTGCTATAAGAGGTGTGGATAATTGAAAGTAGTTCTGAAAATTCACTGATAAAAGAGCTAGAGTGATGGGGTGGTCTATATACATTGATGCAGAGAATCGGAGGGCTGCTAAAAGTAAAGGCATGATGCTCAAATGACAAGTAACTGTTAAAAAACACTCTATTTGAGGTAAGGGAGATGTGGGCGATGGATGCTGTCCCGCCCCCTCTTCTACCCTCTCTAGTAGAAAATAAAAAATTAAAATTTGGTGGGGAAGCCTCGGTGAGAACAGCGGGTGCGTCAGTGCCAAGCCATGTCTCAGTTAAAAGAAGACAGTCTAACTTATTATCTAAAATCACATCGTTCATTAAAAAGGTTCTGTTTAAAAGAGAGCGAACATTAAAAAGTGCCATGTTGATGTTGACAGGTGGTTTGTGGACTGGAGAGGACGGTTGTTTTTTGAGTGGTCTGAGGTTGTTAAAGTTCACAGAGTGGGTATGGCAGTGTCTGATGTGATGACGGAGTGTAATGATTGCGGGGATGGGTGAAATGTTGGTGAGTCGATGAGGTCCAGGTCCGGTGTTGTGGGCAGCACTACTGTCATTCCACATGGGGGCGCTAGTGACAGCAGAGGGTACAGGGCTGACCTTTGTGCACTGGGGTGAGGAGGAAGAAGAGTGAGGGCATGACCCCAGTAGTCAGTCACGTGGGGAATGCAGTACAGCATGCTGCATGTTGGCCGTGAGCATACGACTGCCCAGGTTGTTTGGGTGAATGCCGTCTCTGTTAAATAAAGAAGGGCGATCCCAGAATAGGTTAAAATTGTCGATAAAACCAATGTCGTGAGTATGGCAGATGGACAGGAGCCAGGTGTGGAGACTAAGGATCCTGCTAAAACGACCTATTACCCGCCCCAGTGTGGGAATTGGACCCGAAATAAAAACAGACTTTCCACTACTTTTGAGCAGGTCAAAGAGGCGGATAAACTCGGCTTTCGTCAGCTCGGAATGCTGATGGGTTATGTTAGTGCCAACGTGTACTATTATTTTGTTGACGGTCGTCGGGAGGGAGGCCAGGATATCGGGGAGCTGTTCAATAATGGCCGGGGTCGTGGCTCCAGGATAGCACCGCATGACTGCGTTGACAAAGCGAATATTTTTAATTATTGAATCACCAACTACAAGGGCGGTGGGGGGGATGAGAGGAGGCAGCGTGGATGACTGTGGGGACTGTGGAGATTGTCGGGTCACGGCAGCCGTAACTGTGCTGTTGCGCGTTGTCTCTGCTGGAGATGAAGTTGGAGCCAATGAAGTGCGTCTTACGGCAGGTAGCTGAGATGAGTCTCCATCAGACAACTGAGAACCCGGTGACAGGATAAGTGACTGGCCAGGCGGGGGGCGTGAGGAGCCGGTCAGAGGGGGGAACTCCTCCATGTCCTGGATGTCCAAGCCGCCCATAGACGGTCGCGGGGATGCGACATCCACCACGGCTACTGGAGCTCGATAAGTGTGGCTGTGCTCCAATTTTGGAGGCAGCTTTTCCGGTAGCTGAGGACGGGGAAGACCACCAGAGCGCCTGTTTACGGCCTCCTTCAGCAACCTGCGGCGGAATGTTGAGGATTTCCCCAGCTGTCTGTAGTCCGTCACCGCAGCTGCAGGAGTCGACGCGTCAGGTGGAGCAATATCCACCGCTGCCGCTACTGCTACAGCTGTCGCAGCTAGGACGGAGTCCGGTTCCGACTGAGGGGGGGGAGAAGCACCAGGCACTGGAACAACATCGGCCTTTGGGACATCGGCAGGGTGGACAGGGACATCACGTGATAGCATGGCAAAGCGGTTAGTGAGGTTTAGGGACGGAGGTGCAACCGCGCAGGGACGCCCACTCCTATCTTTGCCCACCACCACTGACCAGGATGCCTGTGAGCTGGGGGTTGAACACGAGGAGGGTCGGTGACAGGGTGGTGAAGAAGGATCCCAGAGGATGGTGTCGGCAATGGCTGAGTTCATGGAGGAGATGATTTTGGACTGTGTGGCAGCGGTGTCAGCGAAGTCGGTGAGGAGGGAATCTTTTTTCCGGAGTTGATCTGAGAGTCTTCTGATGTTTTCCCTGAGGTGAGTAATGTGTTTTTCTGCTTTCCGGCAGTCGTCGCATGGGTTGGTGGTGGGTGGTGAGGTGCAAGGTGCCATGGTTGGAGCAGATAGTGGCTGTAAGAAGAGAAAAAGAGGACAGAGAGGACAGAGAGGACAGCTCCGGCAGCAAAGGTGTTTGTGGTGGCGTTTAGCCGATGCTAGGTTGGGTAGCAGTTTGGCTAGCAGTTGGCTAGATCGCTAGTGCAGCTTCGACAAGGGAGGTAGTGTCCGATGCGTGGAAGAGGCGCATATAGCGGATTGTCTCTACGGTGGTTGGAGACTTACCGGCGCGGGCCCAAAGACTGGGCCCGGTGAGGTTGCTGCGTGTCCGGCAGGCAAGGGTTCAGGCTGCTCTGCTGCTCTGGGCTGCCATGTGATTGGCTGATTAGAAATTTGCCTTAACGAGCAGTTGAACAGGTGTACCTAATAAAGTGGCCGGTGAGTGTATAGCTGTGTTCGAAATCGCCCCCTATCACGGATGTAGTGCACTATATAGTGTGTTCGCCATTTTGTAGTGTTGTTCGAATTCTCCGTGGCTGATTTCATCCACTATGTAGTGGACGACAAAATACCCACAATGCACCGCAAAATTGAGTGAACAAGCGATGTACACTACATTGTGCTCCCGTATCCCACAATGCAATGCTACCGTGGTTTGTCAGAGGAGAAGAAGGAGACGAAATGGCCGCCGCACCAAACGCCGCACCAAACGCCGCTTTTGTCTACAAATGTAAGTAACGTTAGAATGTACACATTTCATGCGTGTAATACTTTAGTGGCGTAGTTTTTATGCCAGTAGTTTTAAAACGAGCCGATTTCTTGGTGGAGAAGCATCCTGTTTGTTGTTTGTATCTGCTAGCTAACGTTAACACTAAGCTAACGCTAGTAGCAGACAGCCGCTCACATCTGATCATAACGTTTGTTCTCTTTTCCCAATTGGCGGTGTGTGTTTTTCCTGATTCTCACCCTTTGGCATATTCTTTAATAACTACATTTTTGTAGAGTTCATATTTGTCATTCCTGATTGAAACATTAAATTTATCATTTTTAGTGTTTAAGGGTATAGAAATAAGGACTGCCACAGGTATTTCCAGTTAATTAACCAGATGATTACCTATTTCATTATTTTATGTTGTTGTTGCTGCAATTACTTGAACTGATTTATCAAAAAATGATAACCTTGGTGAGTTATGTAATAACTGGTTGCGCAGTAAGTCATTGAAATTAAGTTAATGTGTAAAAGTTTAATGTAAGTTTAAAGAAAACAGACATTTTTGCCATGATTGTCTTTCACGTTGGGGTCCTCAGCAAAACAATGAAAAGCTTAGTTTTTTATGTGTTAATTATAATGGCAATATAAAGTTATATTACTATAATTGAGTTAAGGTAAGTAGAGTTTTTAAATGAATATCAAAGACATTTTAATTTAATTTGGTAGTCATTCACTAAATCATGGGTTCAATCATAGGGTTTCCCCATATCAGTTAGCATGTTAGCTAAGATTTATTTTGGTATTTACCTGTTGACGTCGGCGAATCAATAAATAGCGCCGTAAACGCCTAAGACGCCGTTCCCTTCGCCTCCGTCGGTGTCTGAGAACCAGGAGTTGGGCGAGCAGCATCAAAACAACAACGGGTACCATTTTTTCATAGAATAAACAACTTTTTTAAGAAAGTAGCCGATACACAAGAAGCCGATAGCTACGAGCTAAATAGCTACTGACCACTAGCTACTTAGCTACGAGCTAAATAGCTACTGACCACTAGCGTTAGTTCGCACGCGCTACGTATCTTACAGCTTGTGCGCAACCCTGAGCATTTACAGCTCATGACGAGGACACAAAACAGTAGCTGACAAAACCAAACTCACACACCATTGATATTTCAACAGTTTATTGACCAAGAAACACAACCGCCATGAAGAATCACATCTTTATACCGTCAGGTATGTTTACATGATGCTCGGCGCGCCCACTCACGTCACATGAGTATCTGGCGCATCTGCTGACGTAACCACGTTCAGAAAATGACCCGTGTAGTGTCCGAATTCTCCTCCCGTCGTACCCTACATCGTGTACATGATGTAGTGCACTATATCATATACACGATGTAGGGGATAGGCAGTGAGTGAATGAGTGAATGATTTCGAACACAGCCTATGTCATCATATGTCTGGGGTGGAACCAGTGAAAGCGGGGAGACAGAGAAGATTCTTTAGCACAGAGATGTTTATTAACATAACATTACCATTTTTATTATTATTTATTTATTGAATTAACTAAAACGACTCTTGAATCTGTTGAATCTCCACACTGACTCCTCTCATCATCACTGCTACTCTCATCTGAGCAGTCATGAGGTGTGAGCTGCTGGGGCAAGGGGGGCAGGGTTTAACGGCTAGTTCCCAGCCGTGACCAATGGGAGAAGGATGCTCTTGTAGGTTGTAATGGAGCTGGCAATATGTAAGGTAGTTTGACCTTTCCATATGAAGATTCAAAGAGTCATCATCAGGTGGGGGACGGATTGTACTCTTATTCTTCAGTTTGTGCCATTTGGAAACTCTGGCCTGCCCGCAGCTCACATCTGCACTCTCAGCATAAATGATGGAGAGGACAAATGCCTTCATATCCGCTCTGACTCCATGTTTTAATTCCATCCCAGGAGCTCTCTTGCCTCAGAATTGATTTTCACCTTCTCCAACACCTTCTTCTTCCCATGTCCATAGAAACGTCACCCAACCTGAGCACTGGCGTGGCTAATGGACTATGTCTTCAGACATCCAGAAGCAGATACAGTGCTGCTCTCTGCCTATGCAAAGGTGAGAGCCAGTAAGTACACTGGACCTGTTGTTCTAGACTGCGGGGACACAGATGTGTATGTCCAAGCAGCCTAGGTCTCACAGCAAGTCAGAGGTGATCTGCTGATTAAACTCAAGCACGCGTTAATCAACTGCCGTGCTATGCTCTCGGAAGAGGTTGCTGATATCATTATACCTCTCCATGTGATCACTGGCAGTGACCACACCTCAGGGTTCTATGGGCATGGTAAGAAGAAGGTGTTGGAGAAGGTGAAGATCAATTCTGAGGCAAGAGAGCTCCTGGGATGGAATTAAAACATGGAGTCAGAGCGGATATGAAGGCATTTGTCCTCTCCATCATTTATGCTGAGAGTGCAGATGTGAGCTGCGGGCAGGCCAGAGTTTCCAAATGGCACAAACTGAAGAATAAGAGTACAATCCGTCCCCCACCTGATGATGACTCTTTGAATCTTCATATGGAAAGGTCAAACTACCTTACATATTGCCAGCTCCGTTACAACCTACAAGAGCATCCTTCTCCCATTGGTCACGGCCCCAGCAGCTCACACCTCATGACTGCTCAGATGAGAGTAGCAGTGATGATGAGAGGAGTCAGTGTGGAGATTCAACAGATTCAGATAAGAGTCTTTTTAGTTAATTTAATAAATAAATAATAATAAAAATGTTAATGTTATGTTAATAAACAACTCTGTGCTAAAGAATCGTCTCTGTCTCCCCGCTTTCACTGGTTCCACCCCAGACATATGATGACATATGTGTATGTTGTAATTTTACTGTCCAGAAATGAACTCAGTATGAGCAGACCTTTCATTTGAGCCTAATATTAAGGCTCTATGACGATTTTGAAAAATGTACATTTAAAGAGCCAAAAGTGGCAGCCATCTTGAATTTGAAGGTCAAAAATAGGTCAAATCAATACATCTACATCATTTATGAATTTCTTGACCCAAATAGTCTCAGAAACCATGTATAATGCAGCACTGTGGGCAAAACCATTAAAAAGTTAATTTCCAGCTTGGCTGACAGCAGCCATTTTGGATATAGGGCTCTCCCAAAATGTCCCCAAATTTTTGTGAGGGGCACCCCGGCTCATTTTTTTATTTAACCTTTATAGATGACAAATCCAGTGAGAAACGAACCTTTCCTCTCCACGGTCATGGAACTTCTATAGATGACCCAACTAATATGCTAGCAACACTCTGAGTGCAGCACTAAGACGAATGTTCACATGTCCACAACATGGTCTCATGTGACCCAGATCCATTTATAGTATTGATCCTGACACTAGCATAAACTCTCAGAATAACACTCATCAATGTAATGATAAACAGAGCAAACTAATTTCAGTCAGACAACTCACGTTTAGAATGTTTATTGTAGCAATAGAACACAGTTAGTTAGTTTGGCGTCTAGGCTCCGGCCTCATCACTCCCCATATGTGATTATATAGAGATGATGGGAAGTGATGATGAGTAAATATTAGTGGTGGGCATAGATTAATTTTTTTAATCTAGATTAATCTCACTTTAATCTTGAAATTACACTAGATTAATCTAGATTAAAATGGCTCATTGGAATTCTGCCGAAGGCATTCATAATATGTGTGCTACCTAAATAATGACTAACTAACTCATTCCGCATTGCACAAGGTGCAAACAACCTTAGTCTTGTCGAGGTTTCCATTGGAAAGCTTCTTAAAAATAAATTTTCCCTGAAGCAAACCTTCATAGCTGCATCCATGTCAGCACGTCACGTTTGATGTGGTCATTTCCAGTGTTTGGAATAACGCCGTTTAAAATAACGCCGTTAGGTAACGCCGTTAGGTAACGCCGTTATTTTTTCAGTAACGGGGTAATCTAACTAATTACTGTTTCCGTCGTTACAACGCCGTTATCGTTACTGAACGTTAAATGCGGTGCGTTACTATGAATTGAATTTGTCTGTTGTCGGTTAAAAAAAAAAGGCAGGATCGTGTTCTGCTTCTGCGCCGCTCGTGCCTGGTCTCGGCAGCCTGTTGTCCGTGGAGAAACGTGCAAACTTGCCGCGAGCTGGAGCCGGAGTTGGGGCTGCTGCTGGTCTGAGCGGCGCGCGAGGGCCACGCGGGCCCCGGTGTCCCGCCGTTCTGGTGTTGGACGGGAATCCGGTGCAGCTGTGGAGCACGGATGGTGAAGACGGTGGTGATGATGATGATGATGAACGGCGCGGCGGCTCGGGGTCTCGCCGTCATTATGTCTACTGCTGTGCGCTCTGACCCTGTTTTGTGATATATGACGGACACAGCGTCTCCCACTGTATAATCTCTCCTCAAGTTTTAATTATTCCCGCATGCGAGGTGCGGAGAATGCGACCTCAATTATTATACACAAGACTACACGCTACGCGACTATAGGAGTAGACTACAAGACAGTTTGCCATCACATTACAAGAAAAATCCAAATTCTTTGACATAAAGCAACTTTTTTTTTTACAGTAACGCAAATAGTTACTTTCCCTGGTAACTAGTTACTTTTATTATAAAGTAATTCAGTTACTAACTCAGTTGCTTTTTCGAACAAGTAGTGAGTAACTATAACTAATTACTTTTTTAAAGTAATGTTCCCAACACTGGTAATTTCACAGTAGGCATACACAGGTTCCAAGTCTGACTCGTTCTCGCCCCCTACAGTGCAATTTGGCCAGCTATACATCCACGCTAAAATGAAAGTGAAAGTCATCATAGCTATCCATTAGTTATGAATGAGGGCCGGTTGATGGGAATCATCCAAAATGAGGGGCCGGAAAAATATGGCTGGAAAATGATGAGCAATAGCTGCAGATATTGTTAAACACTACAACGACTATGAGTGGATATATTGTCTTATTTTATCAAGTAAAATATAAGTTACAGCTTAATAGTTAAAAAGAAAATAGGTAGAAATAGGTTAACTCAGAGTTCCACAGCTCATCAAAAAACAAACTTTATTTAATTAACATAGGCTGCCTAAGGGCACGATCCGTAGCATGGCTCGACATGATTTCGGTTCCGGTCCGGTTCCGCTCACACCAGGAGTCTGAAGAGTGCAGCAGCTTATCAAAATACAGAGTCAACGTGCCGTGTTTTCAAGTAGAAAGCGCCATTGTGGTGGTTCAACGAGGCGGAACGGCGTCAGAACAACATCAAGCGCGTACAGGACGAAGAACGTAGCGGGGGCGCGCGGTGAGGATTGTTGTGGCCGCGCGTCTTGTGGAGCAAGTCTCTCTGCTGCGGAGATGAGAGGGCAGCTCATATCGGCCACTATACGGCCAGCATGTTTGAATGTTTTCTCCACTAAAAGGGCCAGTAAATATTCCTTCGCGGGTCGGATCCGAGCCCCGGTATAGACCCAGCTCCCAACCCAACTCTCAGAATAGATTAACGGCGATATTCTTTTTTATCGCGCGATAAGAGTCCCGCGTTAACGCCGATAACGGCCCACCACCAGTTAATATCTTAACCCCCAAAAAAAGCACAAGATCGGAGACAAACGTTGCGTGTGGCCATTCCCCATGAGCACCTTGGCTCATAGGACAACATACTACCTAGACTTCTCCTATGCTAAGATAGAAGGAAGTTCTCAACCCAGCAAACCACCTGATATGCAGCAACAGTATTGACAGCATCAAGGGGTGCAAGTACTCATGAGCTTTTGAGCGGCTAATATTTCTTTCTCATGGAGTTTGACATAGCAATAGAAAGCAGATGATGATCGGCAGCCCAGGGATTTAAGATTAGGTTGGCATGTGGAGGGCTGCTGTTGTGGCTCCACCGGTTCTTCCGCAGTAAGGGGAATAGTGTACGGGTGGAAGGCTGCAGCTCAAACAGAGATCTCCAAGCTTGGAGGACACCAGGATCTCTTTGTTGGGTTTGCATCAGTAATGGATGCCTTTCACGGCCATGCACCAACTCCTGCCAACTTGATCTGCACGGCATGGTCTACAGAAGCATAGAACAATGGAAATGGCTCAAGAGGAAAAAACTGTTTATACTTGGCATAGCGAAATTAAGAAATGCCAAAATCGATAATTTTGTGTTTATTTATTTGTTTGATTATTGATTTATTTTTTATATAGTATTTCCCTGTGGCAACACCTATCGGTCTTACTTAGATGAGGGAAAATGGGGATTCATACAGTGAACTATCATATATCCTACTATTTCTGGCTCTGGCATTGACCTGATACATCACACTAAGCCAGTGATAAGGTAATAAATGAAGCATCTATTAGGTTGCTTTGATAGAGCTTTGTAGAGACTCGGGACATTGACTGGAATGGTCAATGGATCTGCATTTATATATCGCTTCTCTAACTTACTAGCTACTCAAGGTGCTTTACACTACATTCATTCACTTAGACATACCCCACACACACACGCCGCGCCGATAGGGTGTGTCCGCCTGGACTTTGCAAGTTTCATGCACGGTGCAGTCTAGCGCAGGCACTCCTCCCGTCAGGGCCGTTTCAAGGAATTTGGGGGCCCCAAGCAAAATGGACATGGAGGCCCCCCCGCACGCAAAGCCTACAGGAACCACAGCATAGCCATACAGTTTAAGTTTAACACTTTATATAATTGAGATAAGAATTGAACATTTGGAACATTTTAACATGTGCAAAAAAAAACACCACCGTACCATAAAATCCAATATACACAACAAAAAAGTGCACAATAACTAAATCCAACATACTTAAAAACACACACACACACACACACACACACACACACACACACACACACACACACACACACACACATACATACATTCATACATACACACACTCACATTAACATTTTTCAGTTCTCACAAAATGAGAAAATAAAACACTGCCATCTTATGCAGAAAAAGGATGCATTGTTCACAAACAACCTATAAAGAGTGCAGGTTGTGTAGTGATTTAAAAATCCAACATAAATACAAGTACACACACACAAGATTAACCTTTCAGGCCATAATGTCCAAATGAATACAATGTCTGTGACTTGCACTGGTCCTTTTTTAACAATTTGACAGCGCACACTATCAGTCACGACTGCTGGCCACTGCGCAGGGTCATCAGCTAGAATTACAGTGCTTGTGGTACCTTGAGCTGTAGAGGTAACCTTGGGAAGTGGTGCAGACTTAATCTCTTTTCTGGATGCAGTGTCTTCCACTGTGAGAGATGCTATTGTAGCTGGGGAAAATATAATGTTTTTATTAATATAATCCACTGTTCAGGGACAGAATGCATCACTGAGTGTCTGACACCTAGAAATTTGATAGGCACTACTGTATATTAAAAATTCTGAAATGTCCATGGGTAAAAGTGACTGGTATTTACACAGTTTGGTGGAAATTCAATAGTGATTTGCACTGTTTGTTTTTTTCTAACAATATGACAGCACACACTTCACACATCAGTTTAAACTCTGGGCTGTGCAGGTTATCAGCTATAATTATAGAGCTTGTGGTACCTTGCTCTATACAGGAAACGTCAGCATTGAGAAGTGATGCATTTGTCGAGTAGGAGGCCATGGCACCACTGGATCGACTCTCTTCCTCTTGAATGGAGGATGAAGTTGATGGTGTAGCTGGGAAAATAATAAAAGAAAAATCTGAAATTACATGTCAAGTACGTTTGACCATTTCACTGTTAGCATATTGGAAGAGGTCACTATTAACAGCTCAGCCTAGTGAGAGAAATTCACTCTACCTTCATCAGTGGAAGACTATTAGTTTTATTGGGAAAGACCAAATTTTAATGTTACAAAACATCAGAAAATTGAATGAAAGCAACTGATACATGTCCAAATGCATTTGCAATTTGTGGGAAGGAGAAATTGCTACTATGATGTGGACAAATTACTAAATGTTGTGGAGGTTGAACTAATAGTTATGAGAATTTTCATTCTGATCTGAGAAAAGCACCAAAGCGACTGAGAAAAACTGTAATTCAGTCAGGCTGAGTTTCCGTTGCGCGTGCCATCCGCCTTTGATCTGACGTCAGATGTGACGGGACAATCTATATAGATTTTAAATTCACGTGTTGATTCAATTAGTTGCATTAAATAGTGTTTGTTGTGATTATTTATTGCATTTAAATGTGCCTGGAACTGTGGAAACCTGCCTGTGAGGTCTTGGTGACGTGTGCGCACTGCGCGCCGGTGAGCCAAACTTCCACTCCGCCAGCTGTAATTCACCTTACACCGAGAGTAGACCAGGTTGGAGCTGGCGGGCTATCGGCGCAGTCTCGGCATGGCTTTTTGGCACGAAACTTCCACTGCGCCAAGCTGAATCTGAGACGCCTCCCCCTGCTGCCCCACCACACCCATCTTGGCGCAGGCGATCCACCAAACTGCCAGACTGACTGTGCGCAAGGCTGCTCTGGTCGAAACTTGCATTGCACCGGCTCCGCCACCCTGCGCCACCCTACGCTGCACCACGAAACTAGGGCCCAATGGGTGATGTCACCATGACGACGTCCACTTCTGATCTCCAGTCTGTGGTTTAGTGACTCTTTAAACTTGGTTTTCTCCACAGAGTTCAGCAGATCTCAGAGGTTCCGTTGACCCAGCAGCATCAAACAGACCTGGACTCCATATTTATGGTGAGTACATGTACAAGCTCACCTTTCACTATTAACAACATCAACTACAGATTGTAATGGGAATTTTGGATGTTTGTACTTTATAATCAGAATATTTGTCAGGCCAGACGTCGATCCGCATCTCCTCATCTGACTGTTATGCTATGACGAAAATGAATGCCTGTTTGTAGATGATATGAACATGAGTGCCACATTGACATAAGATAATTTCAGGACTATGACGCCTGTGTTCTGTAAATCTTGACCTTGCCTGTATCTTGTCTTTGTAAGATAGGACATGATCCGTCCTTTGGTTCCTCCTCCTTAAAAGGGAGACTGTTGTTGGACTCAGGGTCGTTCCTGCTGATTCTGAACCTTTGCATCAGAAGGCAGGGGTGACCAGTCCCTCCTCTGCAGATGAGAATACTTAGTGGAATAAACCTCGGAGAAAAAGCTGATCCTGGTTGTTGATCTTTATTGGGCAGATTCATTTTTCCACAACAATTTCAATGCTGAACAGGTTCTAGTGGTCTCAATGCTGCTCAGACCCACACATGAATCCCATGTTGGGTTCTTTAGAGTTCATGTTCAGTTTATCCTTCTGTTCCAGCTGCTGGAGGAGAACATCTGCACTTTTGTGAAGAATGAGCTGAAGAAGATCCAGAAGGTCCTGAGTCCAGATTACCCAGAATGCTTGGAGAATGAGGACGAGGAGTTGTTGGAAGGTGAGGATGAAGAGCAGAGGAGGAGCAGAGAGGCGTTTCAGAAGATCACAGTGCACTTCCTGAGGAAATGAAGCAGGAGGAGCTGGCTGACTGTCTGCAGATCAGTAAGAGGATTTTAACAGATTTAACACGGTGGAAAGAAGAGAAGGATTCAACATGAAGAACTTCATATTTCTCCTAATAGGCTGCACACAACTTCAATGTTTAGGTTCTCTGGTTGTCTACAGACCCGATTACAGCTGATCTCATCATAAATATGCGTACGCATGATGTCAACGTTTATGTCGTTTTGCTTCAACCATCCAGACGAGTTAGAAGCTTTAAACAGTGAATTTAAACTGTTAGCAGCATCTAAATGTCTGCTTGTTACGTGTTCGGTTGTCAGAATCGATATTCCAACAGAATCAAGTTCTACAGAGTCCAGACAGGATCACGACCGTTTCAGAGGAACAGGTGTTTCACTTCACCCAGTGACCGTGTTAACTGGTGACATTCAGCTCGTATAACTAAATAGGTGGTAGATGAAAACAAAAATGTATTTAAAACAGGCTTCTACGAGGACACCTCCATGTTTTCAATGGTGGCGTCTCAGCGTGGAGGATTACGGTATACCAGGATATTTAGAAATCCCAACGGTACTATTTTCAACACCGTCATCAATACCGTCTCTTTCTATGATGCTGTATTGTGATGTGTTGTAGTGACCAGCAGACGCCACCGGAAGTCTGTGAGGCGATACAAGAGGCTCTTTATTTCTAGACTGACTCACTGAGCTTTGCAGCTGCATTTCAAAGTGTTATATCCCTCCAGTTCTGTCTGTTTTGTAAATGTCTGTTATTTTATTATATTTCACTTCATCAGCTGAACCTGTTTGATTTTGTGTCCAATCGTTCTGATTTAATCATGAAAGAAGCTCATGAAGTCACTACTACTGAGGACTATAGGAATACATGGCTCTAACACATGGCTTGTTCATAGACTGTAAAAGGGTCTGTAGGATCACTAACTGGGTTCCTTTGTTGTTTATTCAGGAACCGCTGGTCCAGTGTACCAACGTAAACTCAAGTCTTACCTCAAGAAGAAGTTCCAGTGTTTGTTTGAGGGCATCACTAAAGCAGGAAACCCAACCCTCCTGAATCAGGTCTACACAGAGCTCCACGTCACAGAGGGAGGGACTGCAGAGGTCAATGACCAACATGAGGTCAGACAGATTGAAACGGCATCCAGGAAACCAGACAGACCAGAAACAACCATCAGACAAGAAGACATCTTTAAAGGCTCACCTGGAAGGGATGAACCAATCAGAACAGTGATGACAAAGGGAGTGGCTGGCATCGGGAAAACAGTGTTAACACAGAAGTTCACTCTGGACTGGGCTGAAGACAAAGCCAACCAGGACATACAGTTCACGTTTCCATTCACTTTCAGAGAGCTGAACCTGCTGAAAGAGAAGAAGTTCAGCTTGGTGGAACTCGTTCATCACTTCTTCACCGAAACCAAAGAAGCAGGAATCTGCAGGTTTGAAGGGTTCCAGGTTGTGTTCATCTTTGACGGTCTAGACGAGTGTCGACTTCCTCTGGACTTCCACAACAATGAGATCCTGACTGATGTTACAGAGTCCACCTTGGTGGATGTGCTGCTGACAAACCTCATCAGGGGGAAACTGCTTCCCTCTGCTCGTCTCTGGATAACCACAAGACCTGCAGCAGCCAATCAGATCCCTCCTGGGTGTGTTGACATGGTGACAGAGGTCAGAGGGTTCACTGACTCACAGAAGGAGGACTACTTCAGGAAGAGGTTCAGAGATAAGAAGCAGGATCATCTCCCACATCAAGACCTCACGGAGCCTCCACATCATGTGCCACATCCCGGTCTTCTGCTGGATCACTGCTACAGTTCTGGAGGACGTGTTGAAGACCAGGGAGGGAGGGGAGCTGCCCAAGACCCTGACCAACATGTACATCCACTTCCTGGTGGTTCAGTCCAAACTGAAGAACGTCAAGTATGATGGAGGAGCTGAGACGGATCCACACTGGAGTCCACAGAGCAGAGAGATGATTAAGTCTCTAGGAAAACTGGCTTTTGAGCAGCTGCAGAAAGGAAACCTGATCTTCTATGAACCAGACCTGAAAGAGTGTGGCATCGATATCAAAGCAGCCTCAGTGTACTCAGGAGTGTTCACACAGGTCTTCAGAGAGGAGAGAGGACTGTACCAGGACCAGGTGTTCTGCTTCGTCCATCTGAGTGTTCAGGAGTTTCTGGCTGCTCTTCATGTCCATCTGACCTTCGTCAACTCTGGTGTCAATCTGATGGCAGAAGAACAAACAATCTCCTGGTGGTCTAAAGTCTATAGAGACATAAATAAACTAACACATCTGCACCAGAGAGCTGTGGACAAGGCTTTACAGAGTCCAAACGGACACCTGGACCTGTTCCTCCGCTTCCTTCTGGGTCTGTCACTCGAGACCAATCAGAAACACCTACGAGGTCTGCTGACAGAGACAGGAAGTAGCTCACAGACCAATCAGGAAACAGTCCAGTACATCAAGGGGAAGCTTGATGAGGATCTGTCTCCAGAGAGAAGCATCAATCTGTTCCACTGTCTGAATGAACTGAATGACCGTTCTCTGGTTGAGAAGATCCAACAGTATCTGACTTCAGGACGTCTCTCCTCCGATGAACTGTCTCCTGGTCAGTGGTCAGCTCTGGTCTTCATCTTACTGTCATCAGAAAAACATCTGGACGTGTTTGACCTGAAGGAATACTCTGCTTCAGAGAAGGCTCTTCTGAGGCTGCTGCCGGTGGTCCAAGCCTCCAGCAAAGCTCTGTAAATATAGCTTTTCATTCAGAAAACAACAAACCATCTTGGAATTACAAGGTTCTATCTGCATTCTGAACCATTTGATTGGTTTTCCCAACTGCAAAAGGTAACGAAGTAAAAAGTAGTTCCAAATAGTTACTTAAGAGTAACGGTAAGAAAGTATTTAGTGAAAAAACTATTCGAGTACTGAGTAACTTCTGAGTAAATTCTGATTATTGTGGCCCTGCACCTGGTTATCTGAGAGACATTTCTCTCTGAATGACAAGGATTTAGAATTAGAACGACTAGAATGTTTCTTCAGTTAATGTCTTTGATTCATCAACCACATGATTAGACACCGTTTAACGGGAAAAAATGCTCTAAAATTGTAAAACACAGAATTTGGGAAAAAATAAAACGGAATCTGGAAAAAATTTAAACGGGTTTCATAGGGCCCTACCGGAGCTATCCCTATGTTCCCCAGGTCCTATGTTCCCCATTTTTCCCAAAAGGGGTCCTATGTTCCCCGGTCACAACACATATTTAGTTTAGTTTATTTAAACTGTCCAAACGTGACAAAGACAAAAGCCAATTTACAGCCTTAATCTCTCCTCATCTAGGTCTATTTGGATATGCGGCCTGTAAACTTACATGGGCCTATTTGCCTTGGAATTCAGCAGTGAAAAAATAACAGACCGGGGAACATAGGACCCTTTTTCAACAATAGACAATATGTTCCCCGGTCACATACAAAGCAGGGGAACATAGGTACACTCCCGCCCTACCTACAGTGTCCTTCAGACCACCAGATAATAATTACCTGCGACGGAGGGAGGCCAGGCTGTGGGCTTGGCCCATGACAGAGCCCCGCGGTCGACCTTACTCCCGAGCTCACCGACCCCTGGGTGTCTGGACCAGCTAACCCTAGCCACCATTTGCTAGTTCCCTTATATTACCAGATCAGGTAATGCTAGCCAGCTTATGCTAGCTACATATGATCATTCTACCCAGATAATGCTAATTTACTCTGCTCCTTGTTGCTGCTGCCACTGAGCAACCACAGCAACATGACAAAGAAGCAGAACCCGATTGGTCTTCCTGTGTGCATTTGACCTGCTGATTGGCTCACCAGTAGAACCTTAGAGAACCAAGGTGGTTTGACTTTGGAAATAGAGGCTGTGTCCGAAATCAGTCCCTACTCCCAGTCCCTACTCCCAGTCCCTACTCCCTATATAGTGCACTATAGTGCACTATATAGGGAGTTCGCCATTTTGTAGGGGTGTCCGAATGTGTAGTGAGCATTACTATTCCATATAGTGCACTCAAAGTTTCCCACAATGCATCGTGAAAAGTAGTGTACAGCCGATGGTCACTAGCCGAGCAAATTTTACCATCATGCATTGCGCTGAAAGACAAATCGCGAAGGGACGAGAGGACAGAGAGCGGGAAAAAGCGGAAGAAATATGAATAATCGTACAATAATAAATGTTAATATTTAATATATGTATTGCAGAGCAGAACAAGACGACACAAACGGCCAAAGTGTGATGTTTTCCTTTATTTACTTAAAAAAAAACGCGATATATATTAATTATTTATATGAGACGTTGGGGCGAGCGGTGGCCGGCGACAGGCAGCAGTGGCCAGCGACAGTTGGCGGTGGCCGGCGCCGGTGGTGGCCGGCGGCGGTGGGGCCGGCGGCGGTGGTGGCCGGCGATAGGCGGCGATGGGCGGCCACAGTAAGTGGTGGCTGTGAAAATAAAAATAGCAGTGAGGACGATGTAGTGATCGTCTCATTATTGAAAATTATTTTTTTCTCAAGAAATGAGACGGCCACGGAATCCCCCTCCTGCTGGAAGACTCATTCTTTTGGTTTTGTAAATTTTCGCAACGAATATGTATTAAAAAAATAATTATCCTGGTAATTTCTCTGCGTGAGACTTAAAAGCCGTTGGCGGAATCTGACACGTATTAATTATGTAATCAACGGCGCCGAAAGAAATCCCCCGAGTAGTGTCCGAAAGTGTTTTTTCATTTTGCCTTCGAGTCCACTATATAGTGCCCTCCATAGAACTACCCTATATAGGGAGTAGGGAGTAGGGAATGATTTCGGACACAGCCAGAACCTTTTTGTTTCCTAAACAAAACACCTCACATAATGTTACTAAGTTGTCATAGAATAAGAACATGTGAATAACTTAATTATGACAAAAATGTCAGTTAGAACCTGAGGTGATGAACAGTTGTTTGTAATTTTTTCATCACTAATTTCTGATTCCTCTTCAGACTCAGTGTCTGTAACCTCTCAGAGAGAAGCTGTGAAGGTCTGTCCTCAGTTCTCAGCTCCCAGTCCTCCAGTCTAAGAGACCTGGACCTGAGTAACAACGACCTGCAGGATTCAGGAGTGAAGCTGCTGTCTGCTGGCCTGGAGAGTCCACACTGTCGACTGGAAACTCTCAGGTCAGATTCAACTACTTTGAGAAGTTTACCTATGAAGCTTTCAATGATGTGTTTACATGCACCAAATATTCAGTTATTTATATTCACGTATTCCTAAAAAGACACGTTTGCTACTAATCTGTTAACATGGCTGATGAAATACTGTTTCTGCTGCTAACGACTTGCCAGCAAAAGAACAAAACAAAACTTCTATCAAAACCAAACCTCTTGTTTATCTTTTCCCTGCCGTTCCATGTTTTAATAGTTTTATAAATCCACCTGGTGTTTATAAATGCTGTTGCAAACGTCAGTCTACGTTTGTGAACGTCACTCCATGAACATGTGAGCCTGAACTACAACACCAGACTGTCTCTGCTGTCAAGGTGGAGCCAGTTTGAACCACTTTCTATATGTGGCGGGGGGGGGGTTTAAGACTGAGTAATGCTGACAACGCCACCCCTAGGGCAAGAGCAGGGGCACTCTATTTTACTCCAGAAACGCACGCACAGGCTTGACTTACAGGTATAAAAATATATTCTTTATTCTCATTTAATTAAAAGTTAGTCGCTGTAGGTCGTCAATAAAATAGGACGCCCATTAGTACATTAAACAAAACAAAACAAAAACAAAGGGATAAGCCTTGGTAGGTGGGCAAAGGAAAAGCAGCCTGACCGGGTCTCAGTTTCAATATCACGCGTGAGACACACCAAGCTTAGTCAACACTACAATCCACTACAATCCACACAAGCAATATTGAACACGGCACACTTCACATATTCCCTACCCGGGGTGATAAACAAAACAAAACCAAACTGAAACACCGGGAGTATAGCCTATGGGCCCACCTAAACCTAGGCTGTTAGGGACAGGAGGGGACGACAAACCAAAAGAAAGAAAATGTAAGTTAACAAAAAGGGGGCCCCGCTAGCCGGTGGTCACAATTAGTCTACCAGCACAAATCTCAAAGTCCACCGACTAGGGGGAAAGAAAGAAACAAAAGAAACACACGAAGCAAACAACCAAACGAACAGAAATACAAAACGCGTCCTAAAAGCAGCACCTGCACGTATCTCATTCACCTCAATCACGAGAACAGCAGCCGACACTCGGATTGCCGGTAGCGTCTTGTTCCTTCTCCCATCGGGATCGCTGAACGCAGACCCAGGCTCGTCACTCGCACGGACAGCGTCACCGTCGGCGAGCACTCAACGACCACTTGCGCTGCGACCCACACCTCTAAACACTGCCGCTACCGGCATGAGGACCCCGTGTGCCTTCACACCTGCCTGATCGCAACCGCCCACCGGTCCCACCCCTATTAGGTGACGTCAGCGGTACGGGGAAAGAGAACGTGTAACAGGGAACATCAGCACGAGACAGAGAGAGAGAAGACCTAATCCCACAGGCCACAATCCACCCCCTCCAAATGAATCGGCGCCCCGACGATGACGCCTCATGTCCGGGAGTCTTCACCCTCTATGCCTGATGGACTGTCATCCATGACACTCATTGTCTTGGGTAGACGGTGCGGATTGGAATGCTGCCCTGCTGTAGGCCTCGCTGAGCGGCGCACCGCCACTGTGGTTTCCTCCGGCATCTCAGCCGCATCTTCCATGTCAATTTCTTCTGCCACTGAGGGACAGGTGGGAGCAGGTTGGGGTTCTTGGGGTTCATGTTCCGCATCATACCAGATGACTGCATCTCGGGTCTCCTCGTCATTCCCGGCAGGGGGTTCGTCCCGAGCAGGGGAGTCGATGGGGATCTCGCCTTCCTGAGCGAAGCCAGGGATGCCACTTTGTCCAGGCTGTACTCCTGCGGGGACGCCACGCATCTCAGAACGATGCACCTGTCGGACAGGTCCACCCTCAGCTGCCGGGGTTACTGTGTATACCGCTCCGGTACCAGAAGGGCCACGCACGACTCTGTAGGCTACAGGATTCCAGTGGTCCTGGATTTTATTTCTCCCCGGTGGATGGCTCCGCAAATAGACAAAATCTCCGTCTTGGAAGCCAGCGTCATTCACCTGAGCATTATGGTTCTGGTTCCGTCGGAGGGCCAGTTCTTCCGATCTTTGCCTGACGTGTTCCTTAGTAATTTTGACGCTTTCCTGGTGCCTTTCAACCCATTCTTCAAGGGTATGGGTATCTGGGGCAGCCTCCCTGGAGCCAAGCAAAAAATCAACTGGCAATCTTGGATGACAGCCAAACATCAGAAAATATGGTGTATAACCCGTGGTCTGGTGTGGGGTAGTGTTATAGGAGAAGGTGAGCTGTGGCAGATGGTGTGGCCACCGACGCTTCTCTGCCTGGGGTAGTGTGCGCAGCAAGTCGTGGAGTGTGCGGTTGAACCGCTCACACTGGGCGTTCCCTTGCGGGTGGTATGGAGTTGTGCGGCTCTTTTGTATCCCGTACATCTGACACAGTTGCTGGATAAGGAGGCTCTCAAAGTTTCGTCCCCGGTCGGAGTGTATACGGGCTGGAGGACCAAATCTATGGAACCATTGCTCCACCAAGGCCTTGGCCACTGTGGGAGCTTTCTGATCTTTAGTAGGGATAGCCTGCGAATACTTTGTGAAGATGTCTGTAAGGATCAGGACATTCTCTCGTCCATCGCTGGCCAGCTCCAGCTGAGTGAAGTCAAGGGCCAGAATTTCATTTGGTTGAGTGGCTTGCATTGAGCTCCAATACGTACGGACTTTAGGTTGAACGGCCTTCCCCAGCACGCATCGCTGGCACCCCTGACACCACTGTTCAACATTTTTAGCCATACCAGGCCAAAAACATCGGCTTCGGAGTAGCTGAAGTGTTCGTTCTGTGCCTTGGTGTCCCTGCTCGTCATGGACACTACGTAGGACTTCGGTTTGCAGGCAGTGGGGCAGCAATAGTTGGAGAGTCTCGGGGCCACCTCCTGGTGTGTGAATTAGGCGGTACAGAACTCCTTCCTCGTTGATTAGACGGTCCCATTGCCTAAGCAAAACTCTGCTTCCCTGCGGTAACGCTTCGCGTTCCGCTGCGCTTGGCCGTCGCCCCTCTCGGTAGTACTTCCTCAAGGGCCCGATGACCGGGTCAGCTCCCTGGAGCACGCTGAGGTCTTGAGGTGTACGCCCAGGTAGGGCTACCACCTCCCTGCACAGGCCCTCTATGGCAGGCATTGGAACAAGACTGGTCAATGTGCCCAATGCAGGGACCTCGGTCCCAAAGGTGAAGCGCTCCAAATACTGCCGAGAGAGGGCATCGGCATTCTGATTGTTCTTACCCGGCCGGTATCGGAGGGTAAAATTGAACGACGCCAGTTGAGAGGCCCACCGTTGCTCCGTGGCTCCCAGCTTTGCCGTGTGCAGGTGGCTCAGTGGGTTATTGTCAGTGAGGATCGTGAAATGGTTCCCCAGCAAATATTCACGGAACTTTTCCGTTACTGCCCACTTTACTGCAAGCAGTTCAAGCTTCATGGAGCTGTAGTTTTCCATGTTTCTTTCAGCCGCCCTGAGTCCCCAACTGGCAAATGCGACAGGTCGTACCTTCCCTTGGTGTTCTTGCGAGAGGATTGCACCAAGACCCCCGTGGCTGGCATCCACCTCCAAGATGAAGGGCTTTGAAAAGTCGGCATATGCCAGAACTGGAGCAGAGGTGAGTCGCTCCTTCAAGGACAAGAACGCATGTTCACACTCTTCGTCCCAGGTCGAGGCCAGAGGAACAGGGGGTGTCTTTCCCTTCTTGCGGGGTCCATTGAGTCTCCCCACCAGATGGTGGAGTGGGGCTGCCAGCTTTGAAAAGCCTTCCACAAAGCGCCTATAGTAGCTAGCAAAGCCGAGAAACGATCGTAACTCGGCTAGGTGTCCAGGGCGCCTCCACTCACTGACTACCTCTATTTTGGCAGGATCCGTGGAAACTCCTTCCCTGGAGACTACATGCCCCAAGTGGCTGACCTGATGCTGGAAGAAGCTGCATTTTGATACTTTTACTTTCAGTCCCTGCTTTTGCAGGCGGGAAAACACTTCTCCTAGCCTCTCCAGGTGCTGTTGGACGGTGGTGGAAAAGACGATAACATCATCCAGGTACAGTAGGACGGACTGGTATCTGCAATCCCCGAACATGCGTTCCATCAAGCGCTGGAATGTTCCAGGTGCGTTACACAGGCCAAAGGCCATTCTATTGAACTCGAACAGGCCAAAAGGCGTACAGAAGGCAGTCTTCGGTATATCCCGTTCCACCATTGGGACCTGATTATAGCCACTCGCAAGGTCCAAGGTAGAAAACCATTTCGCTCCTGAAAGGGCATCTAGAGACTCTTCTATACGAGGAAGGGGGTAAGCGTCACGGCGGGTTTTTGCATTTAGTTGGCGATAATCAACGCAAAGGCGCAAACTCCCATCCTTCTTAGTCACCAGGACTATAGGAGAAGAGTAGGGGCTGCTACTCTCTCTGATGACTTGGCTATCCAAGAGCTGTTGAATGTGTGCCTTTACGGTTTCATACTGAGAGGGTGGGATTCTTCGGTATGGTTGCCGAACCGGAGCATCATCGAGCAGGGGAATCTCGTGGCTGATTAAAGACGTGCATCCTAGATCTCCATCCCCTCGGGAAAAGATGTTGCTGTACTGGGCAAAAAGAGCCCTGGCCTCAGCAGCTTGTTGCTGAAACAACCCCTGGAAGGCTGGCATCATGGGCTCGGGACCACTAGAGCACTCAGCCACCTCCTGTGTGGAAACATAGGCCTGACACTCTTCCCATGATGGATTGACTGATATGGAGGCAGCGGTTTCTGTCACAGCCGCAGCCACAACTTGTACAGTGCCAATGGGGCGCCGTGGGGACAGCCACACTTTTGTGCTCCCGACATTAACTACCGGTGCATATAGGAATCCCCTTTTTGCCGGCACCAAGGTAGGGGACAGCAGTAGACCTTCGGGCAACTGCTCTCCGTCAAAGCCCAAGGGCTCCAGCAAAAACTCTGCAGACTCGAGCTGGGGGCATGTAACTGGGACCATGGTTAGGGCTCCTGCCTCGAGGCAGACTGGCAACTTCCCATGGACTTTCACTTTGAACGGCTTCGGTGCATTCTCAATGGCCTGGATCTGTTCACAGTGTCTCAGTGCGCGTCGGGCTGCTGGCGCCGCCGACTGCACCGGAGGGGAGAGGAAGAGCTGTGGCCCATGTTGTCTAAAAAGAATCTGATAACACTCCCCAATTACATTCATTCCCAGTATCCCTGGGGTCAAGAGCTTGCGGTCTTTAAGAGTGCTATTCTCTGGGTCTTTAACAATTAAGATACCCCTTCCCGGAATGCATTGCCCCAGTACCCGTACGTCCAACTCTATGTAGCCAATATAGGGGATGTCTAATCCATTAGCGGCCTTAAGCCCGAGCCATTTACAGTCCCTCGTTTGTAGATGATGAAAATGTTTTCTGAAGAAACTCTCGGTGATGGTAGTCACCATTGACCCAGTGTCAATCAAGCAGGGAACAGTTACATCTCCCATAGACACAGACAATACAGGGCAGGTTTTGACTAACTTTTCCAAAGATTGAGGATGCCTTGAGCCAGACACATCCCCTCCCAGTGTATGGCTCTGCACACTGGGAGTTGCTAGTTTCCCGATCGGCTATTATGGCTATTGGGGCCTTGTGTAGGGGGGTCACCAGGGGGCCAGCGCAAGGCTGACGCATTATTGTGGTGGGAGGGAGCTACCTGGCAGTAGCGAGCTATGTGCCCTGGTTGATCACACCGTATGCAAATGGGCTGACCATTGGGGGCGCGTTTGTATCGCCCATCCCGTTGTAGTGGAGGGGCCTGCGATCTACCATTAGGGTGTCCTAACTGCCTTACAAGCGTGTCCAGCTGCGCTTGTTGTTTAAGAACCAAGTCTTTTAGTTCCACAAATTCTAATGACGGAGGGGCTGCAACACATTGTGATACGACCTGAGCTTCACTGCTTGCACCTGGGGCACGGTAACTACGGTCTCGATGAGACTGACCTTCCTGCACCCACCTTATAGCTTCCTTCCTTACATCTAAAAGAGTCAACACACTATCTCCCCGTACCAATCTCTTAAGTTCCCGCCGTAACATGGGATCACTGACATTTTCGCAAAACTGGTCTCTCAGAACAATATCAGGGTTTCTGACGGCACCTTCATTTGACTGTTTTACTTTCTCTAACATTTCCATTAAAGCATGAGAGAACTCAAACAAACTTTCATTGTCCTTTTGCTTTCTGTTAAAGAAACGCTGTTGCCAGTACACATACGATTTAGCACACCCATATACTTCCTTTAAGACTTCAATTATTAAATCAGGGTTCTCACGTGTAGATACAGGACGATACTTGATCTCATTACGGGCTTCGCCCTCCAAGTGATCGAACAAAAACAAAGCCTTATCAAAGCCAGTCATATGCGTTGCCCGAATACAACTTTGCGCTTCTTCAATCCACTCTTCGACGGACAGAGAGCCTGCAGATGCAGAGCCCGAAAACTTTGAGCAACGCCGTTCTCGGGGTATAAAGAGTGCTCGCTCCCGTTGGACGGGCTGGGAACTAGTATCAACGCCCGCTCCTCCTCTCCCCGAAAGTCTCTCATTTTCAGCCTGTAGCTGCTCCAAGCGTCGTCGCAGCTGCTGAAGCTCCACCGTAGACCTCTCTTCCTCGTTCATCTTGCTGCCAGCTGCTGTTCTCGCGTTGGCACACTCCCAGACACACACACACACGCACACAGGTGCTGCTTAAATAGACTAACCTAGTAGCGACACAATGTGATCCTGTCAACAACGCCAAATGTGGCGGGGGGGGGTTTAAGACTGAGTAATGCTGACAACGCCATCCCTAGGGCAAGAGCAGGGGCACTCTATTTTACTCCAGAAACGCACGCACAGGCTTGACTTACAGGTATAAAAATATATTCTTTATTCTCATTTAATTAAAAGTTAGTCGCTGTAGGTCGTCAATAAAATAGGACGCCCATTAGTACATTAAACAAAACAAAACAAAAACAAAGGGATAAGCCTTGGTAGGTGGGCAAAGGAAAAGCAGCCTGACCGGGTCTCAGTTTCAATATCACGCGTGAGACACACCAAGCTTAGTCAACACTACAATCCACTACAATCCACACAAGCAATATTGAACACGGCACACTTCACATATTCCCTACCCGGGGTGATAAACAAAACAAAACCAAACTGAAACACCGGGAGTATAGCCTATGGGCCCACCTAAACCTAGGCTGTTAGGGACAGGAGGGGACGACAAACCAAAAGAAAGAAAATGTAAGTTAACAAAAAGGGGGCCCCGCTAGCCGGTGGTCACAATTAGTCTACCAGCACAAATCTCAAAGTCCACCGACTAGGGGGAAAGAAAGAAACAAAAGAAACACACGAAGCAAACAACCAAACGAACAGAAATACAAAACGCGTCCTAAAAGCAGCACCTGCACGTATCTCATTCACCTCAATCACGAGAACAGCAGCCGACACTCGGATTGCCGGTAGCGGCTTGTTCCTTCTCCCATCGGGATCGCTGAACGCAGACCCAGGCTCGTCACTCGCACGGACAGCGTCACCGTCGGCGAGCACTCAACGACCACTTGCGCTGCGACCCACACCTCTAAACACTGCCGCTACCGGCATGAGGACCCCGTGTGCCTTCACACCTGCCTGATCGCAACCGCCCACCGGTCCCACCCCTATTAGGTGACGTCAGCGGTACGGGGAAAGAGAACGTGTAACAGGGAACATCAGCACGAGACAGAGAGAGAGAAGACCTAATCCCACAGGCCACATATACAGTTGAATTTATTGAGTTTTATATGAAATGAACTAATATTCTTGTCACGGTGGCTGAAGCAGCAGGGAGGACCCACATGCAGACTCAAAGCTATGCAGATGCAATGAAGACATATTATTCATGAAAACACCCCCCTAGTGGCCAGCAGAGAGAATGCAGCTTTAAGGACCTTCAGGCTTGACTTCACTTTTCTGAACCAGAGGTTGATGCCTGATTGGAATATCAACTCTGACAACTGAACATGAACCAACCAGACATTTTGATGCTGCTGACAGTTTAAATTCAAAGTTTAAAGCTTCTAACTCGTCTGCACGGCGGAGACAAAACGCCATTTTAACACCAACATGTGCACACACATTTATGGTGACAATGACTGTAAAAGGCTCTATAGCAAGGGTCACTAAGAGGTGGAGCTTGGCCCAGATCCAGACCCAGACCCCGTCCTATCTGGACCCAAACCCATTACTGATAGATCATTGAGAATTATGAAATGATGACGGAGCGTTTCCATTTTACTGCTGCAGCGTTAGCATCACTACACTGGTTCAGATGGTTGGAGGCTAAATCATCTCACTGGTTGCTACTCACAAACACTTAATTACCCAGTAATGCAACGGGGTGAAACGTTAACCCCGAACTTAATCAAATCTGTACAAACTGGAGTTTCTGTGAGTGACGTTTCTATGGTGACAACTGAGGAGACTCACTGACAGCTGACAGATGGATCAGAGAGTGGAGGTGATAAACGTCAGTCAGGTCGGTGAGATCTAGAGCCGATAGATAAGTTCACACGGCTGCTCTCAAAGAGGAACGCTGACAGTGAGAACAGAGCTTTGAATCAAGACAGACTCTTTTCTTCCAACTGGCAGTTGAACACCTGAATGCCTCATATGTTCTGAGACTCTTAAGAAGCACATTTTCAAAGCTGTGTTTTGTATTTTACTGTTATTATCAGAGTACTTGCTATTCATAATTCCTCCAGTTCAATATGAAAACTATAAACATTGTTGAAATGTTATTGAATTACAGCCTTTTTTCTTTTCTAGATGGTTTAAAATCAATACCAGATCTTTGTTGGCACACCAGGTCTGAAGACAGACCACATAGACTGTTTCAACTGTTGTTTCTTCTCTTTTCTAACGCTTCAATTTCTCTCCCAATCATTTCAGCTCGTCTCTTGTCTTTCTTTTAACGTCCTCCTCTGTGCATCTCTGTCCATCACTCAGCCACGCTTATCCCACCCAGTACAACATCAACACAACAAAAGACAAATATCACTTTTTCTCATTTTAAAAAGTGGACAAATGGACATAAGTCTATGTAAAGTCCCCAGAAGTGACAGAAGTGTGTGTCTTCAGTCTGTCAGGTTGTCTGATCACAGAGGACGGCTGTTCTTCTCTGGCCTCAGCTCTGGACTCCAACCCCTCCTATCTGAGACAGCTGGACCTGAGCTACAATCATCCAGGAGACTCAGGAGTCAAGCTGCTGTCTGCTGGACTGGAGGGTCCACACTGGAGACTGGACACTCTCAGGTGAGGACAGATGGACAGACATCAGACTGGACACACTCAGGTGAGGACAGATGGACAGACATCAGACTGGACACACTCAGGTGAGGACAGATGGACAGACATCAGACTGGATACTCAGGTGAGGACAGATGGACAGACATCAGACTGGACACTCTCTGGTGAGGACAGATGGACAGACATCAGTCTGGACACTCAGGTGAGGACAGATGGACAGACATCAGACTGGGCACTCTCAGGTGAGGACAGATGGACAGACATCAGACTGGATACTCAGGTGAGGACAGATGGACAGACAACAGACTGGACACTCAGGTGAGGACAGATGGACAGACATCAGACTGTGCACTCTCAGGTGAAGACAGATGGACAGACATCAGACTGGACACTCAGGTGAGGACAGATGGACAGACATCAGACTGGACACTCTCAGGTGAGGACAGATAGACAGACATCAGACTGGACACTCTCAGGTGAGGACAGATGGACAGACATCAGACTGGACACACTCAGGTGAGGACAGATGGACAGACATCAGACTGGACACACTCAGGTGAGGACAGATGGACAGACATCAGACTGGATACTCAGGTGAGGACAGATGGACAGACATCAGACTGGACACTCTGGTGAGGACAGATGGACAGACATCAGTCTGGACACTCAGGTGAGGACAGATGGACAGACATCAGACTGGGCACTCTCAGGTGAGGACAGATGGACAGACATCAGACTGGATACTCAGGTGAGGACAGATGGACAGACATCAGACTGGACACTCTCAGGTGAGGACAGATAGACAGACATCAGTCTGGACACTCAGGTGAGGACAGATGGACAGACATCAGACTGGGCACTCTCAGGTGAGGACAGATGGACAGACATCAGACTGGATACTCAGGTGAGGACAGATGGACAGACAACAGACTGGACACTCAGGTGAGGACAGATGGACAGACATCAGACTGTGCACTCTCAGGTGAAGACAGATGGACAGACATCAGACTGGACACTCAGGTGAGGACAGATGGACAGACATCAGACTGGACACTCTCAGGTGAGGAAAGATAGACAGACATCAGACTGGACACTCTCAGGTGAGGACAGTTGGACAGATATCAGATTGGACACTCTCAGGTGAGGACAGATGGACAGACATCAGACTGGACACTCAGGTGAAGACAGATGGACAACAGAGCCAGACTGTGTCTCCATCTCTGACTGAGGAACTGGGGTTCATGTTTAATGGTGGACCTGATTGAGGTCTTTGAATGTCTTCCTGCAGGGTGGACTATGGGGGACAGCAGAATCTGAGACCTGGTCTGAGGAAGTGTGAGTATGTCTTCAGTAACTCAGCTGCTCCAGATTTGAACGTGTTCATGACTGAAATCCGATGATCATGTTTCTATCAGGATGTAGCGTTTGTTTCTTCGTGGCTGTAAAGATGTCGTGTTGTCTTCACACCAAACGCCACATTTTCACACTCAATTACACACAAAGTCAACGCAGAGACACAAACGGACGGCAATTCCTGCCAGACGGCAACGGAGGCGAATACACAAAATTCACGTAGTCGTGTTTGTGTGAGTTTAAATATTTCAACTCAAGAGATAAATTCCTCTGTGTCTCTAAAGCGTCTCAGCGTTGAGATCGTCCTCCTCTCGTCCTGACGTCCCTGAATCCTAAATGGAGGAACCAGATGTTCTCTCCTGGGTCTGTGGTCCCCCAGAGGTCTAGATAGTAGCTCACATTAGTCCAGAGACCAGACCAGACTATGTGGAGAAACTAGAGACTGTCTGAGGTCCCCCAGAGGTCTAGATAGTAGCTCACATTAGTCCAGAGACCAGACCAGACTATATGGAGGAACCAGAGACTGTCTGTGGTCCCCCAGAGGTCTAGATAGTAGCTCACATTAGTCCAGAGACCAGACCAGACTATATGGAGGAACCAGAGACTGTCTGAGGTCCCCTAGAGGTCTAGATAGTAGCTCACATTAGTCCAGAGACCAGACCACAGGTTGGTCTGGTTTCAATCTTTAGTAATTTAAGGCCAAACTGTGATATTTTTAGGACCAACGATGTAATTTTGTCGTGTTTTTGTTTAGTCTGTTGATCGTCAGTGATCCAGAACAGACAGGTTGCGTTCTCACTAATCCAACTTTCCTAACGGCTCTACATATATTACACTAATTATACACATATATAGAAACCTGTTCTCCAGGCAGGACCACACGGCCTCCCACAAAGAACACCCCCACTCCACATGGCTGACTGGTCAACAGTAGTGATGTCCAAATGAAGCTTCGTGAAGCATTTTCTTTATTTTCTGAGCCCAATAGATGGCGCTCTCTGTTCAACAAAGGGTTGAAGGCCGATATATTTCCATTGCTTTCAACCCTTTGTTGAACAGAGAGCGCCATCTATTGGGCTCAGAAAATAAAGAAAATGCTTCACGAAGCTTCATTTGGACATCACTAGTCGACACCCACAGCCGCCGAGTACGAGTATTATACGAGTAATACGAGTCAATATCTGTGCTCGGATTAAATAAAAATCCTCATTGGGTAGCTGACTGTGTCTGCGTCCTGTGATATGCTACAGCCCCTCCCCTACACACTCGCAGATGTGTTGTTGTGTCCGCTCTGATCACTCACACACAGAACAGCTCTCTGTCTCTCCCTCAGTCACTCAGGTTCGCGGGTCGTTTTCCGTTAATGTTTAGGGTTTCTTTCTTCAGCTTCAGGTTTGTTATTACTTAGGTTGGTACTTACTTATGAACTAGTAGAGTTCTGGTACTTCGTTCAGATGTGGTGCCGACTCGCGTTGCGTCTCTGCCTGTCGGAGATTTTTCTTTTTCTTTTTTTAACCGTCATCTGGCTGCCTGGCTCTAACACTTTCTTGCTGTATTACGTGAAAAAATAAAGCTGGTAGTGGTATAAATATTGGAAATCAAGCTACACACACACACACACACACACACACACACACTCTCTCTCTCTCTGCCGTCGGGAGTTTTTTTTTTTTTTTTAACCGTCAACTGGCTCTAACGTTTTTTTTTTATTTTTTATTTTTACTTCTTGCACTGAGTGTCTGACACTTTCTTGCTGTATTGGATAAAAAATAAAATAAAGCTAGTAGTGGTATAAATAATATTAAGCTACACACACGCCCCCCCCACCCCCTACCCCTCCCTCTCTCATGATCAGTGATACAGAATAATGAGTGACACAGAGAATACTTCAGCTGACACTTAACCACCAGTCAGAGTTGTCTTAACCTTGCAGGACAGTGAGGGTCAAATCAGTGACAATGAAAACAGTGGCAGTAGCACCCACCTTTCCCCCACTGAGACCAACATTGCATCTGGTGATGGAGGTCCTCCTCCACCAAAGACCAAGAGGACTTCTACAGTATGGGACTCTTTCACTGTTTCTGAAAATGATCCCTCCAAAGCCATCTGTAAGCTTTGCAAGTCCAAGCTAAGCAGAGGTAGAGATGCAAAACATTACAACACAACATCTCTACATAACCATCTGCTATATGTCCATCACATGAGAAAGCCCACTGTATCAGCCACCTCCTCCTCCTCTCCTCTTCCTTCTCGGGTCACTGGTGTTCAGCTAGGTGCTGCTACGGGCTCACATTCATCTTCCTCTTCACCAATACTCACTGCATTTGCAGCAAAGCAGCCATTCTCAGCAAACCATCCCCGGTCAAAACAAATTACAGACATGATTGGTAAAATGATCTGCACTGATCTTGAACCTTTCTCTGTGGTGGAGAGGAGAGGCTTCAAGACACTTGTTGGCTTTCTAGAGCCCAGGTATAAGATCCCATCGAGGCACTATTTCAGTCGAACTGTAGTGCCTGAGCTGTATGAGGCAATGAGAGGGGAGCTGGTCCAGTCACTTAAGGCAGCTGAAGGAGGTGTCATCAACCTCACTACAGATCTCTGGACCAGCAATCACAACGCACATGCATATCTCTGTCTTACTGGGCACTGGTGTGAACGTGTAGGGGAAGCTTCAGTACAGAGGAAAGCAGGGCTGCTAAATGTCGGTGTGCTGGACATTGAGCACACATCAAACAACATTCTGTGCTGCCTTAAGGAAAAGATGAGAGAGTGGGAAGAGTCTGTTGGTCAGTCAGTCACAATACGGTTTGTTGTTTCAGATAATGCAGCCAACATGGTGAAAGCTTTGACTGAATATGGGCACATCTGTTGCGTGTCCCATACACTTCACTTGGTGGTGATCAAAGCACTGGAGAAGGCCAGGGTTGTGACATCTCTTCTCTCCAAAGCCAGGAGCATATCTGGCCATGTTCATCGTTCAAGCAAAGCCAGCGACTACATGAGCTGCAAACACAGTTGAACCTCCCCCAGCACACGCTCATAACAGATATAAAAACAAGGTGGAACTATACGTTCTACATGCTCCAGCGGCTGGTGGAGCAGCGCAGGGCTGTGCAGATTATGACTCAAGAGTCTAACATGGGTAGAGCTCCAACAATCATCTATCCAAATGAGTGGAGGTTAGCATCAGACATGCTCACTGTTCTTAGTCCTTTTGAGGAGGTCACACGGGCGATCTCAAAACACAGCGCCTCCCTCTCTGAGGTCATCCCCCTCCTGCATGGCCTGTGCTCCATCATCAGATCACTGCATGTGGGAGGTCTTGCAGCTGGTGAGGAATCTGAGGATGAATCTGATCAGTTCATGGCTGGTGATGATGATCAGGATGCCACAGTGGGGCTGGGCCAAGATGTTGCAGCTGAGTCCTGGGAAATGTTAGGTACAGCAGCAAGGAAACTGGCAGCCAATCTGAGCAGAGAACTAGAATGGCGTTTTGAACCCATTTTTGCAAACTCCACATTTCTGCTTGCCACTCTCCTTGAACCCAGATATAAGGCCAGCTGTTTTCCAAACACTGTTGATGTGGAGGCACTGAAGAGGACATTACTCCTCAGGATGGAGCTCTGTGACCCTGTGGCTCCACCTGCAAGAAACACAGAAGAGACACCTGCTACCAGCAGCACTTCAGTCTTGTCTTTCCTGCAGAAAAAGAAATCGGCCATTCCAATGAGGACACATTTACCATCAGGTGATGTGGAGGCCTACCTGGCAGATGGGGACATCAGCCTCACCGATGACCCAGTGAAATACTGGTCAGGCAAGCTTCAGTGCTGGCCCAATCTTACACGCTTTGCACTGCAGCATCTCAGTTGTCCACCTACAAGCGTCCAGTCTGAGCGTGTTTTTAGCACAGCTGGTAATGTGGTCAGTCCACAGCGTGCAAACTTAGACCCTAGCCATGTGGAACAACTGGTCTTCATCAAAGTCAATGCAGATCTGAAAAACAGCGTCGGACTATTTGAGCCGTAGAACACAGTCCCCCCCCCCCCCCCCCCCCCTCTCTCTCTCTCTCTGTCTCTCTCCCTCTATGTCTCTGTCACTCTCTTATTCACTCACTCACACACACACACACACACACACCTGGTGTGAAAAAAAAAATATATATATATATATATAAAAAAAAGATCACACTGATCATAAAAAAAATTAAAGTTAAAAGAAAAAAGTTATTGTTGAGTATGAAAACTCTTGTTCATTACATTTTACTTGATAATTGCAACCGCATGTGTTGTATTCATTGTTGCAAAACTTGTTCTGTAAATAGTTCGTTTGCTATCGTGATCAAAACCATTGATCTGAAGCTCAATGCTGATGCTGTCCTGTAAATAGTTTTCTAATCAGCAATAAATAACAATTTCTGATCAGCCCATATCAATTGCATGCTTAAAATAACATACCAGTTAAAACCTCGCTCATTTCAAGACAACCAGACCCACTTCCGGGTTAAATCCCGCCCACTTCCGGGTTAGGCCCCGCTCATTTCCGGGTTAGGCCCCGCTCACTCCGAGTACAGATACAGATACAGATAATTCATATGGTTAACAGATACAGATACAGATAATGCTGTACTCGCTCATCCCTACCAGCTGTGGCCTCTTTTACATCCGCGACCGTTAGGGTTGGGCGGTATGACAGTATTATACCGTGTGACGGTATAAAAGTGTCTACCGGTAGAGATTTTGCAATACCGTTAAAGGAGAAATCTGGTCATTTTTGACCCCATTTCCGTTGTCCTCAGGGTCATCCCGACTTATTAGAAGCAAAAAACCCGACAAAAATTGACGTTGCCTAGCCCGAGATCTGTACCTGCCTGGCAGCCTTCCAGACTCGCTACAATGCTAACCTATTGGGGCACGTTATATCTGCTTTCCTGGGCCTCAGAAAACAATTTCAAGACCTATGCAACACAGGCTGGGTCCGTACGAGACACCACGGCGCTCGTTTAGCTCAAATAGTGTTGCAAAACGACATAAATATGTGTGTTTTAGCATGAAGTTACTCACCTCAAATCACCCCGTAGACATTAGCAGAAGATAGCTGAGCGCCTGTCGTCCCTCCCAGTCACCACAGAAACGAAAACGTTTTTCACGTAGTTTTGATTTTGTATCCATAAAGAAACGACCGAGCAGTGCAGTCGTCCTGTCCATAATAAATCCATGAAGCTGTTATGTCCATATGTATGACTGTTACAACATAGCAACGATAGCTTCAGCTAGTAACGTTCCGGGCGCTCGTCCCTCCCAGTCACCGCCGAAACGAAAACGTTTTCCTCATAGTTTTGATTTTGTATCCATAAAGAATTGATTAAGCAGTGCAGTCGTCATGTCTGTAATAAATCCATGAAGCTGTTACGTCCATATGTATGACTGTTACAACATAGCAATGATAGCTTCAGCTAGTAACGTGCTGGGCGCTCGTCCGTCCCACTCACCGCAGAAACGAAAACGTTTTCCTCGTAGATTTTGTATCCATAAAGAAATGATCGAGCTGCGCAGTTGTCCTGTCCGTAATAAATCCATGAAGCTTTTATGTCCATATGTATGACTATGTTACAACATAGCAACGACTGCTTACAGCATGTCTTGCTAAATGAGTAGAAAACCTTTCCACCCGATTTGGTAAAACCCTATCCTAAGTTGAGAATCACGGTGCTTTTCGGGCCTCCAATCCAGGGACTTTAAACCTGTACCCCTAGACAGCTCTACGGCGCTTTTCGGGCCTCAAACCCACGGACTTTAAACCTAGCTGCTCTACTACTGGTCCCTGACACAGTCAACGAGATCCCAGATCTCGGTGTTTTACCAAATGGTGGAAACAACCCTCACTCAGGATTTTTTTAATTTTTTTTTTATTTTGAGTAAAACCTTTTTCCCCTGATTCAGTAAATACTCTACCTAATTTCTTTTTGATGCCTCAGATTCCTCCTTCGTTCGGACCCCGTCACTGCTCTCCTCTCCAGCCGGGCCCGCCTTGCAAGGTGTTCAGGTCCGGTAGTTGGAGAAGAGAAACAGATATTGGGCCCCACGTTGGGTGCCAAAATGTTAAAAGAATTTTCCCGTAAACGAATAAATTCACCCAAGGAGGAGATCGGAGACATAAGTCTGGAGAAAGGAAGGAAGCTGCTTTGTCTCTTGTTGGTAAGTCAGAAACTAATTGTAGATTTGGGTTTAGGCATTGTGTGTGTAAAGCTAGTGGTAACATTTAGTCTAGTATTGATAGCTTGTTGTTGAACTTCTTGTGAAGCTGTCTATGGTAAGTGAGCAATCAGCTTGTTTGAAGCCAGCTCACCTGTAGTGAATAGACTTGATTAGAGGGAAGGAGGAGCCACAGTCAGTACTTGCGGTAAATTGAGCACTTAAAAGGCTGTCACTACAGCGTCAGCTGCAGCGTCGGGCCATCAGAACGAAGACAGCTGAACAAAGACAAGGGGAGTCTATCTGTGGGAGTCCATCGAGGAAGCCCATTGAGGTAGGTATAACATCTCAACCCCCCCCCCCCCCCCCTCGCAGCCATGTGTCTTATCCCAGTCAGGACATCGCACTGGAGAAGATTTTACCGAAGTCCCTTCATTCGAGGCTGTAACCCATCCAATCTCTGCTACCCACCAATCTCCACCGGTAAGGAACTTGAAGTACTAGGGGGGCTGTGGAACTGCCAGTCTGCAGTCAAGAAGGCGGACACCATCTCAGCCTATGCCTCCCTGCAGTCTCTCCACTTCCTGGCCCTCACAGAGACCTGGATCACCCCAGAAAACACTGCCACTCCAGCTGCCCTTTCAACTGCCTACTCATTTTCACACTCCCCAAGACGAACAGGGCGAGGAGGAGGAACTGGGCTCCTCATCTCACCCACATGGTCCTACCAGGTCCTTCCTCTCGACCACCTACCCCGATCTACGCTTGAATTTCACGCCGTCGCTGTCACCATTCCTTTCAAACTCAACATCATAGTGATCTATCGCCCACCCGGTCCTCTTGGTGACTTTTTGGATGAGATGGATGCCCTCCTGAGCTGCTCCCCTGATTATGGCACACCGCTCGTCGTCCTCGGTGACTTCAACATCCACTCAGGAAAGCTGCACTCATCTGAATTCATCGACTTCTTTTCCGCATTTGACCTTACGCTCTCCCCCTCTCCACCAACTCACCGGGCCGGGAACCAACTTGACCTTGTCTTCACAAGATCCTGTGGCATCTCGGCAATCTCTGTTACCCCGCTCACCGTGTCCGACCATCACTTTGTGACTTTCTCCCTCCCCATGAAGCCCACCACATCCCTCCCCTCTACGCCTCGAATGGTCACCAGCCGCCGCAACCTGAAATCCCTCACTCCCTCCGCTCTCTCCTCAACTGTTATCTCCTCGCTCCCATCCTCGGAACAGTTCTCCTTAATGCCTACTGAGGAAGCCTCCGCTATCCTGATGTCCTCACTCGCCTCTTCTTTGGACACTCTCTGTCCCCCAATCGCACGACCGGCGCGATCATCTCCCCCCCCTCCCTGGCTGTCTGAACCTCTGCGAACCAACAGATCATTGTTGCGAGCGTCAGAGAGAAAATGGAAGAAATCGGGACAGCACGAGGACCTTGCTCACTACCACTTCCTCCTCTCTGACTTCACCTCAACTGTTTCGGCAGCTAAATCTGCCTTCTACCTGGCAAAGATCAACTCTTCTGCCTCCAACCCCAGGAAACTCTTCTCCATGTTCTCTTCCCTCCTCACCCCTCCTACCCCTCCGCCCCCTTCCTTCCTTACTGCCGATGACTTTGCAACTTACTTTACCAAGAAAGTAAATGACATCAGCTCATCATTCACGCCTATTCCCTCCCAGAAGACATCTCCCCCAACTCTCAACTCGGATGGTCTTACCAGCTTTAGCCCCCTCACCTCTAAAGACGTTCACGCACTTGTTACATCTAACCGTGCCACCACCTGCTCCCTTGACCCGATTCCCTCCTCTCTTCTCCAGGACATCTCACACGACATCTTGCCATTCCTCACCACCCTGATCAACTCCTCCCTCACCTCAGGTGTCATTCCAGCGGATTTTAAGACCGCTATCGTGAAGCCTCTCCTGAAAAAACCCACCCTTGACGCTACTGACATCCAAAGCTACAGACCTGTATCTCTACTTTCATTCCTCTCTAAAACCTTGGAACGTGCTGCCTACAACCAACTGTCATCCTATCTCTTGCGGAAGAACCTCCAAGACCCTAACCAATCAGGATTCAGGACTGCCCACTCCACTGAGACGGCCCTCCTCACTGTGACCGAGTCCCTGCGAGACGCCAAAACATCATCCAACTCCTCCGTTCTCATTCTCCTTGACCTATCTGCTGCATTCGACACAGTCAACCACCAAATTCTCCTCTCCACTCTGGCTGAACTTGGCATAACCGACTCTGCTCTCACCTGGTTTACATCATACCTGACAAACCGCACCTTTCAGGTCACATGGAATGGCTCTATGTCCAAACCCTGCTCTCTGGACACGGGTGTCCCTCAAGGCTCAGTATTAGGACCGCTTCTGTTCTCACTATACACCAGATCACTAGGTTCTGTTATCACATCGCATGGATTCTCCTACCATTGCTACGCTGATGACACCCAGCTGTTCCTCTCTTTTCCCCCGTCCTCTGACGCTCACATTGCAACTCGCATCTCGGACTGTCTGGCTGACATCTCTGTCTGGACAACTGCACATCACCTCAAGCTTAACCTGAATAAAACCGAACTCCTCTTCATCCCAGGGAAAGACTGCCCTCACATGGACCTGTCGGTCACTGTTGAGGGCATCACAGTATTTCCTTCCTCAACTGCGAGGAACCTGGGTGTAATCCTCGATGACCAACTATCCTGCACCCCCAACATCACTGCTGTGGCCCGATCCTGCAGATTTGCCCTCTACAATATCCGCAGGATTCGGACCTTCCTCACAAAGGATGCAACGCAGCTCTTGGTCCAAGCACTGGTCATCTCCCGCCTTGACTACTGCAACTCTCTCCTGGCCGGACTCCCGGCCTATGCGATTAAACCATTGCAGCGTATCCAGAACGCTGCAGCACGCCTTATCTTCAACCTACCCAAATTCTCCCACGTGACCCCCCTCCTCCGTGACCTCCACTGGCTCCCTGTTGCAGCACGCATCCAATTCAAGACGATGACACTGGCCTTCAGGGCCATCAATGGAACGGCACCTGCCTACCTTCAAACACTGGTCAAACCTCATGCCCCGAAGCGAGCACTCCGCTCCTCTACTTCAGCTGGCCGGCTGGTACCACCATCGCTGAAATCAAACAAATGTCGCTCAGCAAAGTCCAGACTCTTCTCTGTTCTGGCGCCTCAGTGGTGGAACGAACTCCCGACCAATATCAGGACAGCAGAGTCATTTGCCATCTTCCGAAAAAGGCTCAAGACTCACCTGTTCAGACTTCACCTCGACTCTACATAGCATGACCCACTAACACCCTCCCTCGACCCCCCCCCCCCCGCAAAAAAAAAAAAAAAAAACTTGGATCGTAGCACTGTTACTCTTGAAGCACTACTTTACTCAGATGAGGACCTAACACTTGTTCTATTTTTAGCTCTTACTGCATCGGCAATGATACGTCGTGGTTTCTTTGTTTCCTTCTTTTGACAAATGTACTTATTGTAAGTCGCTTTGGACAAAAGCGTCTGCTAAATGACCTAAATGTAAATGTAAATGTAAATAAGTAAAGTCGACGTCTGACTTTAATCTTGATGAAGAGGAGCAGTTACAATGCAACAACGTGTGAGGATGCTACAGAGGAAGTGCTCTAATCACTGTTGTGACTTGAGTCTTTTAAAGGCACAGGAGATAACGCGTCACTGACAGTTAACCTTCATGTAGAACAAGACATCATGACTACCAGGCCTCTGATAACATTGAGGTCAGCAATGGGGATACTAAAGTAATAAACAGTTCAACACATAAAGCTGTAACCTGAACAAAGAAAACTTTAAGACATGGGGCCCTAGTTTCGTAGACTAGGCGTAGTCAGCGCGCAGCGCACATGCGCCACGCCGACGGGGTGTGTCCGCCTGGACTTTGCAAGTTTCGTGCACCGCGCAGGCTGGCGGAGTGGAAGTTTGGCTGACGGCGCGCAGTGCGCACACGTCACCGAGACCTCACAGGCAGGTTTCCACAGTTCCAGGCACATTTAAATACAATAAATAATCACAACAAACACTATTTAATGCAACTAATTGAAACAACACGTGAATTTATATCTATATAGATTGTCCCGTCACATCTCACGTCAGATCAAAGGCGGATGGCACGCGGAAACTCAGCCTCTCGGACCAAAACATCTTCCTCTCTCTCTCCTGTTTTTTATAATATCGGCATTGTTATTATTATGATACGCACGCACAGCGCGTGATGCGCGTGGTGGGAGCGCCGGCGCTGCTTCTGTCATCGGGTTGTCAAGTGACGGAACTTGCACTGCACCTCCCCTAACGCAGTAAAGGAGAGGAGAGGAGCTCATTTGATTGGTGAAGATCTGAATCGGCTGTGTTAATCCCAGTCCACGCCTCGTCTCCTCCTCGTCTCCCACTCACGCCTTCTTCTCCTCCCTCTTTCCCACTTGCGCGGGTGGGCGAGACGGGAGGTGTGCCTGCGCGAGCCTGCGTGGTGCACGAAACTTGCAAAGTCCAGACGGACACACCCCGTCGGCGTGGCGCAAGTGCGCTGAGTGCTGACTGCACCTGGTCTACGAAACTAGGGCCCCAAGAGTAGAATAGGTTGGAGCTGGCGGGCTTTCAGCGCAGTGTCGGCGAGGCTTTTTGCCACGAAACTTCCGCTAAGCCAAGCTGAATCTGTGACGCCTGCCTCCCCCTGCTGCGCCGCCAAACCCATCTTGGCGCAGGCGATCCACCAAACTGCCAAACTGACCGTGCGCAAGGCTGCGCGTGTCGAAACTTACATTACGCCGGCTCCGCCACCCTGCGCCGCCCTGCGCTGCGCCACGAAACTAGGGCCCATGAGGTTATACAAAATTCTTATAACAACTTGTATAGTATTCAGTTAGATAGGCCACTTGGACTTAGTGTATGTTTCTTTGTTTATTCTTAATAAACCCCTTATGAACATACTGCTGTCTTTATTAATGCTGTATAAGGATGAATGATATCAACCTCTTCTCTGTGAAGAATTCACAAATCCTTCAGCTGTTTGTACTCATATTCTAATAGTTATTAATTATTGGCATTTGAGTACAAACTCCTTAATATTGAGACTGAGTATTGATATTAATAATTATCTATTAATAACTGAATCTGCTCCTGCTAGTTCCCCAACACTGTGTTTTTCTCTGTGATCCAACAAAACACACACCACTACACACCGGTGTCCTATTTATCAATGAAATGTATGACGTGACCCATCACCATCAAGTTACCGCCCCCTTGTGATGTCATATACTAATACCCAAAGTATATTTATTAAGCTTTCAAAACACACACCAAAAAACACCCAATTGTCTCCAACAAAAACCTTTAGCTGCATTGTGTTTGTTCTCTCCATCAGATGTCTGTGAACTGGAACTGGACACAAACACAGTCAGCAGAGAACTTAAACTGGACGACACCAACAGGAAGGTGACAGGTGTGTCAGACGACCAGTCATATCCAGATCATCCAGACAGATTTGTCTCAGAGCCTCAGCTGCTGTGTAGAGACGGTCTGACTGGTCGCTGTTACTGGGAGGTCGAGTGGAGAGGACTGGTTCATATATCAGTGAGTTACAGAGGAATCAAGAGGAGAGGAAACGACTCTGGGTTTGGAAGTAATGATCAGTCCTGGAGTCTGAGTTGTTATGGTGGTGGTCGTTACTCTGTCTATCACAAAAACAAGCAAACAGACATCTCCTCCTCCTCCTTCTCCTCCTCCTCCTCCTCTGGTGTGGTAGCAGTGTACTTGGACTGTCCTGCTGGCACTTTGACCTTCTACAGAGTCTCCTCTAACAAACTGATCCACCTCCACACCTTCAACACCACATTCACTGAACCTCTTTATCCTGGGTTTGGAGTCTGGGATGGATCAGTGTCTCTGCGTCTCTGAAACTGTTCACAACAAACACAAAGCAGTGCGATACATTCAGAGTCGATGCAAAGACATGAATGAAAAAAATGCAATTTGTAATCCTTCTTGTACTTGTTGTAAATGTATTAATGCTTGTGTAAATGTACTTAAATGAATGGAGTATATCGGACGGCTTTGTCTTTAGACTGAACCTTGTCGTGTTGAGGAACATGCATTAGTGACTGGAGCAAATAGTTGCTGTCTAGTGAAAACCATCAACATGAAACACAGAGCACACACAGATTAGAATAGAAAACATCATGTGTTTAACAGATTACAAATAAAAAAAACATATATTAAACTCTTTCTTCATTGTTGGAAAGAATGCTCCTGCTAAATCCACTGAGGAATTATAAACTATGATGATGCTGCAGCTGTGATTTTCCATTCATCAACGCTTTATAACGCTTGCTCTTGGGTGATGTTGGTACTTTGAACATCATGAGGGTGTTCTAGTCCTGCTGTATGTGAAAACATGTACTGGGATAATTTTTGTTATGATATGGAACAATAAATGAAATTGCATTTAAAAGAGAATAAACTGTTCTTGAACTGATATTTGGGCAAATATTATGAAAAAGAGGTTTTCCCTGGTCTCTACACCTATAAACTGGTCCTCCCTGAGCCTGTCAACTCAACTCATTTGCATAGACGGAACTCTTCTGATGATAGGAGATATCCGAGAGGGGGTGTTTGGCCAACACGGTCTCACCCCTTGCCGTCACATACTGCCGTTTGGTCATTTAGCCCTGACGTCCTAAGCCGACGTTGAGTGGGGCCCCTCTTCGTCGCTTGGCACCGTAAAGGGTCATCCGATAGATTTGAATGCAAATCCCTCATCTTCGTATTTTGACGGAAAGGGGTTAGCCATCCAGCGTTTTGCCTGCGCTGGAAACATAAATTTTCGCGGGGCAGAAACCAATTGCTACCACGTCTTATTTTTAAAAAAGTGTATCTACATTAAAATGACATTTTAAGACTGTACTTTTTCATTAAGATTTATATTTTTGCGCAATTTTGTGCAACGTGTCACTGTGTGCGACGATCCCAGACACCATTGCCCAGCATGATTTCACCACGGTAAGTAGAACAGTCAAATAAGCAAGGGAAATTAATAAGCATTTACACGTCCAAAATGAAGTTATGGCAAAAAAAACATTGTCGTGTTGATTTCGAACCCCACTGTAAGAGCTGTATTAGAAATACACTGACATAATGCAGCTCTTTGTTGCGTCAAAATAAAATGCAAAGTAGCTAGCCAGGGCCTCTGCTAGCTAGCTAGATTAGCTAACTTGACCTCTTGGTGCTAGTTCATTGATATTGATTTGGACGTGTACTTTTGGCGTTGGCAGATATTTGTGACAAGTTACATATGTGTAACACGTTTGTACCTCATTTATGCGCCAGCTAAATGTTGTGTTCAGGGCTCAACATTAATTTTTTTACTTTTTTTTCTTGGGCAGTTATTCATATTGTAATTTGGTGATCTATTCTATTTTGATTTGGTTTTCTCTTTATCTGCAGGTTCCTTTATCCCTGTCCATCCATCCATCCATTTTCTTCCGCTTATCCGGTACCGGGTCGCGGGGGCAGCTGCCTGAGCAGGGATGCCCAGACTTCCCTCTCCCCGGACACTTCCCCTAGCTCCTCCGGGAGGACCCCAAGGCGTTCCCAGGCCAGCCGGGTGACATAGTCACTCCAGCGTGTCCTGGGTCTTCCTCGGGGTCTCCTCCCGGTGGGGCATGCCTGGAACACCTCCCGAGGGAGGCGTCCAGGGGGCATCCGATACGGATGCCCGAGCCACCTCAACTGGCTCCTCTCGATGTGGAGGAGCAGCGGCTCTACTCCGAGCTCCCCCCGTGTGATGGAGCTCCTCACCCTATCTCTAAGGGAGCGCCCCGCCACCCTGCGGAGGAAGCTCATTTCGGCCGCTTGTATCCGGGATCTTATTCTTTCGGTCATGACCCAAAGTTCATGACCATAGGTGAGGGTAGGAACGTAGATTGACCGGTAAATCGAGAGCTTCGCCTTTCGGCTTAGCTCTCTCTTTACCACGACGGACCGATACAGCGACCGCATTACTGCAGCCGCTGCACCGATCCGCCTGTCAATCTCGCGTTCCATCCTTCCCTCACTCGTGAACAAGACCCCAAGATACTTAAACTCCTCCACTTGAGGCAGGAACTCCCCCCCGACCTGGAGGGAGCAAGCCACCTTTTTCCGGTCGAGAACCATGGCCTCAGATTTGGAGGTGCTAATCCTCATCCCGGCTGCTTCACACTCGGCTGCAAACCGCCCCAGGACATGCTGGAGGTCCTGGCTCGAAGGAGCCAACAGGACCACATCGTCCGCAAAAAGCAGGGATGAAATCCAGTGGCTCCCGAACCAGATCCCCTCCGGCCCACGGCTGCGCCTAGAAATCCTGTCCATAAAAATAATGAACAGGACCGGTGACAAAGGGCAGCCCTGCCGGAGTCCAACATGCACCTGGAACAGGTCTGACTTACTGCCGGCAATGCGAACCAAGCTCCTACTCCGGTCATACAGGGACCGAACAGCCCTTAGCAGAGGGCCCCCGACCCCGTACTCCCGAAGTACCTCCCACAGAATGCCACGAGGGACACGGTCGAATGCCTTCTCCAAGTCCACAAAACACATGTGGACTGGTTGGGCAAACTCCCATGAACCCTCGAGCACCCTGCGGAGGGTATAGAGCTGGTCCAGTGTTCCACGGCCAGGACGAAAACCGCATTGTTCCTCCTGAATCCGAGGTTCGACTATCGGCCTAATTCTCCTCTCCAGCACCCTGGAATAGACTTTCCCGGGGAGGCTGAGAAGTGTGATCCCCCGATAGTTGGAACACACCCTCCGGTCCCCCTTTTTGAATAGAGGGACCACCACCCCGGTCTGCCAGTCCAGAGGCACTGTCCCCGACTGCCACGCGATGTTGCAGAGACGTGTCAACCAAGACAGCCCCACAACATCCAGAGACTTGAGGTACTCAGGGTGGATCTCATCCACCCCCGGTGCCTTGCCACCGGGGAGCTTCTTAACTACCTCGGTGACTTCAGCCCGTGTAATGGGTGGATGAACCTCTGAGTCTCCAGCCTCTGCTTCCCCAATGGGAGACGTGTCAGTGGGGTTGAGGAGATCCTCGAAGTATTCCTTCCACCGCCCGACGATATCCCCAGTCGAAGTCAGCAGCTCCCCACCTCCACCGTAAACAGTGTTGGTGGAGGGCTGCTTCCCCTTCCTGAGGCGCCGGATGGTTTGCCAGAATTTCCTCGAGGCCGACCGATAGTCCTCCTCCATGGCCTCCCCGAACTCTTCCCAGACCCGAACTTTTGCTTCAGCGACCGCCCGTGCTGCAGCACGCTTGGCCTGCCGGTACCCGTCAGCTGCCTCGGGAGTCCCCCGAGCCAACCAGGTTCGGTAGGACTCCTTCTTCAGCTTGACAGCATCCCTTACTTCCGGTGTCCACCACCGGGTTCGGGGATTGCCACCACGACAGGCACCGGAGACCTTACGGCCACAGCTTCGAACAGCCGCGTCAACAATGGAAGCAGAGAACAAGGTCCATTCGGACTCAATGTCCCCAGCCTCCCTCGGGATCTGGTCATAGCTCTCCCGGAGGTGGGAGTTGAAGACCTCCCTGACAGAGGGTTCCACCAGACGTTCCCAGCAGACCCTCACAACACGTTTAGGTCTGCCAAGTCTGTCCAGCTTCCTCCCCTGCCAGCAGATCCAACTCACCACCAGGTGGTGATCAGTTGACAGCTCAGCCCCTCTCTTCACCCGAGTGTCCAAAACATACGGCCGAAGGTCAGATGACACAACCACGAAGTCGATCATTGACCTCCGGCCTAGGGTGTCCTGGTGCCATGTGCACTGATGGACACCCTTATGTTTGAACATGGTGTTCGTTATGGACAAACCGTGACCAGTCCAGTATCCCTGTCAAGCATCCTAATATACATTCATTCATAACATAGAGAAAAAGGCACTTTTAAGAGCCACATTTGTCTTGTATCTTGTCTTATTTGTATTGTTTATTGTCTTGTTATTTCTCTCTCTCTCTCTCTCTCTCCCTGTCTCCCCCTCTCCCCTACTGCCTCTGAGTGGTGGTTGCGATATCCCTGCAATCCACTGAAACTGTACAGGTTGGGATCAGAAAATATACATATATATATATTTTTTTTTTTTGTCATTCATGGATAGAGACTGGCATATCATAACTAGTTCATGCACCAAATGAAATGTGCAGGAGTCTGCACAATATAGGCCAGCCTATATTAGCTATGAATGCTGTTGGTATGAAGTAATCAAACTTCACTTTTGTGAGGAATGTCAGTATTCAAAGATGGTTTATTACTACAGGAAAGCAAACAGCTCGCTTTCTGGCATCTTCCTGTTTCACACTTTTTCTGCACTTATGTCATTAAGTGCATTACTTGCAAACATCCAGAGCTAGTACTACCTTTGATAATGTTAGAATAGTGATAATAATAATAATAATAATAATAATAATAATAATAATAATAATAATAATAATAATAATAATGGATTGGATTTATATGGCGCTTTTCTAGATACTCAAAGCGCCTGACAGGGTTCCGGGTTCCATTCATTCACACACAGTCATACCGGTGGTAGTAAACTACGATAGTAGCCACAGCTGCCCTGGGGCAGACTGACGGAAGCGTGGCTGCCATTCAGCGCCTACGGCCCCTCCGACCCCCACCTCAAACACACAGCAGTCATACACATTCACACGAGGCAAGCTGGGTGAAGTGTCTTGCCCAAGGACACAACGACCATGACACAGTGACAAGAGCGGGGATCGAACCGCCGACCCTCCGAACATTGGCCAACCCGCTCTACCAACTGAGCCACAGTCGCCCACAACTTAAGCTTAGCCAACTGGTGTATGACAGATGCTAATATTTTAACTAGCTGTGTCTTTCTTCAATATGTGCGTTTGTACCCTTGTATGATATTTCATATTTATTTATTTTGTGTGTGTGTACATTTCAGAATGCCGAAGCCAAAATTCAGACCCTGCCCAAGCTGCCAGGTCCGTCAGCAGGCCAACAGGAAAACCTGCAGTGCTTGTTACACCATGCTGCCAAACAAGCGTATTTTAAAGACGGAGCACATCAATGATGACTGGGTCCAGGGGGTCATGAAAAATAAAAATGCATCACGGGTCGTGGCCTCTGCCCAAATTGCTGTAAGTAAAAATGCTTATACTACATTAATTGAGTGGGAATCAATATTAAGCACTGCATGAAAAGTCGGATTTTCGTCCCTGTAAACGCCCGAAAATCTCCCTAATTTTCGGGAGTTAACGACAATTTACAGGCTGCGAACGCCGCGTTCGTCTGTGCCGAAAATTGTCGGAAACGAACCACAGCGAAGGCTCTAATTAGCATATGAATAGCGGCGAAACCCCGCCTGGCCAGAGATGGCTTGAATATCCTCACTCAGGATTGGATGAAACCACTCGTTTTAAACAAGTATAATCGCTCGTGATTGGTTGGCAGATCTGGTCATTATAAATGTAAAGCCAACCCACGTTGGTAGATCTGTCACTATTGGTCAACCTGATGAGTCATTATAAATGTAAACCCCACCCCCGTTGGCAGATGTGTTACTATTGGTCACACTGGGTCTTTTAAACAAGAATAATCACTAGTGATTGGTTAGCAGATCGATCACTATATATATATATATATATACATATATACATATATACATACATACACACACATATATATATATATACATATGTTTATATATATATATATGTATATTTATACATACACACATTTATTTTTATTTATTTATATATTTATAAATATAAATATGAATGAATTAATTGAGGAAAGGAAAAATTGCCAGTAGGAAGTATTCAAAGAAAGAGCTTTATTGACAACACAACACACAACTGTACAAATTTGCCCACACAACAAACAAATGAACTGGCGACATTCTGTCCGAATTTGGTCAATTTTACAGCCGCCTGCGGTGCGTGGCCCTGTACTTGGGAGTCTTCTCTAATCGCGACTGTAGAGTCGCACAGAGCTCGGTGAGCTCCTGGCTACGAGAGGATGGAGGTCGCACAATCCATCCAGACACCCCGCCAACGACGCCGTCCTCCTCATCAGACATCATGTCTGTGGTGGCGCACTTCCAACGGTCCGCCTCATCGCCAGCAAGCACACTCCGTCTCGCTTCCAGCAGCTGTAAAACAATCAATAAAGACAATCAGTACTGCGCGATGCACTGCGCATGGACACAACACATCTATTAATGCACCTGAAAATAGGTTTAGGTAGGTTTGGTCACATTGACCAAAAACGGATCTAATAAGTCTTACCCTCTTTCTCCTGGAACGACTCCGAGCTGACGTCTTCACAGCTTCCGCCTGCGATGCGAGATCAGGCTGTGTGTGTCTGAAGCTCCTGCGTACCGTTTCATAGAATGTCTTACAGGCAGCTGGAAAACAATTAAATGAGTGGTATGAATACAGTTAAGATCGGTATCTACTGTTAACGCATCTATTTCCTTATACAGCAGAATGAAAGCATATTCTTTAAATCGTACCCTTACTCCGGTTCGTAGCGCCTACAATTCGTCTCCGAGTTGTGAAGACGGCGTACTGCTTCCTGTAAAAGACCAACATACACTTAACAAAGCAACTTAACGTTACACTGGTTCCTCTCTCTTGTTCTTTTACAAGGCTACTATGCTACTTTTAGCTTGGACTATTAGCGTTTAAGCTACTTTTAGCTTGGGCTTGCTTTGCTAATTTTAGCTTAGCTAGCAGTCACCGAACATATTCTTACCGCAATCATCCTGAGAGTCTCCAGCAGTCCTGGGACATCCTGAGAGTCTCCAGCAGTCCTGGATATAAGAATTATAACATTTAAACCACATTTTCTTAAGTGAAGCCTCTCAGAGGAGCATCCCTCCTGCCGGTGAACGTGAACGTCTCGTCATCGTTCCCCCCACTGAATGAGGCGCCCGGTGTCTGCCGTCCCTTTAGCGGACAACGGTGCACGGCGTTATTAATCACCGTTAGTAAATATATAACCACGGTTTAACATAAGCACTATATTATTAGTTAACGTCGGTAAAAACGGCACATTTTCCGCTTCGCTTGCGCTCGCTAACCCCTAAATGGTAAATTAGCGTCAGTAGGCTAGCCGGCTGGAAGGACCTTCGATTCGTAACGTTAACGTACAATGCCAACAACAATAAAGTAACGTTCATTATCAATACGATTTAAAAGTCAGCTGGAAACGTAAAAGTCATGTTACAGTATACTTACATGTGTACGCGGTTTGTGTCGGGCTCCTCGCCAGAATCACCGCAGTCGTCCGCCATTATCCAAAACTTGTGAAGTCAGACGAGCCGCAATGCATTTTGGGAAGTTGAGTAGATTTAGCAAGGTCCGCTGTACTCAGAAATCTTTGCCAATGCAGTATACATCCGGGCATTTCTCGCGTGCACAAATTCACATACTATTGTATGTGAACGCACTACGTACTCAAATTTACGTCACAATTAAGTACGAGTAGGACGTTAGTATGGCATTTCGAACACAGCCGAGATCTATGATCTATGAACCCATCCTTGACCCTCAGAACTACGACCAGCCATTATAAAGCAGTTTATAGTTGTTAATGTTGTGTCAAAAGGTACTGCATTTAAACATGTTACTGCGCAAGTTTCCTGGCTTCATCCCCATCCGGACAGACATTTTTATGGAAAGCCAATAGAAGTTTGGAGCTTGCAGGGAACAGACACGTCATACCCAGCATCATTTCTGCCTGTTGAGCGCATTGCTGGGAGATGTGTGGTTAACACATCCACTGTGCATTTAAGCACAGAAAGGGTCACTGTAGTCATGCCACTATGCACAGTGGTTGAGCTCTAGGAGACTGTGATGTTGTTTGCATGAATGTACATTTTACCTTTGTGGCAAAGCCTGTTTAAAAGTAATTGTTGAAGCAAATTGTTTTGTGTATCTTTGAATGAAGATGAAATTAAGTTATATCTTTGAATGAAGATGAACTGAAGTTAACACCTTTCAGAAAAATGTCACCTGGGGGAAAACTCCCCCTGCTACCCTGATTTGCATTTGTATAGCTCACAGCATTTTCATTTACATGTTAAAGCCTCCCCTAGGATTACGGGGAGGGGGGTCATGGGGGGACAACTGCCAAGCAAGGCCCACGTCAATTCCCGGCAATTTACGTCAGTTTTCGGTGTTTCCTGCAAATTGCCGTTTGCAGTCGTAAACCTGAACTTCCACGTCAATTTACAGGGCCGCTAACTGACGAAAATCCCACTTTTCATGCAGTGAAGGCCAAAGTACATACAGTATTTACATGAACATGCACAGCCATCTGTCTGTCCTAAGGGGACAAACCACACCATACATCCCTATTAAACTGCTTTTGCTTCACACATCACACATGACGCTCAAGTGATAAATGTATATCACATGCAAGTTGCTCTAACAAACAGCTCCTCATACACTATATGAAATGATACTTTAATTCTATGCAGGCGGGCTCCTGTTAGGGTTAGGTTAAACATTTTTCAAAGTCAGCATGGAGTGGACGCCATCTTCATTACTGTCACAACATCTGATTAACTATTTTCAAACGAAATCGAGCACTGACAGTTGCAATTTAAATGACTATTTCTGTGTTTTAATTTTACAATACGTCTTTAATCTCATGGTTAACACTTAAACATTAAAAACTATTTGGCAGATTGGGTCTTTAAATATTAGATGGACTGCCATTTATGTAGTAATGTAGTAACATAATGTATTGGAAATGTGCTAATTACTTTGTTTCATTTCAGGTCAAAAAACGTTCTGCTTTGGGCTATAAGCCCATCTTGTTCATTAGCAGGAGGCACAAAGGCACAGGCAAGTTGGTGGCAGATGTAGTCACGCATCTGCCACCAACACAAATCAACTCAGCTTTTTTAAAAAGCATGATGAAGGCATACGACTTCATCATCAAATCAGATGGTAAGATGCAGATTTTATGCAGAGTTCAGAGTATAGAGTTGTAGTGTTTTCCGTTGATTTTTCTGATGATGTGTACAGAATTTATATTTTTGCTAACTTCACAACAGATACCCCACAACAGGTACCCCAGCCCAAGACCTGCACCTCCCCCAAGACCAGCACCTCCCCTTAGACCAGCACCTCCCCCTAGACCAGCACCTCCCCTTAGACCAACACCTCCCCTTAGACCTGCACCTCCCCCAAGACCAGCACCTCCCCAAAGACCTGCACCTCCCCCCAGACCTGCACCTCCCCCAAGACCAGCACCTACCCCAAGACCTGCACCTCTCCCAAGACCAGCACCCCCCCCCCCCCCCCCCCAAGACCTGCACCTCCCCCAAGACCTGCACCTCCCCCAAGACCTACACCTCCCCCAAGACCTGCACCTCCTCCAAGACCAGCACCTCCCCCAAGACCAGCCCACCCCCCAAGACCAGCAAATGATAACCCTAAACCTGTTCCCGATAGACCCGCAGGCAAAGCTACATATGGAGCCTCTACCATCCAGGAAAACCCAAAGTAAGTAATCTTGCCTTGCACCACATCTGTAAATGTGTCCCATGTTTTTTGTAATCAGTGCACAATATAAAACAAGTTACACATGGTGAATTTCAACCCTTTTAATTAATTAAACCACCCCCAAGATTCTGAATATATCATTCTTAACCTTTTCGCCTTGCACCCTAAGCCCCACTATCCACCCCAGGCCCACCATCCACCCAGGCCAATCCATCCAACCTCAACAACGGAAAAGACGAAGTAAGTAATCTTGCCTTGCACTAGGGGTGTCAACGTTTACAATTTTTTTTTTACGTGTACACGGGGCTTCTAACCGACATGTACCCGGTTACACGTTTAAATTTATCATCTCTTTCTATCGCAGTTGCGCCATATAACCACTAGAGGGTTCTGTTTCCATTCAACCGCCTCCTAATCCCATTAAATCAAAGCCATTCCAGTAGTTATCAGACTAAAACGTCTATTCAACGTTATTCTCGTAAAAAGCTGACACAGAACACCAACCAACAATATAATGTACAACAACACGTAACAATAAAGGCTAAAATAACAAGCCATTAACAGTTCTTATTTTCAGCAGGACGACATTCGCGCATGGAGAAGATGATGAGCGCCGCGCAGGTGGTTGCCCATGGATGCTGTTACTATAAGCCAACCATGCCTGACATAATTTACACTCAACTGTATTTTCAGTGGCAGTTCGTTCAAAAAACTGCCACACAGTGCTGCGCTTGCATTTTCGCCGCCAAAGCATCCCCGAGTCAACTTGAAGTCACGCGACACTGGCTGTGGCCGCAGGTTTTTTTCAACGTAACATTGTGCCCCATCATGTATGCGGATAACTGCACTTGTGGGAACATTTAATTGTATAGTTAGTTAATGTTATTATCTGAAGCTTTCAGGCAACATTATCACCCCTAAAAATACTATAGGCGTATATATTGGTGAGAAATAAACAAGGAGGAGGAAAAATGACGTGTAAACGGTTCTTGATTTTTCTAAACGGTTATGATTTATTATCCGTGTACCCATTTACACGTGTAGACGTTGACACCCCTACCTTGCACCCCATCTGTAAATTGGTCCCATGGTTTTGCAATCATTGTATTAATATAAAATAAGTTAACCAAGGTGAATTTCACCCCCTTCAATTTATTAAGCCACTCCCCCAAGATACTGAATATGTCATTCTTAACCTTTTCCCCTTGCACCTTAACCCCCAGCCGCAGGCACAAGAGCCACTCAATCTGCCCCACCCTCCACCCTTGCCAAAAAGAAGAAATCAAAAAGTAAGTAGACATTCTTTGCACCCCATGTGTATACTGTATCTGTTTCTTTTATTTGTACCCCATGTGTATATCAGCAGCCATGTGTTGGGTGTAAGGGTGTTTCACATGTAGCCCCCGTTAATTGAACCAAACTCTCTTTCAGCCCTCAAAGTGAACTAAGAATAGTGAGTCAGCATATTTTGGGCATATGAAACACTCCAAGCAAACTCTGACCCATTTAAAGACCGAACTGAGACCATATCAGGAGGTGGTCTGAGTCTGGTTTGCTTCCGAGCTTATAGTATGGTTCACTTTTGTGAAATGTTAACGCAACAAACCCGAGTTCACTTTGCTTTTTTCAGTTGCATTTTGAGCCGCTAGGTTTCCCATATACAGCTGGAACATTGGCATGCCAGCCTACAAGTAGTCTTCTGGCTTCATTTTGGTTGTATGTCATTTGAAGCTAATACATTCTAGCCAACTTTGCCCTATTTCTGTGGGCCAATTTTATTTGGTTTATTTAATTTAATGTTCAGAAACCAGCAGTCATCTTCCAAGTGAAAACTACTGTGCCCATAATGCAGAACAGTAAAAGTTCTGGGATAGGACATGTGTGAACAGACAGAAGACTGAGATCCCATCAGAGCTAAAGTGGACTGAAAAGAGATCTGAGTCCTCTTTCAGAAAACTCATAATATGAACACAAAGAGATCTGAGTTGGTTTTGCTTTGGTCCACTTCTTGGTCCACTTTAAAACGACTGAGTCTGGTTCACTTAATGAGGACCACATGTGAATCCACCCTCAGTCCTTTTAAAGTGAACCAAGAAGTGGACCAAAGCTAAAATAACTCAGTTTTCTTCGTGTTCATATTATGGACTCTCTGAAAGAGGACTTGAATCTCTTTCAGGTCCAATTCTGCTCTGATGGGGTCTCAGTACTGTTTCTGTTGACAATTTTCCTCCCTTCTGGAGATCTCAGACCTTATAGTACTTTGCATTGTGGGTACAATAGTTATCACTTTAACAAGTTCGCTTGGAGAGTTCACATATTCCCAAAAAAATGCTGATTCACTGCTCTAAGTTCATTTGGAGGGCTGAAAGAGACCAAGTGTGGAAACACCCTAAAGGCCCGGATACAGCGCGCTGAATTTGTCCGTCATGTGTCGTCAGTGCTAGCTTTTGCACCAATTCAACATGTGTAATCGGCGCCAAGGCTACCCCCGACAACACAGGACGGCGGAAATCGCCGCAGCGCCATCAGAGCTGAGGTGGACCAGAAAGAGATCAGAGTCTTCCTCCTTCAAATGAACTCATAATGTGAACACAAATTGAATGGAGTTCTTTTTGCTTTTGGTCCACTTTCAAAGGTCTTAGTTTGGCTCACTTAAAAGTGAATGACTGTGTTTTAGTCTTGACGTTGCCTGAGTGACTCTTGATCTGGTATGTGTGTTGTAGTGTCATTCACAGAAACAACAGTGTACATTGTCCCATCCTGCCTCTCTGCTCTTCTTACATATTTTCTCCTTGTTAGACAGCACCTTATGTACTTCTTCTTATTGATCTGTTGTACAACAAACTTTTTTTTTTTGCCTTTGTCATTTAAGGTTGCAAATGCAGTCGCCAGACCATTTATCCATATGAAAAAATATTGGAAAGACGGATGAATGAGGTAAGATGTAAAACCATATTTTTCATTAGGCTGTCTGATATTCTCTTGACACATGTCTGGCTCATCTTTCAATCCACATGTGACAAAATGGCAACAGTGAACAGTAGTTATCAACCTTTGTCAAGTATCAACCCTCTCACAAGTGCCACATACCATAAATCCTAAACAAAAACAGCAATCCAAATGGAATGCCATAACAGATTCTTCTTTTCATTGAGCTTACAGAAAATACATTCGTACTCTTGTCAACTAAATTATGTTTCAAGTAAGAACACCAGTGTAGAGAGCTAAGTGAAGACATTATTTGAAATCATTACAGTATCTTCCCTAAACGTATTCAGTGTGTGTGTGTGTTTCTGCAGGGGAAGGCAGCAGAGGTCAAAGTGCGCTGGCTGCCTTGCTCTTCCTGGTAAGTGATGGCTTATTCTGTATATTCATTCATTGATTCATTCATTTATTTATTAATTATTTCCACATTTTCTTTGCCAAAGAACTTGAGCCGGAAGACTAGTTGTGAGCTGTAGACTGTACTGCATATGCTGTGTTTAAGATGACTTGTGCACTATTTACAGTGGAAGAGTCTAGGAGAACACCTGGGAGCCGGCTAGCAAATATGTCTGATGACCTTCACCGCTCTGCTATTTGTTTTGTTTATTTGTTATTTGTTCCATATATTTGTTCATAATTAAATTCACTATGTTTACATTTTATTATTTGTCTGCCAATCATTGACTACACTGAATAATTAATGTGTCATGACTTAGTGCTGTATTTGTTTGGAAAAGAGAGATAGCAGAAAGTTGCATGTAGTGACAGAAGTACCAAATTGGCATCATACTAACTGATCATGAACATTTTAGTCAGTCTTGGTGGTAATTTTGGAGCAAAGTACTGTAAATGGGCTCCTCTCCCTGGTGACAGATGCCTCCCCATCAGGATGTATTACTGAAAGACTGCATCCTTTCTGACCTCTGACCACTTAGTAGCACACTGCGCTTATTGTTTTTGTTACAACATTTATGAGAGTTCTTAAGACATTTTCAAACATTCCCATTGAAGAGAAGAGGCACATTTGTGCCAGGACACTGAGGACACCGATCTGATCACCCTGGAATGACTTAACAGGTGGGCGGTTTACTAAGGCCTATGAAAGCGGTGGGAAATCTAAGGCCTGGTCATGCAAGGTGGGCAACATGCGGCCAGTTGTGCTGTTTAATCTGGACAATGTCTTCATGATCAAAGGCCTCAGGTCTGATTTGTAGCAACAAAAGTCAAAACTGGTAACTTATAATTCTTCAAAATCAAAGCTGTCTGAAGGGAAGGTTGCCAGGGTGTTAGATGCATGAAACTTGACACCACAGTCAATGTCAGTGCATATGATGCTATTTCATCACAACATAGTTAGGTAAAACTATGCTCTGCTGAAAGTTTGGAGGCCTTAATACACAGGTGGAAGAGCAGTTTAATTCCAAACTGAAGAGGCAGAAACATTTGCCCTACATGGCCAAGCAGCATTTTGTTGAACACCTGAAACTGTACATCAATTTATGAAAAAAAAAGTACATCAATTTATGAAAAAAAAGTACATCAATTTATGAAAAATTTACATATATGACTTTCATTCTAGACCTATTTTGTGACTTAATTTTGACGTCAATGTTTGATGTCATATTGATGCTCAATTGACATCAAAGGCCCACTGGGTAGTTAATTACTGGTGTAATTACTGGTGTAACCTTATCTGACCTGTCTGACCTTTGCACTTCATGGACATGTACACACTGGGTTGGCATTTCTAACTATAATATTGTAGACTGATTCAATTTGTAACATCCCTGGATGACACAAAATATGTGTGTGAAATGGAATCAACCCTCACATATTCACAGACTCTAGTACCCCCTACAAATCCTTTTTTTCAATCTTTGGCTCCGCCTCCTGTCAACACAGAAGCAGCTGGAGGTCTTAAATTTGACAAATCAAAATATGTGCCAACATTTCATGAAATAATGATATAAATAACATATTCATGAAATACCTAGGCCTATCTGGCCAATATGGGTGTCTGAATTGTAGTTTCTGAGTATATCCAGTGCATCAAACTTGCCAAGGCAGGTTAGGTCAGTCAGTGAAATTGAGTTTATTTCACAGCACACCTCTGTGTATCATAATCAACCAAAATATGGATGTTTTAATGGTTTGGGTATGATTTAAGAACTTTTGTTTATCAATGAATGTCAAAAATATGCTCTCTAAACGTCAGTTTCTGAAGATGTATTGTGGATCAAAACCCCCACAGCACATAAGATCAGTGACATTGGGTTTATATATATATTCAAATATGTATGTTTTAATGGTTCATCAACTTGTGTGCATGCAAAACTGTCTGAAAACTCAACAGAATAGCTGTCTGGATGGTACTTTCCAAGGCTGTCGCGTAGGTCAAAACTGACCTGCAGAGTGATGACATGCAAATCAAAATAACTGGTGTAACCCTAAGGTGTAATCAAGGCCTGTCTGACCTATGCAAATCCTAAACTTACCACATGTATGTTTACAAAGATATAGCCTAAGGCATTCAGATGAACTTGTGTCTTTTACTAACATATGCACACATTGTCTGGACTACCAAGGAGAAGGAGATATTTGGCTGCCATAATTAATTTTCTGTAGCAATTTAGGTACAGGTCCTTATGCTTCCATCGCCAAAACAGGCTGTTTACTACAACTTATTGTTGTTATAATCATTACTAAAACTATTGTTATTGTCTGCCTATCTCATCATGCCATTGAATGAATACCTGTAAGGATTTCCCACTTTATTATTATGTTATGACCCATACAGTATTTCTACAACCCCAAATTCTGAATAAGTTGGGACGTCTCAAATTTGTATACTGATAAAAGTGCAAAGGCAAGAAATTGAGTGTTGAAACAGGAATTTTATTGTTGCTGAAAATACATTTTGAATTTCAGGTCACCAGCTTCTGATTTGGACATTACAAGGCGTTAGTACATACATGAGTAATGAAAGTCAACACAAGGAACATTTAAATGCTAAGTAGACTGACTTGCAACATGACTGTGTATAAAAGACCATCACAGGAAAACAGAGTCTATCAGCAGTAAAAAGGTGGAGGTATTCTGGCAATATCTTCAGGGCATAGCATTAAAATAAGGCCTACTTATATTCTGAAAGTCACTGCATGGGCTCAGGATACAAAAATAACCCTTATCTAGGAACAGTCTGAGGCTAGGAATACTGTGCTAAGAAATACATTTAGATGGCGCAGCCATATCTGTGTTTCCATGTAGGATGGATCTAGGCGATGGAGGAAACTGTTGTGAGAAATTGTAGACACTGTGCTTAAGGCAACACACCACATTTTTGGCATCTTGTAGCTTATACCATCGCAAAAACAACACACATAGCTCACAAACATAACAAAAATCACTCAGACAAATGTAAAAAGTGAAGAGCATGTCAAGTGAATCCAAAGGCCTGGTATGGACTGACCCTGTGATACAGGATGGGCAGCTATGGAGTGTTTTGCTGTGGTGGTAGTGCAAAAGTAAACAGTGGAGGGATTTAATCAATGCAAAGCTGTGCATGTTGTGAAATATGAATATGAAAAAACATGAGTGTGAGCGTAATAGAATTGCTTAACAAAAAGAATACAAAGATGATAAGATAAATAGAACAACAGACACATTCAATTAAAAAGAAAAAGATTATACAATCCAACAGGGGTAAATGTTGGGACCACAGTCAAGAATGCCCTCTTCTTAATGGTGCCTCCCCAGCACACAACAGCTAAAAAAAAACGACTCTGGCCATGACAATACTGTTTAATCTTGCTCAGAGTCACAACTGGTATGGTATTCATCAGAATCACTTTCAAAGTTAATTTCTGTTTCAGTTTTCTGTTTCAACTTGAACATAACAGTTCTTTGCATGCTTTGCCACGTTGTTACTTGCTTGCTTGTTCTTCATCGTCAAGCTCTGTAGACCTTGGATCCCATCTTGAAGCAGGCCCCACTTCTCACCTTACACATTGAACCACATTGAGCCTATATTAATTCAAAACTTTCCGAAATATTGTAGCGTATGCCAAGCATAATACAAATACATACTGTACCTGATGTCACATTAGAAAGCTGGGATGACATCTGCTTCAGGGAGTCTGCACAGGTGCAAATAGACTTCCAATGCTTGTTCATCTCTGCAATAAGAATCCTCTTCTCCTCCTCAAGTCTCCTTACTGCCATCACAATGTCGAACGCCTTCCTCTTCGTCCTTAGATCTACAGAGTCTGGAATACATAGATGAAAAATAAGTCAGTTCATTTTGGGGTTACAATCGAGGCATGACAGACTTTGTGCCACTATGTGACTATTTCACATAGTCAACGGAATTGTGTACATACCACCGTGTGTAAGCTGCCATGGCCAAACAATCTCGTCAGATAGAATGGTATCCAAGGTCAGGTTATATGCATTAGGAACCATGGTGTTGTACTTTTCCAATACAGAATTTAAATGTTTTTTTTCCTCCCTGATCTTTCGGCGGATCCGGGCACGTCCTTTGCATCCATCGTTATCTTTATAAAGACGCTGGGACCTCCTCTTAACACTTGCCACCAGCTCCTCAATTCGGCTGGCTACAGCGGCAAGATCAGCATCATTTGGGGATGTTGTTGCTGAGAGGAAGAAATTAAGATTCCATGAAAAAAATATTATTTCTGGTGTATTTCTGGGGCAAGCGAGTCTCAACAATCTTTTCATTTTTCTCTGTAACTGAGAGGCAACACTTGTAGCTAATGTTGAGTATATTTAAGTTAGTTAGGTTCTTTATTGTCCCTATGGGGATATTCTTTTCCACATGTCATCAGCAATCATAGTGTGTGCTCTTTGACTACAATTACAATGAGCCTCTTTGGAATAGCAGCCAAGCTTAGTCAGTTTAGTACACCTGAAACACATGTTCAAGGCTACGTGCAATTGCTATAAGCTAAATTCAAAGCATGACAAGAAATTCGAAGTGATAGAGATACTAAAAGTAGCTTGAGTCTATGATGATACAAAATATATTTCTTTATTATACAACCACAGCATATCAAACAGTATATTCTACCTTCTGCCCACTCATTGATATCAATGATCCAGCTCTCCAGTTGATTGTCTGTGATGTCCATTTCCGTTTTCATGGCCTCCAGGTTATGCAACTGGCATTGCAGGGCTATTGTGATTGTACGTCAAACTATGGTTGGCAAATAACTATCTCCAACTAAATGATGGGAAGACAGAAGTGGTCTTTTTTGGCCCCCCAAACTCCTCCATAGGTATAATAAATCACTTAGGTCCCCTGGCGCCCAATCTTCATACCCATGCCAGAAATCTTGGGGTGATCTTCGATCAAGATTTAAAATTTGACAAACAAATAAACTCTGTGGTGAAAAGTTGTTTTTTCCAACTACGAAACATTGCAAAACTGAAATCAATTCTCTCCCTCTCTGACCTTAATACAGTTACCAACGCCTTGATTACCTCTAGGCTGGACTATTGCAACTCACTTTATTTAGGTATTAGCCAGTCATCACTATCCCGCTTACAGTTGGTTCAGAATTCTGCTGCCAGATTGATAACAGGAACTAGGAGGCAAGAACACATAACACCCATACTAGCATCCCTTCATTGGCTCCCCATCAAGTACAGGACAGAGTTTAAAGTTCTTTTATTTGTTTTTCAAGCACTACATGGCCTGGCCCCCCAATACATTTGTGACCTACTCTCCCCCCTTTCCAACCCAAGGATTCTTAGATCCTCGAATCAACAGCTCCTGACCGTTCCCCGGTCTAGGCTACGAGGAAAGGGCGATCGTGCCTTTGCCATTGCAGCCCCAAGACTATGGAACAGCCTACCCACTCCAATTAGGTGCTCCTCCTCTGCAGCTGCCTTTAAGGCAAATCTAAAAACCTTTTTGTTTGCCCAGGCCTTTAAATGTCCCTGATGGTCTCAAGTGCTGGTCTCAATGTGTGTGTCATTTTTTGTTCACTGAACTGTACAGCACTTTGGTCAACTTTGGTTGTTTTTAAATGTGCTTTACAAATAAATTGATTTGATTTGATTTGATTGTGGCCTTCAAACACAAATGACAATGAGGGAAATGCCTATAACTTTGACTATTGTTGATAAGGATTGTAAAGTGCCTTCACTATAAGAAAACCACATACAAACTGGTTACAGTATATTCTTATATACATGGACTATGTATGTATATTGTGGCGCCCGCGGGACAGAGGTAAGGAGGAGGGAACCTGGGTGCATAATAAATAACGTGTATGTACCGCCGTGGCATGTGACAGCCACGGCGCTGTTGCCACCACACTCTATCCCTCCAAGGCACAGCGCAGTGAACGGACGGCGGACCATGTATGGAGTTCCGATTGCCCATCAGCATCACCGGCGTGGAGGAACACGGCTGGGAGGAAATCAGCGCCAGATGACAGGAGGGGATAAAAGGAGACGGCGGAGAACACGTCCGGGTGGAGAGTAAGGAGATGATTGAGAGAGAGAGAGAGAGAGAGAGAGAGAGAGAGAGATTTGATTTGATTTTAACAACACACTTTATTTACTTAATTATGGTTTTTACATTTCAGCGGTTCAGAAAAAGTGCTAAAATGCTTTAAAATCCCAGTATGTTTTAAAAAAAAATATATATATAACTCATCCTTTAAAAACTTGTGCAAACACCAACTCTTCGTCAACCACTGAGCAGACAATGTCATTAAAACACCAGCGCTGTTTAAAAGAGTCCAAATCTCTAATGTGTTTGTAAAATCTAAAATCTAGCCAGAGTCTTGCTCTAATATTTATCAGCCACACTGCCTTTGCCTCTTGCCCTTCTCTGTTCTCCACTCTGTTTTTTCTGCTAATATATATAGCCATCTTTGCCTCACCTGAGAGGAAATTAAGGAGCTGCCATTTTTCTTTTTTTCCTTTTTTGTAGGCAGCTCCCATGATAAAAACCTTCTCAGTAAAAGCCACATCAAAAAAACTAAAAACCAATGTTAAAAGAGAGAAGAAACTTGTGAGTCTCTTGCACTCTGTAAAAACATGATAAATAGTCTCTCGAAGGCAACAAAATGGACAGGTGTTAATAACAGAAGGATTAAGAACAGAGATAAAAGCATTGGAGGCTACGGCACCATGAAGAATTCTCCACTGAAGGTCGGCAGTCCGTTTTTTTAGGGGAGGTTGGTATAAAATCCTCCACTGTGGGCCGGGTCCATTTGCTCCCAGTCTGTTGGACCACACAGTGGGGGGAGGGTGGCACAGTCTGGCCTTGTGAATGGTTTTCACACAATTAAAATACCAAGTCTTTTTGTCAGCCTTGTGTATCGTCAGCTTCTCGGGGTATGCTGAAGCTAGCAGGGGGCCGGCGAGTTCCCCCAGGCCTGGGCTCAGGGAGACGTCAGGGAAGGGGTCTGCTGGGTCCGGTCTGGCCTTTCTTTTTCCATAGTCCATGAGGAGGCTCCTATCTCCCCCAGTGAGCTTCTGGCGCCACAGCTCCAGGAGCCTCCCCGCCACCCGGACAGAGTGCAGGCCCAGGAGAGAACCCAAGGCCCGGGCATCACTCAGCGCCGGCCCCACTGCATCCACCAGCTGCTGCAGGCACAGGGTCTTGGCTTTAATGAGCGCCACCGTCAGGCCGGGGGTGACGCTGCTGCTGATGTCCAGCTTGGCCCTGTGAATCAATGGCTCTCTCAACAACCAGTACAGAGAGTCAGACTTTGGGCACCTTTTACAGTTAAAAAGGCCCCAAGACTTAAAAACACTCTGGTAAAACGGAGGTAGCCCAGTTAATTTTAAAAATTTAGAATCAATTAAAAACAAAGCAGCATCCAGCCCCAGGTAATCTGCATGTCTGAGAATACAGCTGGCCACATCTCTCCACACTAGGTCAGCCGGGCCTGTGAGATATTTCTGTAAAAACTGTAGTCTAAAAGTGGCTGTCCGGCTGGCCAGGTGGACGAGGCCCTGTCCCCCCTCCTCTCTGGTTAAAAACAGCACCCCTTGTGGCACCCAGTGCAGACCATCCCAAAAAAAATCTACCATTTTCCTCTGTAACTGGGCTAGCAGGTTTGAAGGGGGGTCCACACAGGTTAAACGGTGCCACAGTTGGGATGCTACAAGATTGTTTAAAACCAATACCCTACCTTTAAAAGACATTTGAGGGAGCAGCCATTTCCACCTGGAAAGTCTCCCCTCAATTTTCTCTGTGACGCCCTCCCAGTTCTTCTTGACTATGTGCTCTTTCCCAAGGAACACCCCCAGGTATTTAAAACCATCTTTCTGCCAAGTCAGGCTCTGGGGAAGAACTGGGAGAGCGCCACGCCACTCACCGACAGCGAGGGCTTCGCTTTTTTCCCAATTCACCCTCGCTGCCGATGCTACGCTAAAACTTTTTACAATGTTGGTTAAAATGTCTACATCCCTCTGGTTTTTAATAAAAACAACAATGTCATCAGCATAAGCGCTTAAAACAATGTTACTATTAAAACCCGGTAAAACCAAGCCCTGTAAATTGTTTCGTAATTTGTTAAGGAGGGGTTCCAGGGAGAGTGTGTAGAGCATGCCGGACAGAGCACAGCCCTGCCTGACAACCCTACACACCCTGAAAGGAGCACACAGACCGCCGTTAAATTTCAGCACACTCTCAACATCACTGTACAGCACCTTGATCTTGGCTATGAAACCAGCGCTGAACCCAAATTTTTCCATAACTTTCCAGAGGAAGTTGTGTTCAACGCGGTCAAATGCCTTTTCCTGGTCTAGAGAAATCAGACCAGTGCTACAACCCAGTGAATTGGAGTTGTCCAAAACATCCCGAATGAGGTGGACATTGTCCACCATGGACCTGCCGGGCACACAGTAGGTCTGGTCCCGGTGGACGAGATGCTCCATAGCTACCCCCAGCCTGGAGGCAAAGAGCTTGGACAGAAGCTTGTAATCCACACACAGTAGAGACACAGGGCGCCAGTTTTTAATGTCCTGCAGGTTTCCTTTTTTGGGGAGCAGCGTGATCACAGCTCTCCTGCAGGATGTGGGCATTGAACCAGAGGCCAGACTTTCATTAAAAACATCTAAAAGATCTTTGGCAAAGATGTCCCAGAAAGCCTTATAGAATTCTACGCTCAGGCCATCTATGCCGGGAGCCCGCCGCCCCTGCATGCCCTGCAGAGCGGCTACCAGCTCCTGCATTTCTAATGGCCTGTTTAGCTGTGCATTGATCTCCTCAGAGACCTGAGGCAGTCCGTTGCAGAACCCCTCCACCTGAGCTTCCTGCTCCTCATACTCACTGCTGTAAAGCGATGAATAAAAATGCACAGCTCGCTTCCGTATCTGGCTTGGTTCTGTAATTGTTTGCCCTGTGTCTGCTAACAGTGAGTGGATTACCCGCCTCTGCCCGCTCCTCTTCTCCAGGCCGAAAAAATAGCTAGTGGGAGCATCCATCTCCGCACTGGCTTGAAACCGGGACCTGACCAGTGCACCCTGTACTTTGACATCTAACAGGTCTGCTAACGCTAGCTTTTTGATTTTGAGGATTTCAATATATCCTCGATCTGCTGTGGACTCACTCAATCTTTCTAGTTCCACTATATCAGTCTCCAGGTCTTTCATAGATCTGGTGATGTCTCTGGTGACATTGAGGGTGTGGTGTTGACATAAAAGTTTAATCTCAGTCTTACCATGGTCCCACCACTGCCTAATACTGCTAAAATCACCCTTCCTCTGTCTAAAAACATCCCAGAAATAAATAAGAACCTCTCTAAAATGTTTATCAGATGCTAAGACTGAATTAAAATGCCAATAAGCGCTTTTAGGTATAATATTCTGAATAAAAACATTACACAAAACTAAAGAATGATCACTAAAACCAGAAGGAACAATACTGCACATTTTAAAAATATTAAAATGATGCTTAAAACAATAGATACGATCTAATCGAGCTGAGGAGATCCTACTCTCTCTGAGGTGGGACCAGGTGTACTGACGGCAGTCTGCGTGCGTCCTCCTCCACACGTCCACCAGGCCATGAGAATAGACCAGCTGCCTCAGAACATGTTGGGAAACTGGATGCGGCTCTGCATGGTTGCGATCTAGCGCAGCGTTTTCAGTACAGTTAAAATCCCCCCCCAAGAATAAAAAATCCTCCGAGGCACAGCCATTTAAAACATCATTAGTTTTTTGTAAAAACAGCTTCCTCTCTGTACCGGTTGTTGGAGCATACACATTGATAAAAACAGCAGTAAAAAGGCCGAACCGTGCTCTCATTAAAAGCAACCTCCCCTCGATAAAATGCTCGACCTCCAGTGAGACCGGAGTAAAAGATTTGGAGAGGAGGAAGCCAACTCCTCCACTCAGGGAAGTGTTCTGACTTAAAATGACTTCCCCCTCCCACTCTCTCCTCCAGTCTGCCTCATTGGTGCTGTCACTATGTGTCTCTTGTACATAAAATACATCAATATGTTTCATTTTGGCCATTTCATAAATACTTGCTCTTTTTCTTTGTTCTCTGGCTCCATTTACATTTAGACTTCCCACTCTGAAATTATCCATAAGTAGGAAGTTAAGAACAAAAATAAAAGCCAATAAATTACTTAAAACACACATTGGAGTTCTTCCCATCATCATCCTTGTTCATTTGTCGTTTAACTTTAGGTAAAAGTTTCCTTAATCTAAAAACCTCTTGATCAGTAAAACCAGACTCCTCTTTTTTGCTCATGTGGAGTCTGGCCGAGGTATAAAACAAACTTAAAACTGGGAAATGTTCTTCCATTTTAACCCCTTTAGCATTTTTGGTTTTGGTTAAAAACGACTGTATTAATTCTACAGAGTAAAGTTTTTTTTGTTGACTGTTGCTTACTTTAGAACCAGATATGTCACTGCTGTCAGAGACACACTCATCACTTTCACTTTCCTCTGTCTGCCCCCTTACAGTCTGTCTGTCCTCCACCTTACTGCTCTTTGCTTCCTGCTTTGTTCTAGTTTTTCCCCTTCGCTTGGAAGCAGTTTTCACCTTCACTGCCTCCTTTTCCTC